>NW_026294424.1:29068472-29710972 GCF_007827085.1 Peromyscus californicus insignis | reverse complement strand
GAGCTTTGTGGTGGGTTGGGGATAGAGGGAGATGTGATATAAATGTCTCAGGTAGGACTAAGTCTTTATCAGTCACTTATGCTTAGCACTTTGACAGTTATGAGTCTCTGTTTTAACTTACGGCCACTACACAGAGCAGCTTCTCTGGCTGACGTTGAGAGCAGTGCTAATCTATGCACACGCACAAATATTTAGAAGGCAATTTCACATGTCTATTTAACAAGACAACAGTACTGGATTTCCATCCCAGCTCCTATGACCTCCCTAACCATGGACTTTTGACCAGGTTTATAACACCAAGCACAAATTCCCTCCTGTGGAATGGCCCTGCCATCCAACCAGAAAGTGGTTATTACACCTCTAACTGTCATGCCACTACTGTGCCACTGGGCAGATCTTGCCTAGGTCATTGGTGATTTTCCTCCTCCAATGGCCCACATAGCACCTTCTAGAACTGTGAAAGCTAGGCAACAGAAAGGGAGTTTTCAGACTAGCTCCAGTTTGATTTCTCTACATCCTGTAGCCAATGTTTGTGTCTACAGCAATAGGATCTTACCATCTGCTTATTGTTCACAGGCATGAGCAATAGAATAGGCTGTGTTGTTTGTAGGCCTCTGGGGGCCTCCTTGACTAACAACTGGTAGAGAGGTATCCCATTCCTGGCACTGAGGTTTTCATTGTGTGATTCATATCTTCTTGGGAAAGCATTGCTCACTAATGTAAGATTGAACTGGTATTCTGTATGCGTGTTCCTTTTGCTCTGTCTTTATTGAACAGCAGAGAGCATCACATGGGGAAGGAATGAGACACTTTACAGAAATCTTTAACAGGGTTTTACAAGGGATTAAGTCATTGGCTCCAACTGATCCCAACTGACCCAGACTTAAACATTACTGCCTGTAACTGATAATCCTTAAATGATTTTTTCAACCTTTATGGTAGATTTGAGGAAGTTGCTTTCAACTTCTGTATTTGCTGCTTCCAGGAAATGATAAAGATACGTTATCTGATCAGGGGAATGGAAGAGTATATAATTTAAGGCTACAACAATGCATTATTTTAGGTTGTAAATGTTAATCATATGGGAAATCTGAGGCAAGTAAGGTTGACTTTTACATTGTTCTCTTAAAGACAGGTTAAACAAGCAGGCTGAGTCCACAGGAGGAGAGCAGTCTGAAGTCTTAAGCAGCTTCAGGATGTATTATTAACTTTGGCTGAGCGGTCCAGCAAAAGCTCCAGTCTCAGAACATAAGGGGTATTTTTAGAATATCGCATCACCACGATGTTGCCTAGATGTCTGTCGTATATAGCATTTACTATGTTGAAACATATTCCTTCTGTTCTGAGTTTCTTCAGAACTTTTAATGTGAAAAGATGTTGGAGTCTGTCTAAATGCCTTTTCTGCATCTCTGGAGATGATCCCATGATTCTGTCCTTGAGTCCATTTAGGTAATTTACAACATTGATTGGTTTGGGTGTATTCAACGGCCCCTTTGGTTCTAGATTAAACTCAACTTGGTCATAGTCACGTTCTTGAACTCTGTTTGCACGCACTGGGGGTGTTTTTATGTCCACAGATCGCCTATATTTGTCTTTATATTTATTTTCATATAATTATATTTGAAAATGAAGGTTCGGCCTCTAGGACACTGATCCACGTAATTTAGCAGATTAAGGTGAGGGTCTGAGGGAAGCCAGGAGGCTGACAATGAGAGCTGCTTGCCTGGACTCTACCTGGAGGGTTTCCTGAGCTGAAGTGATGCTGCATAACTTCCACTCAGTCTAAGTCTGTCATCTTAAAGATGAGAAAAATGCACCCCATTGTGATTTTTGATTTCTCTGTTTGTCCTTTGAGGCAGGGTCTCATGCAGCCCAGGCTTTCTTCAAAATCGCTATGTAATTCTTGATCCTCCTGCTTCTACCTCCCAAGTGCTGGGATGCAGACATGTGCCACTATGACCAGCTGTGTGCATTATTTTTTAAGCCATTTCAAAATTCAAATCCCTCCCAACATCATTTATATCCTACTAACCTGCTGAGACTATATTTGCCAGAGAAAAATGGGGGATTCTACTTTCTGTTCATGAAAGGGTCGAAAATGTTACAGGATAAAACTTGGATCTGATTAATATGATGAATAATGCCGAAGACACGGTGACTGAAGTGGGAGGCAAGAGCCTGGAGGGAGGGGACACGATGCTGGAGGCTTTTCACTAGTGGTGCTGAGCATGCAGCAGGATTCCACCTCAGGGCTGAGGACTTTAAGTGACAAGTCAAGAGGAGCAAAAGTAAAAAGTGAGCCCGAGACTGTTCCACACTCACCCAGGCACTCCGCTGGACTGGAATTACTCCACAGGTATGAGGATCCGTGGGCTGCACTTCACAGAAAAGTGAAGGAATGTGCAGATGCTGGAGAGCTGGTGGACAGCGAGGTGGTCGTGCTTTCTACCCACTAGGAGAAGAGGACCAGCCCGACAGAGCTGCAGGAGCAGCTGCAGCAGCTATCAGCTCCCCTCCAGGACTTGGAGTCCTCGATGGCAAACCTGGAATGTGAAGACAGCTAACAGGGACTGCCATAGCTGTGTTTCACAAACTAGACTGTCTTGTCCAAGTTCCTTTTCAAAATTAGTCCCATCACAGTTTTGTTAAGAGTTGAAATGACAGCAGGTGAACACGCCAAGCCAGAAGTCCCGGACTGACCAACTTGGCTGCCATCCAGGCCCAGATCCAGCTCTTTGAGTCAGTCCACCCCAACATCTACTCCATCTGTGAGCTGCCGGAGCATATAGCGGGGAAGTACTGCAGGAGCAGATGTCATTACTGAATAGATCTGGTCCTAGCTGCCTGCAGGCTACGAGCACAAAGATCGAGCCTGAGGAGCAGGGCGGCTGACGTCGAGGACAGGGCAGGGAGGTATGTGGCAGCCTGAAACTTCACCAGAACCTGCCCCTGATGCACTTCCTACCAGCAGGATCACCCTGACTCTAGGCAACAGCAAGGATATCCAAAATGAGTCTCTGCCATGGTCCAGTATTTATGGTGTATTTGAAACTAGAAACCTTGGATCAGACCCACGACTAATTGCAATGAATATGTGCATGTAATGTTGTTTGGGCAATATGCATATATAATGTGTGACATACTGCAGTTTCCAAAGCCACTACAACAAACAAATATTTGATGGAGAGGTGGGACAGATGGAGGAACAGAAGGAGGTGTGTGTGGAGGAGAGAGGCAGTGGAGAGAAGTTCAAGAGAAGCCTGCAGTCAATGGGGGAATGTGTCCTAGATGAAGAACAGTTCATTTTCTGAATCGGTCCTCCTTGAAAGACCTCCATGGTCCATATTCCCCCCCAGAGGCCATGTTGGAATCCGTGGTCCCTGCTGCTGCCCCAGGACATGTTGAAGCCCAAGGTTTATGTGAATGTCCATGGTCTGGGCTGCCACTGGAGGCTGTGTCAATGTCCAAGGCTCACACTACCACTGGAGACAAGGTGGACACCCATACTCTGTGCTACCACAGAAGTCCATGATAATCTCTGTGGTCCTGGTTGCTGCCAGAGGCCATGTTGATGTGAGTGGCCTGTACCACTGACTCAGGCCATTTTGGGGCCATGGTCCTGCTGCAGTCAGGGGCCTTGTTGATGTCTATGTTAATTACCACTGAAGGCCAGGCAGATGTCCATGGTCTATGCTGCCATCTGAAGTCATGATGATGTCCGTGGACCCTGCTGCCATGAGAGGAGGGGCATGTTGGTGTCCGTGGCTTGTGCTGCCTCTAAAGGTCCTGTTGGTGTCTTTGGTCCATGCTGCAAAGGTCTGGACTGCCACTGATGACCGTGCTGAGGTCTGTGGCATGTGCTGATGCCAGAGGCCATGTAGCTGTCAGTGTTACATGCTGTCACCAGAAACCATGTGGAAGTTGTGATCCATGCTCTCACGGACTGTAAAGGGCCAGGAAGCTATCTTCGCAGTGGTATTGATGACTGATGATTCAGTTGAGAAAGTCATAGAGGGCTTCTGTGACAACCTCTATTCCCACCCTCACCTCTTAAAAAGTAACAGCCTAGACAGAAAGCTACGGAAGAGAACTCTTAAAAATATGATAAGGATGCTGAAGTGTAGCTCTCCACAATTAATAGTTACTGTCAGGAATGTGGGTGGGGAAGGACTCAGTTTTCTTTAAGGGGCTGGTCACCAGAAGTTTGATCATGCTCCAGTGAATATACGGGCAACACAAATTAGACTTGTTATTTTGGAGGAAGAATCACAAAGGTCAGGGGTTGAGCGGGGGGAATGGGGACTTGGGAGTATTGGGAAGTGAGTGATTGGGGCGCATTATGTGAAATTCCCAAATAATCAATCAAAAATATTATGTGGGAAAAAAATAACACAAAATAAAAGCCAGGAATGGTAGAGTATGCTTATAACCCCAGTACGGGGAAGCAGATGCAGGTAGATCGCTAGCACTTGCTGTAGCTAGAGTTTTCCTGCCTGGCCCACAGTCAGGACAAATCTCTATCACCTGCCAGTCCCACAGCCACTCAGACCCAACCAAGTAAACACAGAGACTTATATTGGTTACAAACTGTATGGCCATAGCAGGCTTCTTGCTAACTGTTCTTACAGCTTAAATTAACCCATGTCTATTAATCTATACCTTGCCACATGACTCGTGGCTTACCAGCATCTTCACATGCTGTTTATCATCATGGCGGCTGGCAGTGTCTCTGATTCAGTCTTCCACTTCCCAGCTTTATTCTCCTCCTTGTCCCGCCTATACTTCCTGCCTGGCCACTAGCCAATCAGTGATTTATTCATTGACCAATCAGCAACACACTTGACATACAGACCATCCACAGCAACTTGCTTGTCGGCCAACCTAATTGGTGAGCTCCAAGCCACTGGGAGACTCATCTCTAAAATCAATGTAGATGGTATCTAAAGAATAACACCCGAGGCTGTCCTGTCTCCACACACATGCACACATGCGTGCACAAGTATTTCTGCCTCAGATCCTCATTTTATATCTTATGCTTCCCCAATTTGTATTTTATAACTTATTTCATATACATTGTCTATAATCCAGTACTTGAGAAATTACGCAGGAGAATCAGGATTTCAAGTTCATATTTGTCAATATAGCAAGTTTAAAGCCCACCTGGGCTACATGAGACTCTGTCTCAAAAAAAGACCCTTCCAAGGATGAAATAAAAAAATAAAATGATGTTATAGAGGACTATGTGTTCAAACAGTAGAACCATAGCATATCTAGAGTTAAATTTTCAAAAGATAATTTAAAACTTTACTTTCTTAAGTCAGACATCTCAGCATGTGCCTGTAATCCCACTACTTGGGAGACAGAGGCAGAAAGATCCATAGTTCAAGGTCATCCTCAGCTACATAGTGAGGTTGAGGCTATCCCAGGATTTTACATTATACATGAGACCTTGTTTCAAAACAAACAAAAACTTTCTTACACATCTGCTGCTGATGTATCTTAGATTCATTTATTACTATATAAACAAAATTCAACTTGAAAAATGTGTGGTTACAAACAATATGTGGTATAATCTAATGAAGAGAGACACTAGGTTAGGAAACAACAAAGAAGTATATTTCCGCTATTTCCATAGGTAGCCCAAAACACTCTAAATGAGAGAATGGTGAGTCTGTGACTATTAATGTGTCTCCATGACCTGTTTGACTATTCTTTTATATAAAAAGCTAATGAAGCTGAACCACTGTACCTTCCCCTGTTCCTTCTCTTCCTCTTTCCTTTCTTCTTTTCCTCCTGCCTTTTCTCAGCTTCCTCCTCCTCCTCCTCCTTCTCCTCCTCCTCCTCCTCCTCCTTCTCCTATTGTGAGATAAACTTTTTGTACACTGTAATGATGTGTGTCTGCCTAAGGTGCCTTCTGATTGGTTTAATAAAGAGCTGACTGGCCAATAGCTAGGCAGGAGAGAATAGGCGGGACTTCTGAGGAAAGAGAGAACTCTGGGAAGAAGAAAGGCAAGAGATGTCAGTGAGACACATAAGGAGTTAGACATACAGAATAAAAGAGAGGTAAAAAGCCATGTGGCAAAATGTAGATTAATAGAAACAGGTTAATAAAATTATAAGAGCTAGTTAGGTACAAACCTAAACTCAAGGCCAAGCTTTCATAATTAATAATAAGTCTCCATGTCATTATTTGGGAGCTGGTAGTCCTCAAGAGAAAGTCCAACAAGAAACACCGGATATATCCTCCTCCTCCCCTGCCCCCTCCACCTTCTTGTGGAAGGTAGGAAATGTGGATGTGGCTTTATTCTGTTAATGGGCAAGATGGCATCTTGGTAATGCCAAGGAGCTAGAGGGCCCCAGGCTGCCTCCTCAAAGTTCAGTCTGTTGAGGCAGCAAGCAAGAGACTGCCTAGAAATAAGGTAGAGGGAAGCCTACCCCACCCAAGCCAGGAGCCCAAATCTTGATATCCTTAAGCCCAGGCCACCTCAAGAGGGCTTGGCTGCAGATTTAAGTTTCTTTCTCCTGTGCTTGAAGCTGTACAGTAGGTTCTGGGTTTTTGCCTTCTTAGCATTGCTACAGGAGGACAGCTTTCTGTGCTTCCTGTTACGTTGCCACAGGCCACTAATTGCATCAGGAACCAGGTCAGGGATGTTGTTCAGGTGGAATGTCACCACAGCCAGGTGCAAGGGCCGGTGATGGCCCAACAGCGGTTGGGTTGCTAGGGCTGGCTTCAAAGTATGGCTGAGCTTCTCTCTGCCTCGGCTGCTCTTCTTCAATCTCCTTCAGTCTTGCCTCCTACATGGCCTGTTAATGACAGATCAATTGCCTGTTGCCCCATTAGTAATACTGGAAGCCCCCTCCATCTCCTCCATTTGGAGACCAGCCAGTCTAGCCTAATGGGTGATCTCCAGGCCAATGAGAGACTCTGCCTCAAAGAATGTAGAAAGTGTTCAAAAATGACACTCAAGGTTGTCCTCTATTGTGTGCGAGACACACACACACACACACACACACACAGAGGCATCATTTTATAATTTTATAATGTGCCCTTTCCCTAACCCCTCAACAGCTTTTATAACCTCATGGATAAGAGGCCTTATTCTACACAGGGATTATCCATTAAAACTTCAATATTTACAAATTTAAGCGTAACTTAAATTCCACCACAAAATAAGTTCCTTTTTATACTATTTCTTTTTAGACTCTATGGTTAAGAATACCTTGTGTCACCACATAATTCAGAAAAAGTCAAAATACAAGGTATACTTGGGCTCAGGTAAGAGTCACAGGGTTCTCGATCTGTCAGACACATGAAAGTTTTTTGTCCCATAGCATCAAGATAGGTGCACAACAAATAGCAGACTGCGATGTATCATGGTGAGCGGTAAGGATTCTTACTTTTCCTTCTATTCAGCTGTATCACCACGGACAGTGAGTTCTTGCTCAGTCCTAACTAAGGCTTCACCCAGCACCGCAGACAGCACAATCACATATCAGTCCTTCCTGTGGCCTGCAATGTCCAAATAAAACCGTCCTCTTTCTCCTGGGTAAATCCACTCTCACTGCTATTTTCCGTGCTTTGTGGGATCCAGGTTTGTTTTGGTTTGGTTTCTCAACAAATTAAAAATAGAAATACCACATGACTCAGTTATTCCATCACTAAGCATCAGTCTCTTTGTCCTCCCACAGAGATAGTAGCACATCCATGTATTGGTGCTCCATTCAAAATAGCACAGCAATGGAACCCTCTTAGATGCCCAATAGATGGATGGAAATTTTTTAAAGTAGCATATACATAAAGGAATTTTACTCAGCAGTTAAAAAAAAAACCTCAGGAAAATAGATGTATCAGGAAATTATATTAAGTGAGATAACCGACTCTCTCTCTCTCTCTCTCTCTCTCTCTCTCTCTCTCTCTCTCTCCTCGCTTCCCTCCCTCCCTCCCTCCCTCTTTCCCTCTCTCAAATACCCTCCGCCTTCATGAGTTCATGTATCTAAGCACTTGGTCCCCAGCTGGTACTGCTGTCAGGGAAAGACATAGAACCTTCCGACAAGCAGCTTGGAAGTACCATCACCGCTGGAGGCGGGCTTTGAAGTGCATAGCCTCACTCCACTTCCGGTTCCCTCTCTTGTTCTACTTCCTGGTTGTGGGTGACAATATATATGTATTTGGTTTTTTGAGACAGGGTTTCTGTGTAGTGTTGGCACTTATCCTGGAACTCACTCTGTAGCCCACGCTGGCCTCGAACTCACAGAGATCCGCCTGCCTATACCTCCCGAGTGCTGGGATTAAAGGCATACGCCACCACGCCCACAGTTGTTGTTTTGTTTCGTTTTGTTTTTTTGGTTTTGGGTGATAATATTAACAGCCAGCTTCCGATCATGTTGCCATTCCGTGCCTTCCCCACCATGACGGACTCGATCCACCTGGAACCGTAAGATAAATTCCTCCTTCCTGAAGTTGATTTTTGTCAAGGTATCCTGTCACATCAGCATAAAAGAAGTAATACAACAGGTAAAGCCTAAAAGACTAAACAGGAGGCTGACTAAGCTACTTTTTCTTTTCCGCTATGATGAAACACCCCGACAAAAGCAACTTAAAGAAACAATTCATTTTGGCCCACAATCAAGCAGGAGCTTGAAGCATCTAGTCGCAATGCATCCATAATTAAGAGGCAGAAAGCAGCTGGGGGAGAGGAAAGACTATGATCAAGCTATAATACATAGAACTTGAAAAAAAAATTTAAGGAAGCAGAGACCAGTGAATGTCCTAGGCTTATTTTCTCTTTTTTATGGAGTCTGGAATCCCAGCTGAGGGGCTGCCACTGAAGGGCCCCAGCATACTTGCTTAGCCTAACGCCATTTTTGAGCAAGGCCTGAAAAGTAACTAAAGGTCAGAAAAACAACTTGTACCCTGGATAAGAGCCAAGTCAGCAGGCGTGTCGAGCTCGGGGGAAAAACCACGAGCTGTCCTGAGTTTGAACCTGGCCTCATACGAATCGTCCAATCAGAACCCTGTAAACTATGCTTCCTGCTTCTGTACCCGCCCTTCCGCTGCCCAACCCTATAAAAACCCTCCACTCCAGCCCGTCGGCGCGCCAGTCTCTTCAGCCTCTGGAGGGACTGTATCGCCCCGGGTACCCGTGTTCCTGAATAAAGCCTCTTGCTGTTTGCATCTGACTTGTGGTCTCGGTGTGATCTCTGGGCGAGGGTCTCTCCAGAGGGAAGACTCCAGACGGGGGTCTTTCACCACCATCTACAGTAGGGAGGTCTTCCCATTCCAGCTAGCCTAAAGAGTATCCTCACGGGCATGTCCAGCAGCACAGCTCCTAAGTGAGTCTAGATTTCCTATGTTCACAATTGGACCTGACCCTCTTAACCTTGCTCCTTGTTCACAAGATGATACTCAAACCATCACTTCCTTTTTATCATTATTATTTTAACTTTTATTATTTGTTTGTTTTTGAGATGATCTCTCTACATAGCTCTGGCTATCCTGCAACTCACTATGTAGACCAGGCTAGTTTCAAACTCACAGAGAGATCTACTTGCTTCTGCCTCCCGAGTACTGGAATATTTTAATTTTTAAATGTATGGGGTGTGTGTGTATGTGTGTGTGTGTGTGTGTGTGTGTGTGTGTGTGTGTGTGTGTGTGTGTGTGTGTTATCTCCTCCCACCATGTGGGTTTCTGGAACTGAACTGAGGGTGTCAGTCTTGGGAGTAAGCACCTTGATCCACTGAGTTATCTTGCCATTCTAAATATATCACTTTAAATCATAACCTTCCAGCCCTTTCTGCCAAAGTTGTATGTTTATTTCATGATGCAAAATATAATACAACTTCAAAAGTCTCCATAATTTTTAACAATTTCAATAGTATGAAAGTCCAAAAGTCCAATCTCATCTGTTACTCAAATTAATCTTTTTTGTGAGCTCCTATAAATTAAAGAACAAATTATATACTACTGAGGTAAATGGTACAGAATAGACATTCTCATTCTAAAATGAAAGAATCGAGGCATAGCAAGGAATAGTTGGAATAAAGAAAGACAAAAAAATCCATCAGGAGAAACATTGAATTCTGCAGCACTGTGTCTAGCATCTGGAAATCATGATAAAACTGGCTGGGCTCCCAGTGGTTTAGATAACCTGAACCTTCTAGCTCGGCAGCCTACACCATTTGAAGTTTCTCTATTAGGCCAGCTCCACTTCATGCCTGCAGCTTCCATCAGTGGATGTCCCTTGGTCCTGGCATCTCCAGTATGTTTGGATCTACCTTGCAGCTCAGGCTTCACTGTCACAGCTTCACACAGGGCCTCTGTCCCTGCCACACATTGCCTGCCTCAGTTACTTTCTGAAAATGTCTCATCTTACAGGCCTGCAAAAACAGTATCACATGGATGACATGGTCATGTTATGTGTCTAGCTCAAGATATAGCTAGTCTGTATCCTTTGGACCACAGCTGTGTGAACGTTTATGTGCCAATCCTTCGGAAACACTTCCCTAGGTAGTTGTCTTCAAGAAGCATGAACCTCTTGAGTTCTTCCTTCAAATAAAATTGAATTATCATGAGACAGAGCCTCCAGTGCATGAGGTTTTGCCTTAAGATGTCTTTCCTATTTCCCAGTGTGAAGCAGGAACTTTTTCTTCAGTTATACTGGTTTCTTTAACAATTACTCTTGCTTTTTCTGTACAAGCCTGGATGCTTTTCTGTCTTAATATTCCCTGTCAAGTAAGTTAGTCTTGTTACTTTTTAACTCAACTTCACTCAAGTTCTCAGAACAGAGGAAGATTTAAAAGAACAAAAGCAGATTTTTGACTAACATTTCTCACGAATGGCCCCTCTTCTAATCCCTCCTGACGTTCTCGCTCCCCTCTGAAACCTCACAGGCCTCCACTGTCCAAATTTCTCTCAGCAATCTTGTCTCCCAAGCTTTCAGCAAAATGGTCAGGTATGCTCTGCTGAAGCATGCTAGGGCTTTGCTACACCAATGTACAAACTCTTTTACATTCCACTTGCAAATAAATCCCAAAAGCCCAAGAGCCATGTGGTCATGTTTAATCACAACAACAGACACAATTTTCAGTACCAGTTTTCTGTTTCAGTTACTTTTCAAGTTACTGTTGTAAACAACACCCTCCCCACCACCAACAAAACCTATTTACAGAAAAAAAGGATTTATTTTGGCCCATTTCAAGGTTATAGCCAGGCACAGTGGCATATACCTCTGGTCTGGGGTACTCAGGGCTGAGGTGGGAGGAACACTTGGCTTCCCTACCCTTGTGGAGTGTACCTCTAACTGAGCCACAATAAACTGTTTCCACCTTAAGTTGCTATGGTGGTTTGAAAGAAAATGGCCCCCAAAGGGAGTAGCACTATTAGGAGGTGTGACTTTGTTGGAGTAGGTGTGGCCTTGTTGGGAGAAGTGTGTCACTGTGGGGATAGGATTTGAGGTCTCCTATGCACAAGCTACACCCAGTGAGATAGTTCACTTCCTGTTACCTGTGAGTCAAGATGTAGGACTCTTAGCTCCTTCTCCAGCACCATGTCTGCCTGCACACTGCCATGTCCCACCCCGATGATCATGGACTAAGCCTCTGAAACTGTAAGCCACCCAATTAAATGTTTTTCTTTATAGGAGTTGCCATGGTTATGGTGTCTCTTCACAGCAATTGAAATCCTAAGACAGAAGTTGTTACCAGGGACTAAGGTATTGCTGTGATAGCTGATCATGTTTTTGTTTGGAGGAATTTGAACTCTGCTACTTTGGGTTAAGAAAGCAATGGAATATGTTAAGCACTGCTTAATGGACCATACTAGTAGGAGCATGGAAGATTTGAACTGTGGGAGCCTGGCTCAAGAGGATTCATGGGGGAGGAATTTTAGCATTTTGCTGAGAAATCTTTCGTGTGATATTTTGGTGAAGAATGTGGTTGCTTTTTGCCCTTGTCTGAAAAGTCTGCCTGAGGCTAAAGTGAAGGGTTCTGTTGGCAGAGGAAATTTCAAAACAGCCTAGTATAGACTCTGTTGTGTGGTTATTAGTGTTAGCGCTGATGAAGATTTATAATGAAGTGGAGCACACTGAGTAAATAAAAATACCTAATGTACAAGATTGAGAAAAGGGGCACTAGGAAGTGGAATGGAGCTAAGTCCTGTGTTCAAGGAGATAAACAGAATTAAAAATGTAGTAAAGGGAATAGTGAACTCAGGGCAAGATCCCACCCAGCTAAGTTTCCAACTTGTGAAAAGAATTAAAGGAAAACTTAGAGACAGGTGTGGTAGTGCACACCTTTAATCCCAGGACTCCAAAGGTAGAGGCAGGTGGATCTCTGAGATTGAGGCCAGCCTGGTCTACAGATCCAGTTTTAGGACAGCTGAGCTTAGGTAGTGAAGGAAACCATTGAAAACAGAAATCTGGTGAAGATGTAATTAAACGAGAGGGCCATGTTCCAGCCCCAGCAAGCAGCAGAACTTGGCAATTTTGGCCACATGGTTCTAACTTTAGAGTCAAGAATAGAAGAAAGAGGTTATAAAATCTTCCTCTATGACTAAGGAAAGCCACTGAGGCCAGGCATGTGTCAAAGGTGTCCCAGAATGGAGGCCGAGAGAGGCCATTGAACGAAGCTATATGGTAGAACGAAGCCTGGATTGCCTTGGAGACTCCAAGATGTTGGAGATGCCAGAGTCGTGAAATACCTGCCAAGGAGACCTACTAACAAGGGTGTGGAAACAGCCCAAAAGAGAGAAGTGTGTTGTAGTCAACAAAGCTGAAAGGAGTTGGAGATCTGAAGAGAATTTTGACATCAGACATGGAAATGCAGAGTTTGGAATTTCCCAGCTGGCTTTCAGTCTTACTTTGGTCCAGTATTTCCTCACTATGCTTCTTTCCCTAGGTTTTGGAATGCTAATCTATATCCTGTGCCATTATGTGTTGGAAGTATATGATCTGCTTTTTCATTTTGATTTTATATGGGATTACAGTTAAGAGATTTCACGAATCTCAGAAGAGACTTTGAACTATAGACTTTTAAATATGTTTGAGACTGTGATGGAAAATGGGGACTTTTGACATTGGACCGATTGCAGTTTTACATTATGATATGGCTGCAAGCCTATGGAGGCCACAAAGTGGAATGTGGTGGTTTGAAAGAAAATGTCCCATATAGGGAGTGGCACTATTAAGAGGTGTGGCCTTGTTGGAGGAAGTGTGACACCATGGGGGTGGGCTTTGAGGTCTCCTATGCTCAAGCTACACCCGCCCAGTGAGACAGTTCACTTCCTGTTGCCTGCAGATCAAGATATAGAACTCTCAGCTCCTTCTCTGGCACCATGTCTGCCTGCATGCTACCATGTCCCACCATGATGATCATGGACTAATCCTCTGAAACTGTAAGCCAGCCCCAATTAAATGTTTTCCTTTATAAGAGTTGCCCTGGTCGTGGTGTCTCTTCACAACACTAGAAATCCTAACTAAGACAGCTGCTTTTGTCAGAATATTTTACCACAACAATAGGAAAGTAAAGTAAGACAGAAACAGACACCAAGAATGAGGCCTGAGAGGTCTAGGTAAATATCATGACAGCCTGTCCTAATAACTCAGTTAAGAACTAGGCCTCGGTCCCTGCTTTTTGGAACCAAGCAAGCAGTTTCTGAGGAAGAGATACAAACAAAGGACAATCAATCTCCAACATCCCCAACAGCAAGGACAAGGAAGCCTGATGGCCTAAGCTCAAGGTGATAACTAAATGAGGACAAAGCCTGGGCTTTATCCAAGCATGACCAAAAGTGAAAAACTGTAGCCCTGACCAGTCCCTGGCTATCCCTGGCCAATTAGAACACACTAACATGATTGCCATTTGCTTAAGCCAATTGTATCCAAAGTGACCTAACTGCTCTAGGAACTCCCCCTCTGCTGTGCTTAAAAGGAGCCCACATTTCCCTCTCGGGGTCTTTGCCATCTTGCCTGTATGTAGGATGGTCTGCCCCAGCATACTGGAATAAAAATTCTCTTGCTGATTGCATATGTGGAGATGGTGGTCTTTTGTGGGACTTCTCTGGGACCCTAAAAGGCTGTTGCTGTGATAAATTTGACCATGTGGTTCTTAGGCCTTGGGACTAGTTTGCAAAAAGAATGTGGAAGTGTTTGGATGTTTGGGTTAGCAAAATTTCTGAGTTCTGTATATAGAGATTAATAGGCCTTTCTGGTATGAACTTAAAAGGAAAGAATGTAGAGTGAAATATAGACTGGGTACCTGGTTCAGGAAGATTCAGAGGGTAAAAAAAAAATGGGTCAGAGATCATTTGTGTGATATTCTGGCCAAGACTATAGCACTTAATTCTGTACCTCTTCTGAGATCTTGAGTGAAGTTGCATTTAATAAAGATAATGGACTGGTGGTTTGTTTGGTAGAAGGGTGTACAGGTGGGTTTACAGTTTCAGAAAAGAAGATTACAGACAACAAAGCAACCATAACCGTTAAAGAGATTAGAAACACGAAAGAGACACCTACAGCTTAGCTCCAGATAGTGGAAAAGGTGCCTTCAAGGCAAGACCCCACCCAGCAAAAGCTCTAACTTGTACACATGAGAATGTATGTGAAAGGTGAAAGCCTGAAGTGAGAACGCAACTAAGGAGTCCCCTGCTCCTCAAAAGCAATTGTCTAAGAGAGCACTGTCTTAGGGTCAGCACACAGAAGCAAATGCAAGTGACGTTCAAGTGACCCAGACTCCATCCCTAAACTGTTAGCAAAACTTACCAACGTTATTCACATGTTATTGGTGTCAGAGGCATAACAGATCCAAGACTGAGGTGGATAATGGAGTCTTGCTCTGTGGTTTCAGAGAGCCACTGAGGAAGGGTTGAAGTCCCCGAGAAGCTACTGTGTGAAGCTGTAAAGGTGCAGCTAAATTTCAATGAAGACATTCATTGTTGGAAACGTTGTTGAATGTTGGGAAATACCATAGTATGTCCACTGAGGGAAGCTGCATTCAAAGAATGGAGTCAGCTCAAGAGAGAAGCACACGTTTCAACATTTAGTCCCCAGCTGGTGGCGCTGTTTGGAGGGGTCATGGAAACTTTAGGAGGTGAAGCCCACCTGAGGAAGTGGGTCACTAGGCATAGGGGTGTTATATGCCTGACCTACTTCTTCTTCCTGGCTGGTTCATGTAATGAGGAGTTACCTCAGGCTCCTTCCAGTACAGAGTCCCCACTGCCATTATAGACTGTATCGCCTCAATCTGTGAACCAGAAGAATCCTTCTTTCCTTAAGTTATTTATCAGTTATTATAGTGACAGAGAAAATGACTAGTCTTCTTATAGTCTGAATAACAAACAAGGCTTTTTCTTGATATTCACTATCTTGTTAATATTCTGGTCCACCCCTTGAAATCCCACCCCTTGGTGCCACCTTGCATCTTGACGTAAAAGCCTCATACTAGGGAAAAACTCCTCCCCTTCCTCTCTCTTTCTTCTGTTTTTCCTCCCACAATATGCACACCCTCGACCTCTCTCTCTCTTCTTCTTCTTCTTCTTCTCTCTCTTTCTCTCTCTCTCTCTTTTCTATCATCTCTTTTCTTCAACTCTCTATTATAATAAACTATCCACATGGATGCAGCATTTGGGTTGTGAATTACTGGCCGCCGCCACCGCCTCGATGCCTGCATGGCAGACATCTGCCCAGCATGTTTCCCTGCACATGTGGGATACCCTTGGGGGTCCCCCCACATAATAATTCATAACATCGGCGCCCAACATTGCCACTGCTTTCTCCTGTCCGCTGTCCATCTGAGGAGCTCTGGGACCCTGTACCACCCGTCATTTTTTTCAGACTGGAGTATGACCAGGGACTCTTCACCCTATTGGATCAGTAAGATTCCTCCCTTCCCTGCCGGCCATTCTCCCACAAGTGAGGATTTGTCTCAATTTGCTCGCTGATACCATGTGTCTTTCGGGCTCTAAGCCCTTCGGCCCCCATCCCTATGTGATGGCATATGGACACAGCTTGTGCACACTCAATTCCACAGGCCATAGCCTTTGTTACAATGGTCCATTGGCTGTCTTGCGCCGTTCGTTAGTCCTCACTGACTCTCTGGGATGTTGGAGGTCAGATTCATCTCGTTTTTGCTTGCTGGTACCACATGTTTTTCAGGCTCATAGCCCTTTGGCCCCTGTCTCTAAGCTACAGCATATGGAAACGGCCTGTGCCCGTTCAATTCCACCACCCATAGCCTATTCAACGACAGTCCATTGGCTATCTTGCGCCATTATCATTGGCCCTTGCTGACCCTCTGGGATGCCAGAGGGCAGTCCACTGGGACTCACTTATACCTCATTGTGGAAAAAATGCACCTATGGCCCCCCCGCCCCCACCACTGCCACCAACCCATGGCTTGGGTTTGCTCATGTGACAATGGCTGTGGCTTTATTCCACAGTCTGGGGGTGGAGGGGGGGGTCCCTCTCTCCCACCTAGCTGTGCTGCTGCTTCTCTGTCTTCCTTTCACAAAGTCTATTTCCTATGTGTGAATGGAAATGTATGATTGATAGGGCCATCTATATTTCTTTCTGACTGACTTTTAAATGCTTCAATTTATCTGTTCCTTGTCTGCCCAGTTTAGTTTTGAAAAAAAAAAAAAAAAAAAAGCCCACATGAACATGCGGTCAGGCACCATATTTGATAGGGGTGATCATGTGATCAGGTAGCACCATCTTAAATAAGGACAATCACGTGATCAAAACACCATCTTAAATGAGGGTGACCACATGGTCTAGCCGCCATCTTGGCTAAGGTCAAAACAGGCAGGTCATGTGATCTCACCTCCATCTTTACTAAGGGCAGCATGGGCAGGGCACCTGGCACTCAGGTCGTTAGTATGGGAGGAGGTTAGAGAATTGCCTCCCGCCATGCATTGTTTCATTGTTTCATTGTTTCATCATTGTTCACCAGCTGAGGAAAAGTCCTCCCGTCCTTGGCCTGGCATTGCCCAGCTGCCTCTCTCAGGCTGTCTGGGCAGGGTGGGAGTCCAGTCATCGGTCCTTTGTTCCTCCCTCCACAGCCGCTCATGTGGGTGGAGCCTGGAGAGGTATGCACTCCCCTCTGGAGCATCAGTGGAACCACATGCAGGTGGTATCATTATATTAAGATGTTAAATTTCAGATTTTAACATTAATACAATTCTGATACACTTTGGGTCACAAGCTCAGGACTTAAAATTTTCCTTGGCTACTCATTATCTGCTTTTCCATGATTTGGATTTCAGTACTGATTGATAATACTAATTTATCTAAAACTTTTATTTTTTTCCCTCACTTGTGTATTTCTAAAACAGCATTTTTTCTCTCTCCTGGTCTTGGGACTCCTGCTCTTCCCAATTATTAAGACTATAGGCCAAAAGGCTCCAAATAAATTCATAAATTTTAACTTCCATCTCTAGTCTATATTTAAGCCCGCTGGCTGAAACATTGAGGAGCAGTTTGGACCACAAACTGCAGCACTTTCCCTGCTACAGATGTCAGCAGAGATTTTTGTCTATGTGATGTGGACCCCAGCCCAGCCAAATGTAATTGTTCCCTGCCTCTACAGCCAGGTCACATGACCACATGCCTGGGTTCCCTCCTTACCTTTAACTAGCCAGAATCCTCCTGACCACACCCTGTTCCAGCTTGAAGCAGCTATGGAAAATACATTGTCCTGTGCTCCCTGTTCCCAGGATAGGCTGGAGGGCTAGGTTAGGCATGGAAACCCTGGCATAGAGTCCACCAAGAGGGTCCTTTTCCTTTTCTCAGAGGGTGCTTTTCTCAGAGTTGGGCTGCACCCAGACTCACAAGCCCCTTTTCTCCTGTTCTCATTTGGCCTTGGGATCTTTCCCTGTCACTCTTCTTTGCCTCCTCAGGAGACAACTTAAGAAATAATTATTTCCAAGCGGTGGCACACGCCTTTAGTCCCAGCACTCAGGAGACAGAGCCAGGCGGGTCTCTGTGAGTTCAAGGCCAGCCTGGGATACCAAGTGAGTTCCAGAAAAGGCGCAAAGCTACACAGAGAAACCCTGTCTCGAAAAAAATAAATAAATAAATAAATAAAAGAAATAATTATTCCTATATAAGTCATTCAGGATTATAATCTGGCTATACTCAAAGATCAGAACTACAGCTAGAGGGCCTTAAAAATGGTAATAGATTTAGATATCACTGCCAACAGCTTAGAGAATGTCTCTCCTTACTCAAGGTCTATTCAGGCTTAAGAATGTGAACCTCCCTGTCCTTGCTAACTTCATTAAGCTGTAACTAACTGGGAAACCTGTATATTCAGATTTAAGTCATATATATATGTTCTCAAAGTTATAAATAAATCTAACAGATTTTGTTCCCCCAATCCTCAAACACCTGTAGAGATATGAGAATATAGCATTTAATATAAAAGCCTTTTTATGATAAAGAGACATGTCAGCTCCTGGCAGCATCCTGTATCTCCTGCAAGAAGACAGATGGCCTCAGAAGAACGTCTACCCAGAAGCTTATGGCAAGGCTAACCATGCAGCAAGAAGCTGAGATCCTGTCCAGACTGTGAATAAGTGGAACAACAGAGGACTGATTGCCCCATACTGAAAAGTCAAGGTGGGTCAGTCTCCCCAAATTTATACTCCACAGGAAAAAGCCTGTCAGATCTTCTAGGTCTTGTAGCTGAACAAGTTCTTCTGTCCCCTCACCCCCCAATGACCACAGAGAGACTTGGGATTGCTGCCTAGGTAACTGGAAAGCTGTCTCACTTCTTAAATTTATCCTTCTCAGATCTAATGATGTTTGATGACTAGGGTATCAGTTTAACAGCCCTAATCCCAAGATTATTTATATATATATATATATATATATATATATATATATATACTCTCAAATTACAGACAGGTATGCCTCATTCACAGACTTCATGGTACAGGATAGACCAGTTTCAGATATAACATCAGAGGTTCAAAGTTTTAATATTTGTGAGACCAAAATGAGCCATCTTAGAAATAAGACCAAAATGCCTTCACCCAAAAACTAAGGCCTAATATTTCCCCTTCTAGGAATAGGCCAATAGTTACTGAAACAAGTCAGTTCAGATTCCAGAAACCAGGAAGTGTAAAAGTACAGAGTCACAAGATAGTCACGAGGTAATGCCTGCCAGACTATGGAATGTCCTCTCCCTGGTTTCCAGGGTAACTGACCATAAAAATGCCCCCACCTGAGGGCAACCAATGAGAAATAGTGGCGGGCAACCACTCCCTTAGAAGTAAGATTAAGCCATGATTTCTAGAAAGCCCCTAGAAGCGAGCCAATCAGAATTGTACCCGTACTAGCATCCCTAAACGATGTAACCTTGTGATTTTTCCCTTTAAAAACTGAGCTTGCAGACAGGCGGGCACTTCCTCCAGCCTCCACTGCATTGGATGTATTGGATGAAGTCCCTGCCTAGGCTTGTATTGCTTTTGGATATCCAGAATTAAGCCTTGCTTTTGCATTCCGGCATGTTCGTCTTTGGTGGTCTCTCTGGGGGTCGTGATCTGGGCACACCAATATTGACAAATGCAGCTTTGATAAACTGATAGAACATTGACTCCAAAGAGTTCTTAAGAGTCCTTAAATGGATTTTTAACCCTTTTGCCATAATGTAAATGCACTCCAGCTGTCTTATAGATATCTACAGGCTCCTGGAGAAAGTTTTGCTACTGCATCAAGAAATCTGTTCTGATGAAAACTAAAAATCTCCAGAGCCTCTTTCTGACTCCACTTATTTTTCCAGCATATTTTGCAGATTCATTGTTCCCGCCTGACCTCCAGAGAAACAGCAGATGCCATGGCCTCTATACTCCTGATTTGGCATGCCATTTCCCCCGAAGCTCCTGGAACACCACTGCTGCAACCTGCCTCCTCAGCTCCCTCAAGGAATGTTCCTGAGATCTTCCACTGTGTGTGACTCCTGGTTCCCCCCACCCCACTTCGCCCCTTGTCAGCTTGAAGTAGCCTTGAGAATTCAGTGTCCTTGTTCCCCCACTTCCTCCCATAATTCACCTCTTTTTATGATAATCAAAATGGAGGAATGTTAATATTCTGATCCATCCCTTGGTGCCACCCTACATCCTGACATAAAAGCCTCATTCTAAGGAAAAACTCCTCCTCTTTCTCTCTCTCTCTTCTGTTTTTCCTCCTACAATATGCACACCCTTGACCTCTCTCTGTCTTCATTTCTCTCTTTCTCTCTGTCTTTCTCTTTCCTTTATCTCTCTATTACAATAAACTCTCCATGTGGATGCAGCATCTGGGCTGTGAATTACTGGCCACCCCCGCGGCTGCCATGCCTGCGTACCTGCATGGCATGCATCTGCACAGGATGTTTCCCTGCACGCTCAGGATAGCCCCGAGGACACCCTTGCACAATAATTCATAACGTATCTCAAGACTGTAAGTGAGGGTGCAGTAAAGAAACCATGGAAATGACCACTCCATACTTAGGAGAAAGATTTTTCCTGTAGGTAAGAGAGAGAATAGCCAGAGGCATCTAGAAGAATACAGAGCAGAGAGAAAAAGAAACAGACTGACCATGGCCAGGGCTTGGAAGTGGGAGATGTGGAAAAGTCATGCAGATTATAAGGCAGATGAGTAGCTGTGGGGAGGGAAGGCCATGAACTAGAACAGCCTGGGAGTTTAGGGTAGAGGAGGAAGTGAGAAAGGTCAGGAGTTGGCTTTCACATGCATGACAGGTACATGTGAATAGAGACTAAAAGAGTCCAGAGGACTCCAAAGTTAGTGTGGACTTTGATGTGCTGATAGGCGCCACAGGTATATGACAATAGAAAGAAAAATGTCCCTTTTGTCAGAGGCAAAAAAATGAGTCCTTCTATAGTCCAGCTTGAGCTGAGCCAAGATTGTCATACTGGACCAAGTCAGTGGGCTCAGGGTTTCCTTTGTACCTGACAAAGACCAAAGAAATGTGTTTTGTAACTTAAAGAAACAACTTCGAGACAATCTAGACCATTTGTTTGAATACGCATGCAGATGTAAACCTATATATCTTGAGACCATTTGAACACACTGGGGGAGGACTCAGAAACAATGGATGATGCTGATCACTTTCTGACCTTAAACTCTTCTCTTTCAGCTTCCAGAACCTCTTCATTCAATCTTCTATCCCTCTGGCAGGCCCATTACCTTACCATTCCAATCTTAAATTCAGGTGTTACTTGTGGTTTTCTTTGGCTCATCCTTATTGCTTTTCTGCCCTGCCCCGTTTCTTGGTTTCCATGGTTCCCTTTATACAGATAGTCACCCAATTGTCATATATTCCTATATGGGCACATACACACAAGCTCATTATGAAAACAGTGTTAACAAACTGCTTTTCAAATACAGTGGGGTTTTCCTCCAACATACAATAGATGAGGGATTAAGAACTTTAAGAACAAATTTTAAATCATGTTGTTACCCTTCCTTTCGACCCATTGTTTAATAAAGAAATGACTTATATACTTTAAAACTTATATACTTTTTTCTGATTTAAAAATTGTAGAGCTAGTCGTGGTGGTGATACATGCCTCCAGTCCTAAGTACTCAAGAGGCTGAGAGGAGGATGGTGTGAGTTCGTGAGTTCAAGGCCAGCCTGGACAACATAGAAAGCCTTTATCTCAAAAACAAACAAAAACTGGGCAGTGGTGAACACACACCTTTAACCTCACCACTTGGGAGGCAGAGGCAGGCGGATCTCTGAGTTCAAGACCAGGCTAGTCTATGAAGCACGTTGCAGGACAGTCTTGACTGTTACACAGAGAAACCCTGTCCTGAGAAACGAAACAAACAATAGCAAAAACACAGAGCCAAGAACATAGATCTGTGGTTGAGGGCTTGCTTCTACTTCTAGCATCGTAAAAGGAAACAAACTTGTCTGAATTCATATTTTATCTAGAAAATAAATGATCAAGGTTTTCCTCTGAAGAAATTCAATGTTATTAATTTTCTGTTAGAATTAGAAAAGTTGCATAGAGTCAGTATTTTTATTTATGCTTAAAAGTTTTTTTAAAAGGTTAATTCTATACTTGGATATTGTTAAGTTTCTGAGGTGCCTATTTAACATATCAAAGCTGGAACTGGCCACCAGGTTCTCCCAGCATCCCTCAGTCCCTACCTATTACAGGGTATGGCTGGCAAATTCCACCTTCTACCTTGAACTTTCCAGTCCAGGGGCTGAACTCTCCCCCAGAGGCTCTTCCCTATATAATTCAGCCATTTTGGTTACCCACTCCTTCTTGGACCTTTGTCCTCCTGACTGCTGCACCTTGTTTCCCTCTCTGCCTGCTTCCTTCCCGCCCCCTTCTCCCCACATGGCCCAGTTGGTCATGGTCATGTCCACTCTGAACTCTCCCAGATATTCCTGCCTCTGGCTATGCTCTCCCACATATCTACAGTAACCTTTCTCCTTCACCATACTTAGGAGTAGTCATGTCCTTTCCTTTCCTTTTTATTTCTTTTTGTCATTCAGATATATTTACTCTAAGCCCATTAATTCATAACCTTTTGCTACTATTGTTTAGGATTTCATGTAGCGCACACTGGCCTCCAACTTGCTACACTGCTGAGGATGACCTCAAACTCCTAATCTTCCTGCCTCTACCTCCTAAATGCTGGGATTACAGACACGTACCACCATACCCACATCAAATCCATAAATTTTATTATTTATTTATCTGAGACAAGGTCCCACTATAGCTGACCTGGAACTCTCTATGTAGACCAGGCTGGTCTTGGAGCTCCCATATATCCACCTGCCTCTGCCTCCTGCATGGATTAAAGGTGTGTGCAGTTAATTCATAAATATTTTTGGGAATATTGTTTTCTATTATCAAATTCCCATGTGCAAATAAACAGAACGCCAACCACTGTATAACGTAAGCTGACTTTTGTAGGAATGCCACTGTGTTCGAGGCAGCCTCGGTGCGATGGTTTCCATGGAACAAAGGGATTTAGAATTCCATTCAAGTGGAACTTAGAATCCGTAGCAGAACCACTTGCTGCTGAGTAAAGAGGACATACGCCACTTCCTCTACTTTTTCAGTCACCATGGAACCCTCCCTCGACCACACCATGGAGCGGGGAGTTAGCTTACGTTCCCAGTCTTCCTTCACTACAGAAAGGGATTTTGAGAAAAAAAGCAGAGCACTCTTCCGGAAACCTAAGTACGCATTCTCGAGGGAATATTACAAGCTGACTTCAGGTGGCAAAAAGGTACAAAGGTATTAAGTCTGGGGTTCTTGGACTGGGGCGTATGTTTTATTTAGGAGGAGCAGCTCGTGTTCTCTTTAAATCTGTCAGCAACACATCTACTACAGCCATTCCCTGTCGCAAATGGTTCTAATCGACTCTTGTTTTTCTATGTATTACAAGAGTATAAAATCAAATATGGTCTCTGGTTCAGTAAGACCATGAGTAAAGATGGCTATCTGGGAGGAATAATGTGCCAGAATACCTTAAAGGACAGAAATGGTTGTTTCTTCTGTAACCCAGATATTCCATAGAGATAAATGGCAGTGATGAGCCCTTCAGGCACAAGTGGGCTATCCAGGTATCCAGGTATCACTATGATGTTGAAAAAGTAGAGCTAAAAAGGAAACCCTGTCTCAAAAAAACAAAAAACCAAACCCCCCCCCAAAAAAACCCACAGCATATCATGAAATTTTTAACTATTTAAAGGTAATTGTGGAGACATTGAAGCCCTGGTGTTGCTTATGGTCAAATACAGCGATAAATACTTTCCTTTTTTAGAAATTCTTTTGATTATTTTTGAATTTCGTATATCTGTATGGAAGGGGTTGTGCACATGAGTCCAGGTGCCCTGGAATGGGGATACAGTTGGGTTACAGTTGGTCGTGAGACTGCCAGTGTGGTGCTGGGAACATAACTCAGCTCCTCCATGAGAGCTGCACATGTTCTCAACTTCCGTGTCGTCTCCCCAGCATCCTTCTACTTGTTTCTTCCTTTTTTAAAATTTATTTTTATTTTATGTTCATTGGTGTTTAGGCTGCGTGTGTGTCTACTGAGGGTGTAAGAAGCCCTGCAACTGGAGTTACAGGTGTGAGCTGCCACGTGGGTGCTGGGAACTAAACCTGGTCCTCTGGAAGAGCAGCCAGTGCTCTTAGCTGCTAATCCATCTCTCCAGCCCCCTCCTCTCTGTCTCTTGATGCTTCCTTTTCCTGTAATTTTTTTTCTCCCTTGATATTAATCATATCTTTGAATTCTTTCTTCCATCACTAAATAAGGAATAGAAGTGAATGTTTCAGTTCCAACCAATCTTTTCTTTGGGGGAGGGAGAGTAGAGAGAGTTTCTGAGACAGGATCCCTCTGTGTATCCCTGGCTGTCCTGGAACTCACTCTGTAAACCAGGCTGGCCTTGAAGTCACAGAGATCCACCTGCTTCTGCCTCCCAAGTGCTGGGATTAAAAGGGAGTTCCAGTCTATCTTAAAGTCGATTATGACATCTCCGTTATCTCCTAAAATTACTTCCAGCTTCTGCTTGGGTTTTCCCATCAACTCGAACTGTGCTTCTTTTTCTTTTCAGTGCTGGGGATTAAACACAGGACCTTCAGCACACTGAAGTTTTGTAGTTTATACTTGCACTGTATGTACAGCTCAAAATGTTACATCTTCACTCGTGTTCAAACTCACCTCTTCTCAACAATAATCAAAACTCTGGCTTCTTTCTCTTAATGGTACAGGTAGTTTGGGCCATCTTTTACTTTTTAAAAGTTTTTTATTAGGCGGGCGGTGGTGGCGCAAGCCTTTAATCCCAGCACTCAGGAGGCAGGGGCAGGCAGATCTCTGTGAGTTTGAGGCCAGCCTGGTCTACAGAGCAAGATCCAGGACAAGCACCAAAAACTACACGGAGAAACCCTGTCTTGGAAAAAAAAAAGTTTTTTATTATTTTATATATATATAAGAGTTTTGTCTGCACATATGTTTGTGTACCACGTGTGTCTGGTGCCCATGGAGGCTAAAAGAGGGTGTCGGCTCCCTGGTACTCCCTAGGTCCTCTAGAAGAGCAGAGTGTCTTAACGGCTGCGCCATCTTTCCAGCTCCCTGATGCTTGGAGCAGCTGGTCACGTGGTATCCAGTCAGGCAGCAGAGGGAGATGCGTGCTGGTGGCCAGCTAGTTCTCCTTCCTTTACCAGCCCAGGGATGCCTTCTTCTTTTAGGGTGCATCTTCCCACTTCAACGACCCTAACCAAGAGAAGGCCTCACAGACACGGCCCGGGGCTAGCCAAATCTGCATGAACCCCTATAGGTGTGCCCAGGGGTTTATGGCCCAGTTGATTCTAGCTACTGTCAAGTTGGTAATCAACATTAACCATCACAACTAGCTGTTTGAAATGTTTGCTTTTATCAGGAACATTTGGTTTGTCTCTGTCCTTAGCACCACACCAAAAGTTAGTGGAAAAAGAGAGAGGGAGAGAATAACATACTTACTTGTTTTTAGCCATGGAGAGAAAATCCTCTCATTGATGAAACATGTATTTTGGATTTATCTCCCTGTGGGTTCAAAATAATTACTTCCGGTGTCAGAGATTCTACTGGTTATATGCCTGCATTTTATGCAGTCTACCCAGTTAACGGAATACAAGTTGTGAACAATGGGAAGCCAGCAGAGAAATTAGGAACCAATAAGCAGGCTACCTTTAGGTCTTGATAGAGTGGAGCTGTGCTCCGTCCCTGCCACCGCTGATATGAAACATAGAAAAATAGCACACAAAAATGATAGAATTCTTATAAAAGGAAAGTTAACAGACTGCCTTTAAATGTCATTTTATCAAACTGTTACTGGGGAACACACTATCCCCTTCACATATTAATAGTCTTGTAGATAAAAGGATTTTAAAATGGGGCTAAGGGGTGGCTCAGTAGGTAATGCACTTGCTGAGCAAGTCTGAAGACTTGAGTTCAGATCTCACCTGTACTCGCTGATCTACAGTGAGGCGGGAGTCAGAGAGAGGGAATCACTGGAAGCTTGTGGGCTAGCTAGCCCGGCTTATGCAATGGCAATCAGCAAGAGGGAAACCCTGTCTCAAACAAGGACCAATACCCAAAGTTAGCCTCTGACCTCCACATGTGCACTGTGGCATGCACACACACATTGTACACAATACATTACACACACACACACACACACACACACACACACTAAAAAAATATGATGACTATCCACTACTGTAAAAAAAAATTTAGAAAGAAACTCAAGGACAATTTTAATGGAGCTTAAGAGAAAGAAACAACAGTATAGATAAGCTGAAGCTCTTGACAGCTTTGGGGAGGAAGGGGATGGAGAGGTATTGAGAGAGAAAGTCAAGCTTCGAGGGCAAGAAAACAGGCATGTATGCCTTGCAATGGAAGTCCATTAGCACTTGATGGCTGGGAAGTGTGTGGGATGCGGGGTGGAGGAGGCAGGTACTCTTCAGAGAGAGAGAACAAAAATACTCAGAGAGTCAGGGCAAGCAAGTTTGGAGTTTGGGTTGTTTGTTTGAGAAATGGAGATAGAAGAAAGAGGTTCATTTCTGGGTGAGCGGGCAAATTTAGCAGTGAAGGTCTATAAGCAACCACAAAGAAGGTGGGGATTGTGGGTGTTTAAGTATTCATCTTATCAAAGGGGTAATTAGTACTCTCATCTTTCTTCCTTTCAATTTTATTATCTATCTATCATCATCTATCTATATATCTATCATCATCTATCTATCATCATCTATCTATCTATCATCTATCTATCTATCTATCTATCTATCTATCTATCTATCTATCATTGAGACAGGGGTTCTCTGTGTATCTATCTATCTATCTATCTATCTATCATTGAGACAGGGGTTCTCTGTGTAACAGTCCTGGCTGTCCTGGAACTCATTCTGTAAACCAGGCTGGCCTCGAACTCACAGAGATCCACTTGCTTCTGCCTCCTGAGTACTAGGATTAAAGGCATGCACCACCACTGCCCGTCTTGATTTTATTTTTAGTGGGGTGTGTGTGTGTGTGTGTGTACAGATTCCCTGGAGTTGGAGTTACAGGTAGCAATGGATCCACAGGCAACAGGAAGAGAGAGAGCCACTGCTCCTGGGTTAGGCTTCTGACACTTCAAAGCCCACCCCTAGTAACACAAGTCCATATTTCCTCCAACAAATAGTACCACTCCCTAAGCAAATCTATGAGCCTATGGGGGCAATCCTTATTCAAACCATCACATTCCACTTCCTGGCCCACAAAGGCTTGTAGCCATATCATAACACAAAAACACATTCAATCTAACTTCAAAGGTCCCCATAGTCTGTAATAGTTTCAACATTGATGAAAAATCCAAAGTTCACAATCTCGTCTGAGACTCAAGGCAATCCCTTAACTGTAATCCCCTGTAAAATTAAAACGAAAAACAGATCACATACTTCCAAATACAATGGCAGAAGATATACATTACCATTACAAAATGCAGGGAAGGGAGCACAAGAGGAAAGAAATACTGGACCAAAGCGAGTCCCCAAACCAGCTGGGCAAACTCCACACTCTGCATCTCCATGTCTGATGTCCAAACACTCTTCAGAGCTCCAGCTCCTTTCAGCTTTGTTGACTGCCACACATCTCTCTCTCTCTCTCGGGCTGGTTCCACACCCTTGTTAGCAGGTCTCCTTGGCAGGTATCCCACAGCTCTGACATCTGCAGCATCTTGGATTCTCAAACGACATCCAGGCTTCAGCTTCACAGCTTCATGCAATGGCCTCTCTGAGACCCCATGCAGGGACACCCCCGACACATGCCTGGCCTTAGCAGCTTTCCCTAGTTGTGTAGGGAGATTCCACAACCCGTTTCTTGTATTCTTGACAGCAAAGCCAGAACCATGTGACTGAAGCTGCCAAGTTCTTCTGCTTGCTGGAGCTGGAACTTGGCCCCCTAATTCAAATATATTTGCACCAGCTTTCTGTTGTTGGTTTCCTTCACTACTTAATCTTTTCTTTAATTCTTTTTTTCACAAGTTAGAAGCTTAGCTGGGTGGGCTCTTGCCCTGAGGTCACCACTCCCTTTATTCCATTTAGTATCAGGCCTTCTTTAAACTTTTTATCTCTTTGAGCACTGGACTTAGCTCCATTACACTTCCTGGTGCTCCTTTTCTCCTCAAACTGTACATTTTGTATTTTTCCTTTCTCAGCTTACTCCTTTTCATTATAGATTTGCATAAGACTGGCCACTAATAACCGCATGACAGAGTCAATACTAGGTTGTCTTGAAATCCCCTCCATTAATGCCATTAATCCAAAACTCTTCAATTTAGTTTCAGACAGATTTTTTTGGACAAGGGAAGAAAGCAGCTACATGTTTTATTTCCCCAAAACATCGCAAGAATGATCTCTAGGCCACTTAGTAATATTTTTTCCTCCAAACCCGCTGAGCCAGTCTGTCATAGTCTACACTGCTTACAGTATCACTGTCTTCCACGCTCCTACTAGGACGACCCATTCGGCCCTGCTTAAAACATTCAACTGCTGTTCTTGTCCAAAGTCCTAAAGTGTGCATTCTGCCAGCAAGCAGCATGGTCAGGCCTATCACAACAATACCCCACTCCTGGTACTAACTTCTGTCTTAGTCAGTGCTCGATTGCTGTGAAGAGACACCATGACCACAGCAACTCTTATAAAAGAAGGCATTTAATTGGGGGTTATTTATAGTTTCAGAGGTTTTAGTACATTATCATCAGGTAGGAAGAATAGCATGCAGGCAGTCACAGTACTGGAGAAGTAGCTGAGAGTTCTACATCTGGATCTACAGGCAGCAGGAAGTGAGAGAGAGCCACTGGGACTGGCTTGGGCATTTAAAAAAATTCTTCTCTCATACATTACATCCCTGTTGTATGATACTCTGTGTTCTGACAAATAAAGCTTGCCTGGAGATCAGAGGGCAGAGTTAGCCACTAGGTAGCCATAGAAACCAGGCTGTGGTGGCACATACCTGTCATTCCAACACTTGGGAGGAGGAAGGAGGAAGATCAGGAGTTCAAGACCACCCTGGGCTCCACAAGATTGATCTCATCTAAAACAGGGCCAGTCAGTGGTGGTGCAAGCCTTTGATCTCAGTATATGGAAGATGGAGACAGGAATATAAGGCCGGTGGATAAAGGATCTCTAGCCCATTCAGTCTGAGGATTCAAAGAGACCATTTAGTCTGGGGGTTTGTAGAGGTAAGAAGTCTTTAGTGGTTGGCTGCTTTACTCTGATCTTTAAGCTCTCACCCTCACTATCTGACTCTGGGTTTTTATTTAATAAGACTAATTAGGATTGTGCTTCATCTGGCGTCCAACTTTTGGGTCAGGAATTCATGAAAAAGCCACTTGCCAGTGACTTGCAGCCACTGGCACATGCTGGAGCTGCACTTGGGGGCTCCCGCCTGAGTCACTGCCTTGCCAGCTAGGTTTTTCTTTTTTTTTCCCCCAAGCCCTCTGAGAAAGTTAGGGATTTTTCTGTTGCAGCCTTTCTGCAGCAAACTCTGCAGGTGCTTGGGCTCTAAATGCAGCCAGAGTCAGCTGTGTTTGAATGTTCCCCTGTGTAGATGCCTGGCTCTTTGGCTTCTTCTCTCCCGGTGGGGTGGGTTGTGGGCTTTACCTGGACATCCTCCTCGGGCTGTTGCCACACTAGGGAGCTGCCTTGACACCCGCTTGGGCTTCTGCTGTTCTACACAACAGCAGTCAGTCTCATTGTCATCTTTACTGCCGTCATCAGCAGATTTGGTGAGACAACTGGGAATTCTTAAAGGGGGAATTAGTTGAGAGAGAGAGAGAGAGAGAGAGAGAGAGAGAGAGAGAGAGAGATTTTCCCATGTTAAAAATGGGAAACAATATTACAATGGAGAGAGTTAGGTCTCTATATGATCATGTAATACATGGGTTAAAAATGTAGTAATTAAATGAAGGGATAATCAACTTAACTGGGATTGACATAATGTTAATTTGTTGGTTTGATTATTCTTGGTTTATCTCTAAAAAAGTTGGCTGATATGAGTGCCAAGATACAGGCCTTAGAAAAACTTATTAAAATGGATCATAAAGATATTCAGTCACAGACAGAGAATTTTAAAGGAGAATCAATCTCAGCATTGCATTATAAAATTAGAGAGGAACAGCCCAAAGTTTTTAAACAACCAACCTTAATTTATCCAGTCACCTTATAGGAACTGCCAAATGACAGATATCCCCAAAGCTGTGTAAGAGCTGACTGGATTCCTGTGGAAATGTTAGATTTAAGGAGATTTAAGGAAGAGATAGTCTCATATGGTATGAATTCACCTTTTGTGAAGCATTTGTTAAATTCATGGTCAATTAGTAACAGAATTGTCCCATAAGATGGGAGAGACTTGGTTACAGCAGTATTGGAACCTGGTCCTCAGTTACAATGGAGGACCTGGTGGAAAGATGAGGCTAGGACAACGAAGTAGGGCTAGAGTTATTGAAATCTCCCAAAACCAACTTCTTGGAGAGGGCAATTATGCTGATGTACAAAGACAGTCTCTATATGATGACCACACCTTGACTCTATGCCATGCAGCAGCTTTGAATGCTTGGGACATATTTGAAGAAGTGAGAAAGAGAACTGAGTCATTTTCTAAAGTTAAAAAGGGCCCAAAAGAAACCTTCACTGATTTTTTACAAAGATTGACTTCAGTTATAAATAGAATGATACCAAATTCAGAAACTAGACAAATAATAATTGAATCTTTGGCTTTTGAAAATGCTAATTCACAATGCAAAAAGGCAATTAGTACTTTAAAGGCAAAATCAGCACCTATAGAGGACTGGAGATACAGTCAATATTGAATCTCATAACCATGATGATGCTTAGATAGAAGAGGTGATTTCCAGAGGCTTGAAGAAAAATCAAAACCTTAGGTGTTTTGGCAAACAAGGTCACCCAAAAAGGAATTGTAGACAGGGAGTTCCTAGAAACAATGTTTTTTCTAGGAATAACCCAAACAGGAAGCCTCTCGCTTCTGGAGTATGCAAAAGGTGTGTGGCAAAGACAGACATTAGACCAATGAATGCAGATCAACAAGAGACGGGCAGGATAACCCTTTGCCCTTGGGAAACACCCTGGGAGGGCCTCTCGCAGGCATCCATGCCATTCCCTGTCACCGCCGGGGAAACTCCTCAGAGCAATTAAAGGACTTAATGCCTATTGTAAAAAATCACACTGCTCTGGATGATAGAACAGCTTTAGAAAACAAAACAAAAATTTCAGGAGAAACCATAAACCAAAACTGATAAAGATTAGATTTGAACAAGAGAGAGCCCTCTTAATTAGAAGAGGTTCATCAAACAGTGTGACCATTCAATCTAAACTAAACTATAAAACCAACAAATGCTTTTCATTTGATCAGATATAACTTGCCAAAAGGGAAACTCCCCAAAGTTAGGGTTGGGGAGGGTTTTGTTTTTGTCTTTCCAGGAAAATAAAAACAACCATCTTGAGGAATTTAAAGGCCTTTGTACAAATAAGTATTGCTAACTGGGAGGTCCAGCCTTCCAGCTACCCAGGGTATGCCAAAAAATGAAGGCAGCAAGGGGAAAAATAAGGAAACATATTCACTTTCTGATGGTAACTTTCTCTTTTACTTCATCTTAAAAAAATCCTCTCTGGCCGGGCGGTGCTGGCGCACGCCTTTAATCCCAGCACTCGGGAGGCAGAGCCAGGTGGATCTCTGTGAGTTCGAGGCCAGCCTGGGCTACCAAGTGAGTTCCAGGAAAGGCGCAAAGCTACACAGAGAAACCCTGTCTCGAAAAACCAAAAAAAAAAAAAATCCTCTCTGAAAATCTCTTGCTCTCTCTCCTGCTTAGCTACTCATCCTCTCTCCTCAGCTCCCTCTCCACACCCACACACACTCCCTCCATAGCTCTTTACACAGTTTCTTCACATCGCTCCTCTACACAGTAGCAGCTCCTTCACACAGCTCTCTCTCTCTCTCTCTCTCTCTCTCTCTCTCTCTCTCTCTCTCTCACACACACACACACACACACACACACACACACACAGTCTCTTTCTCTCTCTCTCTCTCTCTTTCAGCACACTCTCTCACATTACTCCTTCCGCAAATTCAGCTACATCTCCTTCTCAGCACACACACACATTCACTCACACACTCTCTCACTCCTCCTTCCCCTCCCACTGCCAAACTCTGGACAATTATATGTTACATTTTCAGGGGCCAACCCATTCTCATAACACATGATAAGTCACACAGTTTTTCTCAGGCTAGAGATGTCACAGACTGGCCAGTGAGTAACGCTTGGCCATGCATGCAGCTCTTTCCCAGACAGAGAATGACATTGAAATTCGGGACTTAACAGTACCAGCTAGTTGGCTGAACCTTGAGTGGTTGGGGTACATGCAGAAAGAGAATTTCTGCAGAGGGTTATGTCTACCAAAGTTACTTCAGTTCTGACCTTGATTCAGCAAAAAAAAAAACACCTGAAACTTATGTTTGTGTATTCTCTGCAGGGCAGCTAGTCTGTTCTGAATTTGTTCTGAAATCTAAAGTTAGCTGTCTTTGTGACTGAGAATACTGTTACCTTCCTGTGTCAGTTATGAAAAATATTCTAGTATTATTTCTAATCATCAGAATTATACAGCTTAAACAGAAATCATCTTCCTAACCATCCACAGTTATAAGTGTGCCGAAAGATGTAAAACACAGTACCAATGGGCTGTGGGAAGAACCCCACAGCTGTTCTTTTTAGTGAGGTAAGTGGTGGCACCTGAGAAAGTTACTGACAGAAAACAATCAGTTTCCACGGCCAGTGACCCCACAGGCTTTACCTAGTGGGGCTCCCCAATAGTGAGTTATTTGTCTGGTGGGTCAATCTGTTAAATACTAATTGTCACATTACTCCTTCTGCAAATTCAGCTACATCTCCTTCTCAGCACACATTCACTCACACACTCTCACTCCTCCTTCTCACACCTGCTATATACTACCATGGCCTCCTTCATGCAGGAGTTCAAGGCCACCCTGGGATCCACAAGATTGAGCCAGTCTAAAAGAGAAACAGGGCCAGGTGGTGGTGGTGCAAGCCTTTGATCCCAGCACATGGGAGGTAGAGACAGGAATATAAGGCAGGTGGAGACAGGATCTCGAGCCCATTCAGTCTGAGGATTCAAAGAGACAGGCTGACCCATCTGGTCTGAGATTTCATAGAGGTAAGATGTCTTTGGTGGCCAGCTGCTCTGCTTCTCTGATCTTTCAGCTTTCACACACACACACACACCCCCACTTCTGACTCCAGGTTTTTATTTAATAAGAGTAATTAGGATCTAGCTTCACATTCCAACAGCAGTTTACTCTCCCTCTACTCCTCCAAGTTCCTCCCCTCCTCTCTCCTCCAGATCCATTCCTCCTCCATTTCCTCTCAGAAAAGAGCAGACCTCCCAGAAATACAAACTGAACACAGCATAACAAGTTAGAATAAGTCAAGGCACAAACAAAATATCAAGGCTGGACAAGGTAACTCAGTAGGAGGAAAAGCATCCCAAGAGCAGGAAAAAAGAGTCAGAGATGCCCCCCACTCCCACTGTTAGGAGTCCTACAAGAACACCAAGTGACACACTTTCTGCAGTGAGGTCTCACATACTTTAACAAATAGTACTGCTCCCTATGCATTCAAATATATGAACCTACGGGAGCCATTATCATTCAAAACAGAAGGGAGCTAGAGAAGAGGAAGAGAGCCTTGCCTTTTGAGTTAGGCATGGCTGGCAGTTCAGCAAGCAGCCGTATGACAAAAGGAAGGTATTTCATAGAAAATCCCAAGTGCGTGAGAGAAATGGTGTGTTGGGTTTGACCAGTATCTAGAAGGAAGAGATAGAAAAGAAGAGGAAAAGTTATGCTTTTCTGAATTAGGACTTGGAAAACCGACAGCTTTAGAGCTGCATGGTAGCAGCTTCATAAGGCACTCTCTGAAGTAGGGTTTTGGGGAAGAAAAAGTACATTATTTCATTAAGGGAGTAATTACTCTTTCTATCTCGTTAGCACGGCTTTAAGTGAACCAGTTTTCTTGAGGGATGGCTTCTTGGCCAAGTTTGACAGGCCCAGATGGATTCACTAAGTAAAGAGATAACAGTATGAAATGTTCTAATCTTCGGAGCAGATCAGAATGCCATGTCTCCTTTCCAGGCCTGAGGCATTCTGTTCTTTTGGTCAGGTCTCAGGGAGTGACAAGTCTGAGGTTTACCTTTCTTTCTAGTGTTACCAGAGAAATGGCAGAGGGATCCAAAGCTTCGGATGCCTTCATGGCTACTGCAACCACCCCCACGCTGGGGTAACCCGAAAATCATTTAGGAACCAGACCAGGGATTTGGAGCCCAGAAAAACTAATGGTATTTCTGGCCTCCAGCTAGGACAGGACCAAGGACATTTCTGGATTCTAACCTAGGGAAAAATTGTTCATTTGGGGGTCCTCTTACCCTAAACTCCTACTCTATTTCTAACTCTTGTCCTTATGACTAACACATTTCCAGGTGACTAATGTTCCTCAAAGTGGCTGAAACAGGCAGCTTCCCAAGGGGCATTTTTGTGCCCAAGTTGTTGACTAACCTATTTTGATTAACTCTTAAAGAAGGGGACAATATCATGTCTTTGTTCATTATAAGCAACCTCTGCCAGATAGTAATCCCATGGCTGTTCAGATTGTCATGCCTCTTCCCAAGGCCAGAGGTCAATTTAGGTCCCATTCTTTTTACAACAACAACAACAACAACACAGTAATAATAAATAAGTTTAAAAATCATGTAACAGAGTAAAGCAAAAGTAACTAAAGAAAAAACACAAATCTATAAAATACCCATGCTGTAATAGGAAGAAATAACCTTCCCATAAGGAACCTCAGGAAAACCCTGCTACCTCCATTTCCCCTCACCCCCTTTCAGACGGTATTTTAAATATTAAGGAGAGGTAATTGTGATACTTTTTTTCTTCTTGAAATTAGTGTCACCAGAGCCACGGGAGATGAGGTCCAAGCTGATTATGACAGAGGGTAGTTCCTCAAGTATCCCAAACCTGCTACTGTCTGAATGGTGTGTCATGACTGCACTATGCCAGAAATGTAGACAAAAACATCCACGTCTTTCCACAAGGTCTTCATTTATTGAATAGCAAAAATTCACAGGGTTTTGTGGTTTCAATCGCAGCTATTTGCCAAATATTCATGTATTCCTTGGTAATCCTTGCTGAGGCAAACACAGGCTTCTCTTCTAAATCTTCTCTTCTTCTACTCTCAGATCATACAATAAATATATCTGTATGTACATCGATTACAGAATGTCTGCAAAGGGCAGTGAGCAACAACAGGGCTCAGGGGGTTTTATTGGTATGATAAAAATACAGCTTGTTTTGATGCTAAACTAAATGCCTGAGCTTTAGGAAAGATGTTGGAGCAGGCTGCTGGGAGTGTCGTTGGTTTAACTGGGAAACTATAGGTGTGAGTTCAGCTGTAGAGGGCGAAGAGTGGAATCTGGGCCCATACGAAGGGATGGATGGATGGTCCAGATGGGAATAGAAAGATGGACAGTTGGTGTTGAGCATCAACAGTGGTAACTCAGCTGAGTTGAAGCCTCAGGGGCAGTCAGAGGAGTTCTTTGCCTACCAGTTCTGGCCCCCAGGATGGTCAGATGACCGATTTGTGGGGTCATTGCCATCACAGCGCTAGGCGTCTATCTCTTTATGGAGTCCAGGTGAGGAGGCTGCACTCTTCTTGGTTTGATGTGTCCGGTAAGTTCTTGCGCCTGGTTTGCTGATATGATTGTAACAATCCCATGTGCGGTTACAGTTTCAATTTACCGTGATCAATTCATAGGGTGGCACCCTTTCCGCTCCAAGCTATAAGCCATTTGCCGGCGCTATGTGAGTGGGGCTGGACACACGTTATTATTCATGTGTCCACCCTGGTGCAGGCATTCCCCATCCTCAAAATGGAGTAAAAAAATCTGCTTTGTATAATGTAGAGCAAGGCTTAAAAAAACCAAAACAAAACACCCAACTACTCTTACAGAAGATGGAGTTAAAACCTTCCTCTGGCCAGGCGGTGGTGGCGCACGCCTTTAATCCCAGCACTCGGGAGGCAGAGCCAGGCGGATCTCTGTGAGTTCGAGGCCAGTCTGGGCTCCAAGTGAGTTCCAGGAAAGGTGCAAAGCTATACAGAGAAACCCTGTCTCGAAAAACCAAAAAAAAAAAAAAAAAAAAAAAACAAAAAACCTTCCTCTGCCTCCCGAAGGCTGGGATTACAGGCGTACGCCGCCACCCCACCACCGCCTGGCTCTGACTTTAGGTTTCTAAGCATTCAAAAAGTGGTTAACATAAAAACTGCAACATAAACATGTTATCCTTATCACACCTCTCCTACCAACTTTTTTTTTTTAAACATAACTTCTATCCGTGGATTTCATTACCTACTGTAGTCTAACTTGTTGTAAGGTAACGGCCACCATTACGGACATACCCTTTACTACACGGCCAAGTGGGCACTCGGTTTCTCTTAAAGGCTTCTGCACCCGCTGAAGGGTTGCCTGGAGGTAGTGTTTGCTGGAGAGGGAAGCAACCTCTCCACTCCCATCAGCGGCTCCCCAAGGCTCAAGCCGCAGCTAGTTTTGGTTGTCCTACTTTGCCAACTGCGCGCCTGACTCTACAGTGCGCTCTTGCCCGTGCCTCGCCATGGTGCCACGGCGTCCAGGAGAGCGGCGCAACTCCGCGGCCCCGTCCGGTTAGCCGCCCCATTTCCTCCTCCCAGGAGCCTGCCTACTGCCCGCCTTCCTTTGGTCCCATCGCAGGAAGCGCGCCTCCGCCGACGTCAAGACGCCTGCGCCACCCCCCCCCCCGCCCCCCGCCCCGGCGCACCGAACGCACAAGGCGTGGTGGGGGAGGGAGGGTGTGTAACGCCGTGCTCTAGACACACTCCGGTTGGAGAGCGTGTGCGCGGCCCGGAGCGGGTTCCCGGATGTCGGCCTCCCGCTGGCCCCGCCCCGCCCCGCCCCGCGCTCGCTCCGCCCTCTGCGCGCCCTGTTCCGTGCCTTGAGGTTGCGGTCAGCGCGAGCCGCTGCAGCGAGTCGGGGCCGTCCGGGTCGTGAGGCTGCCACCCTCTCCAGCCGCCGACGCATCTCCAACCGGGACTCCGCCCGCCTCGCTCCGGGTCCAGGCCCCCCCCCCCCGTTGCACCCCGCCCGGCGCCGGACAGCAAGCCGCCGCGTCCCGCGGAACCCACAGCCGCCGCCCGCCGCCAGCGCCGCCCGCCGAGCAAGATGGTGAGACCTCGGCTCCCGGGTCGGGCGAGGGAGGGCCCGGGGCGTCCTCCTCGGTAGAAAATAACAGAGGCCTGGCGGCTGCGGATGCCGAGCCCAAGGTCCACGGCCGCCCGTGCGCCCCCCGGCCCTGCGCGCTCCCCGGGCCTCTGCAAACTGCAAGGCCCTTGCGAGCCCCCCAGCCCCTGCTCGCCTCCAGGCCTCCGCGCGCCCCCGCCCCCCTGCCCTGCCAGCGCTGGCCGTCTCCGCGTCCCCCGGCAAACCCCTGGGCCTCCGCTTGCCCGGAGCCTCGCCGCCCCCGCCCTCCGCCGCCCCTGGGCCGCCGAGCACCCACAGCGCCGCCGCCCCCGGGCTCTTAAGCCCCTGGGCCTCCGCGCAACCCCGGCCCCGCCGCCTGGCTCGGCCTTTGCCGAACCTCTGCCCCACGGGGCTCCCTCCTCCCTCCCCTCCTCCACGTGGAGCCCACTTTCCGCCCCCAGATCGGTTTCCAGGTTGGGGATCCTGAAATCCTGTGGAAATGATAGTGTGCGGCAAATGGCGCTTTATGTAAGACCCACTTCTCCAGAGTTGGGCTTCCTCCCACTCACTCTGCATTTTCCAGCACCGAGCCTTGGCAAGAATCCTTCCACTTCTTGCCTTCGCTCGTTTTCGTATTTATCTCGCTGCTGTTTGCAATCTTAGGGGTTTGCTTTCGCGGCTGCTTTTCTCTGCATTGGTGAACATGAAAGGGCCAGCGTGTATATTGCTTGAGACACGGGGCAGCCCGGCCCTGGAGAAGTACTTATACTGGTTCGTTCATGTTTTCTTAATATTTTTAATTTTGTTGCCTTTGTGTGTCCGGTGCTTGGGGTAGTCGTTTTTGAACCATGGCGATTTAAATTTCCCTTTGCTTACTTTCACATTAATCCCTAGGTGGAATTCACCATGTAGTGTTTCTGGCTGACGCTAGGGGTGTGCCTCCTGCCTGTCACCAGGGCCAAGAAATCTATGACGCCTTTAGCTTGTTACCTTACTGGTTCTGTAGCTCCGCTGGCCCCTGTTGTTTTCCTCTTTGCGATCAAGAATTGTGTTCAGAGGAAAATGTAGCCGCACTGTGCGTGTGTGTCAGTTACCCAAACACGACATTGGATTGTAGCACCCTGTGTAAAAGTCTCTGAATACTTACCAAGGAATTTTAGACTGATTTGGGGGTTACTTGCACCTTTTAATTGTACATATGATCCCTTTTAGGTAAGATTTAAATGATTCCAATGTGGATCGGAGAAGGGACTGTTTATTGGCAGTTGAAAATCAATTAGGGTGTCGTGACGAGAGAATGAAGTGAAATTAGTCAGCTTTTGTTTGAAGTATAGGGCTTGTTGGCATCGTTAGACCTGTGTTAGGAGCAGTTTTAATGACTGCTTCATGGTTTGGGTATGTAGGATAATTTTTTTTTCTCTTAATTTGGGAAGCTGTTTAGATGACTTGGGTTTTTGAAGGTTACAAAACTTAAACGTTTCCAGACCATTACAGAATATTTAGAAAGATCATGTCGGCTCATAATACAGTTGTCCTAGTTTGAAGTTAGGAATTGCTCTTGATATTTTTTGTTTGTTTTGAGGCTGTTTTTCTCTGTAGCCTAGGCTGGCCTGGAGCTCATCGCTGGCCTGCTCAAGTCTCCTCTCTGAGTTGTATACCATCACCCTATACCAGAGTAACAGATGAAAAGGCCAAGGTGTTCAAAATAGGCCTCTCTTCCCTTCTCACTTTCATACTTCAAATGGATGCCTTAAGGCAAATATGTGGTTTCTACTTCTTGGCATCGACGAACCTGCCAAATTGGGGCACTTCATAGTAACAGAGTAACTGAAGCCAAGAAATACAACATGACGCCTCAGCAGGTAAAGGCACGGACCACCTCACCCTGTGGCTTTGGGGGCTTAATGGAACTTTGTACACGTTTCTTTGAAGACCATTGTCCACTGCGGTGATTTTTTTTTTTAAATAATATTTTTAACTTTAACTGTGTATATGTGGGGGAAGGGGGATGTGTACAAGAGTACAAGGTGCCTTAGGAAGCTGAAGAGGCTCCCAGAGATCCCCTGGGTTCTGAGAGAGCGCAGTGTGTACTCTTAAGCACTGAGCCGTCTCTGCGGCTCTTTTTTTTTTTTTTTTAATTTGTATTGCTGGTACTGAAGGTTACATTGAGGCCTCTGTGTGTTGCTTGTTCTTTACACAGCTGTTCCCTCGGCCCATCGATTCTTAAGTTCCTTTTCTTCTTTTGACTCTGTGTTTTGTAGTTGTTTCGATATCTTAAGATGCCCTTGATAATGTCTTCCAGACTTTCCCCATTCACATTTGCCTCGTTCTCCATCCAGTGCTGCCCTAACATAGGACTGTCTTGGTGTGATTTGGAAATATCAAGACCATGTGCATAACTTGATTTGGCCATATGGAACACTGATTAACTGAACTATGTTGGTATGTTGGGCCTCACAGTGATCTGGTTAATTTCCTAAGTTGAGCCCACATTTCTGGGAAAATTTGTCACCTTTAGAAAATCTCCCAAGTCTTAGTGGGTACCACGGAATTGTTACATTTTCATAATAGGTTTTATAGTTTTAAGTTGTTGAAACTGACTAATTTTAAAATTAGAAAGCAAAAGGGTTTGAATTTCTTACAGAATTTTGTGTGTGTGTATGTTTGTGTGCACATGTGTCTGCACGTGTGCCCGCTCGCGTGCTTGTGGAGGCCAGGGGTGGATTTTGGGAACCTTCCTCAGGTGCTCACCACCTTATTGTTTGGAGACAGGCTCCCTCACTGACCCTGGAACTCCCTGATTGACCTGTGCTGGCTAGTGAACTCTAGGGACTCCTGTCTCTGCGTCCCCAGCCCTGGCAGTACAGGTGTGTTCGACCCCACCTGGCTTTTTATGTGAGTGCCGCAGAGATCAGAACCCAGGCTTGTGTGCTAAGCAGCTTATTGACTGTTCCCCAGTCCTCTTAAGGCTCATTTCTGACAAGTGTTTTGCTGCTTTAAAAGCAGTTAATTTCAGCCTGGCATGGTGGCACAGGCCTTTAAGCCCAGTACTTGGGAGCCAGAGGCTGGCTGCCGTTAGTTTGAGGCTAGACTGGTCTACCCGGCAAGTTCCAGGCAGTGGGGCTATAGCTAACCCCACCTAATCCACTACTCGTAGTCTGTCCCTGCCTTCACTCTATTTGCATTGAAAACAATTAAGCATTGAGAATGATGTAGGTTAGGTGTATTCTAAGATCTGTGAGTATAGAGCAGCTCAGAATTTTTCCTCAATTCAGGTTGTTTGTATCTTTGGATTTGGGCTGTTGAGACATCCCAGTGGGTATAGGTGCTTTCCCCCCAAGCTTAAAGACCTGAGTTTGATTTCACACCCACATGGTATGAGAGAACTGATACCTGAAAGTTGTCTTTGGACTGGCAGCACAACTCCTACCACAAATAATCAAAATCGGTGCTGTGGATTTTGTTGTGAAGATAGATTGTGTGTGTGTGTGTGTGTGTGTGTGTGTGTGTGTGTGTGTGTGTGTGTGTGTATGCATTGTCTTTTTTTTTATTTTGGTTTTTCAAAACAGGGTTTCTCTGTTTAGTCCTTGCTGTCCTGGAACTCACTTTGTAGAACAGGCTAGCTTTAAGAGCTGGGATTAAAGACTGTCCGGCTGCATTGCCTTAAGTTTTAAGACTATTTTAAATTTCAAAGAGATTTATTTCTTAGTCATTTTTAGCTTTTTATTTAAAATTTCCATTTTCACGAACTTGCGTGTACGTGTGTGTGTGTGTGTGTGTGTATGTGTGTGTGTGTACACCTATTTTATTGCCAGTAGAGTTAAAATTAATCTAAGTTTGTAGGAGACAGTGTCCCATCTCAGTATGTCCAATAGTGGATGAGAAACTTAAAAGCATCAGTCAGTACTGAGAGGGATGAGCAATATGGAAGAAGGAAATAATCTATTACAGACAGCAAAGCAGGATGAATATGTCAGGTTGGGCTAGGAGAATTAAGCAAGGCTGACTGAGGACCTCAGGCTGGGTAAAGCAACAGGGATTCATTCATAACAACGAATATTTGTGGACTCTGTTGGTCACTGCTTACTGTCTGTTCTCTGTTGTAGAAGATATTAAAGTAACTTTCCTTGCCTCGTGTAAGTAAACATAAGACAAATGTCAGTGGTTGTGAAATAACGTGATATATGGTGTGAATAATATAAACAAAGCCTGGGAGAAATTGAGCAAAGAACACAGTGAATTGGAAATTAGAGAAAGCTTTGTGAAGTAGAGGATTGTGCTAGGTCTAAAAAGATTACTAGGCCTGCAGAAGGGAGATGTGAGAACACCTAGGAGATGAAGAAGATGTTCCGTAGCCTGAAGGTGGGAAGAGAGTAAGTATTTCGATAGTGATTCTCAGACGTGGTTCCGAGACCAGCAGGGTCACTGTCATCTGGAAATTTGGTGTGTCCTAGGACAGTCTGGTGAGGAGCCAAGCCCTTCAGTTTTTGTAGATCTTCAGGTGATCATGAAGTGATGCTAAAATGTAAGAGCCACTGCTTAGAGACTGTTACTTATCTAAATGATAATCGGGTCTGATAATCTACTTAGCACTAACAATGTAAACGTTGAAGATGTGATTATTATCTCTAAGCAAAGTCAGAGTGGGTGAGCTGGCAGTGATTATGGAGTATGGTGTGTGCTTTCAGCAGACTTCACTTAGGATGCTGTGAGAGTGAGTGGGGGAACGAGGAACTCAGATTGGGGTGGGAGTCACAAGTCATGGCGGAGGGGCACTCCACATAGGAAGAAGCTATGTTCACTGTCATAGAAACACGTTCAGAAGTGGAAAGTACAGAGGGACCCTAACATGGGTTTCTCTTAGGATTTTTTAATTTTTAGGAGGATGATATGTTCAGTAGATACCATATTTAAAGCATACATTAAACTGTAACAGTTGTTTGTTTCACTCCATATATAGTATTCAACAAATTATACTAGACATTCACTTTATTATAAAATGGGCTTTGTGGTTTTTGCTTGACTGTAGGCAGGCCAGGCTGGGTCACAGTGTTCAATAGATTAGATTGTTAAATGTGCTTTTGAGATTTATGATACTTTCAACTTATGTACAGTTTATCAGTCGGTTAACTCCATGGAAAGTTGAGAAACATCGGTGTTGAGCATGGCTGTAGAGAGTTAGAGGTGGAAGAGAAATGTGAGAAAAATTAATATTAGGTATTTAGAGGTACTTGCATATCATTTCCTTAAATACATTTTAAACCACTGTTTATAAGCATTTAAACTATATTTTTTTATTTTATGTGCATTGATATTTTGCTTGCACATATGTCTGTTTGGGGGTTTCAGGTCCTCTGGAACTGCAGTTATAGACAGTTGTGAGCTGACATGTGGTTGCTGGAAATTGAACCCAGGTCCTCTGAAAGAACAACTAATGCTCTTAACCTCTGAACCATCTATCCAGCCCTAGAATGACATTTTTAAGAGAGATTACTTTGTAGTTGTTTGTTATTTTAATAGGTAAATCTAGATGTGGGAATTAATTAAGAAATACTTACATAAATCTGGAGCAGTCACTGTGGAAGTCAGTATGGAGGTTGTTCAGGAAAGTTAAAAGTAGAGCTACTTTTACCAAGTAAGAAATGCCCAGTGGGCCAAGCAGTGGTGGCACATGCCTTTAATCCCAGCACTCAGAGGCACAGGCATGTGGATCTCTGAGTTCAAGGCCAGCTTAGTCTACAGAGTGAGTTCCAGTACAGCCAGGACTGCTTCACGGAGAAACCCTGTCTTGAAAAACCAAAAAAGAAAGAAGAAATGCCCAGTGAGTAAAGGTGTGTGCCCTCTGAAAATTCGAGCCTGACATCTGAGTTCATTCCTGTGGAAGGAGAGAGTCAGCTCCTGTGCGTGTGCGTGTGCGTGTGCGTGTGCGTGTGCGTGTGTGTGTGTGTGTGTGTGTGTGTGTGTGTGTGTGTGTGTGTGTGTGTGATAGAACTACCATATGATTTAACTACACTACTGTTGAGTGTATATGTGCCAGAATCTAAGGCAGCATGTTTTAGAGATTCTTAGGTATGTTTACTGCAACGTTTTTCACAGCGGTCAGGATGGTGCCTGCCTGTGTGCTCATCAGCAGCTGAATTGGGAACAGAGATGTGGCATATGAAGTTTTACTCAGCCATAAAGGAGAACAGAATTGTGTTATTTGCGGGGACGTGGGTAGAATTGGAGCTTGTCATGTAGAACTGACAGCTAGTCTTAGACAAGTATGTTTCATCCATGGAATAAAGGTTAAAATCAGTGGTTCTCAACCTTCCTATTGTGGGGACCCTTTAATGCGGTTCTTCATGTTGTGGTGACCTCCAGCCGTACAATTATTTCATTGCTGCTTCATAATTAATTTTACTACTGTTACGAGTCATAATGTTAATACTTGATATGTGACCCCTGTGAAAGGGTCATTTGGCCCAAAGGGGGTCTTGACCCACAGGTTGAGATCCACTGGTTGAAATGTCTATGCATGGCATGGAAGTTGGAAGGGAGGCACTTTGGGAGGACGGGGACGAGAACTGGCTAAGATGAGTGAAATAGGTGAACAGGTGTTGCAAAGACACTTCATGCAGCCACAATAAGTAGTAAGTATAAAATGACATGAAGGTGATCGGAGTAATTCATTTGAGAAGTGTCTTAGGGTTACTACAGCTGCGATGAAACACTATGACAAAAATCAACTTGGGGAGGCTTATTCTTCCACTTCACTATTCATCGATGAAGAAAGTCAGGGCAGGAGCTGATAGAGAGGCGGTGGAGGGGTGCTGCTTACCAGCTTGCTCCTCATGGCTTGCTGAGCTTGCTTTCGTACAGCACCCGGGACCACCAGCCCAGGAGTCACAGTACTCACCTCCTACATACATCTATCAGTAATTGAGAAAACGACTGTAGGCTTGCTTGCATACAGCCCCGTCCTGTGGAGGCATCTTCTCAATTGAGACTCCCTTCCTTCAGATGACGCCAGCTTTATCAAATTGTCATAAAACTAGACAGCATAGGTAAGTAAGGACCTGAAAGAATACAGTAATAGTGCAAAAGGAAAGGCAGGACTAGATGTGTATGCATTTAGGCAGAAGAGATGGCCTGGGTACTGGTGAATCCTGCTTCGGTGACTGAGGAGGTGATATGTCTGTCAAATCCAAGCACACGTTTGCGTGCCTTTTGGGGTTTAGCTGTGTGCTTGGGATTTAGACCTGTCCTCAAGAAATGTAGTTTGCCCAGATGCCTTTTTATCTCTAGTGTTATCATTTGGTAATGTTTCTATTACTGTGTTGCAGGATTCTAAGTTCTGTAGGCCAGAGTGTGAAATAGTACATGGCTGCTGCTTTTATTTATTCTTTCAGCTGCATACATAAGTTACTTTTATACTCCGCCATTATGTTCCCATACTGCCTTCTCCCTCCACCAAGCCCCCTCATTATAACAAGCCTCCATCCTTCTCTTTCCTTCCATTACATTGAATTAGGGTTGCCTGCATAAGCATATGGGGGATAGTTACATGACCATAGTCACCTATCAGTGGCTGCAGTACTGAGGAATATGACTTCCTCTTCCCCATCCACCCTAACTGCTTAGAGCTGCTCGGGAGGGTATATGTTTTTCTTTTGATAACACAATCACTAGTAAAGATTAGAAGCTGGGCACAGTGGCACACACCTTTAATCCCAGTGCTCAGGAGGCAGAGGCAGGCAGATCTCTGAGTTCAAGGCTAGCTTGCTCTACATAGTGAGTTCTAGGTCAGAGGGGCTATGTAGAGAGACCTTCTCAAGGGGAGAAGGTTTGATGAAAAATAAAGGGCGAGAGGGGATATGTAAATTTTATGTGTGCGTATAATTTTTCTTTTATCATAGCAATAAAATTTCATCTCCAGCTCCCGGGAGTTTATCAGGGACACTGGTGTATGTTTGCTGTGCCTCTGGCTGACTGCTCTTCTGCCTTTACCTCTTTTTCTGCTGCTTATTTCATTTATCCTCACTTTTTAGCTTTTCAACCCACTGCCTTTCTGTGAAGTCTAATTCCGGGTAGTATTTTAGACCTGATTCCAGTCCCTGAGTGCAGCACTGGGTTAAGGGAGCTCAGGAGCCCAGTGTGGCTACTGATGTGTGTCTTAGTGAGGCTGAGTGGTTCATGACGAAAAGCCTGCTACCCATCTTGTGTCCGTGTGGTAGACGGCATCACTGGAGGGAGTGAGAGTGTGCAGGCTGGGACCTCTTCCTCCTCTAGAGCCGCCAGCCCCAGTGCAGCGATCCTGCTCTCAGGATTCTCACAGACTGTACCTTAAAATGCTGACATACTAATTTGATGGTTAAGGTTCAACACAAGAGCCTTCTGGAGAGGACGTCTGTGCCCTAACATTCTGCTCCCCTCCCCTCAGACTCACCCTTCTAGTCCTAGAAGCCTTATCTGGTTAGCATCAACTCAGAAGTCCAAATCTGGAGTCTCATTGAATCAGGTATAAGTGAGATTGAGCACATCAGTCATCCCAAGGCAAGTTAAATTCCTCTCTGAACCTATGAAATTGAGTTCCACTCTTTTAAAACAGTGGTAGGGCCTACAGAACAGGTATCCCCATTTTAAGCTTTGTGGCTCCAGTATTTCTTCCACATGCTAGTTTGTTGCATTTCAGTTCTGTCCAAATTCCATGAAATCCTAGAACAGTTAGGTGTTCCTTGTAACGAAGGTAGCTGTTGCCTCTGGTTTGTTTCTAGTACCTTTTTGTTTGTGTTCCAGACTTGACCAGAATGGCTTTGTTTATAAGACCAGAAGAGGGCCTCAGTTCCCCTGGGGCTGGGCTGTGAGCCGTCTGTTGTTGCTGGGAACTGAACTTGGGTCTGTCAGTGTGCACAATTGAACCGTCTCCCCAGCCTAACTTTGCATGTTTCCACCAGCACTGTGATTAGGACCACTTCATCACTGAGGAGTTCTAGGCTTTCCCTCCAGCTCTCTGCTGAGCATTCACCTACAGTAATGGGGTTAATCCATTCATGAAGGCAGACTTCTCATCTAATATCTTTTTTTTTTTCTTTTTTCGAGACAGGGTTTCTCTGTGTAGCTTTGCGCCTTTCCTGGAACTCGCTTTAGAGACCAGGCTGGCCTCGAACTCACAGAGATCCTCCTGCCTCTGCCTCCCGAGTGCTGGGATTAAAGGCGTGCGCCACCACCGCCCGGCCTAATGTCTTTTTAAGGTCCTTTATAATATTGCAGTGACAGTTTCAGCCAGGTTAGGAGGGACATTTAAACCCCATAGTATTATGTTCTACATTACAGAAGTTTTTCTTAGGTAATGCTGGTCTAGAATGCTTATTCGTCTTATTTGGATTCTGGCTCTGGCTTTTTTTTTTTAAGCATTGTGATCCTGAATAAATGTCACAAGCAGGTTAGACTTTATCTAAAGAGGAAAAGCACCACTTCCAGCTGAGTCAGTACAGTGTCTGGAAATCCAGGAGGGAGTCATTTCATAGATTTGGCTGTTCATTCCTCTTTATACTGTTGCGCCTTCCTGGGAACTCAGGAGTTCTATTCTCTCATGGCTTCTGTGACTAGTTCTTCTGGTGTCCTACCACTCTGACCATCGTTTGCCTTTGTTTCAAGCCTCTCCTCCTCTATATCACTTCCCATTTTAAAGTCCCATGTAAGGAGAGATTAACATAAAGACTCCATAGCTATTTTCTGTTTTTTCTTATTAAGTGGAAGTGGTCTAGTCATGCTTTTTTCTCTACTTCACTGCATTCTAAGCTATTCAGCAAGTCACTCATGTTCAGTTCACACAGTACTGATTTCTGGAACAGATTGGCTTAGTACTGTCTGTAGACAAGGAATTGAGTGACATTGTCAATACAGAAGTTAATCTTTTTTTCCCCCACCAAGTAGTGGCAGCTGAATCCAGAAAACAACAAACTCCAAAGACTGATAGTGTCCAGTACAGAACAGCACAGTATACTATTCATTTAAGTCTGCGTTCCTGCCTGTGACTCAGTTCAGTCACTTATCTGTGTCAGAAGACTCCATAGACTCCATAGACATTGCACATCTACTCCTGGCTTCCATAGCTTCCGAGAGTCCTCACCCTCCAGTTAATCATCTGGACCTTAACAAAGCTATGGAATTCATTATCCAGACAATGGTAACTATGTTTAGGATTTTCGTGTTTTTAGTACTTTAGCTATAGAATCAAAGACTTTGAGGGTCTGCACCAAAGTCTACTTTGCTTAAGCCAAGTCTACTCCTTCCTCCCCAGGTGCTGGATACTAAACCGAGCACTATACATGCCAGGCAAGCACTCTGACTGAACTACATCCTCAGCTAGACCATGTCCCTCCCTCCCTCCCTCCCTCCCTCCCTCCCTTCCTTCCTGTTTTTTGAGAGTGGGTTTCTCTGTGTATCCCTCGTTGTCCTGGATCTCGCTCTATAGACCAGGCTGGCCTTGAACTCAGAGATCCGCCTGCCTCTGCCTCCCGAGTGCTGGGGTTAAAAGTAGACTATGTTATTTCTAATGTATAGTTTTAAGAACATGAAGGCTTTAGATTTTTTTGGGGGGGGGGGGTGAGAAGTATAAATGTGTTATAATAACAACATATCCTATAATTTAGATCTGTTAGATGCTTCTTCAATCTTTTATCCATTGGCACTGTCACAGTCCCCTCGTGTGTGCTATTTCTGAGGCCAATGTAGTGCTTTTAAGTGTTTACCCTAGTTTCTTTGCTCCACTTACCATATTGCCAATAGTTGTGTTCTGGAAAGAAAGTCTGATGTCTCTCTGTCTTCAATGAAAAGTTACTGCTGCCTCTTCTAGATCTAAACTTTAAACTTCTTTGCATGGTTATATGCCCTGACCCGCAGTTTCTTGCTGTTCTGATTCTTTACCCAAGTCAGGCTGTTCCTCAAATACCTCCTACCTTTTCAGTTTTTGGTGCTTCATTTCTAATTTTATTAATTAATTAATTAATTGATTAATTAATATGTATAGTGTTCTGTCTGCATGTTTGCCTTCAGGCCAGAAGAGGGCACCAGATCTCATTACAGATGGTTGTGAGCCACCATGTGGTTGCTGGGAATTGAACTCGGGGACCTCTGGAAGAGCAACCAGATGCTCTTAGCTGCTGCTGAGCCATCTCTCCAGCCCTTGTTTCTAATCCTTTTCCCTGTCTGGTTTGCCTTTCTCTTTGTTTGATAAATTCTGTGCCAGTGGCATTTTGTGAAAAACTACTCCATTCCCCCAGACAATTACAGAGCCTTCAAGGTGTGTATTAGGCACACTGGGAAAGTGTGCCCCAGAGAAAAGTATCGTTGATTCTGAAAGTTAGAGAAGTGTTCTGCTTAAAGATTATTACATATTTAAATAGAAAGTTATGAGTAAGAGTGTTATTTTTATTTATAAATAGTACATTTTTTCAGCTTTTAAGAAGCTCAAAATATGAATAGTGATTCCTTTTAAACTAATTTTACTTTTTTTGAATAGTCTAGAAACAATTGATGAACTGAGAGTGTAATTCTAAACTTTTGATTTCATTGTGAGCAAACATTTAATATTCATTTACTACATACAGCAAGCATTGCCAAGCACAAAGATGGGAAGTCAAAAAAAGACAGTGCTAGAGATGTTCATAGCATAAGAGGGGTCAGATGCCTGGGATGAAGGAGTCTTGGTACAACGTCCCAAGTGCTGCCGTAGGGCTGTCATAAGGTCATGTTTCTGCTTGCCCAGTTTGAACTTTATATGTAGGAATTTGTGGATTTTGTTACATTGATTCTAGTCACATTACTCATGGAGTGTATAAAGTCAAGAAATCTTTTTTTTTTTTTTTAAGATTTATTTATTAATTATATATACGGTGCTCTGTCTGCATGTATCCCTGCAGGCCAGAAGAGGGCACCAGATCTCATGATAGATGGTTGTGAGCTACCATGTGGTTGCTGGGAATTGAACTCAAGACCTTTAGGAAGAGCAGCCAGTGCTCTTAACCTCTGAGCCATCTCTCCAGCCCTAAAGTCAAGAAATCTTAAACGTTGATGAAACACTTCATTCTGTTACATAGCTTCACTGAGTTTCAGGTGATATTCTGTAATGTACAAATGATACAGAGCCTTGATCTTGTTTTTTTGTTTTTGTTTTTTCCTCCCTTTGTAGCTGTAAGATGTCCACTTGATGATTTAGAGGGTGTGTGCGTGCGCGCGCACACATGTGGAGGCCAGAGGTGGACAGTGCATGCTTGCCTGGATTGCTCGCCACCTTAGATATCCAGGCCTAGCATCTCTCAGTTGAACATAGAGCTTACCTATTGGCCTGGTCTAGCTAGCCAGCTTGCTAAGGGATCCCCTGTCTCTACTGTCCAAGCACTGGGATTACAGGGTGATTGTCATGCCCACCAGGTATGTGGGTATTAGCCTCACACTGGGGCAGCAAGAGCTTTTTACCCACTGATGCATCTCTTCAGTCCACATAATCTCATTTTTATCTCTCTGTGCAGCCCTGTGTCTGCACGATACAGTGATTATTAAAGTAGAAAATGTATCTGTTGAGTATATTTGGTTACAAGTGTCAAGGTGGCTTAAACAATAAAGAATGTATTGTTTCACAGAATAAGAAACTCAGAGCCAGCATTGAGGGGCGGTTTAACAGTTCACCACTTTTTGAATGCATAAACCATGTTTCCTAAGCTCTGCCTGCCAGGAGAGGACCATTACTACCTCAGACACTGACTGAAGTGAGGACAATGATTTCCTCCACCGTCTTTGCTACTGTCTCAAAGTAGGCCTTTGCCTTAGGTCTCTCTGTTTTCCCTGGCTCTTGTACACAAGTTCCTTGTTCTGAAGGTTCAGTTCTTGTAACCTGGCCCTGGCTTGCTTTCTGTCACCAAAGGCTAGGCCTGAAAGAACTGACAGCTGCCTCTTTAATACTGTACTTGATGTTCTGAACGAAGCTCGCTGATAACTAGTGAGCTTATAATAGTGAAAACTGTCTGGCTTTCGGTGTCTCACTGTTTCGGCCTTCTCTGGCGTGTAGCCGTCCATTCCCATGTGGGCAGCATCATCATTAAAATACTAGAGACAAAAACAAAAAGATCAGTATGGCAGGCATGTGACAAGTTGATGGTGGGAGTGTAAATGTTATAGTTGTTTGGGAAACGGCCCGTCAAATGCTAAACATAGAATCACTATGTGGCCTACGAATTCCATTTTATATATGTTATCCTTCTGTTCTTAGCAAAGTGTTCTTATGGTGAGTCGGTATTCCATGAATCAGTATGATAGCTGGGCATGATGGTGCATGTCAGTAATCTAAGTACTTAGGAGGCTGGGCAGGTTTGTGGATTTGAGGCCAACTTCATCAAGACCATCTAAGAAATCCAAAAAAAGAATCAGTGTATTTCTTTTTATTGTTGAACAATGTTGTTACATTGGATGGGTCACTTTTTATATTACTGGTGAGGGCTTCCTCCCTTTCCTCTCATTCATATTGTATGAATAAAAAGCTGGTGGTGCCGGGCGGTGGTGGCGCACGCCTTTAATCCCAGCACTTGGGAGGCAGAGGCAGGTGGATCTTTGTGAGTTCGAGGCCAGCCTGGTCTACAGAGCGAGATCCAGGAAAGGTGCAAAGCTACACAGAGAAACTCTGTCTCGAAAAAAAAAAAACAGAAAAAAAAAAAAAAAAAGCTGGTGGTAGACCTGACTTGGCTTGGGCCATAGTTTGTTGGCTAATAAATTACTCTTCAGTCTCCTACAAAGTCATTTCTTTCTGTTGGAGAGCACTTTCCTTTATTTCTTCTAATGCCTTTTGTTATCTGCCTTCTGGATATCACAAGTTTTTCGTTCAAACTTTAAGTCCCTAGCCTACAGTACCCTACCTTCAGCTGTTACATGATTATGATTATAATGGCTGCCCGAGCTTAGTGTTCTTTGGGCATTTCAGTTCTGTGGCCATTAGTCAGTGTGGTTTCTCACCACCTGGCCTTCTGCTAGGACTTTATTATTTCTTCTCTTAGAGACCATTTTTTCAATTGCAATAATTGAGGATGTCATGCCTATGAAATTTTGATTGGGGGTTTTATTATGTATGTTTTACCTAAAATTAGACTCTAGTACCAAGTTAGTATTGTAACCTATGTACAGGAAGGTGTTAGTACAGCTTCATGTCATGGTATTTTACGTTTCCTTCACTTCCCTTGTCCGCCCCCCTCACCTGGCTCTTGCTGTCTGCTGTCACCCTTGTGTGATTATGACTGTTGTGTTAGAAACTCAGCATTGCTACTCCAGCTTAGCCCCTTGGGTATTTTCTCAGGTGGGAAAATAGCTTCTATGTTTCTCTTGTATAATGTGTATAAGCTTTTTTTGTGATGTATTGGAACAAAGCTGAGATTTCTATTAAAATAGCATACCAAGTCTTAAATATCATTATGGCACTTTGCAACTGTTTTAGTGATTTTTCCTTCTCCTTCGCCTCCCCCACTTCTGTTACCCTTCACCCCTCCCATATCCACCCTTCCCAATCCTTTTTCCTCTTTTTATATATCTCATGTATCCCTTTATTCTACCCTGCCACCCAAGGCTTCTCTTCACCTAATTTTACACTCTCTTGGTCTTTTTTCTAGTTCTTTTAGACCTTACCCCCACATTCATATATACTTACAGACTAGGAATCTGCATATGAGAGATAACATGCCACTGTTATTCTGAACTTAAGGTGCCTTGGTTAGTATTAATTATACTTTTCTGACCCATCCATTTTCCTGAGAATACTATGACCTTATTTCAATATAATATATTAAATATATAAATATAAATAAATGTACAAATAGATGAAAAGATGTATGTCACACTTTCATTGTCCATTCATCTGTGATGGTCTCTTCTAGCATGAATGCACAAGTATCTGTGATAGTGGAGGGATACCTTTGGGGATATGCTGAGGAATGGTTTTCTGGGTCATAGGATAGTTCTGTTTTTAATTTTTTTGAGCTGCCTTCATACTGACCTCCTTAACAATGTACTGGCTCGCCCTCTACCAGCTGTGATTAAGGGTTCTTTCCTCACCTCCTTGTCGACATTTGTTGTTAGATTTCTTGATGCAAGCCGTTGTTAATGGGGTGAGGTAGCATCCCCAAAGTAATTTTAGTTTGCATTTCCCAGATGAGTAGGGATGTTGAACAATTTAAAAAATATGTACTGGTCACTTGTGGGGGTTTTGTGTTTTTTTGAGGGGGTGTGTGTCTTTTAATTAGTCCATTGATGATTTGGTGTTTAGTTTTTGTGGTTCTTTTTAAATTCTGGGTATTAGCTGTCTGCCTGGAGTGTGGTTACTGATTCTCTTCTCCTGTCCTGTGGTTGTCTGTTCTGCTGTTAGCTTCCTTAGCTGTCAGAAACTTGACTTTCATGGAGTCCCTTCTGCTAATTCTCGGAGCTAGTTCCTAGACTCTTGGGGAGTTCTTGCCTAAGCCTGTATTTTGAAGGGCATTCCCTGTGTGTTCTACCAGCCATGTCAGCATTCCAGGTATTAGGATAAGGCTTTCCATCCACACTGAGTGGGCAAAAGATCCTACCTAACTTCATTCTTCTGTCGGGATACTCAGTTTCCAGCACCATTTGTTGAAGAATCTCTTTTCCACTACATGTTTTTGAGCCTTTCTCAAAAATTAGGTAGCCGTAGCTTTGATCTAGAATTCTTCTGTCTGTGTTTATGCCAGTATCAGGCTATTTGTTAGTGACTGTAACTCTTGTCTCCTTTGAGATCAGGTATTAAGACACCCCCAGCTGTGCTGTTTCTCTTAGAGTTGTTTTGGCTGTCCATATGAGTTCTCGGATTGTGTTTTTTTTTTTTTTTTTCTAGTTCTCTGAAGAATGACATTGGCATTTTGATGGGCATTGCATTGTGACTGGATTGCTTTTGGCCATATGGTCATTTTACAATATTGATTCTGTCAATCAAGGAGCACGGCAGTCCTGTCTGTTGTCTAGTGTGTTGTCTTGGTTTTCTTTTTCATTGTATTGAAGCTTTCCTTGTAGAGGTCTTTCACTTGGTTAGGTTTATCCCTAGGTACTTTATTCTGGGGTAAGCTATTATGAATGAGATATTTTTCCTAATTTCTTTCTCTATGAGTTTATTGTTTGTATATTTGAAGGCGGCTGACTTTTATACATTGATTTTGCGTTCTGCGACTTTACTGAAAGTGTTTATTCTGACAGTTTTTGTTGGATCTATAGGGTCTTTTAACAGAATTACTTCATCTATGAATAGGGACAGTTTGGTTTCTTGTGTTTTATTTTTATCCCCTTTGTATCTTTCTCTTCCTTGTTGCTATGGTTAAGGTTTGGGGCACTTCATTGAGTAAGAGAGGTGAGTGGGTGTCTCTGTTCCCGGTATCCAAGGAAATCTTTTTGTTCTCCTCCATTCAATACAGTATTGGCCATTGGCTTGTTGTGTAGTAGAGCCTTTATTATTTTGAGGTATATCCATCTATTCCTCATGTCTCCAGGACTTTCATCATGAAAGTTGGTTAAACTTTGTCCAGTGCCTTTTCTGCATCCGTTGTGATGACTGTGTGATAACTGTTCTAACTTTATAGATTGTATTACATTTATTGATTGCCTATGTTGAACCAACCTTGAATTTCAGGGATGAAATCTACTTGGTCATGATGTAGGATCATTTTGATGTATTCCTGAATTTATTTTGTAAATATTTTGTTGAGAATCTTTGCATTGCTGTTCTTCAGGGAAATGGATTTGTGGTTTTCTGTTTTTGTTCTCTTTATTTGGCTTTGGTTTGGGGATGGTACTGGTTTTGTGAAATTAATTTGAAAGTGTTCCTTCCCTTTATATTTTGTGCAACAAACCAAGGAGTATTGGTATTACAGTTTTTTTTTTTTATCACCAAATTAGTTCAAATTTTGTTTCTGTCTTTGTGTGCTCGCTGCTTAACCTTATTACCCTGATGACTTGAAGGATAACTTGGAGAATAAATGAGAATATGAATGTGAAGTCTCTTAGCAAGGATCCAGCAACATAAATGTTACTTCACTTTTTTCATCTAGTAAATGTTAGAGTGCCCCCTTTCCATCCATAATTATTTTCCATTAACTTCTAGAGTGTTTCTTAGGTCTATTAGCTCATTATTCTACTTTGAAAATGTCTTCACTTAGTTCTAGTTTAAAGGTAATTAAATTTTCAATTAATACATTTGAGGCATCTGAAGGATTTTAGGCCTTTAAGATTTCCTTTGAAGAGCAATGTCATTGTTAGGACACATCACATGGGAGGGCCAGCAGATTGTATCTGTGTGAAGGCTTTCTTATATAAAAAAAACCCTTTGCTGCATCTGATAATACTCGATGTGTAGCTTATACGTTTGAATTGTATTCTTAAATCCTGACACTTAAGTCTCGTGCAGTGACTGCCTGCAGTATACTGGTTGCTTTGTAAAACACCATTTTGGATATAGACCACATCCCCATACCCCCCTTTTGAGTTTCTTTAATGTTGAAGTCTCAGACGTTCCTGGACAGGTTAAAGGCTGACACAGAGGAAAGAACCATTTGTGAATGGATGGTTGAAAGTTCATCCATAGTGGTTGGTAATCATCATTTGACTTCCTATCTATGAAAGCCTATTTATGGGATTAGAATATGTAAGTATGTTCTGTATCCTGCACTAAAGAACATGGTGAAGAAAGCAGGCATTTGCTACTGAGGAGGTTGAAGTGCACTGATACATTCCCTAGGAGGAAGACCTAGAATAATGTCGTCTCTTTGTATGACTGATAAGAAGGTATGTGAGGGCTGGAGAGAGGCTCAGTGGTTAGGGGCTCTGACTGCTTCTCCACAGGACTTCACACCCACATGGCAGTTAACCATCTGTGACTCCAGACCCTGGGGAACCTATGTCCTCTTTGGGCCTCCAAGGGTACCAGGCTTGCAAATGGAACACAGGCATACTTGGAGGCAACACACCATACATACACATTTTTACAAAGGTAAATGTGATTATGTTAGACTAGATCAGCAAGCAATTTTGAAAATTTCATCTCCTAAGGTCACTTTAAAGACATTTAGCAGGGAGGAGGGGAATGGATAATGTGGGTCATTCCTTGTGGTCTAGCAACCAACATAGTTTACAGGTACTGGTCAAATTCAGTTTGTGCTGTTCTTATGATTCATTGAAAATCTGCAGTAAAAAGAAGTTGGGAATTATTGTCCCTGTTATTATGCTTAACCTCTTCCTGATTAAACTTTTTCCTTAGTTTGTTTATAATCCTATTATATGAATCCTAGTAATAGATTCCATATTAATAGAATACATAAACACTTATATTCTAAGAAAACATTATAGAATAATTCAGATTATGATAGAGCCATGATAGACTGTTAAAACCTTTACCATAGAACCATGTTCAGTTAGATTAGGTTTTTTTTTTTTGGTTTTTCGAGACAGGGTTTCTCTGTGTAGCTTTGCGCCTTTCCTGGAACTCACTTGGTAGCTCAGGCTGGCCTCGAACTCACAGAGATCCGCCTGGCTCTGCCTCCCGAGTGCTGGGATTAAAGGCGTGCGCCACCACCGCCCGGCTCACTCTGAGCTTTTTATCAAAATAAGTTCATTATCCTGATCTGTTGGCACAGGCCTGTAATCTCAGTACTTGGGGGTTGAGGCAGGAGATTCAGGAGTTCAACGTCATCCTTACCTACATAGGGAGTCAAGGTGGTCTGGGCCTTGGAACAGTTTCTCAGAAAAAGAAACAAAATAAACTTAGTTTATCCAGCAAGACAAATGAGTGCATTGGTAGTCTCTAACGTGGATTTTGTGTGTAGTGTGTTTATAGTATTAAAGATACTTGAACTGTATTTTAATCAAATGCTTGCATAAGTCTTAATGATAACTTAACTCTTTGTCTACCATATTGCTCACTATATTTTCTTATCAGTTAAAAAGTATAGTTTATAATTCCAAACATAAATTTATGGCTCATTTACCTGTTTTGTCACATAACAAAAGTTGTTTAATATTCCAAAGACATTTTACTGTGTCTCATAACTAATTGATTCTTTCTTCCTCCCTCAGGGAAATGAGGCGAGTTACCCGTTGGAAATGTGCTCACACTGTAAGTTGAATATAATTGCAACAACCATTTGTTTTTCTTATAAATCTGTGTGTGTGTGTGTGTGTGTGTGTGTGTGTGTGTGTGTGTGTGTGTTTTACATCTCTATGATGCTTACTTATTGATTTTGTATCAAATGTAGCCCACATTTAAAATGGAGAACACATGGATCAGATATTCGTTTCGTTACCAGAGTAGGGAATTTTTAAAAAAATACAAATTTTATGATTAATATCTGCACAATGTTGTAATTACATGTTATAAACCCCCAAATCTCTATGACTTAAGTTCACAGAGGATTCTTTGCAGTTTCAAAGTGAATTTGTTACCATGTTTTGTTTTTTTTTTTTTTTTTGTTGTTCTGTTTTTTTTTTTCTGTTTGTTAATGGAAAGATCTGGACTCCTTTGTTTTGTAATGTTAATAGCTGTACCCAGTACTCCCAAAATTCTTTGGGAAATAGAATTGCAAGAACAGGAAAGCTGGTATTTTGTGGGCTAGCACTTGTCACCTGGCCCAGTTAGCTATCACATGGACTGGAAAGTAGATCCTTCTGTACCTTCAGGAAGGAGAAACAGATGTGTTCAGTTGGTATTTTGCAGTTTTTTTAGATCCGGATGAAGTGGGGTGGGTAACTGAATGAAAGGCAGTTGTCAAAGGCTTCTTCAGATACTGTAAATGTTTCTTAAAAGTTTGAGACTTTTTAAAAATTTTTAATTGTATTTTACTTATTTCGACATGTGTGGGTGGGGTGGAAGGTATGTGTGTGCCACAGTGTCATATGGAGATCAAAGGGCAACTTGGGGGGTTTGGTTTTTCTCTTTGCACCATACTGGTCCAAAGGATCCAACTGGAGGTATGTTATCAGGTGTGGCAGCATGCACCTTTACCTGCTAAGCAATTTTTGCCAGCCCCTCATTCATTCATTCATTCATTCATTCATTCATTCATTCATTTATGAGATAGGTTCTCACTGTGCAGCCCTGTCTGTGTGTGTGTGTATGTATGTATGTATGTATCTATCTATCTATCTATCTATCTATCTATCTATCTATCTATCTATCTATCAATCAATCATCTAGACAGGCTCTCACAATGTGGCCTTACCCATTTATTTATTTGCTTATTTATTCAGCACGCTGTCACTGTGCAGCCTTAAATTTATTTACTTATTTATTTATGAATGAGATAGGTTCTCGCTATGTAGCCCTACTTAATTAATTGTTTGTTTGTTTGTGGGACAGTCCTCACTGTGTAACCCTATTTACTATTTGTTTGTTTAATTAATGGAGCAGGTTCTCCTGTATAGCCCTATACATTCATTCATTCATTTATTCATGGGACAGGTTTATTATCCCTTCATTACATTTTGTATCAGGCTTTTCTTTAAACTTTTTTTTTTTTTTTTTTTTGGTTTTTCAAGACAGGGTTTCTCTGTGTAGCTTTGCGCCTTTCCTGGAACTCACTTGGTAGCCCAGGCTGGCCTCGAACTCACAGAGATCCGCCTGGCTCTGCCTCCCGAGTGCTGGGATTAAAGGCGTGCGCCACCACCGCCTGGCTTAAACTTTTTAATCTCCTTGAGATCTGTACTGAGCTTCGTTACACTTCCTGGTGCTCTTTTTTCCCCTCAAACTACATTTTGTATTTCTCCTTGCTCAGCTTACTCTTCACTGTAGAGCTGCATAAGAGTGAACACTAATAACCATATGATAGAGTCAATACTAGGCTATCTAGAAACCTCCTCCTCTAATAGCAGTAATCCAAAACTCTTCAATTTAACCTCAGGTAGATTGTTTTTTTTTTTTTTTTCAGACAAGGGCAGAAGGCAGCCATTCTTGGCCAAAATAATCACAAGAATGGTCTCTAGGCTGGTCATATTCTTCCCCTCTAGAACTTCTTGAGCTGGACCCTCACAGTTCAAGTCGCCCTTGGCACTGTCTTCCGTGCGCCTACTAGGATGGCTCGTTAAGACCAGTTTAACGTGTTCAGCTGGTTTCCTAATCCAAAGTCCCAAAGTCCACATTCTGCCAACAAGCAGCATGGTCAGGCCTGTCAACAGCAATACCCCACTCCCTGGTACCAACTTCTTAGTGTTCTGTTGCTGTGGAGAGACACCATGACCATGGCAACTCCTATAAAAACAAATTAATTGTGGCTTACAGTTTCAGAGGTTTAGGTCCGTTAGCATGGTGGGGAGCGTGGAGACATGCAGGCAGGCTTGTTGCTGGATTAGTAGCTGAGTGTTCTGATCCAGATCTACAGTCAGCAGGAAGAAAGAGCCTCTGGGCCTGGCGTAGGTTTCTGAAACCTCAAAGCCCATCACCCAGTGAAACACTTTGTCCAGCAAGGTCATACCTCCTTATCCTTTCAAATGTGTTCCTCACAGTGACCAAGCATTCAAATCTGTAAGCCTGTAGGGCTATTCCTATTCAAACTGCCATGTCATGCCTGGCTATTTTAGTCAGTTTTATTGTTGTGTGCATGAGTAAATGGTGTGCATGTGTGGAAGTTAGAAGACAACTCTGGGGGCAGTTCTCTCCTGTCTTTATGTGAGTTCCAGGGGTTGAGCTCAGGTCTCCTCAAGCCCCTATACCCTCTGAGCCCTTTTGCCAGCCCAATTTTATATTCATGTTAGATGAAGGGCTGGGTGTTAATTTAGACTAGGAATTGGTTTACTCGAACAATATGTTGTAGCAAGGGTTTTGAAAACACTTAGGTCACTTCTGTCTGGCCACAGTGCTGGTGGTGACCCAAGAACAGACCGCTCTGTGGAGGCTCAGTTTATGTTGATGGCCTTTAAGATACTTGAGAGTTGACCGCCACGGTTTCTTTCTCAGTGTATTGTAATTGCTGTTAGTCCGTGGGGGTTAGAGATTAAATCTTCAAAAATATTTGGTATGTAGAATAACACTTATTTTCCTTACTGTCTATTTCATTGATAATGTAAGATTTAGGAATAAAAGCCATGTGACTCAGGGGCTTGGTCATACTGTTTCTTTTTCTTTTTGGTTTTTCGAGACAGGGTTTCTCTGTGCAGCTTTGCGCCTTTCCTGGGACTCACTTGGTAGCCCAGGCTGGCCTCGAACTCACAGAGATCCGCCTGCCTCTGCCTCCCGAGTGCTGGGATTAAAGGCGTGCGCCACCACCACCCGGCTTCTTTTTCTTTTTTCTTTTTTTTTTTTTTTTTTTTAAAAGATTTATTTATTATGTATACAGTGTTCTGCCTGCATGCCAGAAGAGGGCGCCAGATCTCATTACAGATGGTTGTGAGCCACCATGTGGTTGCTGGGAATTGAATTCATGACCTCTGGAAGAACAGCCAGTGCTCTTAACCGCTGAGCCATCTCTCCAGCCCTCTTTTTCTTTTTTTAAGACTACCTTTTTCTTTTTTTTTTTTTAAGGATTTATTTATTTATTATGTATACAGTATTCTGCCTGCTTGTACACCTGCACGACAGAAGAGGGCATCAGATTTCATTATAGATGGTTGTGAGCCACCATGTAGTTGCTGGGAATTGAACTCAGGACCTCTGGAAGAACAGTCAGTGTCTCAACCTCTGAGACATCTCTCCAGCCTGGTCATACTGTTCCTATACATTAGGGTTCCATTACTTTGGTCCTATCTGCCTTACTGTTTATGCACCTGCTCCCCCTAATCTTCAGATTGTAATTTCTCTTGTGTCTGAACAACTTCATCCCCCCAGTTGCTTTTGGCGCTGATGGTTTTTGTTTTGTTTTGTTTTAAATAATCCCTTTCATAAGCACCATACCTGTTACACTGTTTTCCATTTATAGTAGGTCCGTTAGTATGGAAAATGAGGTTTTAGTGTACGTTATCAACATCAGTTAGCATGATTTAGACCATGCTCTGGTATTTAGTACATATCAGATTCTTTGGCAGCCAGAGTTCTCAGTGTCACTTAATTTCTGCCATAGACACAGTTATGCAAGGTTTGGAAGGTAAAATGACCTGGGCTTGTTCTGTTTTTCCTGTAGGATTCTGGTGTTTTTTGTGCAGTTGTGTTTTTGCACTGTTCTGGGGCCAGGAGTTTAACATTTGCTTTGTAGCTTCCTGATATTTAGGGCAGCAGTACTTGAGTTGATAGTGCAGTTCCATAGTGTGGTTTATAAAAGTTTTAAAGTTTAATGCAGTCCCTCCACCTTTCTCTCTTTCCACTCCACCCTCTCTCCCTTTCCTTCCCTTTTGTCTTCTATTGTTAAGAATCAATGCTTAGGGCCTTGGTATGGTGGCATACATCTGTGATTCCAGCATTTGGAAGCTGAGGGAGGAGGATCGTCATGAGTTGGAGGCCAGCCTAGAATATGTAATGAAACTGTGTCTCAAAAGCCCAAAGCCTGTGGTCTGTCAGCTAACTCATTTGCTTTGGTTGTCTGTAGTGGAACCCTGGGTAGCACAGTAGTTTGAAGGAAGGTGGTGTACAGGTTGTGCACTCAAGGGGGATGGGGCAGTGACTGACCTGGCTAGGTGGGGAAGAAGGACCCATAGAAAAGAAAACAGACAGATGGTGTGTGCAATGTGTTTCTCTTGGCACATAAATAAAGTGCTCTAAGAGAAAACCTTGGTAACACCAAATAGCTATTTCAGAAACGTTGGGTGTCAGGAATGGAGAACAGGATTGAGATGGGCTGAGGACTTGGTATCTGAGAACCAAAAGAAAGAAATGAAGCCTTAGTAATTCTTCTTTTAAGGACTAGTGATGAGCAGGTAGCTGATGTCTTCTTTGAAAGAAGTCAGGTCTCTCAAGTGAAAGGGTGTTTCTCGGGAAAAGGTGGCATCTCTGGAATTGGATTGGAGACCGTTGATAGGTTAAGATAGTTTGAAGCTTCCAAGGTTCCAGATCATTCTGCTGTCCTCAGCAGAAGCAGCCCTGTTAGCCCTTTTGTGTGGCTAGTTCTTCCTTGCTTGGATCCTCTTGTCTTGCACTGAGTTGTTGTTGCTTGGGCTTTGTAGAGTTGAAGTCGCTCTTCTCGGTTTAAGTTCCTTTGTACCTGGTTTGTTGCTGTGTGTGTGTTTGCACGTTCTGGAGCCAGTCTGTACTTGTGCTTTGCTATGTAGCCCAGCCTGACCTGCAGCTGTGTAGATTGTCCTTGAAGTTCCTTTGCCTCAGCCTCCCATGGACTTGTCTCCGAGGCGTGTGCCACCACATCCAGCTTAGTAATTGTTGACTTACTTTTTTGCGACAGGGTCTCATGTGTGTATCAGGCTAGCCTTGAACTTTCTCTGAAACCAAAGTTGACCTTCAACTTCTATTCTTCCTGCCTTCTGAATACTGGAATTACAGGCATCCCCCAGTATCCAGTTTATGAGGTGTTAGTGATGTCTAGCTTTATTTATTTGACTGTTATTTGATAATTTTGAAGTAACAAAAGAATTTTAATCTTAGCAGCACTGAAAGCCCACATGAGTAATTCTTGCTTTCTAAATTTATGATACATGTCTAAAATCCTCATTTTATTTTTAATTATGTTTATGCCTAGGTCTCTGGGTGCAAATGTTTGGGAAGGTCAGAAGAGGGTCCCCTGAATCTAGAGTTAGAATCAGTTGTTAGCACCCTGGATATGTGGGTATTGGACTCTGAAGTCAGATTCGCTACAAGAGCAGGGAGTGCTGTGAACCATCTCCCAGCCACTGAAGTCTAGGCTCCTAAACCACCACGGTTTCCTGTTCTAGAAAATAGATAGCTGAAATGCATGTGACTATCCATATTTAATACGCTACTTCAATCTTTCATATATTGGTAATAACTTTGCTTTGTTCACTTGGTAGTTGATCTGTTTTATGCAGAATATAAATATTAAACTGGTCTGTAAACAAGTTTTTTGTCTTTATTGATATATAACATACTCACTTTGAGAACATAGTGATGGGCTGCAGAAGCCATTCATCACGTGTGCAATGTGCTGTGTCACACCCCCAGTGTTTCTTCTTCCGCTCAGGCTGCCTTGCTTCTCCTTCCGTGTCACACACGCATTCAAACCTGACAAAACATGGGGTGTTCTCTTTTTGAGTTTGAGTTATTTTGCTTAGGGTTACAACCTCCAGTCAGTCTGCTTTTCTGTGATTGACGTGATTGCATTCTTTCATCAGAGTCCTTTGGGTGTACGCTTGGGCAGTACAGCTGGGAGTCATTCCCTCCTTCCAAGTGTGCTGCAGGGATAGAACTCCGGTTTTCAGCTTTTTGTCAAGTGTCTTTAACTGCCAAGCCATCTTGCTGGCCTCCAAACCTTCTTTTTATTTCACAGACAGAAAGGGAATTCCAATAGGAGTCATTTTTTTGAAGTCTTACATTTCACTTAGCCACTAATCAAGAGAAGTGAAGATGCTAGGCACAATGAAAACTCTATGTAATAGAACGAATTTTGCAAAGAATTTGAATATTTGTCCAATAAAAGCGTTCGGTGGTTACTATGTAATTAGCAGGAGTGCACTGAGTAGGAGACATTGTTTCTGATAGGATTTTCTTCCTCGAACGCGGCAGGCGGCAGCTTTCTTTCAGTTTCCACAACCCAAGAGAAGGTTTCAAGGGGAAAACAGAACATGTTAAGACACAGTTTTAGCTGGTGGAACGTAGAATAAAAACTAGTCGTGGCGTTTCAATGGAACACCGAGTAAAGAGGAGAGCTGCAGACATGGAACGGGCGTTACAAGTTGAAAGTAGACGAGAGTGAAACTCTCACGGATGAAGTCTAATGCTAGTAGGTTTGTGAGCAGTAAGATTGAAAGAGACACCTGTGGAGTTCGCTAACCAAGGCTCTTAAACGTTCTCAGGTAAACATTCAGTGCTGTTTCAGATCTTTAATCCCAGCATTTTTGGAGGCAAAGGCAGCTGAATCTCTTGAGGTAAAGGCCGGCTAGGGCTTTATAGTGAGACCATGTCTCAAAAAATAAAATAAGAAGACCATGACACTTTATTTGTGCTGGAGAGATGGCTTAGCAGTTAAGAGCACATATTGTTCTTGTGGAAGACTGGAGTTGATTTCCAGCATCCAAACCAGGCAGGTCACAACTGCCTTTAACTCCAGATCCGGTGCTCCAGCCCCCTTACCTCTGACCTCCCAGGGCATGTATACACAGACATGCACTTAAACAGAAGGAAGGGAAGGAGGGAGAGAGAGAAGGCGGCGAGATGCTACAGTTTTAAGTGGCAGCCTTGGCCTTAAACGAAGTTGTTCAGTATATGCTAAAGGAAGAGCGCAATAATGGCCTCCAAAACCACAGTCGATCAAGAAAAAGGAGGCTATGACAATAAGTAACTTCAGAGTGAGGGGGAGAAGAAAGGAGGGGAAGGGAGGGAGGAGGAGGAGAGAGAGAGAGAGAGAGAGAGAGAGAGAGAGAGAGAGAGAGAGAGAGAGAGAGAGAGAGAGACAGTCTCTGAAGAATCTTGAGCGCCTGGAGGAGCTAGGTCCTGGTTAGGACCATAAATGGGGGTTGTTGCTGCAGGGAGGTGTGGCCTGGTCTCTGGCTGTGGGGTTTGGCCTTCTACAAGTGACTGCTGTCTTTTAGGGGCAGGCCCATGTTCTCACAAAAGTGAAATCAAGGTTGCCTGTTGGTTATGTATTACTTTGCCCAGCCAAAACTTTGTGTTCTGTCTTAAATAAGCCTTATTGCTGCTACCACAAGTCCCTCTTTTGCATTTCTCTCTTTACTCCCAAGTTAGTTTGATAATTAGAAATAAGAAATTAGCCTGTCTGTACTTGGATGAGGATGGGCTTGGACAATCCAGTTTCTTAGAAGCACTGGAAGGGGGTGAGGAGAAAGAAAAGAAGACCAGGTAGACAGAGGCAAAGGCTGGATGGTAGTCTCACACATAAATCCACAAACATATCAAGTCATTGATGGCGGCTAACAGCTCGACCTGCTAAGTGGGACTGTGTGACATCAACGGCATGAGGAGGAAAAACTATCAAGAAACTGAAAACACATAACACAGTCGTCACATTATAGTTGGTGTGCTCCGAGAACAAAGTAAAAATCAAACCTAACCAAGATCAGAAGGTGAAGTGTGCTGTGCTCTTAGGCTGGCGTTTTTCTTGTTTCAGGGATGATGAGTAGAGGGGAAATGTCCTTGCAAATGGACGTTTCTTATTTCTAATTAGTAACGCTGGGGAGCCCTGCAGCTCTTTAGCAGAACTCAAAGGGTCCAGATCCAGTTGAGGAAGTTTCCAGCAGGGTTTTGTCACGGACTAGAAGTTGTGTCAGATCTCTCCCGTTAGTCTCCCCCGAAGAGGATGTAACAGTGTCTTCCTTTGATTCAGAACTTTCTCTTTTCTTGGGGATTCTTAAAGAAGGGAGGAGAGAGTGAGAAGAGGGGCTGTGCGATCTGGAGTCCCCAGAACTCACTCTCAGTTCCAGCAGTGTTTCCAAGATTTACTTCCTGTTCCTTAATATTTCTTTTCCTCCTCAAGTTTGATAGTTTGCTAAACACTCGGATTTCTTTTTAAACTAGTAATTTCTTCATTTCTTGGATTGCTTTTAAATTCCTATTAGACTGGCTATTTTTCATCTTTTGATTGCCTACAATTGGAACTTGTAGTAAGAAATAAATGAATAGACCATTCAGGAGTACCAGCTAGTCCCCATTTCCCCAAATACTTGCAACTTTCCAGTTAGAATGATAACTATGAAACGTAAAGTCAGCTGCTAATTAGCTTTTTCTCCCAGCACATGCTTCCTCTCCTGAAGTTTTGTTTCCCATTTTAGTCCCACTCTCCTTCTTTCCTAAAAATTACAGCCGTTTATGTGAGCTGATGGGATTGTTTGGATTATATTTCTGTGCTGCTAACAGGAGTGATTTCCTTGTTCTTGCCCTGAGGTATTTAGTTCCTCCCATGGTATACTAGAAGTTTTATCTCACAAGTTTGGGATGTCATGACACAGCCCCATATCTAAAAGATTACCCTTAAGTGTGTCTTCTTGGCATACATGGAAGTTTTTTCAATTTCAGAAGGAAGTACACTGCCTCAAGGCTTCCCTTTGAGGCCATTGAATGTCTAGGAAGTTCCCCTTGACACATGCACCCTATAGGACTGGAAGGAACATATGCCTCTTCAGTGTTTCTCTGATGAGTTGCTCAGAGCATTTCTATACCAAGAATAGTCAGGTCCCAGAAAGCAGAAGAGACAGAAAGAAATGCTAGGCTAGAGGAGTGCTAGGAGAAAAGATGGAAAGACGGCAAACAAGGCTGTGACTAGCACTCTGAAATGAGGGTCATTAACAACCAAAGAGGAGGTCCGGGCCACAGGAAGAACTTCTCATTTACCTGAGAAGGCAGTGCAGACCTCTGGGTGCATGGTACTAAGTGCTGACTAGTGAGTGACTCTTTGTGAAAGTAGATAATCCTTTGAGTCACTGAGGGATTGCAGAAACACTCAACGTGAATCACAGCTCTGACTCCAATGGCAATATAATTTATTCTCTATTCTTTACACGAATACAACTGACTACAGTTCAGGAACAGAAAGTTGGGTTATAATGAATAGCACAGTCACCATTAAATTCTTTCTTGATAGCTGCAGAATGAACGAAACTTATAAAACTAATGTATTTAACCAAATATGTTGACGAGGATCTGTGGTGGGTGGTTTACAGTGAAGTAGAGAGACCTTTGCTGTAGGTTCAGATGCTATGTTGACATTTTTAGCTTTAGGGTCGCTGGAAGTCAATGGTCTGCTAAGTTACTATACCCCGATGGTCAGCAGTGTGTTAGGTCAGGTCAGGTATTAAGGTTATTAAAGAAGCCGAGGTCTGAGATAATTTAGACTGTATTTAGAACATACTGAAAGTACAAAATCATGAAATTTTGATGCGTTCCTTTAAGAACTCTTCAGCCTGGGTGTGGCATTTCTTCAGGTCACTTCAGTTCACAGAGTTTAAATTTATAGGTAAGCTTTTCAGCTGTAAAGAAAAGATGATCTGCATTCAGGAGGCTGAGCCAAGCAGATCTCTGAGCTCAAGGGTAGCCTGGTCTGCATAGCAAGTCCAGGCCAGCCAAGTGTGCATAGTGAGGCCTTGCCTCAAAAAACCCCTTTTTTGAAAGAAAAGATAATCTTTTCAGAACTGTCCTTCAAAAAGTGGAAAAACCACATGCTCATAGTTTGTTGAAACAGTGGAAAACATAAAAGATTGAAGTTTGGTTTTCTGACTTTTTTTTAATGGAGGAATGGAATCTTTGGTGAAAGGTAGTATCAGATGTTGAAAATGTATGCTTCAGTACTTATGCAAAGTACTGATCTGTGACTGCTAAATACTGAATGGGGGTAGAGTTTGAACTGTCTGTAGATTGGTTAAAAAACTAGCATTTCAAAAAGTGAAATCCTGTTTCATGTGTTACCTTGCAGCACATCTCACCCACTGTGGGCAGTGGGAGGCAGTGCGTGGATGTCTGCCTCTGTGGAGATGGAAGCCACACTCCCTTGAACAGTGCATTAAGGAACTACGTTTCCTATTTTGAAGTTTGTGTTCTCTGATCTTGATTTCAAACACTTTTCTTTGTTGTCATCCACCCCTAAGCACTGTTCGTGGCTTTGCCTTCCTAGCCAGCTTTATAATAGATAATTAGGGACAGATGCCATGAGTTTTGGTCTTCCTAGATGAGTGATATATATAAACATATGCATGTGACATAAATATTCTGTCTGTCTGTCTGTCTCCCTCAATACTCAGTATTCTGAAGAATGCTGGGCAATGCAGTAAACTGTAACTTCCAGCTGCCATGTTGAACACCGTGTTCCACAGTGTGCCCAGTTGCAGGGGCCTTGGGCATAATTTACCAAATTACATGATGTGTTCCATGCTTTATCACTAAACATGCTTGGAGAGTTAGGTGGTTTTGCTCATCTGTCCATGTATGTTAGATGAGGCTAATCCGTGATGTCTGCTAGATTTGATGTATTGTGTGCATTCCTATGGGTTGGTTGGTATCTTATCCCATCTCTCAGAGTATCTCCATAAGTCCATAAAGTTCCATGTTTTACTGGCATTCCTCTCCCCCTTTTGAATTACGATTGATGTCAGTGCCATCCTGTGACTTTGTGGTTTTACTTTAGTACCATAGATGATTTTTACAATATGCATGTTAATATGTTTTTGTATTTTAAATGAACACTTTAATTTGAAGTTCCTACAATGAGTATCGTGTGTATGTGTCATAAACAGATATTTAGAAGGTACTTTGACAGCTTTTCTTTTCTAAATTTTATGTGTATGTATGGTTTGGCTGCTTGTATGTCTGTGCACGACTTAAGTTCCTGGTGACCACAGAGACCAGCACAGGGCATCAGATCCCCTAGAACTGGAGTTACAGATGGTTGTGAACTCCTATGTGGGTACTGGTAATTGAACCTGGGTCCTCCAATAGTGCTAGCAGGCAGTGCTCTTAAGTACTGGGCCATCTCTCTACCCTGTACTTTTCTCTAGAAGTACTGAAAGCCGAGGTTTGATGAGAGAAGTAAAAGCTGTATTGTAGTTGCTCATACTTGGAACCTGAAAGAATATTCAGGAAGCCTGCATAAACTCCCTGGAAGGAAACTGGATGATGCCGGGTAAAATGGGTGGGAAACTTCGGGATTTTTAATCATAAGGTATTAGTCATAAATTATACTTTAAAAATGAAAATAAAGGTACCATGGTACAGAGCAGAAACTGATTCAGCCTATATCACAGACCTCCATGGTCAGTTTGGTAAAGTATTGTCACCCTGGGATTATGGCAGGAGCAAACAGAAATGTAACCTTTGTTGTATTTACTTAGAAGCAATTTGTAGCTTCTTAGATCAAATTGGAAGTTAAAATCTTGCTGCTTTTTGGTTTGCTTTTAGTTGATGCTGATGAAATTAAAAGGCTAGGAAAGAGATTCAAGAAGCTTGATTTGGACAATTCTGGTTCGTTGAGCGTGGAGGAGTTCATGTCTCTGCCTGAGTTACAACAGAACCCTTTGGTACAGCGGGTAATAGACATATTTGACACAGACGGGAATGGAGAGGTAGACTTCAAAGGTAAGGAAAGGCATTTTGTATTTTAAAGTTAGCCTTAGTGCACCCTACATAAGAATGAAACTAGATTTTTTGTAAAGTGTCTCTATTTTGGGTGATTTTATAATTAAAGTTTGTGCTAAAACTAATCTGTTAAAGGTTTAATTACTCTTCCCTTTTTGCTTCCTAAGTTATCAAGGTATCTCTTAGAGTGTAATCTACCACAGTAAGGGACATTTACTAGTTCTCTGTTTTAAGAAAGTCATCCTCACTCAAGGATGGCTTAACAGTATTAAAAGCTGTATTTTTCTTTTTCCTTACTGTTTTTTGTTTTTTTTAAGAGTGAGGCCTGTACTGGTCAGTTTCAGCAGCCTGTGCCTGCCTTATTTCAGCCTAACACCAAGGAATCTTTTGTGCAAATATTGATTGACTGTTGTATCATTTTACATTTGATCTTATACTTTTAAACACACATTTAACTAGAAATTTTAATGTTCTTGTTTTGTTTATGAATTACTGTTTACCAGATAGTAAGTAAATTCTTTTTCTAGAACTTTTCAACAGTGTATTTACATGTTTAGAATAGAAACCTAATCGCTTTTTGTTTTGCTAAAACAATGTATAGACTTTTTCTTGTCATAGTCTAAAGAAAACCTGTTAAATAAATATCCTTAAAGAGTGTTTTTGAATATTAATTGCTTACAGGCCTTAACACTTAATTCATATTGATTAATCTTGAGAATGCAAAGTTACAAGTTCAAATAAATAAAATGAAATCTCCTTGTGTTTGGAGACTTTAAAATTGACATTATTGATTTTTCGGCACTACTTTTTGGTTTTTCAAGACAAGGTTTCTCTGTTCAACACTGCTTTTAATATTTTGCACAAGAAGTAGCCCTTTGAATATTGCTTTTCTTTATAAAAATTTAAAGTTGTGATTTGTAAACATTTTCAACTTTTATGTAGAATTCATTGAAGGAGTCTCTCAGTTCAGTGTCAAAGGCGATAAGGAACAGAAGTTGAGGTGTAAGTATTTTCCCTTAAACTACCATTCCGTGTTGTGTCTTAGACTTCTAAAACATTTTTAAGACTTATTTCTTAGTCATAGAAGTTTCACATTCTCAAGAAAAGCACTTACGATGTTTGCAGCTAGTATATTTGAATAATGAGCTGTTTTTAGTGATATAGCTAGAGAGCAGATGTTTCTGAGGACAGGCATATCACATGTTGTACGTTGTATCACTTATTTTGCCTAGGTAGTCTACACTCCATATCTCAACCTTCTAATCAGTTAATGTTAAGTCAAACTGTGTAAGTAGTTTCTGTGCTTTCAAAAGTGCCGTCTTCACAGTCACCTCTAGATATCTGGTAAACCGCTTTTCATTTGAAGTATTGTGTTTGCCATATAATTGCAGTGATTTCCCCCTCTCTTTTTTTTAGTTGCTTTCCGTATCTACGACATGGATAAAGATGGCTTTATTTCCAATGGGGAACTCTTCCAGGTGTTGAAGATGATGGTGGGGAACAATCTGAAAGATACACAGTTACAGCAGATTGTAGACAAAACCATAATAAATGCAGATAAGGACGGAGATGGAAGAATATCCTTTGAGGAATTCTGTGCTGTAAGTGGAAAGGCTGATTCTTCTATTAAGTGTGTTGTTTTAAAAATTTTATTTATTTATTATGTATACAGTGTTCTGCCTGCATGTGTCCCTGCAAGCCAGAAGAGGGCACCAGATCTCATTACAGGTGGTTGTGAGCCACCATGTGGTTGCTGGGAATTGAACTCAGGTCCTCTGGAAGAGCAGTCAGTGTTCTTAACCACTGAGCCATCTCTCCAGCCCTTAAGTGTGTTTTAAAACATTTTAAGAATAGTTTACTAGACAATTTTGTAAGCATATTTTTATTTGAAATTCTGTTTTGTCCAGTTGCCTCACATTCAAGTTTGGGAATATGCTGTTTTAACTGCTGATAATTAAGAGATGCTATTCTCAAGAATTAGTATACAGACACAGTCTGATAAAATGCTACAGGAATGGTGGTGGTGTGATTGGGGGTGGGTGTGAATGGATGGAGGTCAGCACCAAGTGTCTGCCTCATATGCTGTCCTTATGTTTTGAACTCTTCTTCCACTGAACCTGAAGCTTACTGTTTCTGCTCGACCAGCTGGTCAGCAAGCCCCGGGATCTCCTGTCTGTCTCTCTAGTGCTGGCATCACAAATGCATTCCACCAACCAGGCAGTGGTGGCACACACCTTTAATCTCAGCCCTTGGGAGGCAGAGGCAGACAGATCTCTGTGAGTTTGAGGCCAGCCTGGTCTACAGAGCGAGTTCCAGAACAGTCAGGGCTACACAGAGAACCATGTCTTGTACCTGCCACCCCCCTCCAAAAGAATCAGAAAGCAAAACAACAACAAACCCAACAAGTACATGCCACCACATCCAGCTTTTTTATGTGGATTCTAACACAGGTCCTCATGCTTGCATGGCAAGCTTTTTACCAACATAGCATTCTCCTCATGGTACCAGTAACTTACTTGGTGATAGCGCCCCACCCCCCATGGGGTATGTTTTTAAGGTTTGTTTAAAAGTAACCCATGGAGTTGAGAATAAAGTTCAGTTGGAGAGCACTTGCCTGTCACCTGTAGCCGTAAGTTTCTCCAGTCCTGCCCAGCCCACATTGAATCTCTACCATCCGTGTCCTGCAGCCTGTTGGTCCCAAGTAAACACACAGGCTTATATTATTTACAAACTATATGACCTATGGGTCAGGCTTCTTGCTAGCTAGCTCTTATAACTTAACTCAGTCCATTTCTATTAACCTATATGTTGTCACGTGGCCGTGGCGTTACCGGTCTGTGGGCATGTTGTTGCTCCTTGGGCATCGGGCTAGCTCCCTGACTCCACCCTTCTTCCTCTCATCTTTAGTTTGAATGTATCACCTAACCTTATCCTGCCATGCCATAGGCCAATGCAGCTTTATTTATCAACCAATCAGAGCAACACATATTTGTAGCATACAGAAGGACCTCCCCCAGCAGGCACCAGTCAAGAGAACGCCCCACTGTTTTGCCCATGGGCTGACATTTTCTCCGTTGAGGCTGCTCTTCCCTGGATGACTATAGCTTGTGTCAAAATCATAAAACTCTAACCAGTCAGTCTGAATGTGATGAAATGTTTTGTGCTTAAAGCTAAGTCTCCTCAAAGTGAAAGAGAAGTGCAAGTTTGTCTCGGATTAGTATGTAATGTATACATACGGACTTGCTGTGTGGAGTAAAAGACTAACAGAAGTAACTAGACTAGAGTCTGCCGTGGCGGGGAGGATAGAGCAGCATGACCTCAAAGCACTGGTCACATGTCACCACAGTTAGGAAGCTGATGATGACGAATGCAGCTTCTGCTCACCTCTTCTCTCCATTTACAGGCTAGCATCTAAGTCAGAGAAGGTCTGCCCACAGTGGGGCTCTTCTCACTCTGTTAGTGCCATCAGCCTAGAAGCCTGTCTTCCAGGTGATTCTAGACTCTGTCAGGTTAACAGCACAGCTTCACTGGTTGTCACCTTGAGACCCAAACACATCATTTTAAAGCCATAACGTTCCACCCCGTCCCCGTAAGTTCCTAACCATTGTTATAATATAAAATGCATTCAGTGTAACATTGCAAGTCAGAGAGTAAGAAAGAAAGACAAGGCTGGGTGACTATGACACTGTAGACCTTTATGGGGGAGTCCTGCATAGAGGCTTTCTCTGAGAAGGAGAACCCACCATCCTCTTAGAAACTGCAAGAGTCTTCTAGCTTGATTCCTGTTGCTGACAAAACACTGACCAAAAGCAGCCCGGGAGGAGAAGTTATGGTTAATGACTGATGGAAGTAGGTCTAGTTTTAGTTTGGTTTCTTTTCCTGTGATAAAACACCAAACAGAACCAGCTAGGAGAAGAAAGGATTTATTTATCTTACACTTCTACACTAAAGCCCGTCATTAAAGGAATCCAAGGCTCAAGTCAGGAACCTGGAGGCAGGAACTGAAACAGAGATCATGGAAGAGCACTGTTTCCTGGCTTGTTCCCCAGGGCTTGCTCAGCTTGCTTTCTTATACAGCCAGAACCACTGCTGTGGATGGGGTGGCACTGCTGCTCACAGTGTGCTGGGCCCTCCAGCAGCAATGTCAATCAAGAAAACCCATCAAAGGCCAGTGTGATGGAGGCATATAGCCTTAGTTGAGTTCTTTCTTGGGTGTCTTTAGTTTGTATAATGAGCACAAAAGCTAAGGCAGGAACTGAAGCAGAGACTGTGGAGGCCCATGCTTATTAGCTGGCTTCTAGCCTTCTTTTCAGCTCCCTTTCTTAGACAGCCCAGGGATGGAACTGTCTCTCTGCAGCACACATAGCTGTTCTCATGAACCATCTTCGTTCCATCCGCACAGCTCTCCTTGGCAGAACTTCCATGGTCCTGGCATCTAACATTCTGGACTGTCTGTTGAAATCTAGGATTCACCTTCAGCACTTCAGGCAATGATTTCTCAAGGTCTCATCAGGGACTCAACTTTGCTGTGCTACAGCTCCCCTCAGTCTTGCATCTTTCAAGCCTTCAAAACCACTAACACATAGATGACACCATCCAGTTCTTCTAGCCTGGCCCACTGTCCCAGTTGCACCAGCTTCTGTGTGCTGATTCTGGGGTAACAGTCTTGTAGGTAGTTGCTTCTGAGGAGCAGGGAACTGTTGTGGACTTTATTTAAGATGTGTTGCATTTGTTTAACTCTGTGAAGCTATGTTACTGTGCCTGTCTAAAACACCTGATGGTCTAATAAAGAGTTGAATAGTCAGTAGCAAGGCAGGAGAAAGGATGGGTGGGGTTGGCAGGCAGAGAGAATATATAGAAGGACAAATCTGGTAGGAAAAAAGAAGTAACCAGAGGAGGACGATACAGGGGCCAGGCACCCAGCTACACAGCAAGCCACGGAGTAAGAAACAAAGAAAAGCATACAGGAATAGAGAAAGATAAAAGCCCAGAGGCAAAAGATAGATGGGATAATTTAAGTAAAGTTGGCTAGAAACAAACCAAGCTAAGGCTGGGCATTTATAATTAAGAATAAGCCTCTTAGTGTGCTTTATTTGGGAGCTGGGTGGTGGGCCCCCCAAAAGAGCAAATACAACAGGGAACCCCTCAGTTTGGACTGAGCTCATTTCTTCAACAGCTGCTGTTGCTGTACTCAAATGAAGATACATATAATTGCACATTAACATGTGATAGTCTTCCAGAACCTGCCCTGATAGCTACAGTCAGATCCTCCAGGCAGATGGTAGGAAGGAGTAATGGGGGTGTGGAGGGGGCAGGACATCTTAGGAAAGTAATGGGCCTGACCCTGTCACTAAGTTTACTCAGTCAGTAGCCTCATATACACAAAGGCTCGGAGCCTCAAACATGGGAAGAAAACCTCTACTATGGAACACAGAAATGAATACAAACCTATACAGAGTGTTTGGAATAATGATCACTCAACCCCACAAGAACACAGTTAAGGAGCGGAAAAAAAACCTGTCCTCAGTAATATACTGAATCCTTGAAACAAACAAAAAAACCTGGGTAATACATAAAAGATTATAGAAGTTCTTAGGGGCTATGAAGAGAGTGCTAGGGGTCCCAGAAAGAAAATGGGAAAAATAAATAATATAAAAACATCATAATCAAAGTTCATACACTTCCTGAAATGATTTAGTAATAGCATACATAGTATGTTAAAACAGTAGAGCATGAAAATCAGTCTGCAGATTAACAAGACCCAGGCTAGTAGGGCAAAGGCATCATTGAGGGCCTTCATACAAAGAATCACAGTCACAATGACATTGAATTTCTCAGTATCTGATTTGGAAACTAGACAGCATTGTTTTGGGGGTGAAAAATATAGATTAAACCTAAAATTCTGTACAGCTGAGTTAAACAGTAAAAATAAAGATGTATTCCAGTCCACCTTTCCTCTGAAACTAGAGGATATTCTGCTATAATGTAAGTCAGAAAAGAATGGGTAAAGTGCCTCCCTCACAAGCATGAGGCTTTGCATTCTGATCACAGTGCTGAAGATGCTGAGACATGCAGATATCTGGAGCTCATGGGAAAGTCAGGGATCATATTGTATGCACCATACAATGCAGATGTGCACACCTGCATGTGTTTTACTATGTAGGGGGAAGAGGTATAAAAATTTAACTGGGGGACTCTAGCCCACACCCCTCCCTTTAATCCAGTTTCTGAAAACAGGTAATGTGTGTTTTTAAGTTTATACTTTCTGGTAAAATGGTGTCGTAGTGTCCTTTTTGTTGGCTGTGGTAAAAACACTGGCCCAAAGCAACCAAAAGCTTACAGGTGTAATGCACCATGAAGGGAAATCAGGGCAGGAACTGGTGCAGAAACCATGGAGGGAAACTGCCTGCTGTTGTGGGGGTGGCTTCATTTACAATGGGCTGGGCCCTCCCACATCAATCATTAATCAAGAAAGTGCTGCACAGACTGGCCCATAGGCAGTCTGATGGAGGCATTTTCTCAGTTAAGGTTCCTCTTCCCAGATGACTCTAACCTGAATTCAGCTGACAAAAAGTAGCCAGGACAGATGATTTACTTACTAAAAACTTGTCTGTTACAGGTTGTAGGTGGCCTAGATATCCACAAAAAGATGGTGGTAGATGTGTGACTCTTTGAAGAATACCATCCAACACTTTTGCTTTCTTCTCCATCTCTGAAGATCTGCTCAAGACGTCCAGCAATGCTCTCTGTGTATTTAAATGGAAGTATTTTTCTCTGTGAAGCCACATTTTCCAACATGAGCCTCATGAAGCCAACTAAGTGTTATTGAACTCCTACTCTCTCAATAACTCTGTGTAGCACTTTAAGGTTTGAAGGACAGCAACATGAAAAGAGCATATCAGTGTGGTGGAGAAAGGGAAGGGGTTGGCTTTTTAATTTATTTTTCTTCATCTTTTATAACAAGAAAGTATCTATATATACATATGTAAATATTTATATATAGATATATGTAGCTTTCTATATATTTAGTAGGTTGGCTTTAATTTAATATACTTGATTCAGAAACAAAATGTTAGAGTACAAAAGTGCCAAGCAGAACATCAAACATCCTTACTTTTATTTCACACAGTTTTATATGTAGATAGAAGATTGTACAATGCGCCAGGTATTAGGCCAGCTGTTTCCTTTCTGTGCTTTCTCCTTTGAGAGATTGATAAAGCATTTGTTAATGCCCTATTATTTACCTTAACTACATTTTTGTAACGAGTCTGTAACTTTATTTATATCTCTGAATATGTTTCCAGGGACTGTGTCTTATTGCTGAGCAGCGTTTAATCCATCTCTGTTGGAGGTCTAGTTCAGTGCTGTTGCCAAGAGTAGGTTCTTGTGTCCAGAGAAGAACTGCATATGCTATGGCTGCTTCAGGCTGATACTTTATAGTCATTGTCATTTTTACTAAGTGTCCCTGAGGAAAAATGTAATTAGCAGTTGTGATTTTATAAAGGTCAGGAGTTTTCTGAGGCAGTCATGACTTTTTAAATGTATTATTTAGTGAAGAAAACCCAAAGTAATCATGTAATGGCTTAGAATAAATATCCTTGCTTCATTCTACACAGTTAAGTACTTGTCATTAAACTATGTATGAACCACGCATTTCCCTTCTGCATTTCAAAAAACATATCAGTTAATCTAAAAAACAGTAATAACTTTAATGAGCACATATTTATGTAAAATCCTGTTTGTGATTAAAATGGGAAAAGTCTTGCTAACCTATATGCATAGGAGAGCAGATTTTGTCCAGATTCATAGTTTTAAAATTTCTGTGCAGAAGGCAAGATAACCCATGACAGATTTTTGTTGTTTTGCCCACGATTAGTGATGGATGATGATCTAATAAATTTGTGTGACATAAAAGTATGTCATGTTCTACCACTCGACATTGTCCCTTCCCTTTTCTGCAAAGGTACTATAGGCTGAAAGTAAAAGGTTCTGGTTAGTTTTATATGACGGTCTTCCCTATGTAGTTTTTCTATTCAAATTGGTTTTATAATCATGAATGGTAAAGGGTGGGTTGAATCAAGGTGAAAGAATATTAAATTGAGCACACCTGCCTGCCACCGCTGTTCCTTCAACTGAGTGCTGCACACCATGGGCTCTGTCTGTGAGAGAAAAATCCCGGTGCTTGGTGTCTTTGCATGACATGGAGTTTTGCATGTAGATCAATTTAAAATGTACCTCTTGTTTACATAATTTGCATAATTTTAAAAGATGATGTTGCCAAACTTTGGAAATGTTAATATTCAAAATGAAAATCTCCACTACATGTAACTACTTTCTTCCTCTGGATCAGTACGTGGCTTACAATCCCAGCCAGTGGTTTGATCTGTTCCAGTGTCAACTGCCATGTGCTCTGCTTCAAGAGGGAACTAGTCTTTTGTGAATTTTTTTGTACATAATTATTTGTTACAAATATTTTAGCAAATGCTTTCTATATCTCTTGCTTGTGCATATCTTGGCTGGCGTTTGGAAAAAAAAATAGTGCGAACTATTTCCTTACTGGGGAATGAGGGTTTTTCTTTTTTAGTTTGTGTGAGGGAGGTGGGGAGGGCATGGTTTATGTTGAATGTTTAAATTTTCTTCTGCATGATACACGTCATGTTGTGAAATCTTTAGAGAACTTCATACTGTATGAGTAAGAAATAAAATATTTGAAACTTGCTTGGATGTATTCTGTCATCTTTGATGTACTGCTACAGTTGGACACCCTGTCCCTGCTTTAGGGTTTACAGACTTGGTAAATGCCTCATTGTTGTTTTGAATCATAAGCTACAGGTGAAATGTCTGGAACAAACAGAACAGCCCGATGTTACAAAGCCCGTGACTTCACTTCCTTCCTTGACCACTCCCTCCCTGCCCTGGGCCTGTTACAGTGCCTTCAGGGTTTGCCCTCAGCTGTATACCAACTCCATACCCAGTTAAGTAATGCCTTCAGTACTTTGTTCACCTGTGTATGTGCTGGCTCAAAGGGGGACTTTTCTGACTGTTCTGTTATAAAGTGTAAGTACTCTGGGGTCTCCTTTACCCAGTCTCATTTCCTTTATTCCCTAGCACCCTCTTCCAAGCATATTTTGTCTTCCCTGGTTATAGAATAAAAAACAATGCTTTACACAGTAGTGGATTCCTTGTTTTGCAGACACTTCTAGTTTTTCAGAATATCGCCTGGGTCACGCATGTTGTAATTTCATTTTTTTTTTTTTCTTTTTCTTTTCTAAGTTCACACTAAACCAGGCTGGTCTTGAATTTTTTTAATCTTCCTGTCTCCGCTTGCAGAGTTCTGGGATCATAGACCTGTGTCACTGACCCAGGTTACCGTTTTATAACTTTAACAGATGAAATTTTATTTTTGAGACTTATTTTTTTTTTCAGATAGGGTTTCTCTAGGCTGGCCTCGAACTCAGATTCCTCCTGCCTTTGCCTTCCCAGTGCTAGGATGGATTAAAAGCCTGGGCCACCATGCCCACCCAGCCTACGTCTGAGACTATTGCAGAATTCTTATGTGTTCAGCACTGTAATGAGGTTGAGATACTCATGGCAGGTAAGTGATGCCCCTTACCTAAATGAGTTGTGGGATATTGGGTGTGTTTACACCCAGAACATACATAGTATGTGTTCACAGGTTTTCAAGATGTGTGCATTGAATTGTGGGGCTCCTGTAGAGGATCCGAAGAGAAAGAGCCTAAGAAAATGACTATTCAGAAATGAAAACTCTTAAAGTAGGAGAAAATATTTGTAAACCATATAAGAAAAATAGGATTGATAATCAAACCTGAAGGTCTGCATAACAGCAATAAAACATCTAGCTAAAGTATGGGCAAAGGACTTGGAATAGACAGTATAAATACACAAGTGGCCACTAAGTACTGGAAATGATTCTCAATAGCACTGTCATTAAGGAAATGCAAATGCAAGTCACAGTGAGATCCACTTTACAAGCATTAGGTTATATTAACTGTTCTTCCTCGTCCCCCAAAGGAAAGAAAAACAGAATTGGAGAGAATACTGGCCACCTCTTTGGTTACTGGTGAACTCACTCAGTTCAGGCAGCATTACAACAGCTAAAGAATGGAAGCAGTCCAAGTATTCTGGAGATGAACTGGTAAACAAGGCATAAACACTACTGAACAGAAAGGAAAATTCTGACACATTCTCTAATATGGGTAAGCCATGTTAAGTGAAACAGCTCCACTTTTAATGGGATAAAATTTCTAAAGACAAATGCAGATTGGTTTTGTTAAGGGCAACAGGAAGAAAGGGATTTACTGTTAAAAACTTGTACAGACCTTCAGGAGACAGAACATTGATTGTGATGGCTACATATTAAATAAAACTACCAAGTTGCATTATCTACAGTTACAATGGTTAAACTGGAAAGCTGTATTTCAAAAAATTTTATTTTTTATGTGCACTGGTGTTTTGCCATGGGTGTCTGATCCCCTGAACTGGAGTTATAGACAGGTGGGTGCTGGGAATTGAACCTGGGTCCCCTGGAAGAGCAGTCAATGCTCTTAACCACCGAGCCATCTCTCCAACCCTTGAAAGGAATTTTTTTAATGTGTAGAATGTTTTAGAATGAAAGGTGTAGACAAGATGGTAGATTTACTTTCTGGATATTTCTCAGGATGTACAAAGAAAGTGTTGTTCAAGGTCATGTCTTGAGATGTTCATCTTTAGTGTTCAAAACTCCCCCACATGCCAGGTTCACACTAATGTAGAGCTTCTAAGTCCTGTTGCAACCTTTTCCTTCCTTATCAGCTAACCAATCCAAATGGCTGAGTTCTTTGAGAGTTCCTGAAGATTGTGATTTCTTTGGCCAAATAAGCAGTGCTTTCCCAAGACAAGTACTTTGCACGTGGCAGGCACTTTGCAGCTTTCAGAATGGCTATGGATACTTTCAATAATGTAACCGGAAGTGTGTTGCTCCAAACGTGACATGGCTCTTGGAACAGTGCAATTGAATAAATCAGTAAAATATAGTTGGAGTTGTGATAGACACCGAGTATCCTAAAGACCACGTGGCCTTACAGTTAACAGGTGAGTCAGTAGCAGGGCAGTGCCACAAAAATAGGTTTCAGGCCGGGCAGCAGTGGCGCACACCTTTAATCCCAGCACTTGGGAGACAGAGCCAGGTGGATCTGAGTTCGAGGCCAGTCTGGTCTACAGAGCGAGCTCCAGTACAGGCACCAAAACTACACAGAGAAACCCTGTCTCAAAAAACCAAAACACCAAACAGGTTTCAGGTTGGCTGTAGTGTGCTGGCACTAGAGATGTTAAGGGAGTGATTTGGTCCAGGTTGTTAAGATTAACTACCAGCAAGATGCAATCAAGTGACTTCAAGAGTTACTCTCTAGCATCGTCTACCTTTGAATGCAGAGTACTGCACTTTAACATAGAATCTCAAACTCTCACAGGCAAAAATTATGTTCTTAACTCTGCCTCAATTCCTTAGAATTAAACCCAAAACACTGTTACCTAGCCATGGATCACTTCAGACACTTGAAAAGGCATTAAAGCCACAGACGACATTTCCGAGAAAAGCACATGGTAGCTGTCACCACAATATTGAATCCCTCTCACTGGGCATATAGTTTGTATGTACCTCCTAAATGCTCTATAGACTCCAGAATAGAGAATTCCTAACACATTCCTCCTTTTAATGAGGTTTGATAATATTAAACATTCTCTCCTGTGTGAGGGGACACTCCAGCAATTTCTTGTTGGCAGACAGTCCATCCAGGTAAAAAGCAGCTTGGATACTTAGCACCTCCCACCGATAAGAGGGAACCCAAGCTCAACAAAAACTACTACTAAGCAGGGCATGATGACACATTTGTAACCCTGGCACATGGAATGTTGAGGCAGCAGACTGTCCCAAATCTGAGGCAAGCTGGGCTACACTGAGTTACAGGCCAGTCTAGACTACACATTCTGTCTCAAAACCCAAGAGGAACTGGAAAGATGGTTCAGTGGTTGAGAGCACTTGCTGCTCTTAGAAGACTGGAGTTCATTCCCAGCAGCCACATCAGGCCTATAACCATCTGTAACTACAGCTCCAGGGGAACGCCTATACACACGTAGCAGGCACAGGCGCACACACACACCCCTATACACATGTTGCAGGCATACATACCCAAGTTCACATAAATAAAACTAAAATTTATGCTGGATGTGGTGGCGTATACCTTGCATTCCCACTCAGGAGGCAGAAGCAGGGGGATTTCTGTGGGTTCGAAGCTAGCCAGGGCTACACAGTGATACGTATCTCCAAACACACACCCTCTTTGTTAGAGCTGGCTCACTGGGGAAGAGCACTTGACTTTTCAGACTTGGCCCAGCAAACAAGGTGACTCACAACTTCATCTGTTAACTCCAGTTTAGGGATCTGATTCCCTACTCTGGGGATACCAGGCACACGCATGGTGCACAGACCTAAATGTATAAAACACTTATAAAATAAGTATCAAATTTTTAAAAAGTTAAAAAAATTTTTAAAAGCACTACTTCTTTTAGCTATTGCATGGATTTCCTGATACTCCAATCATCACAATAGTTTGGTCAAAGCCTTTGAGAAACAAAAGAATGTAGTATCTAAATCACATGTTTAATGAATTAGGTTCTAAACAATGTAAGAAATAAGCAAATTCATATACACAGACACTAGTTACAAGAATATACTGTTGGGAAAACTGTTTTACTTTCATTACTTCCTTGAAAAGCAATTCATTAGGCTTGTGATGCGGGCTTTCATTTCATAAATAGACACAGACAAGCACCTAAGGGTCAACAGCACAGACTAGTGCTATGACCCATCCCTGAAGTAGTCACGGTGCTCGGTACCAAGGACTGTGATTCTCAGGTCTTCTGAGATTTTCATTAAAATTTTCAGAGGAAAAAAATGCTTAGTTTAGTTATAAATCTGTCTTAAGAAGTCACCTCTAAATGACAAGACTTTAAACTGTGAATCTGCCACATGTGATTAAAGTGAAAAATACAGCAATTTACACTTAATGTGTTAAGTATTAAAATATTACATTTTGGTATTTAAATTAGCCTAGAAGCAGAGGAGTGCCAAGTCCGGTTAAACCTTCCCTTTCTGCTTCTGCTCTGGCTGAGACCTGAAAAGGAACCTGAGCTGTAGGTGGCTAGGAAATATTCCCATGGTTTTATGTGAATAACTCAAGGGTCGGAGGGGAATCAGAACCGGTCCGCTGATCTGCTGGCCACAGCTCGGATATTGCCGTACACCTTTGATGGAGGATTTCCTGTTTAAGAAAAAAGCAGCTTATATATACAAATATATTCAAACAAAGAACTACATAGAAGACAAATATCTTGCATTCCTAAGAGAAATCAGTTATAAAAACAGTATTTCATAAAGAAGCCAGCCAGCCAGACCTGAACACCAGAGCAACCTCTGAGCAAATTACTATGACTCTCGAATTAGATTAAATTAAATCAAGTGGACAGATGTGTTTAGCAGCCCCCATTTTGTAGAACTTAAAATGTTCTGTTATTTTGGAATGGCTTTTCTATGTACTTCTTAGGGAAAGCAACAGAGATTTAATGATATTACTCAATAAACGCTTCTCTCCTCTAACAAATGAAATCTAAGTAAAATATTCCTGTTTTTCCCTTCACTAACTCTTTGACTTCTCTTGGTATCTTTAACAATATGAAAGCTGCTTCATAAATATGGCTTCAATTCCTCTGTTCCCTAAGAAATAAACTGTTATTACCTAGGATGAGGTTGCAAATGGCAGTTCTAGCCATCTTGATGTTCTGGAAAGAGCCGAGAATGTGAACTTTCCTGAAAGAAATAAATGAGTTAGGTTAGCCACGAAAGGCATGTCCATACCAAATCCTGGGAAACTAAAAACTCTGGAAATCACAAGAGATCCATATTCTAAACCGAGGGCAGGGGGTGATGGCTGACAACTTAAAGATCTTCTAAAACCACTTCTACAATGAGTGACTTGTGGTACAGAAATTATATATCCCCACAAAAAAATTATCAAAAAGACAAGTAACAACAAATTAAAAATGCCTTTTTCTTGGCAGTTTTTGCAGTGTTACCAGACTGGCCTTAAACATGAAGTGATCCTCCCATCTGCCTCCTGAGTGCTGAGGTTACAGGCATGTGCCACCACTCCCTGATTACTGGTTACAGGCAGCGAGAGATGGTGCAGTGTGTAAAGGTACATGCCACCTAGCCTGACAACCTAAGTTTGATCCCTGAGGCCCACTTGAGAGAAGGAGAGGACTAATTCCCACAGGTCGTCCCCGACCTACGTTCAGGTGCTATGGCACATGATCCGCTATACAAACAGGAATTACACAAAACAGAACAAAAAGATTCCTGGTCAATAGTTGTTCTCATCCAATGAGTCCTCCACTGTAACCCTCAAAGGACCTTCCCTAGGTAGAATTATTCCCACTGTATACGAGGAAAGAAACTTTAAAGACATCAGGAGACTTAGGGCTAGGGATGTAGCTCAGAGGCACACACCCCTGTGTGTGAGGCCCTGGATTTCATCCTGAGCAATAAGGACGGGAAAGGATAGAGGACACACATGGAAAGGACACAGAAATCAAGAAAGCTTAGACCATTTAGCTGCTCACAAAATACCCAGAACTCTAACACTGATTCACTAATTACAGCATCTTTCAATTTCAACTTATAAAGCTATGAAAAACTATTTTAGAGGCTTCTATATTTATGTATATTAAATGAGATGCTATTTTATACTTGGGGATTATAATGCTATTTTCTGACTCCAAAGACTATCACATAACAAGTCCAATGCTAGATGTGGGATACTGACCTTCAAGTTGTTGGCTGGGGTACTATATTCCCCCAAACGATACAGGCTACTGACAATGTTGTTGGTTACCTACCAGATTTGATCGTAATACCCTATTGCTGAAGACACAGAAAAGTCGAGCTGGTATTACCTAGAAGCTTCCCCTCTATTTGCTAGCTTTCATAGTGATACACACTGCTACACGAGCTGCCAAGGGAGGAAAGTCACAGGTTCTACTCAGAAGTGAAGCCCACCAGCTTACACTAATGATCGGGGGTTTGCTGTGAGATTGTGTCTCCTACTAACATCAGAAAAGACACTCATAACGTCTTACCAACATGACCGCCCAATCATGAGCAGAAAACAAGGACACCACCAGTGGACATGCCAAAGTAGATGGGGAAAAAGCTCAAGAGGCCTCAACCCTATAGCAAGAGCTACAAGTAATAGGAATGCTGAAGTAGGAGAAATGGTCTACCCCAGGGAAGAGCACCCCAATTGGTCATCCAATACCAAACGGTCAGCTCTGAAAACACACATACAAGTAACATTAAGCTGACTGAACAGCTTGTATTTAGGAATACATATGAATAAACATATATGCAATTAATAACAATTTTTTTAAAAAAGCCGTAAGTTTGAAAAAGTAAAGAAGGGTATATGATAGGGTTTGGTGGAAAAGAAATGTAATTAAATTACAATCTCAAAAAAAATTTCTAAATGTAACAACAACAAACAACTGTTGTCACACTTTAAATCTAATTTAAAATTAATCAAAAGATGTACGAAGTACTTTTACACCAGCGTTAGTCACCATGTCTCCAACATGAAACATCCCAGATGTCCATCAACTGTAATAGAATGCTACTTGGCTATTAAAAAAAAGGGAACTACTGTTTCACTCAACAAAACAAGCTCAAAGCAATGTGCTAAATGAATCCACACTGGGCATCCATTTACATGAGCAAAAGCAGTGACAGGAAGCAGACTGGTGGCTGACTGGGACTAGAGTGGGGTAAAGGGCTGGTAAAGTGATGCAGGGGAACTCCGATGATGGACAGTACGGCTGTTGCAGGGCCACAGGACGGCTATGCTGAGCAACTCACTAGACTGACAGTGCCAACAGGTGACGTTTACTGATGGAAACTGTGCCAAAAATACCCTTTCTGAAACATTTATAGTGAATTTTAAGACATTTAAATTTGCAGATTATAAAGTTAATGACAAACCAGTCACAAGTTCATTAGCAAGTTGATTCTAACTTTGGTTTTCTCAACTAACAAAAACTTTTAGGCTACGTTCAGCTATTTTGAATATTGTTATTTCCATGTCTTTGAAATTACCAGTAGAAAAAAGCTCAGATTTCAGACTCTTAAGGCTCAATCCATAGAAGAGCAAAATTATGATACTACATTTGACTTCAAGTAGAGGGCCATCAATACAACAGTTACCCTTAAATATAAAGACTACATTATAGTCTAAATAATGATGTTTAGAGCAAAATGGTATTAAATGAAATCCTTACCCTCTCTGCCAACTGCTATATGCCAACTTCATAGTCTATCAGCTCTGAGATATCTCCCTGTTTAACACCAACATGGGAACAGAACAGCTCTGACCTCAGAGAGGTACTCCCAGCCTCATATCCAGCACTCTCATGCCCATCTTAAAAGGGGCACTCCCAGCTCCGCGTCCAGAACCTCATCCTCGCCATAAGCCTGTATCATCTTATTTATAGTCACATATAAGTGTCTGACAGTTTTTTATTCAATATGCAATACTCACCCTCCTATTAAGAAAGGTATGTGTGAAATATAGATATATATTCTAAAGGAAAGCCTCACAATGGCATTTCAAGCACCCACTATTTGTACTTCCCTTAATGACTTAATGAGATTGGACCAAGAGCCCTGATAAGACCAAAAGTGGCTCCCTGAGACACAGAATCAGCCAGCTTAGATCAGACCAAGAGCAGCTCACTGAGACACAGAGCAGCTCCGAGACACAGAATCCACCAGCTCCAATTAGACCAAGAGCTAACATTGGACCCAGAGTGGCCCCCCAAGACAGACACAGGAAGCACAGATTGGACCAAGAGCAGCTCACTCAGACACAGGCACCTCTTGCACCTATTGGAGGAAGAGATGGGAAGACGGCAGTGCAAAAATACATACAAAACATAAAGAGCAATATGGCACCACCAGAACCTAGCCGTTCTACAACAGCAAGACCTGAACATCCCAACGTAGAAGAAGCAGAAGAAAGAGACCTTAAAAATAACTTTATGAAGATTTAATGGATTTTCCCGAGATAAAATTTAAAGCTTCCCTTGTGATAAATCATTTTAATAGTGAGTCTAAGTATTTCTTTTATTCTGAGGGGAAAAAAAATGAAACTACAATCACTGGAATTTCCTTGACTAACTCATCATCCTTTCAAGTTTGATGACTGTTCATCTAGGACCACATACCTACAAAGACCCAATGGCAAGAACATCAGGTAATACAACTATGATAAGGCAGTGGTATGGTACTTGACCAGAACACACGTGGTCCCTGGTTCAATCCCCGACACCAAAAAGAAAAAGAAATTACAACAAATATAACAGCTATAAGACCAATTATAAATCACTAATTATAAATTAAAAATTTCCTCAAGACGAGATACTTACACATCTGCCAAGACAATCCGTGTCCGTGTCACATTCTCTATTGTGAATTTGGTTTTCCCTCCTTTGCCAGCAATGCGTCCTATTGCCCTGGACAGGTGGTCTCCTTTCAGGGGCTTAACTAAAGGAGAAAGACAAGACATCAGGGGCTAGCTACTGAGTTGTTCTACTACACAACACTATACATTTTCTGAAGTGTTAGTAATACAGCTCAATTGAAGCTATTAGAAAGCCAGTCACAACACAATGCAGTCAGAAACACAAAGGCTGACTGCTCACACAGAAGACCACCAAGTGCTTCTCTCACCATCGGTTATTTCAAAAGACTCTAGGAAGAGGTCATCCAGCCTGATAAGGGCAAGCGCATCCTACAAAACAAAAGTAAACATCATGAAGACCTTTTCAGTAGACACTTGGCAGTGACAGCATTTCTGCAACTAAAATCCAGATGCCACAATGACAAGACTCATTTGGAAAATGATCCATCTACTGAAATGTCCACACTGTGTATTTCCAAATCCCCTGAGACTACTCACCTCCACCTGAAACCCAAGAACAAAGGCTTTCACAAAGTCGGCCGCTTTTGTCAGGGCAGTGACATCCTTGGTGTCTTTACAAGTCTGAAAAAAAGAGGTACACACATGGAGGGAAGAAAAAGAAAGCATTCTAAAAAACACTAGAAATGCTATTTTTATTATAATTTCCTTCACCATCAGCTGCTACCCTCCCCCAATATTCTAAGACCCCTTTTAGGTGGGATAAGCATGCTCTTTAATTTGTACAAGAGAACCTTCTGTTCCAAAGCTGGGCAATGCTACACAAACCCGCTCAAATGACTAACCACACGCTATGACTTGTCGAGGTTAGTGGCAACACCCCTAGCATTCTCCAAGGGCTCACACCCATTCTGTCCTCTTTTAAATGTCCAGACAGTTCCTCTTCTCTCCTCCATCAAGGCAGTATTCCCCAGAGTCCTGACCTAATGTTCTGTCTTAGAGGACCATTTTTTTTTTTTTTTTCCCGACACAGGGTTTCTCTGTGTAGCTTTGCGCCTCTCCTGGAACTCACTTGGTAGCCCAGGCTGGCCTGGAACTCAGAGATCCGCCTGGCTCTGCCTCCCGAGTGCTGGGATTAAAGGCGTGTGCCACCACCGCCCGGCTTAGAGGACCATTTATATGCTGTTGTTTCCCAAATCAACAACTCCAGTTCTAACTCCTTGCATGCCTGGTACTGAGGAAATCAAGAATAGCTTAAGTAGGAATCCTGTCTGCAAGTAATTACTTGAACTACAGAAATAGCTGTTATTCACAGAACGCCCACCACTGTAAATAATATGCTTTACACATCTAGCTCTAAGCCTCACCTTGACAACCTTGAATGTTTAGTAATATAAACACTTATCAAACATGAGGAAATTAAGGTACTAAAAACCCAACGCAGTCTAATTCCAAAATATTCCTTCCGGTCTCCCACACAAACTCACAATCCATTTGAAGGGACTACACATTTGACAGACTTAAAAGCATACAGGATTGTGTTAACAGGATTTTCACATTTTTTTTTTTTTTTTTGGTTTTTCGAGACAGGGTTTCTCTGTGTAGCTTTGCGCCTTTCCTGGAACTCGCTTTGGAGACCAGGCTGGCCTCGAACTCACAGAGATGCGCCTGGCTCTGCCTCCCGAGTGCTGGGATTAAAGGCGTGCGCCACCACCGCCCGGCTAGGATTTTCACATTTAAAAACAGAACCCAGCAGGGTAGGGGAGCATATGCCTTTAATCCCAGCACCCTTCAGACCTCTTTCAGTTTCAGGCCAGCCAGGGCTACATAGTGAAAAACAACAAAGCCCCAGACTCTGGTTTCCACCCTATACATCCCATAAATATCCTAGGATTTTTTTCATCTATAAAATTACATGTCGGCATAGAAGATCTTAAGTGGTCTCTTCCAGCATTAATACTCAATGACTACACTGAGGGCTCTGGCCAAGGCACTGAATTTCTTTTTTCTTTTTTTGGTTTTTCAAGACAGGGTTTCTCTGTGTAACAGTCCTGGCTGTCCTGTCCTGGATCTCGCTCTGTAGACCAGGCTGGCCTCAAACTCACAGAGATCCCCCTGCCTCTGCCTCCTAAGTGCTGGGATTAAAGGTGTGAGCCACCACTCCCTGGCTGGCACTGAATTTCTTTAACTTCCCTTGCCTCATCCTCTGGCATGTGTGGGGGCTGGGGCGGTGGTGTATCATCTACATCATACTTAAAGACCGAATGACGTGGTTCACCTCAAGCTAACACACTATGCATCTGATATATGGCATCAACACATAATAAGAATACCAACTAATGATCCTGCAACAGACAAGGCAGCCAAGCACAACAGAAATGTATAAATGCATAAATTTCTAAAGAAAGTGTTTGAGCTAGAACCGAAGTCTAAAGAGAATGAAGAAACAGTCTCCTCCAGAGAGTAAAGCCACCAAAAGTACCAGCGCGGGGTGGGGATGGGGGGGGTGGAGTGGGGATGGGGGGGTGAGGAGAAATAAACACGACTGGGTCTCCTACTTGAAAGCATCTAGCTTTTATCCCTTTGAAATGCTGGGGATTCTAGACTATCAAAATAGAAGCACTGTGACCTGGGAAAATTAATTTGGCATAGAAGATCTATTGAAGAAAGGAGAGTCTTAATGAAAAAAAAAATTACTTCCTCCGAAAAGAGTATCGTTAAAATATACAGCAATATGCCGGGCGGCGGTGGCACACGCCTTTGATCCCAGCACCCGGGAGGCAGAGCCAGGCGGATCTCTGTGAGTTCGAGACCAGCCTGGTTTACAGAGCGAGATCCAGGACAGACACCAAAACAACAGAGAAACCCTGTCTCGAAAAAACAAACAAACAAACAAACAAACAAAAAATATACAGCACTTATATTGTTAAGTGGGTACCTGAAGTTACCACCTATTAATGTACACCCAATTACCCTTCTCCGCCTTTCATCAATTCAACCAGCATTATAGAAGGCAGTCACAGGATAGACAATATTTTGGAGTAATCTCAGGACCAATTTAGGAATGCATTCAATCCCTGTTTTGAATACAGTTTTGAAGGTATTTGGTTAAGTTCAAAATCACTATACTAGAACCCCGAAGAAAGCCACTTACTAGAATAAGCTCTAGGAAGGAAAAACGCACTCATTTATTTTCAGTTCTGAAGGAGAAAACTCGGTGGGCTGCTACCCTTCTCCTCCTTACCCTGATTTCGACATTCCTTGATTTCAGGTTAAAGCGTATCTGAAGTCCCAAATGTTCTACTATCGGAGTAAATATCTTCATCCAGTTTTCCTTTAATGGCGTGTATCTGTGAGCGGGGACAGGAATCTTTCTCGTTTCTTCTTTCCCAGTCTGCAACAAAGCACACACACACACACACACACACATTCAGGAGGTGACTGGAGACTTGCGGGCCGAGACTTAATACCAAAAGGGATCGATCCTTCACCAGGACGCCCGTCCCCACCCCGTCCCGCCTCGGTCCTCACCAGGAGCCGCTCGCCCGAGAGCGGCGGGAAGACCGGCCTCTTCGCCGGCTGCGCCTCCTCCGTGTCCATGCGGCTGGCGTCTCCGTCCTGCCCCGCCGCGGACGGCTGCTCGGCCTGTCGCTTCTTCGCCCGCCGGCTCCCTCTGTGCGTGACGGGAGTAAAGCCGTCCTCCGTCCCGGTGTTTTGCGTCTCCATCTCGGCCATGTTACTCGAACCCGGTGAGTACAACCGGCTGAACACGTGCGTGGTGGTACTGCGCAGGCGCCAGCCTCCGCCAATCAATTTGAGGGCGCCGCCCCTTTCCTGAGGCGGGGCCCATGCCGGGGGCCTGAGACGGGATTGGTCCGCGTGTCTGAGTGGCTGCCCTAAGATATGCCTGGTTGTTAGTGTCGCCGTACCCCCACGCGCTCGCAGCCAAAGGCTTCTCAACCTCTAATGTGTCTATGTGAAAACGTCTTGGTAAAGGCAGTAAGTCAGCTTGTGCCGTGTGTGGAGAAACATCTGATGCGGTCTCAGCAGCTCATCTGGCATTATCAGAGGCACCCAAGCCCAACTTGCTAGAGCGTTCCGGGTAGAGTGCGGCTCGGGAGGGACAAACTGCCCCTGCGATGTTTGCAGTCTGGTTTCTAGGTTAGTGTTTGCATCTGCACCATGACCACCTTCGAGAAGCCTCAGATCATTGTCCACATTCAAAAAGGCCTCAACTACACGGTGTTCGACTGCAAATGGGTGCCCTGCAGTGCAAAGTTCGTGACGATGGGCAACTTTGCCCGGGGCACCGGCGTCATCCAGGTGTACGAGATCCAGCGCGGGGACCTGAAGCTGCTGCGGGAGGTGGGTGCAGGCTTGGACTGCTGTTTGGGCGTGCGAGCGTGTTCTGGGGTCTGCATTACTCCTTGCCACAGCCTTGCTCCAGCAGGACCAGAAAGGAGATTACAGACTGAGAAATACTTCGGACTTAAAACTTTGGCATCCCAGAATCTCACTGGGGAACCAGTACTTTCTCTCACTGCCAGCCCCTTCTCCCGCCACCCTCGGTGCAGTCCGTTGTAAGGTTTCTGGGAAGTGAAGTTGAGGTTTCATATTTACGTTCGAGGACCTTCTAGGCTGTTTGTAGTTGTTGTAATCTGCTAGTACGTATGTGCAATGCATGCACGATTCTTGCAAGCAGAACCAAGGAGGCACTGGTATACCTATAACGAAGTTTCTGGAGACAGCTAAATACCCTCTTCTTTCGAGAAGTATCAGGTGAATGCCTAGTAGTCCCAGGCGTGACAATGACAATGTCACGGATCTCATGGAGTTTATTTTCTGTTGGGGGAGACAGTTAGTTAAACACCAAACCAAGAATACATAAATACATAAATCAAGATGAGTTTTCTAATACACAGTTCTGTGAGAGTAAAAATAGATTTAGGGTGAGCAGAAACTAGGGCAAATTCAGAGTAGAGTATGAAGTTTCCAGAAGAAACAGTTTGTGGGAGAGCTCTTTGATAGTTGTGGGAGATGGTTTATTATCTTTTAAAAAACAAAAACACGCTGGAAGTGGTGGTGCACACCTTTAATCCTAGCACTTAGAAGGTAGGAGCAGGAGAATTTCAGTTTGAGACCCTGTCTGAACAGCAATCACAAAAAGATCATACACATACAAGAGGGATAAGTAGGGACCTTTGCAAGATCTCTAAGACATTTAACAGATTTGTTCTTCTTTTTCCTTTAAGAAAAACAGGATCCCACTCAAGGACTTTTAGAAGGAGGATGCAAGACCAGATTGACAGGTTTTGTAAAAGACCAATTACAGAATAATGAAAACAATTAACATTTCATTTTCTTTCTTTCTTTTTGAGATGGGTGTTCTCTGTGTTATCCAGTTGGCCTCAAATTCATAATCCTCATGCCAGCCCCCACAGTGGGCTGGGATTACAGGCCATGTGCTGTGGTGCTGAGCTGTGACTAACAGTTTTATAGTTAGCTATAGTTTTAAAAAATGTTTCGATTTGGGTTGACGAAAACCAATGACCAGTCTCATTGAGGTGTTGAGGGTTGGTAAGCTTTGCAAAGAGTTGGCTTGAAGGAGGTGAATTTAGAGCAGTTAGTGGATAAATAAACTTGCATGAGAAGGTGTGTGAAGTATCATCTCTTCCCTGAGCTTTGCTGAGAGCGTGTTTTCAGGTTTAGTTCCTACTCTGTAGCCGGGCATTCAACTTGGAGAATCTAAACACGGCTTGGTTTTCTCCCTTGCCTTGTCTTCTTCATCACTGGACTCACAGTCACCTGTTGCTGTTCCAGTGGCCAGTTCAGGTTATCTGAGAGAGGGAGGAGCCCTTCCTGATCTGCACTCCTATAATACTGACCTTCTGTGCCAGAAATAAACAGACTGTCTTATGTCTCCAGATTGTAAGCTGGACAGCAAGGACCATGTCTTCTAGTGTGATTTGTAAGGACCAGCCACTCATTGCGCATTTATCATAAGAATGGGGAATAAATGAACTTGGGAGTTTTAAATACTGGTGTAGGTAGGGATCTCGAGTCAGTGTGTGGGTTAAAGACTGTGGACATGGGAAACATTGGCATAACAGAAACTTTAAAGTGAAATGTTAGGAGCAAATGCCAGTCAACACGCCACCAGAAAGCATCTGTAGACTTGTATTTTGTTTTCCCAAGAATTATGATACATTTATACATTTCAGTAATAGTTATTCCAAGTGAAATAGTGTTCTTTTCTAATTACTGAAGAATTCTAGCAAATTTTCATTTATTTACTTATTAAATGAAAATAATAAGTGTTTATAAGAGAATGTTTAGAAAATATTGATAGGTCTAAAAAAGAGAGTGATCTGAACCCTAGGAGTAACAATTGTTTTTGGATCCTCTTCATTCCATGAATTACTGAGACTCCTGTAGAGGTGCTGTGCCGAAACAGAATCACAGGTATTTGAACATTTCCTCATAAAAAGCAAGTGAAACAGTAGAAGCAAATACAATATTGTATTTGTTTGGGGTGCAGCAGAAAAGCATGCAGGTTCAATACATAGCCAGTGACTGTCCTGCATCCAAGTCCTCTGTGTATGTTTGGTTGCTAATAATGGCTATGTACAGATTTGAAAATATCCATGCCTTGTTCCCACCCCTAAAAATATGAACTCCTGCTGGTTGATTGTAGTGAGTGCTAGAGTTAAGAACTGTTGGGTCAGGTAGATTACTTACCTCAATAGGAGGAGACATACTTATTTTGTTATGATGGATTACTACAAGACTTGCTCCAAAGCCTGTACACCCAGGATACATGTAAAAGGAGCGAGTTGGCTGTTTCCTCTCTTGTGCTTTTCCTAATTGCTAAAGGAATGGGTACAAACGGAGGGCATGAGGCTGGGCACTTTGCCACTCGTGATTTATCCCAGCACTCGGGAGGCAGAGGCAGGAGGATCTCTTTAAGTTTGAGACTAGCCTGGTTTATGTAGTGAGTTCCAGAATAGCCAGGACTGCATAGTGAGATCCTATCTCAAAAAACAAACTCACAAAAATTAAACAAATAAATAAAAATGGAGGATAGGGGACTGGAAAGGTGACTGGGTGGTTAAGCACACTGGCTTGTCTTCCAGATGACCCAGGTGGCAGCTCACAGCTGTGTGTAACTGCAGTTCTAGGGGCTCTGCTGCCATCTTCCAGCTTCCATCAGTGCCAGTCAGGATTCTACTGCACAGACATATGCAGGCAAAGCACCCATACACATAAACTAAATGAGTAAGTAGAGGGCAGGACCTCCTTCCCTAGTTGAACAGTTTGGTGGGCCACATAACAGTGTCTAGCCATGTGTCACTTCATCATCCCTGCCTGAGACGTCAGCTTTCCTAACGTACACAAAGGTACCATATGGACAAAGACAGCCCTGAAAAGTGAAAATCAGGGTTGAAAGTTGGTAGTGAGCTAGTGAAGTTTTGGTGTTTTAGCTCCTGTGCTACTGAATTCACTGCTTGTTCATTCGCCTGACTAAACCTTTTAATGTTAATTAAGTAGTGCCAGGATGTGGAGGAGGCAATACTGACAGGCTGCAGTAGACCCGCCCACAGGCAGAACAAAAATAGCTTGCTCTGTGGCAATTATTGATCATGGGCTGCTTTAGTCATGCTAACATAAACTTCTGGCAAAGAATCTAAAAAACTAGGCCAAGTAAACTGTCACTGATGGTCATGTTCAATATTTATCATTATTTATCAATATATTTATCATCATATATTTATCAATTTCATATGCTGATTTTTGTGTGAAATAATTTTAACCAAATAGATCATTATTTTTTAACCAATTAGTATTCTGTCAAAGTTATCACTGAATTCTACTCATCTTTCCATAGAAAAAAATATTTAACAGTGTTAAAAAGAGTTCTTTTGTGTGCTGTGTGAGTCTGTGTGTTTGTGGTATCCCCTCAGTTACTGATTTCTATGAATGTCTGAGAGCAGGGGAAACATGACTGCTTTCCAAAGTCCAGCTACAAAGGAGCTCAGCCTCTCTGAGCAAAGGTTTTGAGTTTGAGTCTTGAACAATAAACTGGTAATACCTAAGTTTCTGTTTCTTTCATACAAAAACAGAAACCCTAAGGGAAGCATGATACTATCTATTTATCTTGCAAAAAAAAAAAATACGAACGAGGGTTAAAAAAAAAACGGAAGTGGAGAAATCTGAAATTAACTTTAATTCATTCCTCCACCATTTTGTTCACTTTTCCAGGCCTGGAACTTTTTTTTTTTTTTTTTTTTTTTGACACTTCTATTGACTCAGGCTTGCAGAATGGGGCTGTGTAATAAAATGTTTGTTGGAATCACATACTGGCCTGGAGGCAGCATTCCTTAGTAGAGAGAGCTCGAAATCTGCCTGGCTCTTGATTATAAATAAGAGATATCACTTCTCACTTTGAAAATGGTATCCCGGGACTGCGTAGATGGCTTAGGTAGTGTTTGTGCAAACATAAGGACCTGAGTTTTAATCTGCAGTGGCCACATAAAAAGCCGGGCACATCTGTACACAAGTAACTCTTGCACTGTGGAGGACAGACGGGATCCCTGGGGCGTGCTGTCAGCTTGCTTAGCTCCAGGTTCAGTGAGAGACCCTGTCTCAGGAACAAAGCAGAGTGCTAGAGCATGATGCCTGAAGTCCTCTTCTGACTTCTGCATGGATGTGCGTGCCTGTACACACTACACACACACTGTACACACATACTTTACACACGCTATAACACACTACACACACTGTACACACATACTGTACATACACTACACACGCTGTACACATATACACACTATAACACACTACACTCACACTGTACACACATATACACACTATAACACACTACACACACATACTATACACACACACTACACACAGAGTGATATCTTTAACAGTTTGTGGCAATGTACATGTTATGAAAAAAGATAGTCTTTTCTGGAAAAAACTGTATAGAATGATGTTTGTTATCATATCCTTAGTATATGGAAACTGTTTCTGTGATTGTGTGCAGTTGACACCAGACACCATCTTAGACACACAGCACGTGAAAACCCAGAGAACCGAAAGGGGCGGACCTGGGAAAGTGCTCTGGTGCTGGCTTCCTTAAACCCTCATTCAGAGAGTATTTAACACCTACTAGGTTCTACAGGTAGGACTGTAAGAGGCTCCGGGACATTTTTGTTCTTGTATTCTTCAGGAAATAATGTCTCTGTTGTGTTTGCATTTCTGCTGAGAGCTTTGCATATTGAACCTTTTTACATGCACACCAGCAGAGATGTTAGAGCGTTGGAGGATTGTGAGAGGGCAAGGTTAAAGCAGGGTCCTTCTCTGTAGCCCAGCCTGGCCTAGTATTCGCTGTGTAGCCTAGACTGACCTTGAACTCACAACTGCCCTTCTGCTTCCTTGTCTGGAGTGCTGGGGCTACAGGAATGAGCTACCACACTGGGGGCTCAAGCTGGCAGCATTTGGCTATCTCAGTGAGATAAGAACAACAAAAACATCCTTCCCTCTCCCTCCCCTGTATTCCCATGCTGACACAGGGATTTCTGGGTTTTAGACCAGTTTGGATCGCATCTGGCTTGGACAACAAAGTGAGAGACCGTGTCTCAGACTATCCGGCTGGAGAGATTGCTCAGAGGTTAAGGTCACTGGCTGCTCTTCCAGAGGTTCTGGGTTTGATTCCCAGCACACATGGCAACCACCTATAACTCCAGTTCCAAAGGATCCAGTGCCCTCTTGCAGCTTTTGAGGGTACTGCATAAAGACAAAACACCCATCCACATAAAAATAAACTCCACCCCCAATCTAAAAGAAAAACACCCAGATGTATTGCATGCCTTTAATCTTGGCACTTAGGGAACAGTGACCTAGGAGCTCCAAGTTCAAACCAACCAAGGCTACCCAGTAAGATCCTGTCTCAAAACAAAAAACACCTTTCTTTTTGATGGTGATATGCTTTTTTAAATTATTCAAAATTGACTAAAGAAAGAGTACAATAATTTCCATCAGAAAATGTTTTAATTGCTTTTATATATAATGTATTTAACCCCTACAGCAAAGCTGTAGACATTGTGATTATAAATAATTGCTTGCATAAGTAAAGTATTCTCTCTCTTTTCTGTCCAGATTGAAAAGGCTAAGCCCATTAAATGTGGAACATTTGGTGCCGCATCCTTGCAGCAGAGATACTTAGCTACTGGGGATTTTGATGGAAATCTTCATATATGGTGAGATTATTAAACAGTACCCTAATGGGATAAGCCTTCTCTTTGATAGGCTTATTGCTCTTCTGAATTCTAATTTTAAAATACTTCTTTCAAATATTTTAATTTCTTCCAGAAGTAACTAAAATCATAAGGAGTGTTATAATAAATACACCTCTGTGTCATATTTAAAGTCCACTTAAACTCCTAAGCTCTTCATATTACATTTAAGGATGTGTATGTGTGTATGTATATGTATGTAATAACAATGAACAAACAGGCCATGAATGTGAAAGCAAGGAGGGGCCCATAGGAGAGTTTGGAGGGGTGGGGGTGGGGTGATATGTTATAACCTCAAAAGTTAAAGGACAAAGGTTTAAAAAGATACTGAGCTCTAGAACTTGACAGTGTTACCAGTTCTTACCAACTCACAGGCTTAGTAATTAATGCCATTTTAGCAAGAGATTTGGCATTATAGAGCAATACACTGATTTTAATTTTTCCCGTGTAGAACTTCCAGTTAAAGTTTTTGTTAGTATTTAATGCTTTAAGACCTAGACAACTTTTTAGGAAAATGTCTATTGAACAACTCAATAAAAGCCTGCTTTGAATAAACAAAATCACAATTGTGTTTATTGCCTTTACTATTATAATATCTTACTTAGAATTACTTTTTAATATTTAAAGTTGAATGAATTCATATTTCTCTTTAATTGCTTTTTAGAAAAATCTTTTTCTCACCACTTAAAGTATATAGCAGTATTTTATTTATTTATTTATTAGCTCTTTTTTTTTTCTTTTTGGTTTTTGTTTTGTTTTGTTTTTTCAAGACAGGGTTTCTCTGTGTAACATTCCTGGCTGTCCTGGAACTCACTTTGTAGACCAGGCTGGCCTCAAACTGGTTTGTTTGTTTTTTGAGACAGGGTTTCTCTGTGTAGCTCTGGATGTCCTGGAACTCTAGACCAGGCTGGCCTCAGACTCACAGAGATCCGCCTGCCTCTGGCTCCCTAGGTGCTGGGATTAAAGGTGTGCGCCACCGCCGCCATCTTATTAGCTCATTTCTAATCTGAGCTGTTTGGTTCACTGCTGGCCCGGAACTCACTCCGTAGACCAGACCTGTTTCAGACTCACAGATTCACCTCACTCTGCCTCCTAGCGACGGCACTGGAGGAGTAAGCCACCACACCCAGCCTAGTAAGGCTTTTTGATTATCACTTAAATTGTACTACTTTATAGTTAAATTCTATTCACATATTTACCTATTTTAGAATTGGAACATCAAAATGAAGCTGGTATAATTTCTCCTTGATCTTAACTGCTTACCTACTAAATTCACATTTATTCATCATTTCACAGACTTTGTCATAGAGTTTCAGAGAAATGGAGAGAGAGGCCAGTGTCTTACTTTCTGTATTTCTCATTATTTTTGGAGGACTTGGGGGCTTAGCATGTAGAGTGGTAGATTTTCATGACTTCATTTTCATGTATGTATGTGTCAATATGCTTTGCTCTTAGTCATTTCCCTCTCACTGCTTGCCCCTGTATCCCCGCTCCCTGTGGGTGCGGGGGGGATCTCTTCCCTCCAGATACAGAGCCATTCCTTTTTGTTTGTTTGTTTTTTGGAGACAGGGTCTCTCTATAGCCCTGGCTGCCTGGAGCTCACAATGTAGACCAGGCTGGTCTCTAACTAACAGAGATCTGTTTGCCTCTGCCTCCTGAGTGCTGCCATTAAAGGTGTTCCCAGCACGCCCAGCTAGCTACATTCTTAGTGTGTATATTCCATTGCCCACTGCCTCCCTTCTGATCCCCTTTCTGGTTTTGTTTTGTTGTTTAGATTTTTTTCACATTTTAGTCAGTGTCTGTGTGTGTGCACACACACAAGGGGAAAGCAGAAGACAGCTTCTGGGTGTCTGTTTTCTCTTACACCTTGAATGATCTGGGAATCAGTGCAAGTTGTCAGGGTTGGTGGCAAGTGCCTTTATCTGCCAAGCCATCTTACTGGCCAACCTTCCCAGTTTCATGACCTACATACAAGCATACATAAATATGGATATTTACACACATGTATGCGTGTCTAATTTTAAATTTATTTTCCACATATAAAAGGAAACATGGTATTTGTTTTCCTGATTCTGGCTTATTTTGCTTAACATAATGGCTTCCAGTTTTGTCCATTTTCTTACAAATGTCATGATTTCATTTTTCTTCATGGCTGAATAAAATTTCATTGTGTATAACTTTATCCATTCGTGTCTTGATGAGTCCGTTTCCCGGGTTTATTTCTGTGCTGTTGAAGTCCTTTTCAGAGAATCCTTGCCTTTGCTTGTATCACCCAGTGTCTTACTTATGTTTGCCTCTAGCATTTTCTGAGTCTCTGTCTTAGGTTAAAGCCTTTGATCCATTTTGAATTGTTTTTATTTTATTTTGAATTGATTTTTAGGCCACATGTGATAAGTAGCTATGCTTTTTGCTTAGGAATTTGGAAGCTCCAGAGATGCCAGTGTATTCTGTAAAAGGCCACAAGGAAATTATAAACACTATAGATGGTATAGGCGGACTTGGAATTGGGGAAGGAGCGCCTGAAATTGTGACCGGCAGCCGGGATGGTGAGTCAGTGTATTTTATATATTACACAAATGTTTAATGGAAACGTCTGTGCTGCAGAATACCCTCTCTTTATGGGGTCCTCTTTGGTTGGCTTCACTCTGCATCTGCCCTTTGAGCATCTGCATTTTAATAAACAAGTTTTATTGCACAGCCTTCATTTGTTTCTGACTTGTGTATTTTCAAGTAGAGTCTTAGCACTGAATATTTAGTGTGGAGTTAGTTCAACAGCTAATAATGAGCTGACTTTGAAAGACTGACAATGTCTCTACAGGTTTCTGAAGCAGCCAATGATGTGATGGGTGGCAGCTTTTCATTCTCTTTTTAAGAGAACAGTTACTACTAGGAAAATGTCGGGTTGACAGCTACCAGAAAACATGTCCTGTGATCTGTCCCCTGAGCACTGTGGAAGCTCCACAGGCACCAGCTTGGCTTTCAGCTCTAGTGACCAACAGACCAGGTCTGAATGACCGCTGTGGGGTCCCAGGTTTTGTTACTTCACTCGGAGATAATAGTAGTTTCTTTAAAAGAAGAATGAGATGTAATTTTCTTTTTTCTTCTTCCTTTTTTTTTTTTCTTTTGGTTTTTCAAGACAGGGTGTCTCTGTGTGTGTAGCTCTGTCTATCCTGGAACTCGCTCTGTACACCAGGCTGGCCTGGAACTCACAGAGATCTGCCTCCAAGTGCTGGGATTAAAGTCATGAGCCACCACCACCTGGCTGAGATATAATTTTCTGGTAGTTACTCAAGGGCAGTGGTGTGTTAGAAATCTTTTTCAGGAAGCAGTGTGGAACACAGAAGGAAAGATGACGAGCAGTTCATTAATGCTGCCACGGCCATTGTGCTGCTGCTGCGCTAGCCACGCAGTTTCTTGAAGTTTTCTGGGTATTCTTAGGAGAGTGGCATGAAATTATGAAGAAGTGATATTGTTACGTATGTAACTCCTTGGTGATAAATACTTCATGATTTATAAAGTGAATTTCTAAATAACCCATCTCACCAGTTTACCTGGCCGGCTATGGTAGACGAGGACTAAAGTGGCTGACACAGATGTTTCTTTCCTGTAAGTTTGTAGGTTAGAAATTGTACGCCATCTCCACTTGTGTTAGTGTCTATGCTTGCCTACTAATTAATTTGGTGTTATGAATCATCTTTATGTCCTTCACTGATTCAAGTGTGGAGAACTTACTGTCGATCTTAATGGTTTGTGTAAACCCTGTATCTGAGTGGTGATCTGTCAGATTTGTGGGAGTCCACAAAGGATTGAAGCCTTTTTAATGACCAGCTCTATCCCTGGAGATAAGTCTTAAGTTTCTTGTCTCTTTCAGGGACTTTTTGCCCTTTCCTGTTCTTGCTCAGATGTATGACTTTTAGCCATCTCATTTCATGCATTTATCTTGATTATATACAGGTAGTGACAGTAGTTAGTAATCCTATAATATCAATTGATATAAGAGGGTTAAAATTTAATTTAGGCTAATTTTATTTAATAGCTCTCCTCACTCTTTTGTGATAGAAAGTTAAGCTTCATTATATGTGAAATGGGTGGTGGTCTTTCTTCTCATGCCAACAAGTGAAGCTGAGAGCTCATGCATGCTGGTCCCTGTGCTGTGAACTGCCTCCCCCAGCCGTTGAATGGCATTCTAAAATGTAGAATGTAGTAACGGTGCTTACTCTTCTGCATACGAAAAGTGCCAGTGGTTATCTGTGTAGTTAGGAAAACGTAGAGTTAAAGAAAGTACGGCGTGTTTGAATTGTACCCTTGTCTTTGCCTTGTCAATCATAACTTACAGATAACCTAGGCATACTTGTTGGGTTTTCTCCATGTAGCTGTTAATTTAGGCATCATTTCTAATACTAGCATATGGGTTATGTCTGGTATCAAGTACAGCTTAACCAGTTTGAAGCCAGAAAAACATGAACAGTTTACAGATGTTCTAACATCTACAGTATTGGCACATGTCCCATTCGTACAAAGAGTGCAAAAAGGAAATGTGATCAGTCACTGTTGAATTTTGCCAACTCCCTTTTATTCATGACAGGAACTGTAAAGGTGTGGGACCCCAGACAAAAAGATGATCCTGTTGCTAACATGGAACCCGCACAAGGAGAAAACAAGAGAGACTGTTGGACTGTGGCATTTGGTAGGTTACTGAAGAAATAATTGCGTTTGAAGTTTGTGTTTTAGGAAATTCCCAATAGTCTGTTCTATAGATTATTCTGAGAGGTTATCCAGGCAAATATCATAGTAGTTGTCAGCCGCAGGCTAGGATTTACTTCGTTACTGTTCTATTTATTGTGTGGCTTAGAGAAAGTCAACAGACTTGACCGTTTCTGGTTATTGTGTTGACACAGTAGTGCTAATAGAATTTGCTTAGCAGTGTTGAGGAGCCAATGCGCTAATGCCACTAAAGTGCTTAGAACAGCGCTTCTCAGCCTGTGGGTCACAACCCCTTTGGGGGTCTAACAACCCTTTCACAGGTCACCTAAGACCATCAGAAAACACAGAGATTTACATTATGATTCATAACAGTAGCAAAATTACAGTTAGGAAGTAGCAATGAAAATAATTTGTGGTTGAGGTTTACCATAGCACGAGGAAGAATATGAAAGGGTCGCAGCATTAGGAAGGTTGAGAACCACTGTCATAGAATGTGCATAGATTATTAAGTGTTAAAAATGTTTCCTATTATTATGATAGGTTTTTGCTTAATTGATAATATTGACCTAATTTGGTATCAAATGCTATTAATAAGGCTAAGGGAAGCCTCAAATGCAAATGATAACCTAAAAAATCCTACATTACATTTTACATAGTACATTTATTTTCTAGAAAATAGTTGTGCCATTACATAATTATTTCTTACAGGTCTGATGACCATGACCTTTATTAGTACACTTACACTGCATATTGATCCTGTCAGTGCTGGTGCTTGTCTCTGACTGTGAAAGATGTGAGTCAGAGCCCAGGCCAGCTGCAGTTACCAGCATGAACTGCTGCTGGCTGCAGCTCCGTATTCAGTTTTAAACCTCTGTTTTCTTTTTGATCAGGCTGGCCTCAAAATGGCAGAGATCTTCCTGCCTCTGCCTTTCAAGTGCTGGGATTAAGGCATGTGCCACTACACCTGGCTTTTGTGAGTTTTTTGTTTTGTTGTTTTGAAACAAGATCTCACCATGTTGCTCAGGCTGGCCTCAAACTTCTGGACTCGAGTAATCCTCCTGCTTCAGTCTTGAATAGCTGGGACTACAGATGAATACCGCCATGCCTGGCTTGAGTTTTGTTTTGTTTTTTAGTAACTACTGTGGACATGCAGTAGTGAAACTGAGTCATATTTGACCCCTCAAGCATATGCTTTCATGAAGAAGGGCTGGCATCGACTTTACTTACAGATAAAACAGAAGTAATGAAACATCACAAGAGGCATCTGTCCATGCAAAGGGAGAGATATAGAGGGAGGAAGATCATTTTGAGCTCAGACCAAGGATTCATAGGATTTCCATCACTAGAACTGGGAGAGAATTTCAACACCAGGAATAATTATAAGGTGTCCTAGAATGGTATGATGGGGAAAGTGGCCACAGAGATGGCGCTAGCCACAGTTGCCATAGCCACCGTTATTTGGGTGGACTGGAGGTAGTGGTCGGCCTTGGAAGGTCTTTGCATAGTGAGATCTGGTCTCTGGTCTGAGCTTTCAGATGTCACTGGTGATAGTAGAGGGTGGTGAAAGGCATAGTGGAGATGAGTTCAGAAGTTCTAGGCAGGATTCCAGGTGAAGAAGGAATGGAGCAATGAAAATGATTCACATGATAGATACCGAATAAATAGTATTTGCAAGTCTGTATCCATAAAATGAGGAACAAGGAAAAGGATTCTGTCCAAGATGACTACATTTTGGGATTGATTGTGGAGGGAAAGATGTTGCTCATTGAAAAGTTCCACAAGCAGTGTCACAGTGGTAAAGGAAGTCTGTGAGGCCAGTTTGGGACATAGCAAGAACAAGATGCTCGTACCATCAATAGCTCACAGTGGAAATGCAGACCTGGAGTTAATAAATAGGAAGCTAGAGGTAGTTGAGAATAAAGACATTGGGGTCATTGTCCAGATAGCCTCATACACTGATAGGACCTTCCTCTTCCCTCACATTTTTTTATTCAGCAAGAGCTATGCAGGAAAACCATCCTGCAACTAAGCATGCTGAAATTAACTTCACATTCTAAACTCTAGGTATGGTCATCTATACCACTAAAAATACACTCTAATTCATTACAAAGTTTCCTGCAAAGATAAAATAACCAGAAAAATATTCTGCAAGATAATTATAAAACAGTATTTGCATTCATATATCATTATTACCAAGGAATGAAAAAGAATAATTATATGTGTTTTCCCAGGCCCTACTATCTGAACTGTAGTTGGTCTGTCTTTACAGGTATGTAATGGATCATGGCTTTGCATTTGCTAGACAAGCCCTGAGTGATATTTCCAGCCTGAGAGAGCATTCCCTTTCTATTTAGAATCCTCTAAACACTTTCAAGTAGACTTTTGCCAGAGAATTTCAAGTAAGCATTTTTTAAAAATTAATGCTCCTCATCAGCTGTCAGGATTGATGAATGGAATTCTCCCCAGTATAATTTTTTAAATTTATATCTGTCCCAAGTTATATGCGTAACAGTTTTTCTTAGCAGGCTGCACCATGGATTTATGAAGACCTGCAATGTGTCTTGATTTCCAGGCAATGCTTATAATCAGGAGGAGCGTGTTGTCTGTGCTGGCTATGACAATGGGGACATCAAGCTATTTGATCTCAGAAACATGTCACTGCGGTGGGAGACGAACATTAAAAATGGGGTAATGTGCCTTTCTGTGCTGTCCAGCCTCTCTGAGATGTTTGTATCTACTGTCTACCTCTAGCCACTACAAAGTTCTCAACTCCTTTCTCTTAACTCATGTCTCTCAGTCTTCTACCAGAAGTTAAACTTTTGGGCCAAACCATCTTGAATCTAATGGCAGCCATGCATCCTTTTTTAAGAAAGTGATCACATATTTAGATATGCTTTGTTAGTGTCCGTGGAGTCAGTGGAGCCTGCAGCCCATCTGAGGACAATGGGGACCACACATTTGATATCAAAATGAGCAAATACGTGGTCCTTCTCTTGCTGGAGTAGGCAAAGTTTCACCAAGCGCCTTTGGACTTTGATTCTCAAGCTGTACACATTTGTTAAAGAATTTAGTTCCTTTCTGATTTCTGAAGGTAACCTTGACTTACCTTCCTGTTCTAAATAGAAAACATCACATTGCCGGGCGGGGTGGTGCTAAATAATAAAAAACATCACATTGCCGGGTGGGGTGGTGGCGCACACCTTTAATCCCAGCACTCGGGAGGCAGAGGCAGGCGGATCTCTGTGAGTTCGAGACCAGCCTGAGCTACAGAGTGAGTTACAGGAAAGGCACAAAGCTACACAGAGAAACCCTGTCTCGAAAAACAAAACAAAACAAAAATATAAAGTAAAAAAACATCACATTGTGACCTTCTACTGAGCATGGGAACCCAAGATGGTTTTGTTGATCAAATGAACAGAAAACATATTTTGCTATATTCAAGTACATGGTCTTGTCATTTTGAGCGATTCAGATAACTTCAAAGAGCCAACAGGATCTGGAGAAATGACTCAGTGGTAAAGAGCACTGAATGCTCTTCCAGAGGACTGGGGTTTGATTCCCGGCACACACATGATGGCTCAGAACTGCCTGTAGCTCCAGTTCCAGGGATTCTGACCCTCTCATCTGGCCTCCCTGGGTACCAAGCACATACTTGATGTGATATATGAAAGCAGGCAAAACACCCATACACAGTTTTTAAAAAGTAAAGAAAATAAGAACCTATCAATAACAGATACATTCTCCACTTTCAGGTGTGTAGCTTGGAGTTTGACAGGAAGGACATAAGTATGAATAAGTTAGTAGCTACATCTCTGGAAGGCAAGTTCCACGTCTTTGACATGAGAACGCAGCATCCCACCAAAGGCTTTGCTTCTGTTACAGAAAAGGTAAGTGAGAGACTCTCTGTGGGTCTGTCATGTGCTTGTGGGGTCTTAGGTGCCTTGGTGCAGGTTACTTTCGCAAAGGTTGCCAGCTTTATACTTCTTGATTATAATAATTATCTCGCTTAGTTAGGAATCTTATTTTGTAGTTAAAGAAACCTTGCTGATGCCAAGAATTTGATCAGGAAATCCCAGCCTGATGTTTTCTAATAAAGGTATACTCATTAATAACTAATAATGTACTTTCCAGAAGTAACATTTTCACTGTCATTCATCCCATTTTATTCTATATTCTCATTTGCTGTATTAAGTGAACTTATTTTAAAACACTGGTTACTGTGGTTAGGACGTAATAGAAATTCAAGAATGTTCTGTTTGTTTATACTTTGACTTCTACTTGAGAGACTTAGTGGGAAAGGCTTTTGATTTACAACATTAGAAAAATAGATAAGGAAGAAAAAAAACAAAGGGAAAATATTGGTCACAAAAGAGAGAAGATGTCTGGAATAAAGCAGCTGCATAAAGTCCGTGTTAACATCCTGACACTTTTAGGAGACAGGTGAGGACTGTGGCCCTCTCTCCGTGAACATAGGGAGGAAAGCAGCCACAGGTTGGCTGTTTCCATAAGACTCAAATGTGCAGTTTGCTCAGGAAATTGGAAGTTTCTTCCTGTTCCTTCCCCCGCTGTGGATGCTGTGGGATTCCTTCCCCCGCTGTGGATGCTGTGGGATGACTTCCCCGAACTCCCTCCTCTGTGCTCTTGTGTCATCTTATGACATAGTGGAGGTATCATTGGGACCGGTGAGATAGCTCAGCAGTTGAGAATGGTGGCTGCTCTTCCAAAAGACCTGAGTCCAATTCCAACACCCGTGCCAGGCTCCTTACAACCCCCTGTAACTCCAGGTCTAGGGGATCTGATGCCATCTGCTGACCTCCTCAGGCACTGCACTCACGCACAGACTCACCACCCTCACCCCCACACACGTACACATAATTGAAAATTAAATCTCAAGATTAGTAGTCACTGAAATGTGAAATGTGAAGCTTAGCTTAAATAGCAGCTTCACTGCTCATACAAAACAGTATCACCCTCTCCTGTATCCGCCTACTTCCCCGGATCGCTCCTCTCGCTCAGTGCTCACTCTCATGACCCCCAAGGTGAACTAGCATGCTGGAGTGGATTTGCTGGTGTGAGTGTGGTACTGATAAACTGTTAGCCTTTTCTACTTGTCTGTCTTTATTTTCCTAAGGAAATGCATTTTGCTTTTTTTTAATATAGGGGATATATGAACACATTTAAATGACAAAAATCAAAAGCCATCCAGATATGAAAGGTATTAGTTACAAAATAGATACAGCATATTGAAATGTGTCCATATACATACACTGCTATTATTCAGCCTATTCCCCTAGTGTCTCCTGCATGCCCCTGCTTACCTCTTTCTGGTCCCCTTTTTCCTGTCAAATTCTCCCCTCTTCTGCATTCATGTCCTGTGTATTCCATTACTCTACTTTCCCCCTCTTCCCATTCATACAACCCTCCCTTCCCCTTATACTACACTGTCAGCTCTCATCATCTACACAGACATAGACACACAGCAGTTTAATCCTAGATTTTGGGTTTGAGAGAAAACATCCTGTATCTGTCTTTTTAGTGAGGAAATAAAATTCCATTGTATGGACCTCATTTTCTTTACTTGTTCATGTAGCTGGAGTTTTCTCTCTGGGTCCCGCCAAGCCCCGGCAGTCCAACAGCCCACTTATAAAATAAACACACAGACATTTATATTATTTACAAACTGTATGGCCGTGGCAGGCTTCTTGCTAACTGTTCTTATGTCTTAAATTGACCCATTTCTATAAATCTACACCTTGCCACGTGGCTCGTGGCTTACCGGCATCTTCACATGCTGCTTGTCATGGCGCGGCTGGCAGTGTCTCCTCGACTCAGCCTTCCACTTCCCAGAATTCTCCTCTCTCCTTGTCCCGCCTACACTTCCTGCCTTGCCACTGGCCAATCAGTGTTTTATTTATACAGAACGATATCCACAGCATGTTCATCTGCTGGTAGATGTCTAGACAGGTTCTATTCCTCATCTTTGTTAGCAGTTTAACAATAAAAGTGGACGTGCAGTTCTCTCTGTAATATGTTGACCTAGAGTCCTCTGGGTCTGTATCCAGGAATGGTATAGCTAAGTGACACAGTAATTCTGCTTCAATGTTTTTAAGAGATCTTATGTTCACTTCTTTATTGGCTGTACCACTTTACATTTTTACGTTCCTACCAGCAGTAAGGGTTTCTTCTTCACATCCTTCGCATCATTTGTTTCTTCTCTTTTTTTTAATAATTTTTTTATTAGCTGAAAATTCCATACAATGTGTTTTGATCATATTCACTTCCCCTCCCCCAACTCCTACATCTCCCATCTCCCTATCCACCCACCTTCGTGTTCTTGTTTTCTTTTCCCCGCCCACCTCTCAACATCCATTGAGTTCAGCTTGTGTGGCCCAACCACTCTTGAGTGTGGAACCTACCCTGGAGTGTGGCCACCTTACTAGAGGTCACATCATTAAAGAAAACTAACTCTCCCTTGTCTAGCAGCAGTTGATGCCAGTAGCTCCTCGGGTAGGCGGGACCCCAACCATGCTGGGATTTTGTCTGGCTTGAGCTTGTGCAGGTGTGTGCATGCTCTCGTAGCTGATGTGAGTTCATTTTTGCATCTGCCCTGCTGTGTCCCGGAAGTACTGTTTCTTTGAAGCTGTCCACCATCTCTGGCTGCTACAGACCTTCTGCCTCCTCCTGTAGGAAGATCCCTGAGCTTTGAAGAAAGAGCGTGGAGCACTCCACAGTTGCCAGTTGTAGGTCTCTGAGGAAGCTTCTCTGATGAGAGTTGAGCTCCATGGGTACAGCAGTGAGTCATTAGGAGTCATTTAAATGCTGTGTCCTGTTAGCAGAGTGATAGTAGTCGGTTTTCCCCTAGGGCCTGTGACCTATCTAGCCATGGGTTTTTGGTCCCATTAATGATGCCAGGTATATGGGTCTCTGGTGGAGCAGGTCTTCAATCCAGTCAGAAAATGGTTGTTTGTTTCTTGATGATAGTCTCTGTGGGGTGAAATAAAACTCAAAACAGTTAATAATTTGTAGTTGCTAAACACAGTTCAAGGCTCTGTTTCCATTTGCATTTCTCCTTTTGAAAATATTGCCCAGCCGGGCGGTGGTAGCACAAGCCTTTAATCCCAGCATTCGGGAGGCAGAGGCAGGCGGATCTCTGTGAGTTCGAGGCCAGCCTGGTCTCCAAAGCGAGTTCCAGGAAAGGCGCAAAGCTACACAAAGAAACCCTGTCTCGAAAAAAACAAAAAAAAGAAAACATTGCCCATTGGATCTGCCCAGTGGGTGGCTTTTTCCTTTATGACTTGATGTTTTACAACTCTGTGGATTCTGGGTACTGACCCTCTGCCTGATACATAGTTGGCAAATATGAATTCCTGTTCTGTAAGCTCTCTCTTCACTCTGCGGTGGTCTCCGTTGCTGTCCGGAGGCTTTTTAACAGCAAGTGATCCTGTTGTCAGCTCCTGAGGAAATGGCGTATGTTATTAGAGTCCTCTGAAAAGATAGGACTTGCTTATGCCCATATCTTCAGTTCTTTTGCTTATATTTCTTCCAGCAGTTTCATAGTTTTTGTTCTTATGTTAAGGTCTCTGACTCATTTTAAATTGATTTTGGCCAGGATGAGAGATATGAGTCTAAATTAATCTTATACATGTTTGTATCATGTTTTTCTATCTCTGTTTGCTGAAGAGGCTGTTCTGTTTTGTGTGTGTGTGTTTTCATGTATGTGTACTTTTGGCATCATTGTCACTACTGTTGCGTTTCACTGATCTGTGTGTCTGATTTTCTTCTAGCATTGCACAGCTCCTGGCACCTTGGGTATGGAACGGCTTAGTTTGCACCGATAATACCTAGCATCATTCTAGGTTTGTTAGTTTGTTTGGTTTTGTTTTTTAAGACAGGTATCTCAGCCGGGCGGTGGTGGCACATGCCTTTAATCCCAGCACTCGGGAGGCAGAGCCAGGCGGATCTCTGTGAGTTCGAGGCCAGCCTGGGCTACCAAGTGAGTCCCAGGAAAGGCGCAAAGCTACACAGAGAAACCCTGTCTCGAAAAACCAAAAAAAAAAAAAAAAAAAGACAGGTATCTCTATGTAGTCCTGACTGTCTTGGAGCTTGCTATGTAGATTAGGCTGGCCTTGAACTCACAAAGATCCTCCTGCCTCCACCTGTGCCTCCCAGTTTTTGGGACTAAAGGTGTGCACCACCGTGCCCAGCCATACTCTTAGTGCTTTGGCTGTTCAAGCTCTTTTGTGCTTACATTGAACTTGGGATTGTTTTTTGTAGTTCAGGGAAGAACAGCATCAGTTTAATGGGAGTGTTTTGAAAGTGTGCAGCCCTGGGTAATGTAGCCGTTACTAATAACAGTTCTACCTGTCTGTGAGCGTGGAAAATCCTTCCATCCATTAGTGTCCTCTTCAAAGTCTTAAGTTTTCACCATAGAGGTTATTCACCTTCTTCGTTATGTTTATTCCTAGGTTTTTGTTTTTTAAGCTGCCCTCTGTGAATGGGATTCTCTCCTCCTGCCCCAAGTTCTTTTTTGCAAGACCATTATTAGAAATTGAAAGGCTGCTGAATTTTGTGTGTTGACTTTATTTTGCTGAAAGTATTTAAGTTTAGGAATTTTCTGGTAGAGTCTATAGGGTCTTTTAAGTCTAGGATTGTGTGTAGGATATTTCAGTAAAGAGAATTGCAGAAGAAAAACCAAACTGAAGTGATGCTGGAAATAAAACACTGAAATAAGCCACACTGAAAAAACTCAATGGAAAGCCTCAGCACACAGTGGATCTGATGAAAAACAGAGGATTAGGCCTGGGAGGTGAGATAGAGGAATTGGGTCATTCAGTAAAGGTCAATGATAAACTAACTCTGTGTGTGTGTGTGTGTGTATATATATATATATAACACACACACACATATATAACATGAGGAGCTCTGGAACACCAGGAAAAGACCAGATCATGGAATTAAGAGAATAGGGAGAAAGAAAATACTGTACCAAAGTATTTGGTACATTTTCACTGAAACCATGGAATTTTCCAAGTCTAGAAAAGAGGTCCCCAACCAAGTCCAAAAAGCCTGGAGAAGAGCGAGCAGAGGATGAGAAGAGAAACTCACATCACATACTATAGTTAAAACACTGAAAACAGACAAAGGAAAGGGTGTTAGAAGCTGCAGAAGAGAAGGCTGGTCACTTCCAGAGGCAGGCCTATCAGGATAGTACCTGATAGTTTGATAGAAATGTTTAGTCAGAAAAGCCCTGACTGGCCCACCGCCAACCCCGACTGTGCGCCTCAGCAAAACTGCCTGTTGAATTAAAGCAACAACAAAACATTCTTTTCTAACAGCCAAAGTGAAGGTGGTTACAGTTCTTTGTTTTCGAGTCTTCTCTCCAGGGCTGCCATTTAGTCTTTAACCATCACATATGTCTTGTCTGAGCAGGCCCATAAATCCACCATATGGCAAGTTCGACACCTGCCTCAGAACAGAGAGCTCTTTCTGACAGCGGGAGGCGCTGGGAGTCTGCACCTCTGGAAGTAGTAAGTCTTCTTAAGTTACTTGTGGGTGTGAAGTGGGAGTCCATGAGCTTTTCTTTTTCTCCTTTAATACTTGCATTAATTCATTTTGGTATGATTTTTACTTTCAGTGTTGTTATGTAACCGACTTTCTAAATATTTTCTTTTACTAATGTATTTATTTTATATTTGATTAAAAAGTCGTCCTTATCTAACACAATAAATATATTTGTCATACTTATGTCTCTGTGTATGAGAGCGACATAGAAAAAGTTGGTAATCCCCCCCATAAATTTGGAATTGTAGGTAGTGTGTTTACACCTATAATCCCAGCACTCAGGAGACAGGGCCAAGATTGCCATAAGTTTCAGGCCAGCATGGACTCCATAATGAGTCCTAGGTCAGCCTAGGCTACAGAGCAAGAGCCTGTCTCAAAAAATAAATAAAAAGAGGGAGGGGCTGAGGGAGAAGGGTGATGGTGGGGAATAGCTTTTGCTAGTTTTTGTTTTTAAATTTGATTCAAGACTTTCGTTGAATACTACCTTCTAGTCATTAGAACATTGCCTCTGGAAGTTGGGGAGAGGGTTACAATGCTTAGGCTTGAAAATGAGTTTGTTGAATTCCTTGTGGTAGAGCTGAAAGCAGCCTGAGGCTCCTGATTGATCTGCAGATAAAGCCTTGCTTGCTCAGCACTGCCTTTCTTTTCTGTACACCTGGGCAGGATGAGTTACTGTGGCAGCTGTAACCAGGTGTGTTCCAACATTCCCGAGGGCGCTAGGTGCCAGGTCAGCTGCCAGGTCAGCGGGTCTTGTACAAACTGAAAGTTTGAAAACTTCACTAGCAACAAAAACATCTCTAAGCGTTACTCAGAAAATGATAAGTTCACAACTCAAGAGTATTTCAGAATTCAAGTTTGGTTACTACTGTATAGGAAAAACAAAACAAAGCAGCATGTTCAGCGTGGCTTGGACTTCCACGTTTACAAATCTCTCTCTTAGCTCCTTTTAGAAGCTGAAACACAGGGCTGCAGTCAGTACTTGTTAGAGAACTGAAGCTGTGAACTGACGAGTTTGTGATTGTTTTTGATTGAAATAGCAGTCGAATGGAGTTTAATACACTCCGTCCATCCTTGCTTCATTGAGTAAATGTGCCTTCTGTTGGGAAAAGGCAGTAGACGTGTTTTGAGTGTTCTGGGATGATGTTGGGTAGATAGACCATTTGATCCTGGAAGCTTTGCCCTTCATTCTTCATGGTTCTAACCCAGTCTCGCCGCAGGTTAGGTTTTGTAGGTCTCATAGCTAAATTGTGCCTCTTTCCTTGATTCCCCAATTCTTGAGACTACTAAAGGAGCCAGTACAATTTTCCACACGTGGGCACAGTGGCAGCTAGAGTTTTTTCTTTACTTTATTGTAATAAGGCTAGATCTGTATGCACTTAGACATTGGAAGGTTTTTTGCTTGGCTTTCTTTCCTTTAAAATTAACCACTGTGTGCCCTTATGGAGGCCCAAAGCGGACATCAGGTGTCTTTCTTGATTGCTCTCCACTTGATTTGTTGAACTGGGAGCTCCCTGATCGTGGCTAGGCTAGCTGCCTGCTTGCCCCAGGGACGACTGCCGTGCTCTGTCTGCCTCCCAAGGGCTGAGATCACCAAGGCAGCCTGTACTTTCATGTGGTCTTGGAGATCCAAACTCCAGCCCCCATGCTCCTGGAGGAAGCGCTTTACCAAAGAGGAGTCTTCCCTCCGGGATTTTATTGTAAGGTGAGCACTGCCCAACATCAGAACCAGTGACTCATGTACTTTGTAAATTTTTTGGAGCTTTGCTGTGACGCCCTCTAGTGCCAGCAAAGAGAAGTGGCTGAAGTACAGTGCAATGAGCTTGTTTTCATGTGCAGCCCTGCCTTGAGAGTGCAGTCAGAAGCGCTCACTGAGCGCTCGCCAGGCATTCCTAGAGAGGAGTGCAGGTGAGTTTTCAGACTTTGCCTAAAGAGCAAACACAAAACCTTACACAGGTAATGAAGAGACCTGAGACCTGAGAACCTTTTTTTTTTTTTGAGATGAGGTCTCGCTATGTAACCCTGGCTGGCCTGCAGCTTGCTATGTAGATCAAACTGGCCTCAGGCTTGTGGAGATACACCTGCCTCTGCCGCCTCTTAGTGCTGGGATTATAGGTGTGCAGAACCATGCATGGCCCTTGAGTTTTTTTTTTTTTTTTTTTTGGTTTTTCGAGACAGGGTTTCTCTGTGTAGCTTTGCGCCTTTCCTGGAACTCACTTGGTAGTCCAGGCTGGCCTCGAACTCACAGAGATCCGCCTGGCTCTGCCTCCCGAGTGCTGGGATTAAAGGCGTGCGCCACCACCGCCCGGCGGCCCTTGAGTTTTAATACTAAATAACTGCAAACTTTGCTAAGAAATGTGGGGAAAGTATTTATTTAAGACGTGTGTGTGTGTGTGTGTGTGTGTGTGTGTGTGTGTGTGTGTGTATGAACACTTTGTTCCTTTTAAGTAAAATAATCTGTTGGGTCTAAAAGGAAGAGAAAGTGTTTTCTACCCATGGTTTCTCCTCCATTTTTACTGTGTCTGATCCCTTTGTGTCTCTTAGACTCTGGGTCTGTATTTTTGTGTTTGTTTTGTTGCTTTGTTGGTTGTGGGTTTTTGTGTTTGTTTGCATCACAAAGTGTTGTAATTGATATACAGTGCATTCTGAAGGGCCCTGTGAGGAGTTATACCTTAGAGCAGTGGTTCTCAACCTGTAGGTTATGACCCCTTGGGGGTGTTGAATGACCCTTTTGTAGGGGTCTCATATCAGATATTTGCACTACGATTCATAACAGCAGCAAAATTAGTTATGAAGTAGCAACAAACATAATTTTATGGTGGGGGTCACCACAGCATGAGGAGCTGTATTAAAGGGTCACAGCATTAGGAAGGTTGAGAACCACTGCTTTATAACACATCTATAGAGAAGTTTGCTTTTCTTCCCCCACCTTTCAGGTTTGTCAGGTATTATTTAGTTGTTAGCCTTTCCCTCTTCTTAGCTTAAAAGTTTATATTTCTTTCTGGTAGAGAAAAAAAAAAAAAAACCCCATGTTCTCAGTGTTGCTTTCTCCTTGTGGATGCAGTGGTTTTACAGCTCTCTCCAGTGGCATCCCCACAGTAATAGGACAGGGAAGGTCTCAGGCTAGGTCTGAATGGTGACTCTGGGGTTAGGGTGTGGTGCAAATCCTTTTTGTGAAAGTGTTAAATGAGTTTTGTAAATGCTTCTTACAGCTTTTTCCCTTGTACACACACACTGCCCATCCTGTCTGGCAACCCAGATTTAGGAAAGAATTACAATAAAAGATTCCAGAGAGCAACACGTCAGGCCACCCTGCAGTGTTCATATCAAAAAGGAAGCACAGGCAGCTGCTGGGCAGAGGTGCTGTGTAGAAGTTTGCGGGAAAAGTACTCACTGCCCTGGGTGTGTTGGCCTAGGGCTGAGGTTGAGGCAGTCTTTACTCACATAGGTCAGTATTGGGAAGTCATCAGTGCTGGTTCGGTAATCAGCTGAGAAATAAAAAGTTATTGACGCTCATATAGGAAAGTAAAACGGTGAATGCAGGATTGCTCTCTTACCACGTGGATCTTGTTTTTAGTGACTACCCTATTCATCGGTCAAAGAAAGATTCCGAGGGAGTAGAGATGGGAGTCGCGGGTTCCGTCAGCCTTCTGCAGAATGTGACCTTGTCTACTCAGCCCGTCTCGAGTTTGGACTGGAGTCCTGACAAAAGGGGGCTCTGCGTCTGTAGCTCCTTTGACCAGGCAGTGCGAGTGCTGATTGTTACAAAGCTCCAGACCATCTGACGAGCGCTCGGACCTCGACATCTTCCAGAGGGTCACTCTCAGAATTTGAGCTATCTTCTCCCTCCTCTGGCCTCCTGGAAGACATTGGAGTTGAGTGATGAATGACAGCCACAGGCACGAAGCCAGTCTTCCTCCAGCTTCTCTGGGTGTTTGGTGGCCTGGCGGGCATGCTGCTGCAGGGGAAGGTACCACACTACAGGGCCAGCTCTGTCCCTTTTCCCCATATTTCTACTAAAAAATGTGAAACCAGGTGCTGTGGTCTTGGTCCCAGCTACGTAACAGGCTGAGGCAGGCGGATGGATTTAGCCCATAAGATCAAGACTAGCTTAGGCCCTAGTTAGGCCCTGCCTTTAAAAACAGTTGGGGGTGTCGCTGAAGAGGTGACTCGTGGTTGAGAGTGCCTGATACTCTTGTAGAAGACCCAAGTTTGGGTCTCAGTATCCATACCGGGTGACTTACAACCCCCGTAACTCCAGCTCCAGGGCGTCTGATGCCATTTTCTGGCTGTATCGGGCAATGGTACTCACAAACACATGCACATACTTGGAAATTTACAAAAATTTTGTATTTAAATTTTTTAAAAATTAAAAAAAAAAACACCAAAGTCAGTAGTTGTTATTTAACTGTGTTTTAAGTTTGTTCTGTATCTCAGAAGTTCCACATTTTCTCTGTACATTTGTGCTTTATTTTAGTGTTTCCATATTGTAGGAATCGTTTAATTTGGTTTGTAAAGTACTGGAAACACTGTTCGAGGGGACAAACTGTTTCTTAGTGTAACTGGTAAAATACTGTGACTTACAGCCGTCTCTGTTTTACTCGAATACAGGTGTTGAGTGAGTGAGCCTTGGTGGTTTTTTGACTGTGGTAAGCAGTTGAAGATTGGAGTGCTTTTTTTCTAAACCTTTAAACTATATTTTTTAAATAAACAGGTTTCTAAAGTCTGTGGAGGCTTTGATTTTTTAATGGTAGTAAGATGGCCAGCCGCTTGCTTTGCTTTCCCCTCTGAGTTCTCAGGAGGTGCCTGCCCTTGGCTGACTGTCCTTGACTGTGGAACCACGTCATACGCTGGGCCTCAGGAGGACTGGCCTGATCACGCTTCCATTAGCTCTGTCCAAAAGAACAGAGCCACCTACAGCATTCATAATATACAAAACTCAGGAACTCTCTGTTCCCCAAATGCTTCATAAAGCAGAGCTCCTGGAGGCTGGGGAGATGGCTCCGTGGGTTAAGTGCTGGTCGTGCAAGGATGAACACCTGAATTCTGAGGACTCTGGCCTCAGAAAATGAGGTGAAGAGAGATAGACACTCAGCCTTGACCATTGGTACATGCACAGGTGCATATGTGTTCACACATACAAATACAAATCAGCTTTAAAAGGAACAAGGTTGTGGGTATAATATCAAAGTAAAAATAAAATTAACCTTAAAAAGGCTGCTTGGATTTTTTTCCCCCAATTTTTCAAAGAAAAAATGGAAAATATATGAAAATCTGGCTCAGAATATTTGTTATTGTAAATATGGAGAGGTTTAAGTAGAGTATATGTATTTCATTAAACCTAAGATGCCATTAGTTGAAGAATTATTTTGTACCACAGAGAAAAAAATGCCACAATGGCATAGATACCCTGCTTTCTTATCAATTGGTATTTGTTATATATATCTATGTATGTATGTGTATGTATTGGGACCAGGCATTGTTCCCAAGACTTCATACATGTTCAGCATACACTATAATAATTAGATACTAGTTTTATTATAATTTGCATATGTTTATTATTATGCAATCTTGAGGAAAATAAGCAAAAACAACTTGGTATAGTTATTATTATCCTCATCTTTCTTTTCTTGGTTTTTCAAGACAGTGTTTCTCGGTGTAGCCCTGACTGTACTGGAACTCTAGAACAGGCTCTGTAGACCAGACTGGTCTATCAGAGGTCCACCCACCTCTGCCTCCTGAGTACTGAGATTAAAGATGTGCACGGCCATTGCCAGGCTTGTTTATGTTCTTGAACCCAGACTGGCCTTGAACTCCTGATCTCCCCCATCTGCCTCAGTTGTGTGTCATCATGCCCAGCTCCCTGGGATTTTTTTTTTTTCCTCTCTCTCTCTATGTAGCCCTGGCTGTTCTGGAACTTCTGTAGCCCTGGCTGGTCTTAACTAATGGAGATTTGCTTGCCTCTGTCTCTCAAGTGCTGGGATTAAAGCTGTACGCCACCACACCTGGTCTCCTATTTAATATCCAGAGTCTGACCCTTTAACTTCCTTTAAAATCTTTACTTCTTTTGAAAATTTGTCTTAGTATTTTCTAAATTCCTTTTAAATTAAGAGCTATTAGTATTCATGATTACAGTATTGTCCCCTGTGAATAGCATGCTAGAGACATGCTCTCTCGTGACTGAGAGCATGTGTAGCTCCTCCAGAGGACCCAAGTTGGATTTCAGCACACACTTCAGGCAGCTGACAACCTCCTGTAACTCCAACACCTCTGGCCTCTGCAGGCATCCACACACATGATATGCACTCTCTCACACACATACACAAATTACTGAAAATTGAAAAAAAATTTAAGCGTCAGTGTGGTGGTTTGAATAAGAACTGCCCTCATAGGCTCATAGATTTGAATGCTTAGTCACAAGAAAGTAGAACTGGTTGAAAGAATTAGGAGGTGTGGCCTTGCAGGAGTAGGTGTGTCCTGTTGGAAGAAGTATGTCACTGAGGTTGAGCTTTGGGGTTTTCAAAAGCATATCCCAAGCCCAGTTACTCTCTGTCCGCCTCTCTCTCGCTCGGCCTGCTGCTTGTGGGTCAGGATGCATCTCTCGGCTGCTTCTCCAGCACCATGCCTGCCACCATGGCCCCTACCATGATGGTAATGGACTGAGCCTCCCGGTTAAATGCATTCCCTTATGAGTTGCCGTGATCATGGTGTCACTTCACAGCAGTAGAGCAGTGACTAAAACAATGAGTGATGCACTAGTTCTACTGTTCCACTACTACGTCAGGAAATCCTTGTAAGAAGTTGTCATTTATTCTGCAAACTTTGGGGTACATCTGGGGATGACAGTTGTCGGAACTGCTTCCAAACGAACCAAAAAGAGTCGTGAGACTCACCCTACCCCATATGTTTAAAACTGCCAAGAAGTTCTTTCCAGCCCTAAACCAGAGATACAAATATGCCAACTGGAACTTCATATGTAACATGGAGTGAGCCCTAACTTTGCCAACAGGTGCACCCTCTTGTGCATGCCACTGTACAACATGGCATGTAATGGTTTTGAAGGTTTCCCGTGTGTGAAGTTAGAGGCATGTTGACAGTGGTTAGAAGTGATTTATCCAGACTTCAATAAGCTGAAAGGCCTCGTGTTGAAGAGGGAGGTCCTAAGACGCTATACACATTAGGATTATACACTTAGCAGAGTGAAGCACGATCGTAATTACTCTCTAACAATAAAATCCCAGAATCAGATATTGAGGGTGAAAGCTGAAAGATCAGAGAAGCAGAGCAGCAGCCACCAGAGACTTCTTACCTCTACAAATCCTCAGACCAAATGGGCCCCGAGTTCCTGTCTCCACCCACCTTATATTCCTGTCTCCACCTCCCTAGGGCTGGGATTAAAGGTGTGCACCACCACCGCCCAGCTCTGTTTCTCTTTTAGACTGGTTCAATCTCATGTAGCCCAGGGTAGCCTTGAACTCCTGATCTTCCTGCCTCCTCCTCCCAAGTGCTGGGATTAAAGGTGTGTGTCACCACTGCCTGGCCTCTATGGTTAAGTAGTGGCTAGCTCCACCCTCTGATCTCCAGGCAAGCTTTATTTGTCAGAACACAAACAAAATATCGCACAACAGCAAAGAGACTGCCAGCTGCCGTCATGTTGCGGGGCTAGAACCTCCCAGGCTAAGGCTGCCTTGTAAAGGTTTCCTTTTCTCTTTGATCACCAGATTGCCCCCTAAAGTAAGTGAAGCATAGAAGATAAACCTGGCTTATGCAGCCATATTATAATCTGCACTCTGTAATCAGGAACCACGGCTAGTTTAAGAAAATGTGAAGGCAGTTAGCCTTTAGCAATGCTGTTAAAGAGACCTAGTGTTTTGTTTTTTTTTTATGCCCAGGGAGCCTCGCTCCTGGCTGTCTGATCACTCATTGTGTTGGGTAGAGTCACCCCACTAATCCTGCCAGGGCTGATTTGCACAGAATTCTTTCAGTTCGGCTATAGCAGCAGTCCCAGTAAGACAGAGGATGGGAACTGATACTAATTCTAAAAGACCTGAGACCTTGGACTCACGTTGCTCTCAGACCAGTTGAGACCTGTCAGAAGTCCTGACCCATGTGGCCCCCCTGCACCCCTGAATAGTGAGAAATTCTTTGACCAGTGCACCCACCTCCATCTTCTCTGTGGACTCTGTTGATCTGTCTCACTGCATACGTCTAGTGTTAGCATTTAGGCATCTGTACTGGCCTGCCCTTAGGGTCCTAACAGGATATATCCTCAGCTGCAGACACTAAGAGCACCCCCTGTGTGCATTCGCTCGCTATGTTTCCTCATAAAAGGCAGGCCTTGAGCCGGGCGGTGGTGGCGCACGCCTTTAATCCCAGCACTCGGGAGGCAGAGCCAGGCGGATCTCTGTGAGTTCGAGGCCAGCCTGGTCTCCAAAGTGAGTTCCAGGAAAGGCACAAAGCTACACAGAGAAACCCTGTCTCGAAAAACCAAAAAAAAAAAAAAAGGCCTTGTACACCTCCTGTCCTTCCTTCTCTTGCTTCACTTTCGTCCCCAGGGACCTGTCTCTTCCCCCTTCTCTGCTCTACCCTCAACAAACCTCCCACGTGGGCCTTGTATGGTGTGACTCCTTCCCGCTGCTTTTAAAATACAGCGTTTGGTGCCCGGACTCCGATAGTCTCTCCCGGCAGTCCGAGACATGCTGGGTCCCTGGAACCTGGTCCACCAGCCACAACCCTACTTTCCCACCTAACGGATCGCTGGGGCTCTCCATCCAACACCAATGATTGGTAACACACCCACACCCCCACCCCGACCCCTGCGCACTTCTGGTCATTTCTCACGAATGAGGTTTCGTTTCTCGAGCACAATCCTCTCCTTCTGGCTTTTCTCCAAGTCCTGGTACCAGGTGACTGTGTCTCACTCAGGCTTTTAGCCCACCGGCCACTGGTTTTTTGGATGACGGTCCACTGAACAGCCTGTGCCTGCTCGTTGGTCCTCACTGAATTTCTGGGATGCTAGAGATTCCAGCCCTTGGACCTTCTCTACCTCACTCGTGGAAAATGCACCTCCCTCCACATCTAGCACCCAATTTAAGGGCTTAACTTATCCACCTTTGCAGTCAGACTTGGTCCCATACTCCTTAAATACTAATCAAAATGGCCGCTAACCAGCACCCCATCCCCGGTATTTCACAGGACCCTTGCAATCCAATAGATGTCAGGGGGTACCCTACTTTCAAGCTTTCTCTTATCAAGTCCCTTCTTCGTACAGTCTTTCACTCTTTCTCTCTCCCCTCCCTCAAATCTCTTGTAGTAACCTTGTTGCATGTGGCATATTTGTTTAGTGATATACCTTGGCAGAGCCCGCCAAGGATACCCACTTCACGCTGGGATCCTACCTGCCTGCTCCACCGGCCGCAGATTTGCTCCCCAACTGTAACAAATGTGCTTTCTGATTCGTTCTCTTCCACCAGCAACAAATCTGCTTTCTCGTTCACCAACAGTTTTACCTTCCCTTCAGTACCAACCATTGGGTCTCTGGTGGGGCTACCCACCTCTGACCACTCCCCTGGATGTGAGACTGGCCTCAGTCAGTATTCCTTGGACCAGGCAGTTGGGCAACCAAGAAAGAATTGTGCACTTTCTTTCTCTTTGCTCCAAGACCTGTTTGTGTCTGTCTGCTCTCCATCTCTAAATGCTCTGTTTGCTGCAACGTGCGAATCAGAGATGGAGAAGCTAGCTTCGTCTTGCTCAGCACACGTCGGTTCTCCCTTTCTATTTACTCAGTTCCTTTTTAATTCTGTGTGTATGTGCATGTAACTATTAACAGCAACCATGTGGCTCTCCTTCATCTTGACCTCATCATGATTTCTTGTGAGCTCCGGGGAGTCGACTTGGATCCATCTGAACAGCATCTTGCCAGGTCCAAGCAGTGCTGGACGGTTCCACAGAGCCTGGACAGTGAAGTGAAACAGCCAGCTGCCCCAGGATGTGGCCAGCACCCTAGTTTTCTCAGGTCCCCCAAAGATGATCGACACCCCCCCCCCACAGGCCAGCAGGAAGCAGTCTCCAGAACACGGTGCCCTCATCCCCGCCTCATCTGCTACCTCTTTCTAACTCTTCACCTTTTTATAATAAACAAAAAGTGGGAATGTTAGCATTTAGGCATCTGTACTGGCCTACCGTTAGGATCCTGACAGGGTATATCCTCAGCTGCAGCCACTAAGAGCACCCCCTGTGTGCATTTGCTATGTTTCCTTACAGAAGGTGGGCGTCATACGCCTCCCATCTCTCTTTCTCTTCCTTCACTTTGGTCCCCAGGGACCGGTCTCTGCCCCTTTCTCTACCCCCTTCTCTTCTTCCTTCTCTGCCCCTTCTCTCCCCTGCCCTCAACAAACCTCCCACGTGAGCCTTGTTATATGGTGTGACTCCTCCCCACTACTTTTAAAATACAACATCTAGAGCAGTGCTTCTCAACCTCCCAAATGCTGCAGCCCCTTAATACAGTTCCTAAGCATAAAGTTATTTTGTTGCCACTTCATAACTGTAATTTTGCTGCTGTTATAAATCATAGTTTAAATATCTGATATGCAGGATTTATGCAATATGACCACTGTGAAAGGGTAGTTTGACTCCAAAGGGATCTCGACCCAAAGGTTGAGAACCACTGGTCTAGAGAGAAGAGGACCTGCTTGTCCTCAGCCCAGCAGCAGAGAAACACTTGTTAATCAGAACAGCCTGAAAGGCATAGATGCAGGGCATCCTTTCATTGAGTGCCCTGGCTATTGGTTCTTATTTTGCATCAAATATCAACATAAGTGAAGGGGCAGGATTTTTATTTTTTCACAAATTATAAAGAAAGGTTTAGAGTAAATACTACCTCTGCTCCTAAGAAAAACTTAGAAATAGCTACAGCCGTGTCTCTGGCCAAATACGGCTGTCTTTACATAACTCTGATAGGGCAATGTCAGTAAAAGATTATCGAACCATTGAACTTTTTATAACATTCCAACTTAGCTGTACCTCAAGCCACTTTAAAACCAGACTGATCATCAGGGACTCCACACACCGTGACCGAGAAAAACGATGACATGACAGAATAAGCCATTAGAAAGATCTGTGTATTTTAGTCACGCCTGTCCTGTTTTCTCAAGGTATCTCTGCTCATTAGGATTACTGCATAAGGGTTCTCGGGAGGAAGAGAATGGATGGGATGAATTTATAGACCAAAGTGGATATATTAGATTAGCTTACATAACAGGGTTGAGTCCTCTAACAGCGGCTGCCTTCATGCTGGAGAGACCGAGAACCTAGAAGCTACTCACTTCACAAGGCTATCCTTCTCTGATGCTGAATGAAGTCCTGAATGAAGGATTTCTGGGGCATCCCTGGGCTTCAGTCCATGTTTGAAGGCTAAAGAAGCTGGGTTCTGATGGCAGTGGCAGCAGCAGCTGCAGAGCAGATGCATATGCTAGCAGGGAATGGAGGCAGAAGGTAAAAAGCAGCGTTGCTTCTCCCTCCAGCCCCTTTGGACCCGAGCTGCCACCCACTCTTGAGGAGCTCCCCTCACTCAGTCCTTGCAGGGATTCCGAGGAATGTCCCTTGGTTGATACCACTCTGGACCATCATTGTCGCCTTCAGCTGTAAATAATTGAAAACCAAACTATGGGTGTCCCTTGCTCTTGTCACAGACCTGGGCACGCAGTTTGGCTGCCACGGCAACTCGTCTCCCTCACTTCTTCATCGTTTTCATTGTGTGTTTTTCACCTTGACTGCCCAACGTGGCTACTGTGACTTCCACCGTTGTGCCCACATCCACCCTATCAACAAAGTAGGAAAATAAGGACAAAAGACTCCTTGCTGTTGGAAAATCTGTCCCTCTGCTTTCATATTGGTCATAGTGCTATATGCACTGTAATGAGCTAAAACAGACCCATTTGTACAATAGCTGTCTTATGTGCACCCTGCTGTGCTCACTATACCTGATAGACAAAACTCAAGGGAGGAAGGACTTAGTTTCGCTCCTGGATTCAGAGGGTTTTTGAATATCTTACTGGAGAAGACCAGGCAGAACAGCAAAAGTCTCTGGCAGCAGGAACATGTAGGAGAGGCTGCTTACACGGAAGCAGTCCAGGAAACAGTGAGACCGGAACCAATGGCAGGTATACCTTCAAGGGCCCACTGCTACTTCCACCAGCCTCACCTCCTTAAAGGTTCTTCCAGCTTTCAGCACGGTGCCACCAGCTGGGAGGTAGGCATTGAAAACAGTGATAGGATGGTGTGTAATCAAACAGGAAGCAGACAACCCGGAGTTCTGGTGCTGAGGCAGGTGGGGTAGAGGAGATCAGGAGATGCAAACAGATCCTGCGACAGTAAGCCAGAGAGTCAAGCATGGCCTTCTGGCTGAGTTCACCCAAGGGGCAAAAATCGGGGTGTGATCAACTCATGCTTTTTTAGACACTATCTGGGGCTTGGTACTCAATGCTGTTTCTTCATCTTTCCCATCATCTGGGGTTTGGTACCCAGTATTCCCTTCATCTTTCTCATCATCAGATGTTCCATGCTTTTATTTCTTCCGTTTTGGATCATGTGTATTCTACGTTGTGCACAGTCGGTGGAAACCCAGCTCAGTAGAAATATAAAAAGAAACTTGATCTTCTAGCTTAAACTTTTTCTTCTTGAGAATTCACATTTACTTAGTAATTTCTTTCAAAGCCTAAGTACTCGTTGTAACTAGGGCAGTCCCAGGGCAGGTACAAAGCATGGGAGAAACACAGTGCTTCTCAGATCTGCATAAACTCGCAAAAGAAACTTAAACCAACGGTAGCGCATTCCGGTCCCAGAGGGTGCCAGCACCTGCCTGAAGTCATTTCTGTTGATGACTTTAGTGGGTACATTTTGCATCTATACAGAATTTTTTTTTTTCTGGTGGAGCCTAAGGACAATGCAACAGAAAATGGTTTTATTCGTCACCCCGCCCTTAGGAACAGCCAAAAAGTTTCTAACCAACACTGAGTGTTTGGGAGACACGAAACTGAGTAACATTCATGTGCTGAGACCTGCCTTTCACCACGTGTGCCCCTGTGACTTCTGTCCTAGAGATGGGCTTTGCAAATCCCAAGCTTAAGTTTAACTGAATACCCAGTGTGCATTGCCCCCTCGTGGGTGATGTTTGCATTGCAGACCCCTGATTACAAAAACGAAGTGATTTGGAGCCTTTTAAAACCAGCTGGGAAAATCGGCAGTTTAATTCTCAGAAAGCACACACATCAAACTGAACCCCAAGAAATACATTATCTTAAGAAGAATCTCCCCCCCAAATATAAACACATGAAAAAGCTCCCTGTGCACATAGCAGCTGTGCTTGTTTGGATGCAATGAGATTAGTGAACAAAAGCCACATCATTGCATCTTTAGAGCCACTCTGGTTTCTAGCACCAGGGACGATTTCTTCCCAGGGAAAAGACTTGGCTTTGATTTCAAAGCAATTAATTGTTTTACAAAATAAGTATCTTATTCCTTCACCTCCCACCACTCCTTTGCTTGGAAGTTCTGATTTTAGTGATGTGTCCTCAAAGTAAGGACTTCTTCACACCATCAGTAGTTACCTTCGTGAAAACCACTGAGATTTCTCCCCACCTTCCCTGCTTCAGATTTACATGGGAGAGAGCCATTATTCTTTAGCAAGCTTGAATAAAACCCCCAACTTGCCCTGAAGTGCTATGGACCATTCAGCTCAGACCAAACCCACAAACAACCTTGTAGTCAAAAGACACAGTTCTCCCTCCCACAGGAGGCTGAAGGCACTCGCGTCTGTCCCGTGTCTTCTTCACTGCTCCTTCTTTATCACACCTCAGCTGTTCATAGCCGGTTGGATGTCAGCTCTGGAAGATATCTCAGAGACACTGCTTCCGATTCATTTGTCTGCAGACAGACCCGGGGTCTGAATCCCATGACCTCCCTGAAGGTCTGCATTGTTTTGAGGTGTGCTGCAGCCCTCTGAGAAGCCAGGAACCTCTTGATTCAGGTAGGTAGAACCTGAGAAAGGTGCACAAGCAAAGCCAGCTGACTGGTAAGAAGGGGAGCGAATAAAGCCAGGTAGCAACAGGAGCAGAGCGCTGGCTCTCTCCACCCGCAGATAAGGAGGTGTCTGGTCTGCTGATCCCTTATCTGGTAGGAGATATCATTCACACTCAGAGTGTCTGTCCTTGTAATAGGGAGATTTGGATCCTGTTAACTCCTGGTTAGACCCACCCCTGACTGAAGCAAGGCTCTGGAACAGTGCTCAGTCCTGAAGCTCTGCCTGCCCAGCGGAGGGGACCCTGGACTCCCAAGCTATCACAGTACACAGCTCGAAGAAGGAAGATCAAGGAAGGCCCCAGTAGCCACAGTCTACTTGGAGTCTGAATGAAACTTCCGGGTCTGCTCAGTGAAGTTGTAAACAGGAGAAACAGCATGCTTCTCATTCATTTTTTTTTTTTTCTTCTGTTTAGGTTACTGAAGCTGAAGATGCCACAGACGCGTGAAGTCAGGGGAAAACTGTTGGCCTGTCTCTAGAGAGACTTAATAAGAATCTCCTCCATAAAGATAATTATGGTTCAGACATGTATCCCCAAAGGTTAATGTTGGGGAGGTACTATGGCATTACAGGATAGTTTAACAGGGACCTCTAAAAAGTAGAGGCGTCCAGAATGCAAATGTCTCCAGGAAACTCAATGCTCACAACAAGAGCAGCCTGAAGCCTTGGCACCAGGAAAGCAACTTCCTAAAGACGTGATCCTCCCACTTCTGATAAATTAGCTTGCGGATGATTTTCTTTTCATGTTTCTGCTTTTCTTTCATCTGATCCTACTGGAAAGGCTGAGCAAAACTAAGAACAGTGTTTTCAGTACTTTACAAACCAAATTAAGTGACTCCTACAATATGGGAACACTATAATGAAGCGCAAACGTACAGAGAAAATATGGAATTTTTGAGATAGAGAACAAATTTAAAATATAGTTAAATGATAACTATTGACTTTGAGTTTTTTGATTTTTAAAAAATTTAAATACAAGATTTTTAAAATTTCTAAGTATGTGCATGTGTCTGTGAATATCATTGCCCGATACAGCCAGAAAGTGGCATCAGACGTCACATCTACTCCAAGAAGGCCACACTTCCGAATAGTGCCCCTCCCTGGTGACCAAGCATTCAAATTTATGAGCCTGTAGGGGGGCAATTCTTATTCAAACCACCACAGGTGGTGTGGTCTTATTGGAAGAAGTGTCACTGGGCTTTGAGCTTTCAAAAGCCCAAGTCAAGGTTGGGGATTTAGCTCAGTGGTAGAGCGCTTGCCTAGCAAGCTCAAGGCCCCTGGGTTCGATCCTCAGCTCCAAAAAAAAAAAAAAAAAAAAAAAAAAAGAAAGAAAGAAAAAGCCCAAGCCAGGCCCAGTAGTGTGCGCGCTCTCTCTCTCCTGCCTGCAGATCTGGTTGTAGAACTCTCAGCTACTTCTCCAGCACTATGTCTGCCTGTGTGCCACAGTGATGATAATGGATTAAACCTCTGAGACTGTAAGCCACCCCAATTACATGCTTTCTTTTGTAAGAGTTACCCTAGTCATGTGTCTCTTCACAGCAATAGAAGACTAAGCTAGACACTGAGAACACAGGAATGGAATAAGGCTGCTTGTGTGTGGACACAGGAATGGAATAAGACTGCTTGTGTGTACTGATGCTGATTCAGTGACATTGTGTCTTTCTCATCTCGGAAGAACCTTACCACAAAACTTCCAACATTTGCTTCAATAGCATGACTTCTTTCCTTCAGCTAGGCCCCACCCCATAAAGCTTCCAGTAGTTTCTAATGGTGTCGTCAGCTGGAACTAAGCCTTTTAACTCATGAACTTTGGTGGGACATTTGAGATCAAGACCATAATACTCTGTCTCTGTAGATCATTGCTTCACGTTTATACATGTTTAAAAAATATACACAAGCAGGGCATGGTGATGCATGCCTATAATTCTCAAACTTGGGAGGCAGAAGCAAAAGATCACGAGTTCTGGGCTGGTCTGAGCTGTATATCACACCACTCTGTGTCACATCAAACAAAGCACACAGACATATAGAAATACTACACCCCAAGAACTGTGCTAACCAAGTCTTCATGGACACTTTACCCTAACCCTCAGAAGGGCCTCAAAGGCACGTAATGATATTGTCAGGATTTTAGAGGTCAGGGAATAGAGATGATTAAGGGTTTAAATGATTCAATCAAGACCATAAAGATGTTAATAGAACATGAGTTGAAATGCAGGGAGTCTGAGAGTCCAAGATTCCCACTTTTGTTATTAATTACTCTTTTTTTTTTTTTTTAATCAAACTTAGCATGGAAGTTGTTGAGGATTTTTTTTTCTTATTTTCCTAACTCTCATTTTAGAAACTGGAACTTAGGACTTGTGGGATGGCTCAGTGAGATGGCTCAGACCAGACAACCCAAGTTCGATCCTAGGCTTCTAGTGGTAGAAGGAGAGAACCACCTCTCACAAGCTGTCTTCTGATCCCCACAGGCACGTGTTGACACGTGTTAGACCAACACACATACATAATACAATAAACTAATAAGTGGATGGTAAAAAATTTAGGGCTGGGGACTGGAGAGAAGGCTGACAGTTTTAATAGCACTGGCTGGTCTTACAGAGGTCCTAAGTTCAATTCCCAGCAACCACATGGTAGCTCACAATCATCTGTAATGAGATCTGGTGCCTTCTTCTGGTCTGCGGGCAGAACACTGTATATATACATGCGGGCAGAACACTGTATATATAATAATTAAGTCTTTAAAAAAAAAAAGTCAGGGCTGGAGAGATGGCTCAGCAGTTATTAACATGTTCTCTAGTGTCGCAGGGAACCTGAGTTCAGTTTTCAGCATTCGTGTTGGGCTGCTCACAACCACCTATAACTCCAGCCCCAAGGGATCAGACACCCTTCCTGATCTCATCAGACAGCTGCACTTATATGCATACATTCCTATGTAGGCACACATGCATACATATAATCAAAAAGATTTATCTATGTTCAAGAATACACTATTTTTTTGGGGTGGGGGATGTTGAGACAGGGTTTTTTCTCTGTGTCGTTTTGGTGCCTGTCCTGGATCTCGCTCTGTAGACCAGGCTGGCCTCGAACTCACAGAAATCCGCCTGCCTCTGCCTCCCGAGTGCTAGGCTTAAAGGAGTGCACCACTACTGCCCGGCATCAGAATACACTCTTTCTTTCTTTCTTTTTTTTTTTTTTTTTTTTTGGTTTTTCGAGACAGGGTTTCTCTGTGTAGCTTTGCGCCTTTCCTGGAACTCACTTGGTAGCCCAGGCTGGCCTCGAACTCACAGAGATCTGCCTGGTTCTGCCTCCCAGTGCTGGGATTAAAGGCGTGTGCCACCACCGCCCAGCTTGAATACACTGTTTCTTATTCCATTGATGTGAGAGCTGTGCTTTAGCATTGAAATGATATATTCTCTTGACTCTTCTTTCACTGAGCCACATGGAAGCGGTTTCTTTTTTTTTTTTTTTTTTTTTTTTTTGGTTTTTCGAGACAGGGTTTCTCTGTGTAGCTTTGCGCCTTTTCCTGGAACTCACTTGGTAGCCCAGGCTGGCCTCGAACTCACAGAGATCCACCTGGCTCTGCCTCCCGAGTGCTGGGATTAAAGGCGTGCGCCACCACCGCCCGGCGGAAGCGGTTTCTAAAACACTTTCTTGTTCAGGAGGTTTATGTTTTATTTACATTTCAGTGTTTAATATATTATTTTTAAAATTATGTGACGATGAAACTACATTTTCTGTTGCTTTATTCAATAATAGTAATACTATGACTACTAATATGGTTGCTCTCCATTCACAACCATGTAGTTGTCTGAACTCTAGTCAGTGTTTGAAGAAGCAAAGATGGTAGAAACAAATAGTCACTTGAATAGTGATGTGGGACCCTGGCCCTCCTTCGAGTGTTCTGTCATAATCAGTTCTCTAACTACAAAGCTTCTGAGGACAGCTATTGAAAACATGGCCTTGCTGCTTTGTGGTCTGAAGCGTGACCCTAATTAGTCATATTCAATAAAAACCCGGAGTCAGATCTTAGGGCAAAAGCTGATAGATCAGAGAAGCAGAGCAGCAGCCACTAGAGACATCTTACCTCTATGAAATCTCAGACCAAATGGGCCATCCTGTCTCAATGAATCCTCAGACTGAATGGGCTCAAGATCCTGTCTCTACCTCCCTAGTGTTGGGATCAAAAGCATGAACCTCCCAAATGCTGGGATCAAGGGCTTGAGCCTTCCACGTGCTGGGATTAAAGGCATGCACCACCACTGCCCGGCTCTGTTTCTCTTTTAGACTGGCTCAATCTCGTGTAGCCCAGGGTGGCCTTGAATTCCTGATCTTCCTGCTTCCTTCTCCCAAGTGCTGGAATTAAAGGTGTGTACCACCACTGCCTGGCCTCTATGGTTAACTAGTGGCTAGCTCCGCCCTCTGATCTCCAAGCAAGCTTTATTTGTCAGAACACAAACAAAATATCACTCAATAGCGGTCCTTGGGATCAAGGTCACAAACTCCAGCCCAAGTTTTCCCAGATATTCCTGTTTTTAATTTTAGAATCCTTCAGCCTCAGAGCACCCAGCCTGGGACAATTCCCTCAAACAAAACAATTATTGAACACTCACAAGTGCAACAAGAACAGTCTCCTGGGAGGCCTGTCTAATTGAACCATTAACACCCAGGCAGGAACAGTCTGGAAGCACTTGATCTCACTTTTGCGACTCTCCCTGGGCACACCAGGCCTGTCACAAAAGCCTCGTAAACACCCTATGCTTCTCATTCCGTAATTAAGATCTTTCAAAGTTTACGATATGATTATGAGTCAGTCAAACAAAGACGAACAGTGCTTTTTTTCACACGCAGCCTGGCTTTCCCATAGAAAGGATGGTGGTTCCATGAAGTGGGAGAAAATAGTGTCTCCAGCAGCCCCTTTAAACTTCTAAAGGAGAAAGTCTCTAAAAGTATGTGAAAAAGTTTCTGTTGTTTAAACCGTCCACTTTATGATCCTCTGTTACTGAGCCTGAGCAGGCTAATACATCCCATGGATAGACATCCTCCTATTTATAGAGGGTTGGCTTTCGAATTGTGGATATTAACTTAATCTTATTAGGACAAAACTCCTTAATGAGTCAAGGACCATCTGTATACTTCTCAGAAAGAATGTTTCTCTAAGTTGGACTACCTCTTCATTGTGGCTGGGCTCACAAATTTAGCTAGGGGGATGAGCTATGAGTCAGCTGTTAGTTTGGGCTGATACAGATGGGGACAGCTGGACTCTCTTCCATGTTTCCCACCCTAGTACAATGTACTAGTGGGACCTGTCCTACTCATGGTGAAGATGGCAGCCCAATACATCAACCCTGATTCACAAGTCTGGATCCTATCCGCTGTTATCTTACTGGCCACAACATTTCAAGTACCCACACGCAGAGTCTACTTCTTGGTGGGAGGAACTGCCACAGGGTGAAAGACAGCCATAGAGAGAGCTGAACACGAATTGTTACCTAAATGTGGGGGATTCACTATGACTGGGCCTTGTAATGAATACAGGTGCCATTTATTAATTTAGCAATTGAAGAAAGGTGTTTGTGGAGGGTGAGGAAATGCATGCGTGCTGCAGACATACAGAGGAAAAGGCAGAGGGGAGACCCAGAAATCTGAAAAATCCCAGTGCATGCCTTTAAAACTCAGCAGTTGGGAAGCAGAGGCAGGTGGATCTCTATGAGTTCAAGGCCAGTCAGGTCTACATAGAGTTCCAGGACAACTAGGACTATATAGAAATACCCAGTCCAATAGTTTCATATCCTTGAGCTTACAAAATACATGGTCTACCTTATAGCATAAAGTGTAGGAAAATATTACTGAGAAATGTAGTCCTTCCATCCAACATTAGCCTTTTAGCCTTGCAGATAATATAGAACTAAAGCCACTTGTGTGAGGACTAGAAAAAAAGCTAATTTGTGGTGTGGAAAACTGAATAAGACACATACAATGTTTTAGAAGGATTCAAGAGTGGTTGATATGCAAAATTTTATTGTACAGTTATCTGTCATTTAGTAAAATTTTGTATTCGCTAGAATTATTACAATAGTTTTCTAAATAAATGAACTCACTTATCATGAATCTTAGGTCCAAGTCAACATGGGAGTCTAAACCATACTTTCAGATTCACCCACAAGTTGCTTTCGTGCTAAAAGCAGTCACTTAACTAAAGGTCTATGCAGCCTCTTTCCTTTCACCACCAGCGCTGGCCACTCGATTTCTTTTAGGGTCATGGTTCACATACAAAACACTTATGCTCTTGGGGAGTTTTCATGGGCACGGGATGCTTAAAGAGAAACTAAAACCTAGAATGAAGGGGTGCCCCTGATTCCCTTATGCATACTCAATATCTTCTGAAGGTTTTGTAAAACAGTCTGCCACCCATGTCTTGGAAATATCACATATTTACACAGTTTAGAGAACATTGGGATTGTTTTCAATAATAAAAAACCCTGAAAATTATGTTCATATTTTGAGGATTTACTCAATGTTCCTAACCTGAACAGTATCAAAACAAGACAAGTCCATATATTCCTAAGCAACACACAGTGGCTAAGGGTCGGTGAGTCACATCACAACCTGCCACTCCATTGTACTCTCAGTTTCTGATGTCTTTCCATGCTCATCATTTCCCTTTATAACAGTTCTCTTGAACAGAAATGAAAGTTTCTCGTTTTTTCCTTGTGATGTTGGATGACACATCCTGATCTTACAGGCTCAGATACAGCGTATGTAGCTGCATCACGCACATTGCTTACACTGTTGATGACATACAACCTTCATCTCCTGGGATAAGGATTTTCAGTTTTTCTCCTTTAGCATCAATTCAGTTAATTCAGATTGGTCTTGACACGGAGATGGCAGATTTGCAAAGATAGTACAGACCCACTTGAAATAGAAGTGTTCATGCTGATTAATACATATATTTATTTCATGATGTCAACAAATGGTTTTTTGTTTTGTTTTTGGATCTTATTAGGTAGGAACCATCCCATGAGATCTTTAAAAGAAGCATGGCAGCCTCCCCCACCTCTTATTTTTAGAAGTAAGAATGCTCAAAGAATCCAGAATTCACTGATTGACTAGAATGGCTGATCAGCAAACCCCGAGGATCCCATCTCCATTTCTGTGTTGAGATTTCAGGGATGTGCCTGGTGTTTCATGCAGGTGCCCGGTATCGAAACTCAGGTCCTTATTTTGTCTACAAGCGCATTACCAAATGAACAATCTTCTCAGGCCCTAAAACCAATTTCTTTGAAGTAAAAAAAAAAAAAAATTTAATTTTTAATGATTATTTTTGTTGTTGTTGTTTAAAATGTTATACATGGGTCCAAAGAGATTTCTCAGAGGTTAAAAGCACTTGCTGCTCTTACAAAGGACCTGGGTTTGATTCCCAGTACCCACCTGGCAGCTCACAACTGCCTGTAACTCCAGTTCCATGGGAACTGATGCCCTCTCCTGGCTTTTTTGGGCATCAGGCATGCATGTGGTACACAAACATGCAAGCAAAAACACTTATACAAATAAAAATAAAAAAGAAAGTTTTAAAAGTAAATAAATAAAAAAGAATTTCATACATGCATGTAATGTTTTGATGAAATCCACTCCCCATTCCCACCCTTCCTGTCCCCTCACCCCTGTTCCTCACAATTTCTTGTGCTTTTATTTGTTGTAGAATATTCCTTTACATGGTGCAAAGTACGTCAATGTGATTAGTTTAATAAGAAGCTAAATGATTAATAGCTAGGCAGAATTTTCAGAGAGAATACTGGTGGGACAGAGAAAGACTCGGTACATTTATGTGTAAATCCACTAAGCCTAATTGGTGCTGCCCATATGTGCATGAGTATAGGCCATCTACTGAAGCATGAGTAACGTCTTAAGGGCCATATACCTGAAGAAAATAGAGTCTCCCCTTCCCACAGCCATCAGCTGCCCATAGCTCCCTACCTATGAAAGGACCAAGCAAATGCCATAACAGGCTGCTCAGTGTTCTCTCAGAGATCAGGCCTCAATTTCAGTTTCCCGAGACTTAAGCAAGCAGTTTCTGGGAGGGCCATGAACAAAAGACATAGATAGTCCTTACAGTAGCTCCCTTTCTGCACGTACTCTGACTGTTCAAGGTTCAGCCAGTTATTTACTGTCTGGGACCCCTCACCAACTTAGAGCTACGTGCATGGGTCAAGGCGAACATGCTAGGCCAGCCGGCCCCCATGGCAGCTCAAGGACAAAGCCTGGGACTTGTCCCGGACAGCCCCCAAAATGATAATTGTAACCCCCAACCAGTAAATTCAAAGGTTACATACCCTCACCCAATTAAAAGAGAACAGAGACCTTCAAAAATAAAAATAAACCAATCCGAGTTGCACCCGTGCCAAACCTCCAACCCCCCAACCACCCTGAAGGGCTTGCAGTTTTTGCCTTTAAATAGCTAGCCTCACAAAGGAAGAGCAACTCCTCCCTGCCTCACTGTATTGGGTGTAGGAATGAGCTCCCTGCCTAGGCTTGTATCTATAGAATAAACCTTGCTGTTGCATTCTGGACATCCTTGGTCTTCAGTGGTCTCTTTGGGGTTGCAATCTGGGCATAACACCTAGGGGTGCGATTTCGTGACCTTTCCTTCTCCCATGCTGGGATTTTATCTTGCTTGATCTTGAAAAAGAATTGTGCATTTGATCACAGTCACTGTAAATTCATATGACACTGCCTTTCATATGCAGACAACACTATTTCATTGCGGTCATCCACTGCCTATGGATCTTAAAAGCATTCTGTCTCCCCCTGCCCCTTCCATGATGATACCTGACCCCTCAGGAGAGGGATGTCTTTAGTCCCAAGGTTAAGGACTCTTTCTGCCTCCTCTTCTTCAGGATTCTCTGGACCCTGAGGGGAGGAATTTCATGAAGACATCCTGTTTAGGGCTGAGTGTTCCAAGATCTCCCATTCTCTTCACAATATTCAGTGTTGAGTGTCTGCATTCGTTCCTATCTGCTGCAGGAGGATGTTTCTCTGACAATGGCTGAGCAAGGCACTGATCTACAAGTATAGCAGAATGTCATTAGGAATCATTTTAAGGCTACGTGTGTGTGTGTGTGTGTGTGTGTGTGTGTGTGTGTGTGTGTGTGTGTGTGTATGTGTGTGTTTTCCAGACAAGGTTTCTCTGTGTAACAGCATTCGCTGTCCTGGAACTCAATTTGTAGACCAAGCTGGCCTCAAACTCATAGAAATCCACCTGCCTCTGCTTCCTGAGTGCTACAATTAAAGGCTTGCATCACCACTGACTGACTTGCTACTTATTTTAAAAAAAAAAAAGATTTATTTGCTTATTATGTATACAGTGTTTCTGTTTGCATGTATCCCTGCAGGCCAGAAGAGGGAGCCAGATCTCATTACAGATGGTTGTGAGTCACCATATGGGTGCTGGGACTTGAACTCAGTACTTCTGGAAGAACAGCCAGTGTTCCTAACCTCTGAGTCATCTCTCCAGCCCTACTTTTTTTTTTTTAAAAGACCAGTATTATTTGTTTTTACCATAGGTCCCTGGGCTGTATAGCCTCAGGTTCTTGTTCATCCAAGCAGTGTCAGATATGGGTTCCTTCTCATGGGTGGGCCTTACGTCAAACCAGATATTAGTTGGTTCCTTGCACAAACTTTGTGTCACCATTGCATTAACATGTCTTGTGGCCAGGACACCTTTGTCGATCCAAGGGTTTGTGGCTGGCTTGGTGTTTACATTTCCTTTTGTGCAGAGTGCCTTTCTGTACCAAAGACACTAGAACATAGGGGTGAAGCTCTATGTAGGCACCAGCTTGATGTTCAATGAGTTGTGTAGCTATCATTGTCAGCAATGAGGCCTTGCCATCAATTTGTGGAGAGAAAGCTATAATCTTGGCAACAGCCCGAGTTGTTTAGGAATTCCCTTTGGCCAACAACTCAGTTAGATGTAACCCAATCTTGGTACTGGAAGCTCATTTGGTGACAAGAGATGGTCAGTTGGGACTCTGTCTCCCTATTATTTGATGATTTCATTTAGATCACTTTATATATGTGTGTATATTTTAGGAATCTTCTTCTTCTTTTTTTTTTTTTTTTTTTTTTTTTTTGGTTTTTCGAGACAGGGTTTCTCTGTGTAGCTTTGCGCCTTTCCTGGAACTCACTTGGTAGCCCAGGCTGGCCTCGAACTCACAGAGATCCGCCTGGCTCTGCCTCCCGAGTGCTGGGATTAAAGGCGTGCGCCACCACCGCCTGGCCCGAGATTTCATTTTTTAACAGCTGAGTAATACTTCATTGTGCAAATGCACCACATTTTCTTTTATTTTTTTATATTTTCTTTTCAAAACAGGGTTTCTCTGAGTAGCCCTGGCTGTCTTGAAACACACTCTGCAGGCTGGCCTCAAACTCAGAGATCTGCCTGCCTCTGCCATCCAAGTGCTGAGATTAAAGGCGTGTGCCACCACACCCAGTTGGGTTTTTTTCTTAATTAAATCATTTGAAATGGGAAGATACACTTCTAATTGGTATCTTTTAAGGTTGGGAAGATAAACCTTGAATCTAAATCTTTTGAGGTGGGAAGATCCACCTTTAATCTAGATCACACCTTCTGCTGGCAGCCTATAAAAGGACATAGAAGACAGTTCTTTTCTTTGCCTGCTTGTTTTTGCTCTCAATAGCAAGTCCACTGGCATTAGAGTCCACTTCTTTGGGATCCCAGTGTATACTGACAACCAGGGGAGACATCCAGCTTCCTGGACTGAACAACTACTGGATTCTTGGATATTCCATTCATAGGCAACCATTGTTGGATTAGCTGGACCACGGCCTGTAAGTCATTCTAATAAATCCCATATATATATATATATAAATTTTGTCACTCTATAAATTTTGTTACTATATAGAACCCTAATTAATAGAAGTGGTATAGCTAGATCTTGAGGTATAACAATCCTCATTTTTTTCTGAGGAACTGCCACACTGATTTCCATAGTGGCTGTACAAGTTTGCACTCCCACCAGCAATGGATGAGTGCTCCCCTTCACATTCTTGCAGCATGAGCTGTCACTATTTTATTGATCTTAGTTATTCTGATGGGTATAAGATGAAATCTCAAAGCAGTTTTGTTTTGAATCCTGATGGCTAAAAATGTTGAACATTTAAGTGTTTCTCAGTCATTTGAGTTTCCTCCTTTGGTAATTTTTTTTTTTTTAGATCTCTACCTAATGTTTTAATCGGGTTATTTGCTTTCTTGATAACTATTTTTTGAGCTCTTTTTATATTTTGAATATTACCCTCTATCAGATGTATAGTTGGTAAAAATATTTTCCTATTCTGTAGGCTGCTGCTTTGTCCGAATGACAGTGTGCTTTGCCATATGGAAGCATTTCAGTTTCATGAGGTCTCATTTATTAATTGTTGATCTTACTGCCTGTGTTAATGGTGTTCTAGAAATTGAGAATGAAATTTAGAAACTTTCACTTCAGTTTCTCATTTGCTACAACACTAGTCACATGACATGAACAGGTTATAGATTAGTTTGGATATTGAACTCATGTGGTCAGTATGTATGAATTAAGTATCAGTTGTGTGCAGTGGGATTCTGTAATTGTAATGTCAGTAGGAAGAAAACATGGGAAAAACCTGCATAGGAGGTTTGTGTAGGAATCCAAGCTTGCTGTTGCCTTACAAGCTGGAATTGTGTAATATTTTGTTTGTGTTCTGACAAATAAAGCTTGCCTAGCGATCAGAGGGCGGAGCTAGCCACTAGTTAACCATTGATGCCAGGCGGTTGGCTCACACCTTTAATCCCAGAATTTGGGAGGTGGTGACAGGACTATAAAGCGTGTTGAGACAGGATCTCTCGGCCCGTATTCGGTCAGAGGATCCAGAGAGGTAAGAAGTCCGAGTGGCTGCTCCTTTGCTTCTCTGATCTTTCAGGTTATTACCCTGATATTTGACTCCTGGTTTTTATTGATAAGATTAAATAGATTCATGCATTATGGAATAGTAATAGGGCAGAAAGGAGGAGGGTGAGAAGTTTCCTTTTTGGCATGCAGTTGGCCATGGTTAGGGGTAAAGAGGGAGTGGTGAGTAATTGAGGTTCCCTCCTCTCAGGTCACTTTAGCTTGTGTGATTGACATAAAACTATCCAGCACAGTTGGGAATGGTGCCACAGCCTGTTACCCCAGCACGCATGAAGTGTTGTGAATTCATATTACATGAGACCGGCTCAAAGACAGAAACAAAATAACAAAACCCGGGCTTGTACTTTGCATATGTCCGCACCCCTATTTAGCTTTTTTAGTTTTTTAAATTGTATTTTCACTGGCCAGGCATCTGGATGCTCCTCAAAAAGCTTAATCTGAGCTCTGGACCCAGTTTCCGTCAAGCGAAAGAGCTGCACAAAGCTGTTGGGAACACTCAACTTGCATCTGGGGTAGGTGAGAGCAGAAGCCTAATCTACACAAGATGCCAGGGCCTCCTTCCTCTCACTTCCCACTTACAAACTCTAAGAATCTCCGCCTTCGGCCTCGGGATGGGACGGAGGCCGGGAGAGCCAGGGGACTGAACTACGCACGCGCGAGACCCGGAGCGACGCGCGCGCGGCAGGCGGAGGCAGTGTCATGGCGTCATCACCGTGCGACCTCTTTCCGGGAGACGGGCGTCCGCCGTATTGAGGTATAGTGCAAAGCTGGGTCCGGGCGAGTGTCGTGCTCCTGTTACGGTCCCCTTTCCCGCGCCCCGGGATCGCGTCCATCCCGTGGCCGGCCGGGAGGAGCCAGCGGGGCCCCGGCGCCGCTAGCGTGGTCCCGGCAGTCCCCTGAGCCTGTCCGTGCGGCTCAGGCCCTGCCTTGCTTCGGACCCTGGTTTCTCTCTCAGTCCTGCCTTTTTTGCTTTGATTGTTAGCGTTGCCTTTTAAGGATTGAAAACCAACCAGTGAAAACCCAACGCCATCGGTTTCTGGCTGATTTCAAATCTAAACGGAGAAAGGCCAAGATGGAAGGTGGAAAGTAATTTTTTTCACCCAGTCCTTACTGTTCTGCCCAAGATCGGAATACTTACGGTGGCAGTGTTAGCTCACTTGAGATAACGGCTTCCTTAATTTTATTTTTCTTTTTTTGACACTGGGTTTTTCTGTGTTGCCCTGGGTGTTCTGCATTCTCTCTGTAGTCCAGGCTGGCCTCGAACTCAGTCCCGCCACCCTCTGACTCCCTAGTTGATTATGTCAAGAAAGTAAATTTTCTTTATAGTCTGGGGAAAGTTCATCATGACTCAATTTTCTGTTAGAAGATAGGTTTAATGACTTAAAATTTGTTGACTACAGTTTAGTTTTGGCTTGGAAATGGTGTATTTGCCTTGGTGTGATGTTTATGGTCTAGCTATTAACCTGTTTGGGCTAAGAGTACACAGAACCAAATATCAACCATACACTTTTTATTTATAAATAACAACTAGGCCTTATTAAACTTTAGAAAACTACTCGTGGTTGGTAGAATCGACAGGCTGCATTGTTTTGTTACGAGATAAAATGACAGTGTGAACAGTCCTTTTTAAAAAAAGAATAGAAATGGAATCCCTCAAATCAGAGATGTTGTAGATGCTTTCCAATACCTGTAATGACACAATTTTCTCTTGTTTTTAACTTTTTAAATTGCTATGTATATAACAGTAGCTACTGTTTCCAAGCATTTAATCCTTTATATATGGCTCTAAGTATTCTACATTGGATTAAACTTGGATATTTTCATTTTCATAAAGCAGTAACTAATATTATTAGCTAATGTTTTGAGTATTCTACTAGTAGAGTACAGCTTTAAGAGTTTTACCAATATTATTTACTTAATCTCCATCACAATCTTATTATCATTTCTTTAATTGCAATCAACAAGTTCCATGCTTTGGAGAAGGTAGTTTTTGCTGCTTTCTAACTTTAGTTTTGAACTCATTGAAGTAAGCATTGAATAGAATTTGTTTCCAGTGTGACCCCAGTCTTAAGCTGTTTTCTTATTGTGTTTAAAATATTTCTGTTTATCTATGTGTATATGCTCTTCCTGTGTGTATGCCACATGTATGTGGGTACCAACAGAGGCCAGTAAAAATCAGATCCCATGGAGCTGGAGTTACAGGTGGTTGTGAGCTTCCCAGTCTGACTACTGGAAACCAAACTTGAATTCTTTGGAAGATAAACAATTGCTCTTAAATGCTGAGCCATCTCTCCAGCCTTGTAGTTCATGTGATTTTTGTCCCTGGAGTTTTGGATTGTGTGTTTGTGTGTGATGTTTTCCTCCATCGTTGTCCACTTTGTTCATTGAGTGACCCTCCACAGTGTTTCTTACTGGACCTGAGACTCACTGACTTCAGCCAGTCTAGCTAGGCTGCTAGGTGAGTCCCTGTTTCTCCCTTCTGAGTGTTGGGCCCCCTGCATACCTGCCCCACATTTATGAGGGTGCAGGAGATCTGAATTCCGGCCCTCAAGCTTGGGGTTGGGGTAGGTGCTTTATCCACTTAGCCATCTCTCTAACTCCTGTGATGTGTTTTTAGAGGTTAATACATTTTTGAAAAGGAAGCCTTATATATTTTCAGATTTTACTGAAAATTACAGCTAACACTAGCAGAATCACTGTATGACCAAGACAGTAGCATTTATTGAGAACATATATATGTGTGTGTGTGTGTGTGTGTGTGTGTGTGTTTCACCATTATTTTCTAAGGTGCTGCTGTATAAAACATAATTATAGGAATAGAACTATGATGCTCAACCTGCAAATAGCGCTCTTGTTCCAAAAAAATCAATCAAGTATATGTTGGATTTTCCTTCTCTCAACTAATGTGGTAACTATGTGGAACTCTAATTGCTATAGCAATGGAAACAGGTTCCAAATATACATCACCATATATTTTTCTCCTGAATCCATGTAGTAACTTCTAATATCTGTAAGTCCAAACTGTGACATGATGTTAAGATTCTCCAAACTTGGTTTCCAGTTAACTCTGTGTGTATGTGTGTGTGTGTGTGTGTCTGTGCATGTGTGCACATGTGTGCACGTTAATGATGTGTGTTATGGTGCTCATGATGGTGAGCACTATTGGCATAGATTCAAGTGAGTCTTGTGATCTTGAGGGTAAATTACATAGTATGTAGTGTACTTCTTAAATAAGTTACACGAGATATTCAACACCTCAGGACTCTGGCCTTGTACCAACTTCTTTTTTCTGTCTTCATTTATTCCTTAAATGATGGATTCCTATCTCATGACTTTAAATACCATCTGTTCATTGACAATTTCCAATTTTTTATTTCAGCAGTGACCACTTCCCCTCAATCCTAGACTCCTTATACTTAGCTTCCCACTCAATACTTTGATGACTCGACAAACATCTGAATACTGTTCTACTCCCACAAGCTTGCCCATCTTGATTTAGGGGAGATTTTTTTTTTTTTTTAAAATAACACTCCATAGTCTAGCTGGCATTGAACTCAGGATCCTCTTGCCTCAGATTTCCAAGTGCTGGGATTCTAAGCGTGTACCACCATGTCAGTTCATGTCTTAGTTAGTAGCAGCTTCACTCTTCTGGTTGTTTTACCTTATTCTCACAACCCACAAACAGCCCATAAGTGGATTCTGCTACCTTTGCCTACAAAATCCAACCCAAACTGGACTGCTATTCTCCACCTTCAGTTCCTTCTGCCTAGTTAAGTAGGTAGCTGGTACTGTCATTTTATCTAAACTAGTTTAACACCTCCATAGTCTCCTAGATTTCCTCTGTCCTGTACAGCAGCCATAGTAGCCCTATTAAGACCTAAGCCAGAGGGTACCACTCCTGCAGGGAACTTTCATTGTTTTACTTGCTGATCCCTTCCCTTCTCGCCCTGCCACATCTCCCAGTCAGTTGTATTTTCTAATATATTCGTTAATTCTTTGAGAATTTCATACATGCACACAATACATTTTAATCATACTTATCCCCACTCCTCTCCACACCCCTCAGACACCTCCTCCCTTGACCTTGTTAGTTGTTTGAAGGGTGCTTTAGCAAGCCTTCTTTCCTGGGATCCACAGCTGATTCTGTCTTGGATGACTGGTCTAGCTCCAGAATTGTGGTAGTGTGAGGGAAAGATAGGAATTAAGACTGAAGGACGAGAGGGCCAGACTTTGAAATTGCTTTCCTGTTTGTCCTGAAAGGGTAGGGAGCCATTGCAGGGCTCAGGAAGACTGAACATCAATACCTAGTTAGGGCACTGCGGTGAAGACTCCCTTCCCCATGGTCCTCTCCTGGTTTTGTCTCCTTGACTCCACCCTGAAGGGTGCTTTCTTGAACAGGTCGGGTCTTGTTATGTCTGCTATCCCCTCATGTCATTGTAATTTTGTGTTTCTGTGATTATTTGATTAAGGTGTATCATCTGCACTCAACACTAAGCACCGTATGGACACTAGTTTCTTAAGTAAAGAAATAAGTGGGATATATTGTTTATGCTGCTCTTCAGTTTTCATTCCTGACTTATCTTGGAAATCTTTGTAAACTGAACTTCAGTGCGTTTTCACTACTATAGAGTCCTTTATTGGATGATATAGCATCATTTATTTAATCAGTCTGTATTAGTAGGCATGCATGTTGTTCATTGTCTTAAGGTTTTGAGAAATATTGTAGTGGATGCACATTAACATTTTGTTTCATGTAAATTAAATGTACATTTCTGAGAAGTAAATTTACTGGGCCAAAGAACACACACACACACACACACACACACACACACACACACACATATGATTTTGAAATGGAGTGTCAAATCCAAAAGATGCTTAATTAAATCAAACTGCTAATGGTGAGAAGGGCCTGTTGGTGGCCACTTTAGCTTACATTAGATGCTGTTTGACACATGAAAAATGGTGTCTTGTTCTCTGGTTTCCTTGGTGAAGCTGAATAGTTTTCTTTGGTTATTAGTCATCTGGATTCTTCTGTGAGCTGATGGCTTCTTTTTCTTCTTTCTTTGGGGTTGTGTGTAATTTCTGCTTGTTTGTTAAATTGATTCGCAGAGGCTCTGTTTCCTGTTGTGCTCAGGTTATTTCCTTAGTATTTTATTTGGACTTAGACTTGATCTACGTGTCAGGTATGTTTCCTTAGTATTATATTTAGAACTATCTATGTGTTTTCACATGGGTACATTTTAAAGAATCAGGTAAACATAGAAGGAATTGTGGTATTTTGAGGTTGGAGGTGTAGCTTAGAGGAAGGGTGTATACTTAGCATTCTTAAGGCCCTTGGTTCAGTTCCCAAGCAGCTGCCCTGTCCTGCCCACTGAAGTTAGAGTGTCTTAAAGACATTCTGTGTATAATCAAACGTTCTGAAATGTCAGCCTTTGTTGACAGCAGTAGATTGTGAGTGGTGTTGAGCAGCTGTGCAGGTAGGTGTCCCTCTCTCCTGTGCTAGCTGTGTAAATGGTCCAGGCTCACCTTCTCTTCATCCTGCAGTGCACGGCTGAACCTCTTCAGCACTCAGTGTGTGATGATCTGCTGTCTGACTTCACTGTAATAATCCACGCAAATCCTTGTTGTGCTCTTTAGTTTAGGAAGGTTGCTTTTTTAAAATGTAATTTCATGTTTTTAATTACCATGTACTTCAGTATATATCCTTAAATAACAAACATCATATATCTGTAATACCATTTTCATATGCAACAAAATTATCCATAATTTTGATAATGAACTTTATAGATTAGATCAACTAGATTATTTCGTGAATGAAAAATTGGAAGCCCAGAGAGATTTAGTGATCCTCCCCCCCCCTCCCCCCCCCCCCCCCTAACAGAGTCAGTGTTCCAGCAGGCAGCACTGAAAGCTCAAGGGTCTGCTTCCACTACCCCCAAACCAACCTGGTACCACCCCCCCAAAACCAACCTGATACCACCCGCCCCCAAACCAACCTGATACCACCCCCCACCAGACCAACCTGGTACTAACCCCCCAAACCAACCTGGTACTACCCCCCAAAACCAACCTGGTACTACTCCCCAAAACCAACCTGGTACTACCTCCACCAACCAACCTGGTACTACCCCCCACCAGACCAACCTGGTACTAATCCCCCAAACCAACCTGGTACTACCCCCACCAACCAACCTGGTACTACCCCCCACCAACCAACCTGGTACTACCCCCCCAAAACCAACCTGGTACCACCCCCCAAAAAACCAACCTGGTACTCCCCCCAAACCAAGCTGGTACTCCCCCTAAAACCAAGCTGGTACCACCCCCCCCCCCCAAAACCAACCTGGTACTACCCCTCCAAAACCAACCTGGTACTACCCCCCCCCCCCAAACCAACCTGGTACCACTCTCCCAAAACCAACCTGGTACCACCCCCCAAAACCAACCTGGTACTAACCCCCCCAAACCAACCTGGTACCACCCCCCCAAAACCAACCTGGTACTACCCCTCCCAAAACCAACTTGGTACTCAGCTGTTGTTAAGATGCTTAAGGACTATAAATACATATATAAACTTGAACTTGAAAAGTAATTTTAGTGATAGTTGATAAAGATTTTTCATATCTAGGGTTTTTTTTTTTAAGTTTAGTACAATGAACTGTCAGAATGACACCGAAGTTTTAAAAAGCAAAATCAAATAAAAAATTTTCAGACAAACTCACTTTGTTGATTTCTTCAGCAAACATTAGAGGACTTGTTTATCAGACTTTCAGTTTTAAAATTTGCCTTCAATAGAATGCTTTAAAAAAATATGGCTTTTTTCCCCCCCATTTATTTTTATTTCTGAGATGGCAAGACTGGCCTTGAACTTAACCTGTAGCTGATGGCGACCTGGATCCTCATCCTCTAGCTCTACTTCCCAAGTGCATGTGCCACTGAATCTGGGTGAACATGGGTTTTGCTTATTGATATGTTGTATTAGAATCATGTTTTCAGAGCTTTGAAAATCTCAAGGGCTTGATGTGTGGCCTGGGTGGGTTTTTCCTCCCTCCCAGGAAAGAGGCGCCTTTTAGGAAGAGATGCTGGGAGGTAGCTAGCTGTTCTAGACTTGCATGCCAAGATTCACTTACTAACCTTACTCAAAAGTAAATGTGCTTTTTATTTTCTTTCTAAAGTTCTGTCTCCAGTATGAATTCTGAGAACTTCTTTTTTCAGTTGTTAAAATGGCAGGTGAAGAAATGAATGAGGACTATCCTGTAGAAATTCACGAATCTTTATCAGCCCTGGAGAGTTCCCTGGGTGCTGTGGATGACATGCTGAAGACCATGATGTCTGTCTCCAGAAATGAGTTGTTACAGAAGGTATTTTGTTGTTGTTGTTGTCTTTTGTTTTTGAGACAGGGTTTCTCTGTGTAGCCCTGGCTGTCCTGGAACTCACTCTGTAGATCAGGCTGGCCTTGAACTCACAGAGATATGCCTACCTCTTCCTCCCAAGTTCTGGGATTAAAGGTGTGTGCCACCACCGCCCGCAGCAGAAGGTATTTTAAATGTGTTTCCTGAAGATGAATTTCATAAGACGGTAACATGTGGAAGAAACAGTTGATTAGCATTGTCTATGTCTTCCTACTGGGGTTCCAGCCATAGAAGTGTTGGAGTATATTTGTCCAGAACATCCTGCAAAACTTTTGCATTGGGAATTTAATTTTGGAAAGCAAGGACATGATAGCATTTTTTTTTTTTTTTTTTTTTTTTTTTTTTATGGAACCCATCTTTGACCTTTTAAGAATTGTAATGATATCAAAGTTTCTGGAAACAATGCAGTACAAAAATTGTAATGAAATGGTTTTGTATTGCTTAAGCATTTTGTTCTGCTTCTTATATATAAGTGAACCATGTCCAATGCTTATGTTGAGTAATTACTTTTGACATAAAAACCCAGATTATAACTCTGAAATTGATACAAATTAGAATAATTTTTCTTGGATTGTAAAAATTCCTTGTTTAACCAGAAATGATACCCTGAAGTGAATTTATTTATTTATTTATTTTTTGGTTTTTCGAGACAGCGTTTCTCTGTGTAGCTTTGCGCCTTTCCTGGATTCTCGCTCTGTAGACCAGGCTGGCCTTGAACTCACAAAGATCCGCCTGCCCCTGCCTCCCCCTTGAGCGCTGGGATTAAAGGCGTACGCCACCACTGCCCGGCTGAAGTGAAAATTTTTAGCAAAAGAAAACAAAACAAAACAAAAAAAACCCCGCACTGGTTATGTTTGGGTATATGTGTGTATATACAAATACATGTAAGTTTGCAGTAGCGACTGATGAAAAAAAGAGGCCATGAATATGAAGGCAGCAGGGAGGGGTATACAGGAGGGTTTGGTGGGACGGAAAGGAAGAGAGAAGTGTTGTGATTAAAATACAATCTCAAAAATAACTAAAAAGAATCACTGGTTTAAGAAGACATTTTTGTGCAAATTATTTCTAGATCATTTTATTATTGGATTAAAGGAAGTGAGAAAAACATGCCTTTGATACCTTGTGGTTGGGAGAAGTTTAAAGTGTTATCTGTTGGTGTTCAGAGTTTGTGTATATCTTTCATTTTCTTGTCTCTCTTTTAGTTGGACCCACTGGAGCAAGCAAAGGTGGATTTAGTTTCTGCATACACATTAAACTCCATGTTTTGGGGTATGTATGTTTCTTTGTAGTTCATTAGAAAGTATATTATTATGTTAAGGACGATTTGTTTTTAAGAGATAGCAATTAACATAAAATTATCCTTTATAGTAATCTTATCAGTCAAATGTTTTTTTCTTTTATGTCAGAGTACAGGATGCCTGTGAGCCACATACAAACTTAATATTTCATAGAGGTTAAATTATTTGAAATTGAATTAACTATGCACCTTTCCTTCTTTGAGTAACTAGGGTTTCTTTTATTATAACACTCTTACTATCATATATACCACTTTATTTAATGTGATCTTTCTCTTATAGTTTATTTGGCAACCCAAGGAGTTAATCCGAAGGAACATCCAGTGAAGCAAGAACTGGTAAGACATCTGTGATTTATCCCTATTTATAGGTCTGTTGTATAACTCTGGAATTTCAGTCGTACGGCCATTATCACTGGTTAGGGAGATCAAAATTATAGCAGAATGGCATAAGTCTCGTAATTATTTATAACTTTCTTATTATTTTTCCTATAAATTCTTAAAAATTTTATTCATCTCCAGGGCTACTTAAGAAAAAAAAAAAAACTCTTAGACAATTCTTAAAAGTGTATTCATTTGATTTACTAGCAGAGACGGGGAAATTTCTCTCCTACCTTTTCAATTCCTCCATTAACTCATTTTCTCAGCAGTAAAGAATTCAGTTCAGCAACAAAGCTAAAAGCTTTTTTGGCACCAGCTATATGTATACTGTCCAGTAATTCTGCATCAGTGACATATTTACAACCCGTAATAAATCTTCTACGTTTGTGTATGTATTCCATTTAGATGTATAAGTACACTAAATAAGATCTAATATCTTGGAATTTTTGCTGACTTCAAATATTAAATCAAATCATCTAATTCGAAGGAGAAAAATAGAAATCAAACATAGTTACCTTACTGACTTGGCTTTATGAATAAGAATTTTAATGAATTTATTCTTTGTGCACATAAAATATAATGTACATATATATGCAAAACACACTTGACATTGTATCCTTGTTTTCAAGTCTTCTAGTAGCCAGTGAATGTGTTATTTACATCTTAGTAAAGCACTTAGAAATAAACTGAGTAATTCAGCCTTCTTCATTAAAAAAATGCATAGACCAGGATATTTTCTTCTTTTAAGGTTATTGAGGGAAAATAACATCATACTTAAATATAGCAGTTGTGAAAAAATTTTAAGAGAAAGGCATAAAGGAATATCTATAGATTTTATTTGACCTACAGTACTGGCTTTAAGAAGTGTAGGTCATCTTTTTAGCTTTCTGATAGTGTCCTTTTAAGAAATGATTTTTCAACACAAAGTTATTTACAGTACTCAATATTGTGTTTGTAAAAGGATAAGATCATTTGTCTTCGTTTTCCTTTAAGATCTACTTTATGGAGAGCACATTAATTTTCTGGAAAAGGATTGGCAAATAAAAAGCATTCTTAAGTCTATTACCCTTTTCTGACCTTGCAACCGACTTTACTAATTGATCACAGAATTAGAGGAAATCTATTTGCTATTTGTCATATGCATCACAAGTGAGAAAATAGTCACCATATTTATCCAAGGATATTTGAGTGCCTACTAAGAGCTAGGCATCATTTTCAAGTGAGGTAATGCTTCAGAGAAAAAGCTGAGGAATGTGGCAGATGCCACACCCAGAATGAAGGGAAACACACAGTAAGATAAACACTGCATGTACTGACTGTGTAGGATGCTAAAAAGGTAGTTTATGGGGAAAAGAAAAAGCAGAGCAGGTATAGCGAACTGGAGTACCTGGGTCAAGTTCCAGTGTTAATGGTGAAGACAAGATTGACAGTTGAGCAGACTAGAAGGGAGTAACTGGATGGATGTTTGTCAGCAGAGCAATAAGCAGGGTGCAGGTCCCAGGGCAGGACGAGGGTGGATGTGCTGCCTCGTAAGGGTTGGGCTCTTACAGGAGAGACTAAGGAGCCAGTAGAGGATTTTGAGCAGTTACTCAGTTTTGATAATAAAACACTTGTAAGATTTTTGTATTTTACCGTGTGTGTTTCATCTGTTTTATTTCAGTGAAACTTGTTTTTGAGTAATGATCAGTCATTTACTATATTTTATGGTTTTCATCAGCTTTATTTCACCATTTGAAATATAAGATTTATTTATTCTGAGTAATATTCTCAGGAGATTTAAAGTGGTCCAGGAAACTACTATGTTTCTTAACTTTAAAGTCTGTGTATTTTATTAGAAAATTTCACATACTTTCCAGTCAAAATTATGAAACTGAATAAAAAGATCTCCTATTTCATTCTGCCTATTTTAATTGTGACACTAGACAGTAACATAAAATAGATATAAATACTGCCTCACCCATTTTCTGTTTAGAAAAATGATGGGAGAATTTAATTTGTTGATGTAAGTGTAGAACTCAGATTTTAGAATTTACTCTTCAGATACAAAATAGTTAAAATGAGAATTTAGGATAATGTTAATTAAAACAATAGAGCTATATATAAGCCAGTTATTGTTCAACGCTATAGTGATACCCTAGTGCGAGCCTTGCATGAGCTTTCTCTGGAAGAGTTCAGAACACTTCTAAAATATTTGGCTCTTTGTTGCTTAGACAGGGTCTTGTGGAGCTCAAGCTGGCCTCAAACTGGATGATGTTAAAGTCTTGATCCTCCTGCCTCTACTCTCCAAGTGCTGGATGCACCTCCATGTCCACTGGAGGGAGTTTAAAGTTTCTTTCCTAGACTCTCAGCTCTGAGAAAGCATGGGGCGTGTTCATCCTGTTCATTTGCACTCACTAGTACCATGGACTTAATGGACAATAAATACTCACTGAGAAAGAGGATAATAAAACCTAGCAATAGTGAACAGCTCAGGAAATCATTGCCTTTTGTTTTTCTTTCTTTTTATTTCTAAGGAAAGAATCAGAGTCTACATGAACAGAGTTAAAGAAATAACAGACAAGAAAAAGGCTGCCAAGCTGGACAGAGGTGCTGCCTCAAGATTTGTCAAAAACGCGCTCTGGGAACCCAAACAGAAAAAGACACCAAACGTTGCTAGTAAAGGAAAAAGTAAACATTAACTTTTTGGTTTTGATGGACATGTTTCCAAAAAGTACATCGTTTTTATCAGTTTACAAAACAGGTAGTTACGTGGCAATGTGAGGTTTAAATGGATTCCTTTTTGAATTCATATATAAATTTAAACATTAAATTTGGGATACTGAATCTTTTTTTGCTGAGAAAGATTAAGTTGTCCTTATTGATTTTCATATAGAGCATCATGTTTTTAATATTGTAAGATATTCTGTAAGCAATTGTGGAATCCAAATGTTCTTTGTAAACATTTGTAGTGTTTTAAGTGAATAATGATATTATGAAATGTGCTATCTGTAGACTGGAGTTATCAGGACATCTGTTTCTACTAATGATGATAAATGCAATGACTTAAATACCCACTTTGTTTTCTGTTTAGTTAGTTCAACATGGTTCTGTGATTTTTGGAGTAATTGCTTTCTTGATATTCAAAGTGCAGAATTGAAACCTTAAGGCTGTCCTTTAATTCTTCATGTTCCATTTACAATAAAACATTCTCATTACCACTGGTGGAAACTGAGTTTGTGTGTCCTGGCTGGCTTTGGCTTGATTCCCTCCTGATAAGGGTTGTAGCTGTGTGGCTCACTTGCTTCTTGCTGTACACAGAGAAAGTGAACATGTTCTCCAGATGAGGAGGTAGGCGTGAGAAGCTCCTTCCAATAGACAGCATTTATGAGTCATGCCCCTCAGTTTTCTTGTTTCACTCTTAGATTTTTTTTTTGACTATATATTTCTTAGGCATATGTACTTAGGAATATTTTGACCCAACTTTCTTTATTAAGTATTGCCCCTTAGGAGTAATCACATTGTATTTCCATTCTGATTTATCTTTCTAGAATATTTGTTATGGAGAATTCTGCTTATTAAACTGTTTTAGGGGGCTGGAGAGATGGCTCAGAGGTTAAGAGCACTGGCTGTTCTTCCACAAGTCCTGAGTTCAATTCCCAGCAACCACTTTCACAACCATCTGTAATGAAATCTGGTGCCCTCTTCTGGCGTGCAGGTGTACATGCAGACAGAACACTGTATACATAATAAATAAATAAATCTTTAAAATAAACAAACAAACCATTTTAGTGACTGAGCCCATATAGCCTGCTGCTCTCAGCCCATGTCATCCTGTGTAGGAATGCCAAGTATATCTAAGTTCTTTAATTTTTGAGAATAAGAGTTATTGAAATTGCCCATGATTAATTTTCCACAACTAACTTTGAATATATAAATTTCTTGATTCATGGTAGCAGATATTGAAAATGGTCTTAAATTATCATGGGCTTTGTAAGGCATGTTAAAATCTATGATATGTGGAGAGTAATTCTCTTATAGATGCAAAAAGTCTCTTAACTCTGGTACCAGATACTTTTTGAAGTGTAAAATCATTGATGAATACTTGTAGTTATTTCACTCTTTGCCATTTTAATTCTCTCAAACTTCTAGTTAGTTTTAAAGTAACTTCATTAGAGAAATAAGTGCTTTATTAAGATAATTATAGAATGCATTCTTTTTTTTTTTTTTTTGGTTTTTCGAGACAGGGTTTCTCTGTGTAGCTTTGCGCCTTTCCTGGAACTCGCTTTGGAGACCAGGCTGTCCTCGAACTCACAGAGATCCGCCTGGCTCTGCCTCCCGAGTGCTGGGATTAAAGGCGTGCGCCACCACCGCCCGGCTAGAATGCATTCTTAATGTTCATTGCAAAGAAACTTATATCTTGTGTTTCTTTTTAAATTTCATAAAGAAAAAAATTTTATTGAAAACTATCTCTATTGCAGAAAATCATTAACTAAAGTATTTGTTTCTGAAAGTCCAGCTCTACATCCCATTAAACTGGAGATCTTTAAATATTTCTTTCAGCATTTGCTTGTAAAAATAAGATTTTGGGTCTATTCTGTTTTATTACATAGAATTTGAAGTAATTATTATAGCATACCAAGGAGCTAAATGGCTGCAGTTTATTGGGCTATTTGTTTAATAAATTAATACACTGATGTCCACGCTGCCAAACACTGTGCTCAGTTCTGGAGGTGATGTTTGCAGCCCTTGTGCTGTGTAAGTATGGGAAATTGCGCTCACTAGCCTTATCCAGAACTACACGGAGTGGTGGGCTCATCTAGACTACAAAATAGTCATTGGTAAGTTATTCCAAGTGATGCTTTTCTCTAAGGGTTGGTGTTAACTGTGTGCTTTATCATCTTGGGAATCAATACATCAGAGAGGTTGCAGCTGTGGGTAGTAGATATTGATCCAAATGAAATCTTTAATATTTTAAATAAAATTTTCTTGCTCATAGTTACAGAGTGGGAGGTAGAATATGTTAAATTAAAATGTGAAGATTGAATCATTTTTTACATTTCTGGAATTAGGTCATATCAAGTGGGTGGGTTTGTAGGAAACTGAATTATCTACTCAGTTACTAAGATGCACTGGTATTCTAATTACAGCTTTTAAAGTTGTTTAGAAACATGAGTACTTCAGAAATGGACAGTGTACTGAAGATAGACACTTTTTTCTTAAGTAGGTTATTGAAGTTAAAGATACTTTGGGATTAATCAGTTTATGATTCTATTAAATTACAGTTTCATACAATAAATCCCCAGAACTTGGGACTTTTCAAAGTATCAGTAACGAGAAGGATTTGGGTAGTGATTCTGAACACTTTTAAAGCCCGGCTGCATATACAGCAGGAAGAAAAAGAAGCACCAAGCCGCACAGCATGGCGGTCCACTGTTGAGACGGTTCAGGGCCCTCCCAGTGACCTCACTGGCTTGTGTGAGTGCTGAGTGGACTTTCCTGAGGTGAGCATCCCTCTCGCCTTGCACTCTAGTCTAGGGACTACACACCATGTGCTGCTCAGTTAATGGGTGCCTTAGAGTTGTCACTGATGGCTGTGCCTTTACATAGAGTTAAGTAGAACTTGACACATTTGGTTTCTTAGCAGGATTTTTTAAAAATCTTTTGAAATTTTTTTTGTTTGGAGATTTGTCTTGCTGTCAAAGTGAGCTCATTGTCCCAGACTGCTCCTTGGAGCCCCTGTCCATTGACTTGATTGCCTTTTTGGGATGCTTACATTAGGGTGTCATTTTTTAATTTCATTTTTTGCGTTGGAGATTGAACCAGGCCCTCAAGCATGCTTGGCAAGCACTCCATCCCCAGTTACAGCACAGTTTAAAATATAGCCCAAATTAGTGAAGCTATCCACAAAAGGGGCAGCTACAGTGAAGTGACTTGACTTTCTAACTTTTAACCCCACCTACCTCCCGTCCAAGGCCCAAACCCAGCCAATTCTTGTTCCCGCTCCACCCTGCCCCTCTTTTGAGACAGGGTCTTACTATGTAGCCCTGGCTGTCCTGTGATGTCTACAAAGACCTGACTTCTAAAACTCTTACTGCCTCTGCCTCCCAAATGCTGAGGGCGGGTTGATGCCCTCACACCCAACTCAGTTCTGGTTCTTTAAGATTTATTTTTATGTATGTGAGTTTTGCCTGCATGTATGACTGTGCATCACAGGGGTGCAGTACCCACATAAGGCAGTAGAGGGTGTTGGATCCCCTGGAACTGGAGGAGTAGTAGTAAACTGCCACGTGGTGCTGAAACTGAACTTTTATCTTCTCCAAGACCAAGGTATGATCTTGGCCACTGACATCTCTCCAGACGCTGGCATTGGTTCTTAAAAGGTGGAAAGATGCTGCTGCATTTTACTCCCTCTCAGGAAGCCTTGAAGTTAGCACATGGTCTCAGCAGGACCTCCACATGCAAAATGTCAGTTTCACAAAGTGATATATATTTCAGAGGGTGTACAAAATGTGATGGTGTAAAAATAAGCTTTTATAAATGAAACATCGAAGAGACTTTATTATTCGCTCTTCAGTTTAGTGTTGCCTTTAAGGTGTACCATTTCATTTTGGCAGCTACAATAAATGGCCAAGGGAAATTGAAGATAATAATTCAACATTTCAAGACGCCGCCGTCATAATGAATGTAGACCTATCCCGGACTTGGATTTAAAGTTTATAGTCATACAGTATTTTAAAGCCAAGTATCCAGGAAATTCATGGTGATAGGATTTGAATGAGGAGATTAGGAGAAATAGAACAGAACACTTTCCTTGTGGGGCTGTTATCTATTGAGATAAGGTGTTACAGTGTTACTGCAAACAGGAGCTTGTTATTCTGAGGTTGCTGTGGAGTTCGGTTCATCTTAGAGTTTATTAAAAGGGACTGGTTATTTAAATTAAGAAGATTATAACAGGAAATACATCCAGTGTAGAGCTGGAGCACTGGTTTGCTGAGAGACTGCTGTGATGGACCAAGCTGCTAGTCTTGTGCCTGGTGTCTTTCATTCTCACGCCCATTCCTTGAGTTACTTAAACTGAAGTCATGGGCTACCCTTGTCTCATTCCTGTTGTTAAGAAAGAAATTATTTTAGCATGTGTGTTTACTCAGGCATCTATTAGCTATGTTTGAGGTTTTGATGCTTGTGTTTTGGATGATTTGTTAGAGGGACACAGAGCATGGAGTATTTTGTAGTTTTGCCAGGGCACAATCGTAATTCTTACTAATTCCACAAAGGAAGGCAATATTCAACCTAGCTGATGATTCACCTTAGCTTCCAGTTTTTTTTTTTTCTCACTTGTAGTCTTATTCATTTGTTCACTCATTGATTCAGTAACATTCTTAGCTGAGCTCCTGTGTGCGAAGGTCTGTTTTAGGCATAGAGGATTCAGTAGTTGACCCTGGTTCGGGGGTCTTTGGAGATACTAGTTTGTGTGTGTGTGGTTTTCACAGTGCTGGGGTTAAGCCTACATGCTAGGTAGGCAAGTCCTCTACCATTGAGCTATATCCCTGCTCCAAACTTGAAAATGACTGCCATGAGTGAACTTGGGCCCCCACCCCCTGCATTATATATTGAAGACTTAACTAATTTCAATACCTCAGAATGTCACCTTATTTTGGAATGGAGTTATCGCACATGTACTCAGTGTGAGGTCACTAGGGTGTTTTCTAATTGCGTACGACAAGTATAAAAATGAGGCAGTGTGGATGTGTATGCAAGGAGAAATGAAGGCAGAGATCGGCTTGAGGCTCTCAGGAGTTAAGGGACTCCAGTGTCCACAGAGCACTGGACTCCAGGTGCGGGGTGTGGGACAGGAACCAGCTTCATTCACACCCATTTTGAACAGTCTCCAGAAGCACAGATGGTACATTTTCTATTGTATGAACTGCCCAGTGTGGGCGTTCCGTTAGGACTGCCCTAGAAACAGATTCAGAGGCCACCAGATAAAGGGAAAGGAAGAAAAACAGGTCTTGTGTGTGAAAGTGTGTATGAGGAGCCTTGACAGGTGAAGGTGTAATTCTGAAAACGCCCTGGCACCTGTGTAAACCTAGGGACAGTTTTAATGTGGGCAGAGATGTCAGGACTTCTATCTTGAAATGTCAAGGGCATGCTATAGTCTTTCTGAAGGCAAAACATTCAAACCTTTCTAACATTATGCCCATTGTGGTTGAATGTTCCATCTTTTAAATACTTTTTTTTTTGTTTTTTCACACCAACATTTCCATATTGCATGGCATTTTCCTAAAACAATGCAGTAGTTAGTTTGAAATAGTGAAAATAAATGCTTAAAACCCCATACATAGGTGTGTGTAATTAGTACTGTTAGATGAGCACATGCCACCGTAAAAGTCCCACATGGAATTTATCTGGCTGGATGTAGATTTTTTTTTTTAAGGTGTGCACCACCACCGCCCGGCTTTTTTTTTTTTTTTTTTTTTTTTTTTTTTTTTTTTTTTGGTTTTCGAGACAAGGTTTCTCTGTGTAGCTTTGCACCTTTCCTGGAACTCGCTTTGTAGACCAGGCTGGCCTCAAACTCACAGAGATCCGCCTGCCTCTGCCTCCCAAGTGCTGGGATTAAAGGCGTGCGCCACCACCACCCGGCCTTGTTTTTTTTTTGTTTCTGTGTAGCTTTGTGCCTCTCCTGGAACTCACTCTGTAGCCCAGGCTGGCCTTGAACTCACAGAGATCTGCCTGCCCCTGCCTCCTGAGTACTGGGATTAAAGGCCTGTGCCACCACTGCCCGGCTGGATGTAGATTTTTTTAAAGGGCCTCTTCCCAATCCTTAAACTGTATAGTGTGCTGTTCAGTCATGGTGTATAGTGTGTGTGTGTATGTGTGTGTGTACTCCCACTTATTCCCTGCCTTGGAGTTAGCAACTAAAGAATTCAGAAGTAGCCTTTACTCCTAATAATTTGGGTCCAATTGTTTGCCTTTTTAGCGTTGTAAATGCCTTTACTGCCTTTAGTTTTTAGAACAGGCCAGTAGTTAAAACACAAATGATAAAGACATAAATGGACCTTGGGAATGTAAAAGCCTGTACTGAAAAGAGTCTGCCGAGGGGAGGAGAGAAGCAGCGTTCTCAAGATGATACATTTAGATGCTTGGAGGGACATTTTCTTGATTAACGATGGAAGTGGGGGCGCCCGTCCACGGTGGGTGGTGCCACCCCTGGGCAGGCCGTTCTGGGTTATATGAGGAAACAAGCTGAGGCAGCGGTAGGTTAGCAAGCCTTAAGCAGCCTTCCTTCGAGGCCTCTGCTTCAGTTTGCCCCTCTGGGTTCCTGCTCTACCTCTGGCCTTGGCTTCCCTTACACACAGTCCTGTAAGATGAAACAAACCTTTCTCCAGTCAGTTGTAGGTTAGTGTTTTATCAGAGCAACAGAAAGAGTAGAATATCACTTTATGATATACTTGTGTGATATATATATATATCCATATATATATATCCACATATATATCTCCATATATATATTTATATTTGGGGTGTGTGTGTGTGTGTGTGTGTGTGTGTGTGTGTGTGTGTGTGTTTGTGTGGTGTCAGATCTCAGTTTTACTACATGGGTTCTGGGGCTCAAATTAGGTCATCAGGCTTGGCTGCACGTCTCCTTAAACTGTTGAGCTGTCTTGTCTGCCCCATTTCTTCTTCTTATACAATTAAAATTTTTACTCACGAACTTTATTTTCTAGTGGTGATTTTCAGTTCACAGATCAAGTCAGAAAGTTTGCATACGCTCAACCTCCCTACATAGGCACGAATCTTCCCCCAAAAGCACATCCTGGGTCACATTGTACTGTTGTCACAGCTAATGAACCTACAGAGTCTCCAGTTTCTGTTTGGGTTCATTGGATGGTGTTTATTCTATGGTTTTGGACAAATATAATTACACCCACCCGCCACTCTATTTATAAAACTGAATGGTTTCATTGCCCTGTACATCTGTGTTTTATGTACTTATCTCTTCCCTCTCTAGCCCCGGCAACTATTATTTTCATTGACTCTTTTGTTTTGTCTCTTCCAGAAGAACACATCCTTGGAGTCAGACTGTGTGCCTCTTTTCAGATTGCCTACTTTCACTTAGTGAGATACATTTAATTTTCTCCTTGTCATTTCATGGCTTGATAGCTCATTTCTTTTAAACACTGGATGCTGTCCTATTTTGTTTTATGGACAGTACCTCATTTAAAGACTGCTTTATTTATGTTTCAATCACCAAATGACATTTTGGTTTGGCAATTACGAATAATGTTGTTTTGAACATCACGGTAGGTTTTTGTGTGAGCCACTATGTGGGTGCTGGGAATTGAACCCAGGTCCTCTGGGAGAATAGCAAGTGATCTCCAGTCCTGTAATGCAATTTAATTTTAAGACATTTAGTTTTAACTTTTGCCATACAATAGAGGTTCAAAGTAAAACAAAAACACTCCAAAAGTCCCAAGTAAACTAATATAAGAAATAAATGAGATGTAGAAAACCCTAAATTTCTTAATGATAAAATTTTGATGGAGCCAGGCAATGGTAGTGCAGGCCTTTAATCCTGGCACTTTAATCTCTGTGAGTTTGTAGGCCAACCTAGTCTACAGAGCAAGTTCCAGGGCAGCCAGGGTAATACAGAGAAACCCTGTCTCGAAAAACAGACAAACAAACAAACAAATTAATGCAGCTGTGATCTGTGTACGAAGATGTTGGAACCGGGAACGTTTGACTCAGAGCAAGACTTGGGGCCTAGACATGCAGCACAATGGTGGAAATCTGCCTGTTGGGGAGGCAGATGGCTCAGCAGCTAAGGGCATATGCCACCAAGCCTTATGACCTGAGTTTGATCCCTGGGACCCACCTCATGGAGGAAGGGAACCAATTCATATAGACTATCTTCTGGCACACACACATACACACACACACACACAGAGTAAATGGACATAATAATTTTTTAAAGACTTGCCTGTCAGATGCATGGTTGTGGGTTTGCTCCCCAGCGTGAAAGCTTTGTTTTTGTTATTCCTAACAACTGGAGCATTTTTTTTGCTCTTTATCATGATACAATGCATAAAATAGGATAAATGTTATTTCAAGTTTCCTATTGGGTTGCCATTGGCACAGGTGAGATCCAGGCACAATGCTTTTTCTTGTGTTGATATTTGTAATTAAGGCATAGGTTGTTACATTTAAGAAGTGGTTTAAAACCGGATGAAAGTGCATTCCCGTCATCGTTTGCTCTGAATGGGACTGGTCTGTTCGTGGTCCCCGGCGTCACACTGCACGTCGCCTTTGCAGATTAGCTGCTTCCACTGGGCAGTGAGCACCTATGCCTCACCCGTGTCTCTTCGAGGCTTGAGCTGTTGTTGCCGGTGCTCTTGTCTGGACCCGGTGTTTCCAAGCTGAAACTTGAAACAGCTCATACAAATCCAGCTTCTCTGGCACACTGCAGCAATGAACAACAAAGAGACCCTGACTCGAACAAGGATCGACACCCAAGGTTGTCTTCTGATACCCACCACCACCACCACCACCACCACCACCACCACCACCACCTACACCACCATCACCACCACCACCACCACCACCACCACCACCACCACCAACAACAACAACAACAACAACACCATCACCACCACCACCACCACCACCACCACCTACACCACCATCACCACCACCACCACCTACACCACCATCACCACCACCACCACCACCACCACCACCACCACCACCAACAACAACAGCAAAACCAAAGCAATTCTTTCTGAAGCCAGGTATCACGGCAGATGTCTGAAGTCCCAGAACTTGGGAAATGGAGACAGGAGGATAGATGTTTGATTCCATAGCAGTTCAAGGCTGCCTGGGCCACAAGAGATCTTATTCCAAATATCACTATCTTTTCAGATAAGTAATTCATTCTTTAGACTTATTGATTCTTACTCTTTCTGGTTTTATAAAACAAGCTGTTTATAGAAAACAAGGCAGTCTCCTTAACATGAGGTCATTTTAAATCTGTTTTCTATTTAATTTGACTGTAAAAATCATTTATGGAACAGCTAATACCAATGTAGCTGTGGAACACAAGTGTTTATTAGTACCTACTGTCTGCTCCCGTTTACTGAGCACCTACTATCTGCTTCAGAAAGTAGGAAGCTAGCTAGATCTCTCCATGTTCAAACGAACTTAAAATCTAGGGGAGGTTTCTCTTAAATCTCCAGGCAATACAAAGGAGTATTTTCAAATTGTAACCACTCATTCAATATTTTTACTTTAAACAAAGATGCTTTTAGCTTTTTAAAAGTTAGGTGTCACTTTTATGTAGCTACACAGTAATAACAATGTTCACCTGTCACGGTTGAGATTTATCACAGTTGCACTTTCTGACATGAACCACTAGGTGGCAGCAAAAGAACGTGGGTTTCTGTCTTGCTTTGTGTACCTAAAAATCAAGTGGGAACTATTTTTGGATTTCATGGATGATGGAGAAAAAAATAAAGTGATTAAAACTTGATGGGACTGGAGATATATCTCAGTTGCTAGAGTGCTTTCCTGCACACACGAGTCTCCAGTTTGATACTCAGCACCACATAAAAAGACTGGTATCAAGAACCAGGAGGGTCAAGGTCATCCTCAGCCACGAGTGAGTTCTAGGCCATCCTGGATAAGAGAGACCCTGCTTCAAAAAAATTAAATTAAATTATAAAAACATGTAACTTCAACAGACAATACCCGGACAAATATTGTGGTTGAATGTTTTTTACCTTTGGTGTCAAAGTTATATTTTTTTTTTTTTTGGTTTTTCGAGACAGGGTTTCTCTGTGTAGCTTTGCGCCTTTCCTGGGACTCACGTGGTAGCCCAGGCTGGCCTCGAACTCACAGAGATCCGCCTGGCTCTGCCTCCCAAGTGCTGGGATTAAAGGCGTGCGCCACCACCGCCCGGCAATATTTTATTATTATCCAAACCATAATCTGAAGTTCTTTAAGAAGTTTCTTTTAGTACCAGGAGTATTTCCCAGGATTTCTATGAAATCAGTTTTTATATTTATAGCAGTAAAGAAAAGACACACAAATCAGACACCAAGACAAAGTTGTTCAGTAAGCACTTGGAACAGAGGGCTTGACTCCAGGAACAGTGGGAGGGAGTCGCTTTACTTTGTCATTTATTTTAAACAGCATTCGAAAAATCGAGTTGGGTGACTTTATTCATGGACAGAAGTTTGTTTTAAGAAGTTACTTATCAGGTAGATTTGAGTAGTGTGGACATCTTAGTTTCTTTTTCTCTTACTGTGAGACAATACCTCGAGGACAGCATCTTAAGGGACGCAGGGTTTACTCTGGGTCACAGTTTCAGGTTAGAGTCTCTCTTGGTGGAAAAGTCGAGGCTGCAGGAGCTGGCAGCAGCTGGTCAATGGCATCCAGGACCAGGCAGCTGAGAGCAATGAACACCGCTGCTGCCCAGCTCCTTTCTCTCCTTCCGTTGTCCAGGATCCCAGCCAGGGGACGGTGCCAGCCACAGGAGGTGGGTCATCCTACACCAAGTAATGTCATCAAGACAGCCCCCCCCACAGGCTTGCTGGGAGGCGTGTTTCTCCAGGTGATGTTTGATCCTGTCTTCTTGATAACCAATGGTCATTACTGCAGTGTGTCCCTGAAGATTTCACGACACTTCTATAAATGTTCAGTGGCTTAGCTTTTGTCTAAGTTGTCCATGAAATCTCAAAAATGTTTAACGATTTGCAGTCAGCTACAAAACAAAAAAAAAAAATTATTTTACTTTTGTCCAGACAATTGAAATCCATTTGTATAAAGAATAGACATTCCCATCCCCTCAAGAATTTCAGCTGCACTTCAGAAAAATCTTTCTTTCTAAATGAACATTACAATAAAAACCTTACAAATAAAAAACCCCACACATTGATGTTAAACAGACCCGAAGTCTATACATCTCACTGAGCCTTTTCTATAGAGTTAGAATAGCCATTCTAAGGCTTCACTGTATCTCACACCTTCACTATTGAGTATATCTTTATGTACTTGTCCATCAAAACTCAAAAAATCCACAACAGATTTAAAAATAGAAAACCAATTGGCTTTATATCCTCTTTTGACTGAGGTACCCTTTAAATGCATTTGGTCCTTACTCTGCCTCCAATATGGAGCCTTTCTTTTTCTCTTTTTCTGTATTTATATTGTACACACACACACACACACACACACACACACTTGCCTCGATTCCACACACAAAGTAGTACATGCAGTTTTTTCTTTCTGAGATTTTGTGATGTCGCTTAATATTACACATTCTAAATCCACCTATTCTCCTGCTAATTTTGTGATTATATTTTTCTTTAGAGCTGAATAGTATTTGTGTACACACACACACACACACACACACACACACACACACACACACACACACTTTTCATCATCTATTCATCTGTTTATGGACAACTAAACTGATCCCAATTCTTTGCCATAGTGAATAGAGGAGCAGGAAGCATTCGGGTGCAGATTATCTCTGTGGTAGGGTATGGAGTTTTCTGGGTATACGCCAAGGAATGAAATAGCAGAGTCATAGGGAGTTTTGTTTTGATTTTTTTTGAGAAATCTCCAAACTGACTTCCACAATGGCTGTATTAGTTTGCACCTCCAACAACGGTGAGCAACTGTTCCCCTCCATATCTTCTACAATATTTGTTGCCAGGTTTGTTGATGTGCTAACACTATTCCTGACTGGAGTGAGGTGGTGTCTCAAAGTAGTCTTGATTTGCATTTGCCTGGTGACTAGGAGTATTGAACACCTTTTTTTAAAAAAAGGGAATTGTGTTTTTTCTTTTGAAAACTTTCTGTTCAGTTCATTTGATTTTCTTTCCTTTTTAAAGAAAGTTTTTAGAGAAAAATTAGTTAGCTTACTTGAAAGCTTGTGAATTACAAAACCCCAAACAAACAAATAAACCCCAAACCCAAGTGCAGACTAGCAAGGCTGCCGTCGTCCAGGGGGCAGTGAGTGGAGCTGGGTAGCATCGCCTGGTGCGGGGTCCCGCAGAGCCCTCTTGTGTATCGTCAGTTCAGTCTCTTCAGGTTTGGAATCCTTACATTCCTTTCAAACACTTTCATTTTTTTTTATGTATGTGTGTCTGTGTATGTCACATGTATTTGGGTACCCACGGAGGCCAGCAGAGGGTGTGAATCCCGGAGCTGGAGTTCCTGGCAGTTGAGAGCCACCCTAGGTAGGTGCTGAGAACCACACTCAGGTCCTCCACTAGGGCAGCAAGTGCTCTTAACCGTCTCTCCAGTCCCGATCTTACATTTTGTAGACAACATTATCACAGTTTCTGGTGCATGCGTGATCTGGGCCACGGAATCCTATGTTATTTCACCCAGGGACCCACATCACGCGTGTATCAGCAAGCAATGCTGTTGATTATTTTCATGGCTATTTTAAGTGTCATCAGATTTGACAAGCTAACAACTTCTCATGAGTGGTTTCTAAAATCCATCTTCAGGTAACTATCTCCACAGACTGTCTTCTAGTGTGAACTGTAGGATATCGGAAAGACTGCTAAGCACACAACTCCAGCTATTTTGTTATGCCTGTGTCTGTTGACTTTTGATAAATTACCGAAGCTGTTTGTATTCTCCATCTATAAAACGGACAGCTAGGCTGGCTTCCTGTTATGGACTACACAAATTTTAATGGATATGTGTCAGATTTGGGGAAGAAAATGGTATCTAAAATATTATTGTTGGTAGAACTAAAATGCGCGTCAGTTTTTTGTTTTTAAACCAGGAAACTTTGACAGGCAGTTAACTTTCTCCAGTTTGCTGCCTATTTACCTCTCCTAAGTGGTAGTTCTGGTTAACTGTTGAGTTTAAGACACTGGAGATCTCAAACCCCGTCCCCGGGAGGCTCTTTGGTTTAAACGTCCAGCCTCACTGTTCTCTGATCTATTTGGATAGGTGAACTTGTGGTAGGTGAGACCATGGGCAAAGCTTGAATGCACCAGGCAGTGAAAAATTTCTACTATAAGACAAAATGATATTTTTTGGGGGGATTAGAAACTGGCAATCTCTCCCTAAGTGATTCACAAGAAGCCCTCAGCCCAAGGGCTCTGTTTTGTTTTTGGTGTTAAAGATAGTTGTTCCTCTTGACTTAAGGCATTGAGGAGCAGCTCTCTCCATATACATGATTCCAGGAGATGAGGGACAAACATTCTATGTCCAAGCTCCATCACAGATCAACAAATCAGGCATCCTGACTGAGTCCAAGCAGTTTTCGGCCTGCGTCACTGTGCACCAAGGTTGAAGTCCCTGAGAAACTGTAGAAGGAACAACTCAGTGGAAGGTTTAAATCTCAGACTCTCTCAACATCCGTTAGATTGTCCGTGCTTTTACTGCCTCACCTCTTCAAAAGGTACCTTAATTTGAAGATGAGACACAATTCACACTAGACCATATGTGCTCCGAATCTGTCAGTCCCTCTTATCAGCTGACCCCGACATTCCCATGACCCCCAGGCTTCCCTTTGCTCCAGCACGGAGAAGGAAAGAATTATTCCTTCCTCCCATAGTGCCTATTCACCATGCCATTCAAAGAAATATAAAAATGAGCGCAAGATTCATCTCATTTCAGACACTGCTGAGTTCTTACATGTAGGTACAATGCCTCACAAACAGTCTTCCCAGCTCAAATCCACTTCATAACTATAGGTCTTAAGACATTAACGGTTTCTCGACTCTCATTTTGCCAAAAGGGCTAAATGCCCAACTGCCTTCTAAATACATTTACATCCACACATTAGTGTTTCTTTTCTCAGCCTTTGTCAGAGGACCTTCTTGCAGCGTGTGGCAGTCTTGCAGACTCATGATGGATGTAGTGATGGGCTCTAAGTCACTTTTCTATATCACTCCCTCCAAGGCTCAGGGAACACAGCAGGGTGGGGGAGGAGAACAGAAGAGCAAGACGGGGGGGGGGGGGGTGTGGGGGGGGGGCAGGCATGTAAGACGATGTCTTCTGGACATGCCATGGCCTTGCACTCATGAACTCTTGTGGATAACAGCACAAGACCTGCAGAAGACTAGGACAGTCAACATCTCATCACGGAAGGGGTAAGGGCTCACGAGGCCCCACCCGCTGAGGTACTATTGATAGTTAACAGTGGCTGGGAAGGAATACCACTCCTTTCAGTGGCGAAGCCACTGATAAGTTGCCCGTGTTCCAGCGAATCACCTCCCACCCAACCTCAGGCATGCAGCCATAATTAAATCCAGTGGGTCAGACATGAGTATAAGACGGGCCTTGGTAGAAAGAAGAAGGGTTTCATCAAGAGAGGGAGAGGGGATGAGAGTGGGTAATAGGGGGTAAAAAGGGACTAAACTTCATTACATACTATGTATTAAGTTATATATTGTATATTAAATTGTCAGAGTAAAGAACAAACCAATTAGTGGTTTTCCTAGTCTATCTGAAGTCATATAAAAGGAGTCTCATACTTCAAAACATCTAAATAATTATATACATATTTGCATACACACACAACGAAAACATGTTTAGGAGATGCCAATTTACAATCAAAGTGAGGAAGAGTGTCCTAGGGGACAGATGTGGATTCTGAAATGGAATTGAGCCTGGGTAACGAGTATGTTAAAGGTTTCTTTTGCTTTTCTTCAGTTTCTGTTCATGCACTTAGAAGAACGCATCACTGGTGACAGTCACAAGCCAGGCATCTCTCTTGCTGCTTCTAAGGATCTGAGTCCACCTTTTTTTTTTTGGTTTTTCAAGACAGGGTTTCTCTGTGTAGCTTTGTGCCTCTCCTGGAACTCACTTGGTAGCCCAGGCTGGCCTCGAACTCACAGAGATCCGCCTGGCTCTGCCTCCCGAGTGCTGGGATTAAAGGCGTGCGCCACCACCGCCCGGCCTGAGTCCACCTTTTAAACCAACCTTGCTGTGTGGACGGGAGGAGTTTCAGCTGGCTGCAGGCTTGTTTTAGAGATAACGCATCTGTAGGTCACAGTTTTTGTTAGGTGAGTAGCAGAGAATGCTGATGTCATAGCCTCTCTACTGCATGAACCCCTTTCAGATGAGGAGATAATGCAGACGTGAGGCTGCGTTTCAGGCTTGTCTTGGAAAGATTCATCATACAGAGAGCTGGGGAAGTCTTGCTGATTCTGATATAGACAGTAAGGTTTAAGGTAGCACATAAATCAGCAAAAAAGGAGAAAAGGCCCCTAATGTGTTAAAAGGGAACCTAGGCATGCTCCTGTGTCTGATATGCAGCTGGTACTTGGTAAATGTTTGCTGGGTGGTGAATGAATTTGAGACTTGAGGTGAGTCCTCAAGGTTAGATATTTAACCCAGGCTCTAGGCCCTATCTGGCACTGAACCAATAGGGTGGCGGGAGAGAAAAGAAAAACAAAAATCCATTTCTCATTCTCAAACACCAATATGAAAAAGTTCGAGACATCACAGATTTTGGTCATGAAAGATATTTTTCATTTAAATTAGATTTTCCTTAAATGATTAAAATTTGCAGACAGTAAAATTTGAAAATCTTATCATTGGGTGACAGTGATAAATTTTAATTAGTGCTTGGGCTAATACCTTGTTTAATGATATCAAAAAGTTTTAAAATTTTGCATCAAGCCTTGAATATCTCTAATTCAGTAAAGCCATAATCTCAATGAATCATTTTCAAGTTAGTTTTTTTCCACTGTGAGATATATATATATATTATATATATATATATATGTGTATATATTCTGGGTTATATTAGTCTTTGTAAGATTTGTGGGCATGAAGTATAGTTTTGTTAAGATTTTAGAGAAAATAAAAGTCACATTAATAGTCTGATGTAACTACAGCAGCATAGCCATGAGTAAACCACAAGTAAACAATGTAGCAAAATAAACCACGGCTATGCTTGTCTAAACACTTTGTAAATGGATTTTGTCAGATGAGCATTTGATCCTTTTGGATTTAAGAAAGGAACCACTTGGAAAGCATTAGAAACATTTTATTTTCCTTTCTCCTCTTGTTTAAGGTTAGAAGAAATTATATTTAAATATCTTCTGTCCTTAATTATATTTTGATAGCCAAAGTAACGTTGAAACTCTGTTGAATAAGCATAAACAAAAAAATCTATTGAAAAGCTTAGTCAAACAAACCAACAAATAAATATTTCTTGAAGGTTCCAGTAAGCTAAAAGTGTAGGAAAGAGCCCAAGTCTAGGAGCTAGAGATGAGGTGACTCCCACAGGTGTCACCCCTGGATGTCACTCACTGGGCACGGGCCTGCTCTACTGTTCTTCCTTTTGGAAGTGAAGAGGCCATTTTTCAACTGGTATTACCCTTTTTCCTTTGAGACAGATCTTGCTATATAGCACAGGCTGGCCCTGAACTGAAAGTATCCCCGTAGTTTACCAGAAGTACCCAGGTTAGGTCCTGGTTTCATGCCATAGGAAGCCAGAGTGTTAGATACTGGTATCCGATTGTCTCTGAGATCTTGCTTTGGGCCCTCCTCAGCCCCTAATCCTGTAGTCTGTGGCAAAGAACTCAGACACAGACTGTGCAGTGTAGAAGTAGGTAGAGTTTTCTACAGAGAAAGGGGGAGCCCTCTCAAGGGGTGAGTGGACAATGGCCAAATGTACTGTTGAGAACACTCTCGGGGTGGATGTGGACAACTGCATACATTTCAGACAGGCCTTATACTGTTCCTAAAGGTTTATGGGAAGGGACAAGAGTATCCCTTTTCTTTGTTATAAAGTCCCCTGTTGTAAGGTGATCTTATCCAGTTCAGGGTTCTTGGAACCAGGTTTAGGTAGTTATCAGTGCTTTCTGGGCAGTGTAGGATGCCACATCTCTTCCTGGGGCCAGAGAGCAACATGACTCAGCTCACATTCATCTGACCAGCAAGTACTGTCCTAAAATTCTAGTCCTTGATTTTACAAACTGTTGATTACAAGGGAGGGCTCTCTTCTGACCTTCCTAATATCTAATTAGCTGCCTACCAGAGCCATTACGGTTGTAAAAGCCTTTCAGTCTGTCTTTCCAACATTTTGAGTTTCTGTGCATTGGGACCTTCTCTATCCAGTAGAGAACACTCTAGGAGGACTGGAAAGTGCATCTGAAGTTGGTCCTAGCAGATGACCAGACCGCTAGAATCTCCATGCACCAGAAAGTATAAAACCTCCTCAAAGGAACATAACAGTGTTATTCATGGCTTTCTATCAGATGTGCAGGAAATATTACCAATACAACAGCTACAATATTACAGGCGTAATAAAGGGAGATCTGCCCAAAAGACAGGGAAGAAACTGAAGGGACCAATGAAGTAAGTTAATGCACAGGGTCCAGATGCTGGCATTGTTAGCCACAGCATTTAAAACAAGGATACTTTGATAAGGTGGTTAAGGCTAAAATGTGAGAACTTGGCTAATGACAAACATTTTTTTTTTAAAGCCTGAATAGAAAAACCAAAACAGAGAATTTGATGTCTGAAGGAGATGTGCTTGGTGTTTTGGGTCACATCAGACTGACACAGTGGGTGCGTGAGTGAGTGAGTGAGTGAGTGATGTAATGGGCAAAAACACTCAGGATGGATGGATGATGGAGAAATATGATGGATGGAGAGTGGAACAGCAGAATGGGGGTATGAGGGTAAAGTAAAAACTTTACCTGTGTAACACACACACACACACACACACACACACACACACACACACACACACACAAAGAGGGGAAAGAAAATGGCATGGGAGCAAAATTAGGATAATTTAGAAACACGAATTTCCCAATGATAATGAAATTCATCAATTCTTCACAAAAAGTGCATATAAATTCTATAAAACAATCCCTATGCCTAAGGCTTAGGGAGTATCATGGAAGCAGTTACAGAAAGTTTGTAAGAGCCAGAGGACTGGACAGTCCACTGTGAGAATGTGTCTTCTAGACATTATAGAGAAACTTTCCTTCTGAAATCTCACCAGTATCTCTGCCTAACCAAGAACTGAACAGTGACAATAGCAGCTGGTGCCAGTGTGGATGGAGAAAATCTCCTGGGGCCCCTGCCTAGATGATGAACTATAGGAAATTAAGGACTTCTGGGAAAGGGAGAAGAATTGTTGATAAATCTTGTGGATTTTAAACAAGAAAACAAACAAAAAAACAAGTGATGAGAGACAAATATGTGAGATACAAGTTTAGAGAGTATACAAGTTCTCAAGGACAGAGATATGCAATAAAAGCATTTTAAAGTGTTTTGTTCACCATATGGTAAAATTAGCAATTAAATTTTCATAAACCAAATTATTAAAGTTGCTATCTAAAATTACCACTGAGCAGGAAACAATGGTGCATTTCTTTTATCCCAGCACTCAGGAGACAGAGGCAGACAGATCTCTGTGAGTTTGAGGGCAGCCCGGTCTGTGTAGGAAGTTCCAAGCCAGCCAGAGCTACATAGTGAGACCTAGTCTTAAAAAAAAGATAAACTTAAAATTAAATCACCGTTGAGATGCATAACTTCTTGACTGAGTCACTGGAACAATATAAAACTTTCCCCTAAGCAACCTGAAAGGTACAGAAGAAATGGACCATAGAATAAACATAAGTGAAGGTACAGACAAGGAGAGCAGCCTTGATTTAAAGAACCAGTCACTATGTTAAACTCAGGTGGAGTAAAATTGCCAATTGTATGAAAAGCCAAACCAAAAACTGTTTGAGAAATACTTTTAAAACATAAGGGGTGGAGCAAAGTGAGAAAGGATGATGAAGTATTGAAGTGCCAGGTAGACAGAGCAATTTTAGCTTTATATGCAAGGATTCCATACCAACCCCAAAGTAGCAAAACATAGACAAAGCTAGAGTTAAGACATAACCCAATACTCTTAGCTGAGACTCTCAGCAAGCATCTCTCAGTAACTGGTCAAACAAGGAGGAAAATGATTATAAAAGTGTGGAAATTTTGAATAAAATGATTAGCAAGCTTGGCATGACTTACATGAAAGGTGTTAAATTGAATACTCACAGAAAAAATTCAAAGATGTGGGACACTAAAGAAAAGTTATTGGCTATAAAATGAACTTCAAGTACTGGAAATAAAGAAGTGTCTTTTCTGATCACAACACACACTTGAAGGGTCAAATACTTCTCACATGACTATTGTAAAAACCATGAAGTGAGACTGGGCCTCGAGAGGCCCACCCCATGCTCTGTGAGTACTTGTGCTTCCTCTGACTGCCTGTCTTGTAACTCCTGTGCTTAAAATCTGTGTTATAAATACCTTCCAATCAATTTCAGCTTCATATTGGCTTGTCCTGAAATTCTTCCCTCAGGTGAAGTCAAGGTTGACCTGAATAGAGGTCTTTTAAACACATCGCTGACTCACCCCAGGGGCAGTTGTGAGAATGGTAGAGACCACAGAAGCTCCAAAGGGAATTGCTTTTTTTAAAAAATCTTTTACAGGGATATCTTTTTTTTCTTGTCTCCTTGAAGGAGAAAACTAAGCCAGGAGACATAGCTTAAGTGCAGTATTGGAAAATAGAGGCTGGACAGGATAGTGTGGGTTACACACAGGGCCAGTCTTCCAGAGTCTCCAGGGAAAGACCTGAGGGCAGCTGAAAAGCAGCCATCAGAACATCTAGTTCTGCTTTAGTTAGAAAAGTAAGACAGACAAAGCAGAGCAAACCCAGAGTCCATGCTAGAGACTGCCTCGGTGCTGGGAGCTCCGTGCTCCCAGTGTGAAAGAACACTAACTGCCGACCTCAAGGGCCAGGCGGTTTTAGATGATATGTATTGGACTACAATAACAGACATTATAAAGAGCCGGGGAAGGCCATACTTGGGCAGCAATGATATTAGCTGGAGATGTTAGGGCCAAAGCATCCTCTGTCCTTGGTGCTGGATATTCAGCACTCAGCATCCAGTGGAGCAAATGCCAGATTCAATTCATAAAGACCCCTCTTTGTTTGGCAGTTGAGCAGCCCAAGATCCCCTGTGAACTGTACTTATGGGAGACCCCAAATTTGTCACATTGAAATTTGGTGAGGAGAATGCTGTAGACAGCAGAAAAAATACTTTAAATCAGAATTCTCATCTTTAAGCTCTTGCATTCTTTCTGATCCATTTTCTATGGTGTTCCCTGAGCCTTAGAGAGGGGAATACAGATGTTCCATTGGGACTGAGCACTCAAAACTTACGTTTTCAGTACACTGAGCAGTTACAAGCCTGTGCATTGAACATTATTTGTGGTCTACAGACCCTTCCCTGACCAGTGCTGAGAGCAGCACTAACCTATGGACATAAACATAGATATTTAGAAGGAAGTTGATAACATGTCCATTTAGCAAAACAAGAATTGTAGGTTTCCCTTTAGGGCCCATGACTTCTCCAGCCATGGGCTTTGACCAGGTCTGCAGCACTAGACATAAATCCCCACTCTTGGGGATCATGACTCACACCTGATCAGAAGGTGATTGGTTTCTCCTATAACACTCATGCCACTATTTCACAAGTGGGCACACCCTACCTAGCATGTTGGTGCTGTAGTTCTCAGTGACCACAGCTGAATAATTCTGCCCCCGGCCTGAAGAGCACCTTCTGGGACTATACAACGAGAGTGTGTGGTGTCTTCAGTGGTAGGACATGACCATCTAGTTCTGTTGGGAAATCAGGAAGAATTGCAAGAAACTGTATTGGTTTGGGGGTCTCTGGAGCCTCTCTCACCAACCAATCATGAGATGCTACCTCACACCTGACACTAGGGTCTTTGCTTAATAACTCACGGTTTCTACAAGAAGCATTATCCACACATGCAGGGCTTCTCTCTTAAAAAATCTCATTTAAAATTATATTTTTAATCAGCTTACAAAGTAGTCCCTTTCCATTTGGTTTTTGTATACATCCTTTGTTTTTGTTAACCTCCTCTCCTCCTCCTTACTCTCATCCCCAGTTGAAGGTTCCTGCCCTTATCGACTCTGTCCACCTCAAGGCCTCTTGCTAGCTTCTGCAGGCACTCCAAGTTAAACACACACACATGTAAGAAATAGAAGCTAGGACCCACACACGTGCCATTTGTTTTTATGTGCCTAGATTACCACCTCACTTGGTATGTTTTGTAGTTCTACCCATTTACCTCTAATTTTCATAATTTTACTTTTCTTTATACCTGAATAAAATTACATTGTGTAAATATAGCATATTTTCATTATCCACTCATGGTGATGAGGCTGACCCTACTTCCTAACTATTGTTAATATAGCAACAATGGATTTGGACAATTCTGTAGTAGGATATAGAGTCCTTTGGGTGTGTGTCTGGAGTGGTATAATTGGGTCATATGGTCAAATTCTACTTTTGGTATTTTTAGAACCTTCACACTGATTTTCACGGTGGCTGCACCAGTGTGTAGCAGTTACTGCTTTCCTCTAGCCAACATTTGCTGTCATTTGTTTTCTGGTTGGTGTGAGGTAGAATCTCAAAGTGGTTTTAACTTTCATTGTCTTGATGGCTAATGCTATTGAACACTTAAAAAACTATTATTACTCATACATTTTTATTTTTTGGACTAATAACTCATTTTTATTGTGTTGTTTTTTTTTTTTGGTGAGTATATTTTTTGAGTTCTTCATGTGTTCTAGATATTAATCTTCTGTCATCTGTATAGCTGGTGAAGATTTTTCCTCCCGTTCTGTAGACTGCCTCTCACTCAATTGAGAGTTTCCTCTGGTGTACAGAATCTTCTTAGTTTCATGTGGTCCCATTGTCAGTTGTTGACTGTAGTTCCTGAATCTTGGATTCACTGAGGAAGCCCTTGCTTATCTGTGTGTGCTGGGTAGTTTTATGTCAACTTTACACAAGCTAAAGTCATCTGAGAGGAGGGAGCTTCAGTTAAGAAAATGCCTCCATAAGATCTAGTGGTAGAGCATTTTCTTAGTGATTGGTGAGGAAGGGCCCAACCCATTATGGGTAAGACCATCCTGGGTGGTGGTACTGGGTTCTGTAAGAAAGCTGGGTGAGTAAGTCATGTTGAGCAAGCCAGTAAGCAGCACCCCTCCATGGCCTCTAATCAGCTCCTACCTGCAGGTTCCAGTCCTGCATGAGTTCTTGTCTTGACTTCTATTGATTTTTTTTTTTTTTTTTGGTTTTTTGAGACAGGGTTTCTCTGTGTAGCTTTGCGCCTTTCCTGGGACTCACTTGGTAGCCCAGGCTGGCCTCGAACTCACAGAGATCCTCCTGGCTCTGCCTCCCGAGTGCTGGGATTAAAGGCGTGCACCACCACCGCCCGGCCCTATTGATTTTTTTTGGTGGTACAACACTGAATATTTATTCTATTCTAGTATGAGGAACACACTTATAAGTAGTTCCTAGGAAACAGACATTTTCCATTTGAGAGTATGGACTCGCCAGCTCTCGGTGCATAAAGAAAAGTGATCTTTAGAGCAACCAGGCATCTGAAGTTTATACTGTCTTCACACATTAAACAACATGTCTTGAACACATTTTCTTTTAGTGCACTAGGGGAAAAAATAGTTTGCTTTTGTACAGGTCTCAAGAACTCCTGTTTACACTTTAGATAAAATAAATGGCATGCCTGATAACTAAGAAAAATATAGTAAATGTTTCAAAATACCTGTTTAGTGTATTTTGTTCAACTTAATCCCTGCCCTCCAAATGGTCTTTAACTTCTCAAACTATTCTTTATCCTACTTGGTAACATTTTATGGGAGTGCAAGCTGAATAAACCCTTTCCTCCTCAGCCTGCTTTTTGGTCATGGTGTTTCATCATAGCAATAAAAACCTTAGCTAAGGCAGTGTGTATTTGGTAGATTATTCCCTACCTCCCCCTCTATGAGTTTCAGAGTTTCAGGTCTCATGTTCAGGTCTTTGATCTATTGAGAGTTGAATTTCATGCAGGGTGAGAGAAAATGATCTAGTTTCACCCCTCTACATGTAGACATCCAGTTTTTCCATTTGTTGAATTTGCTGTCTTTTTTTGCTAGAGTATATTTTTGACATTTTTAGCAAAAATGATGTGGCTGGAGTTATCTGTTTCTGTATCTTTTTATTCCATTCAATCAATCTGTGTGTCTGTTCTTACCACTATGGCTCTGCTGTATAATTTGAAATCAGGTATGGTGATACCACTGGCAGTATTTCTTTTTAATGATGGTTTGTTGTCTGTCTTTAGTTTTTTGTTCTTCAGTATAAATTTTAAGGTTTTTTTCTTACTATTTCTGTAAAGAATGACACTTAGAATTGGGTTGGAATTGTTTTGAATTTGTAGCTTTCTTTGGAGGCATGGCCATTTTCACACTATTCTTCCAATCCATGAGTGTGGGAATCTTTCTGTCTTCAACTGTCTTTTTATTTCTTTAAAGTTTTAATTGTAAAGCTAGCAAAATGGTTCCGGGTTAGGCCAAGGTGCTTGCTGTCAAACCTGAAAATGTGAGTTTAGTCCCAGGAACCCACACAATGGAAGGAGAGAACTGATTCTGTTAGATTGTCCTCTGGTATCCACATGGGTGTCATGGTGTGTGCATGTGTGTGAGAATATGTGCATACACATACACACAATGAATAAATAAATAAGTGTAAAATAGTAAAAATTTCAATATAAAGGCCTTTCATTCCCTTGGCTAAGTTTACTCCGACATATTTTATTTTATTATTTTATTGAGGCTATTAGGAATGGCGTTGTTTCCCAAAGTTCTTTCTCAATAAGTTCAGCATTGGTATATATGAAGGCTATAGATTTTATCTTTTGAGACAGGGCCTCACTGTATAGCCCTGTCTGTAGCCCTGTCTTTCCTAGAACATGCTATGTAGAAGAGGCTAGCCTCATACTCAGAGATCCACTTGTCTCTGCCTCACAAGGGCTAGGATTAAAAGTCTGTTAATCATGGCCTGGCAGATATTAATTTTTGCATGCTGATTTTGTATCTTGCCAATTTATTGAAAGTATTTATCAGTTGCAGGACTTTTCTGGTGGAGTCTTTAGTATCTCTTAAATATAGAATCTTGTTGACTGCAAGTAAGAATACTTTGGGTTTTTTTCTCCTTTCCTGTGTGTATTCCTTTTATTTTCTTCTCTTGTCTTACTGGCCTAAGACTTTAAGGATTACATTGAATATGAGTGTTAATGGTGAACATCCTTTTCTTGTTCCTAATTTTAGTGGGATGTTTTGGGTTTATCTCTATTTGGTATGGTTTCGTTTATAATGTTTATCCTTCATTAGCTTGAGATATGTTTTCTCCTACTCTTGTCTCTCTGGGGCTTTTTAAAAAAATATCATGAGTGGATATTAGGTTTTGTCAAAGGCCTTTTTTTCATCATTGAGATGATCATGTATTTTCTGTCCTTGAGGCCATTTATGTGATTAATTACATTTATTGATTTACGTATGTTAAACCATACTTGTATCTCTGGAATAAAGTCTACTTGATTGTAATGGATGATTTTTCTGTTGTGTTCTTGAATTTGTTCTGCCAAAGAACATAGACTGTCCCATCTCTTTCTTTCTTTCTTTCTTTCTTTCTTTCTTTCTTTCTTTCTTTCTTTCTTTCTTTCTTTCTTTCTTTCTTTCTTTCTTTGTGAATGTGGCTCAACCTCTTTAGAGATGGGATTGTTCTATATTATCTGATTGCATGTCTTTGCCTATCCCTTTTCAGTATACCTTTAGCTTAAACTCCTTTGTGTCCTCTGGTTTTTTTTTTTTTTTTTTGGTTTTTCGAGACAGGGTTTCTCTGTGTAGCTTTGCGCCTTTCCTGGAACTCACTTGGTAGCCCAGGCTGGCCTCGAACTCACAGAGATCCGCCTGGCTCTGCCTCCCGAGTGCTGGGATTAAAGGCGTGCGCCACCACCGCCCGGCTGTGTCCTCTGTTTTTAATCTCTATGCTTCCCTCTTTTATTTACACAGAAGTACTTTTTTTTCAGTACTTTCTGTTTTTCAGCTCAATACTAATTAATAATCTTGTCCTTTTGGTTGTGAGCCTAGCCTTTAAAGGCTGATCCATGTCTCCAGTCCCTAATTAATAAGATTATACTGATATTTTTCTTTCCATTCCTATCCATAGTAACTAATATATTAGTACACTGTGCTATTAATGTCTTTTTACAGACCAAAATGATTCATGTGTAAGGGATGAATAGCTTTTAGTTAACAATTACTGTCTGTCCATAGTGTGCCTATCCATGTTGTTGCAGATAGTGTTCTTCTGTCAGAGAAGTACTAACATCAAGCCTTGGTGCTCCTGAAAATTCCACCCACATCCCACAATAGTCTATTGTCTCTTGTAGTTTGTAAGCACTTTTACTGGAAGAAGAAATGAAGTGTTACCCTGCATGGAAGAATAATGCTTCTCCCAAAACATGTGAGTTATTAAATGAAAGTCTCAGTAGCAGGCATGGGTTATCTCCTTGTATGTTATTGGTCAGGGAGACCCTAGAGGCACCAAAACAATACAGGCTACTACTATTGCTCTTGGTTGCTCTTCATAACCTGATGGTAAGAGTCTATTAATAAAGACACCACCTACTTTGGTTGCAGGACTTGAATTCATCAAGAAATTCTCTCCCTGCTGGCTAGTTTTTATGGCACTGGGTGGTTCCATGCAGTTTGCTGGGGAAGAAAATTTGTTCGATGATGGACACCAAATGCTACAATACTGACCTTCTAGGAAAGGTGTGTCCACTGGTGCAATATGTGACATGACATTGATGGTGGTAACCAACTAACTGTTCTTTTGATTGGATTTAGAGCCTGTTCTATAGAAAAGAATTCATGCCTGCTACTGTAACTCATGGGTAGGGGAGCCATAGACCAATATCCTTGGTGAATATAGCAGAAATTCTCAATAAAATACATGCTAACCAATGATTACTCCTTTTAAAAACTGAAGGTACCTATATTAGTTTCTTTCTTCATGGCTGTTACAAAATCCCTGACAGAAAGAACTAAAGGAAGGAGGGTGCATTGGGGCTTCCAGTCTGCTAATGCTGTTCTCTGTGGCAGTATCTGATGGCAGGAGTTGAGAGAGCTAGTCACATTGTATCTGCAGTCAGGAAACACAGAGAAATGCATGATGCGATCTAGCTTTCTTTCCTCATTTTATTTGGTCCAGGTCATCAGCCTGACTGCTTCTTTTTCTATCAACTCCTGTGCTTAAAATATGTTTTAAAAGTATCTTTTAATGTACTTCAACTCTGCTTCGTATCGGTTCCTCCTGATACTCTTTTCTGCGGTGAAGTCAAAGACCCTGCATTACCTGAATGGAGGTGTCTATACAGAACTCCGTAAGCAACTGCAAACAGCAGAGAGTTGGGTCTCTATACCCGCCACTCCTGTATATGATCTCATCTGGAATGTGAATTAGGCAGGGTCGATACGTTATTTTGTTAACTTTGAGTTTTGGCTTGATGGAGTTCTTCAGACTGTGATTATCTGTACGTCTTTGGATGATGTCACCCGTGCACCTGATGTTGACAATAGGCAAACGTTAGGTAAAGCACATCCCTGCAGCATTCTTGCTTGCCAGGTGTTGATGTGGTTTTGGTTTGACAGTTACATAATCACTGTCACAATCTCTCAAGGTGACAGTGAAGAAAAACTGGCTCACATTTTGTTTGGCTTTCTTGCATGACTTATTTCATTTAACAGATTTCCTTCAGGTTCTTACAGGTTATTGTAAATAACAAAATTTACCCCTTTAAAGGCAAAATGCTATTTCATTGTGTACCTGTATCACTTTTTCTTTCCTTGTTCATCAGTTTTTGGACACTTACTTAGTTTGACTCTGTGCGTAGGCTGCTGTGGACAACACTGATAGGAATATGTCAGTCTATATACCTCTTTTATATACTGATTTCATGCTGGTACAGCAGAGGATTTGAGGGAACATATGGTCATGCTGGTTTTAATTTTTCAGGGTCCTCCAGACTGATTTCTTTAACGGTTTACCAATTTATATTCCCGTCAGTATGCAAGGGTTCTCTTTCTTCCATGTGGCGATTCCCCATGACAAAAATGGTCCAGTCCCAAATGTCACTGAAATGAGAAAGCCTGCTCTAGAGAAGGGATACTCTCTGAGAAGCCAAACTGCACACGCTCTTGGAGATTCTTAGAGATGAATGCAGACTTTGGCTTTGTTTTTTTGGGTGCAGCTCAGTCATTTTCAACTTCCATTGTAAAAGGAGTAATGGTTTTAAGGCTATGTTTATAAAACTATGTGAGATACATTTTATAGATATTTTGAGAATTTCCCAAAGATAACTCTCCCTATGATACTTTTTGGCTTATGCACTCACATCAGAATCTCACTTAATGTTTATAGCAGCCATAGAACACAGCTAAGGCAAAATCTAATACTTCATTTCATTGATGAGGAAACTGGGCTTGGAAAAGAAAAAGAATGACTTGATTAAGATCTTTATAACTAGTAAGTATCTAAGCCTTTCTCTAACCTACATGGGCCTCACATTTCATTGTTCCTTCTCATCTGTACACAAGATATTAAAAAACTTAATTGACATTGGACAGGCACCGTGTTAGGTGTTGGATACACACATAGATGTGGTAATGACCTTGCTAGTGTGAGAAAGATGAGGTTCAGGGTGCAATCACAGGTTGAGCATGGGTAGAAACATGGTGATAAAGACAAATCAATCCAATGAAAATCTTTAAAGTGTCTGCTTCTGGGAAGAGATGAATGGGAGGATAATGGCTACTGTTTAAATGAAAGTTGGGTCTAGTATCATTTTGCTTTATGATTTTATTATTAGCGTTCCTTTTATTTTCTGTTTTCCATACACTGTTTCAAAAAAAAAAGTCTTCAATGTCATTCTCAGTTAAAGACGAATGATATCCAGTGTTATGTGTTCATACTGGGTTTATGTGTAGGCAAATAAGAGACTAACCCCCTTTTCTCCAGAGCTGGTGGTTTATGTTATCTTTGGTTTGTAATCATCTGGCTGTAGAATTAAGCAGAGATGTTCCAGATATTCCTGTGTAAGCCATACTGAGGTGTAGCAGGAATCTTAAAAGGTCTTATTAATTAAATCAAACCTAAGGCCAGTTATTGTGGTAAATGCTAGAAGATCAGAGAAGCAGAACAAGCCACAGCTACCTCACCTTGCCAGTTCCTCAGCTGATCCTGTTTCCTCAGACTGGAAGCCTCTGAGTCCTCATCCAGAATGAATCTCAGCTGAACTGCTGCTTAAAAGCCTAAAAGCTTAACCAGGCTAAAAGCTTCTAGTTTCTGGTCTTCACGTCTTATATACCTTTCTGCTTTCTACCATCACTCCCTGGGATTAAAGGCTCACTTTCTGGGATTAAAGGCGTGAGTCACCATGCTTGGCTGTATCCTTGAACACACAGAGATCCAGGTAGATCTCTGCCTCTGGAATGCTAGGATTAAAGGCATGTGCCTATCCTCTATGTTTAATATTGTGGCTGTTCTGTTCTCTGACCCCAGATAAGTTTATTAGTGTGCACAATATTTCGGGGAACACAATACCACCACACTGAGGGGTACTCTGCTATTGAGCATGATGTTGCTCTTCTCCCCACAAATCAAAATGATGACAGATGTGGCTACATACAGGACCTGGATGGTCATGAAGCATATCACCTTATGAGTCTATTCTACATACAAATCTCTAGCCAACAACAAGAAGCTTACACATACAAAAGCATTCAGTAAATACTAACTGGCTGGCTATCCACGACTACACTTTGCACCTTGCTGAGGAAGTCTGTCCTTCCTTCCTTCCTTCCTTCCTTCCTTCCTTCCTTCCTTCCTCCTTTCCTCCCTCCCTTTTCATTTAGCTTCCATTTATCTTTTAAGGGCAGGCTTATATTCTCATTCAGTCAGTGATTTATTATTTATTTAGTTTTCTGAGGCTACATAGTTTTCACACTATGTAGACTTGGCTGGCCTGGAACTCACTATGCAGAACAAGCTGGCTTCAAACTTATAATTGTCTGCCTGCCTTTGTCTCCCAGGTGCTAGGATTATAGGTGTGCTCCATCATACCTGGAGATTCAGTAATTAACTTATTTCCATCAAGTATTCATGGAGCATACTTATTCTTTGCAAAGTATCCAGTACACAACACTGAATAAAGTACTCAGTTGCTATCCCTCACAGAATTTGCTTTCTGGTCAGAAAACACTACAAATAATTAATAACTAAGTTAATTATGTCTGTGATAGATGTTTTAGAAGGACAAGTATACACCAAGAGATTGTAGGTCAGGATAATGTGACCTTGTAGATAGTAGGAGGGGAAGGGAAAATTAGGAAAAGTGTCCCTGAGGACAAGATGTTGGTAGAGGATGAGGGGGAGGAAATCAAGGGCAGGGAAGGTCGTTGTGGATAGAAGAAACTGCTTATATGGAGGCTTTCAGCATTAAAAGGATCATGGGAACTTTGAGGGACAGAAAAAAGGCCAATGTGGCTGCCATGAAGGACTACATGGATAAGGGGGAGCAGAAGACCCAAGTCCTTCCAACACAAGGCCAACCAGAACATGTAAATGCTGTGATGACAACACATTTATTTTTATTTATTTTTTGAATAACAAACATATACAATTGAAGAGGTTTGGGCAGTGAGAAGGAAGCAATGTGATAGTTATGTTTTACACGACACTGTGTAAAACTGTCAGCCGGTAGGCTTGCTGAAGCTATAGCTTTTATTAGAGGCCTTGAGTCAGAAAGCAGAGAACGTGGACCAGAGGGACAGAAAAACAAGACTCATAGGGCACTGAGTGATGGGGGAGTGGCAGGTGTTTGCATTGTATCTGAGTCACATCTTTCTTGTTTTGTTTTTCCTCTGAAATGTTACTTCCAGGATGCCGATATCTGGGATGGCAGGGGACTACCTTCCTTTGAGGATGGGGCTTTGCTAGTCACACGGAGTAGAGTGAAGACAGTCACAGACTGTGGGCATTAACCAGTGAGTAATGGTAGACTGTGCACTCCTGTCAAGATAAGAATGGAAGCAGAAGGAACTGACAAAGAGTGCAAATGACTTGATTTTCCTATAGGGAAGGAATGCTACTGTGAGGATACTTGAGGAACGGACCTGAAGGGATGAGTATGCTTCAGTAATGTTGGAGGTATGCGAAGTTAAGGGTATGACTGGGGGAGGTGTTGGCTTAGTCTAGGAAGAGATGAGTAGAGATTATGTTAAGACCCTGGGCCGCTACATAAGGTCATGTAGAGTGTGTAATGCAAGATGAAAAGGGACTCTATTCACATCAGGGACAATATTCTTGATGTTCCTGGAGTTGAGAAATGTGAACTGTCCCAGGGAATGAAAGCACGGGATGTTGGATGGAAATCCCAGGTAGGTGTTAATCACCAGGAAAGCCAGCAAGAACTGGGTGAAGAACATTGCAAGCCAGGATATTTGTACATGAGAGAAGGTAGGAAGATCTGATCACCAAGTGGAAAGGAATTTGGGCTTTGGGAAGATCAGTCCCCATTTGAAGTAGCATTGGAGACGATGTTACTCTCTGACTGGGACATGATGATACCAGAAGTAAAGTTTTATCACCTGCAAGAGGGCTTTGTAGGAATTGTTTGTTGACTGCTGATTATCCACATAAAAGAGCTGTGGGCCTCTGATTGTCTTCCTCTGGAGGGCCTGATGGAAAGGTTTGCAAGGGAAGAGAGAATTGGGGTTTGGTGCTGTGGTTAGGAACCAGGATGCGGACTCAGGGAGGAGTAGATTAGGACGAAGGCAAGAGTCAGGGCCAGGGAGTTTCCCTGGCACCAGGTTTCTTCCTAACTAACTCCAAAATGCCCCCCCACCAAGACATGTCTTTCATTACTCTTCCCCTCCATCCTGCCCCCAACCCACCCAATCTGATGCTTCATATTTCCATCCTCAGGAGATCTCTTCTATTTCCCCTTCCCAGGAAAATCTATGTTTCCCTCTTTGGGCCCTCCTAGTTACCCAGTCTCTCTAGGGCTATGAATTGTAGCCTGGTTATCCTTTGCTTTACAGCTAATAGCCACTTCTAAAAGAGTACATACCATGTCTGTCTTTCTGGGTTTGGGTTACCTCACTCAGGATGACTTTTTCTAGTTCCATCCATTTGCCTGCAAATTTCATGATGTCATTGTTTTTTACAGATGAATAATACTCACAAGTACATCCCACACCCATGGGAAGAATCTCAGATCTTCACTTTCTAACCTTCCTTCTCCCAGACTCCAAGCCCTGCAGGCACCCCCAGCTAACCCAAGGGCCATTCTACCCAGGGCAGTGAGTAGGCTGAAGGCCCACACCCCTCTTACTACTCCTGAGATCCAATCCCCCAATCCCATCCCCAGCTCTGTAGCAGGAAATCTGCTGTAGTCACCCTTTCCTCTCTGACGCCATCCCCAAAGGATCACAAAGATCTTCTCCTCATCCTTCCTTCCCACAGCTCATCCCAGTATCCCAGCCTCCAACACCAGCAGACATTCCCTGTCAGCACACCAGCTGAGCAGGGCCAGGGAAACAGGTACCACACAGTCATCACATTCCCCAAAAATCCAAGGAGAAAACGGAAATCAAGTGTAGTGGGTAGCCTTTCCAGCCCCGATCTGGAAGTTCCAACCCCCATTGAGGCTTCAGCAACCGCCACACCTACAAGGCAGGGCCAAGGGAGGCACCAGGAGACCCAAGATCTGGATGAGCAGCTCTCTCTGTTCCTGGACCCTGGATGGTGGAGGCAGACCGAGCAGAGCTCCAGAGAACACCGCCGGACTGCGATACACCCTCCCCAGACCCTGCAAGGATGACTCCAGCTAAGACTCCCAGCAATAGTGGAGAGGATGTCTGAACTGGCCTACTCCTGTAATCAGATTGGTGACTACCTTAATTGTCATCAGAGAGCCTTCTGTAACTGATGGAAACAAATGCAGAGATCCATGTAGTGGGTAGCCATTCCAGCTTTGATCTGAGGATTCTAACCCCCATTGAGGCTTCGGTAACTGTCGGGCCTACGGGGCGGGGCCAAGGGAGGACCCTGAAGACCCAAGATCCAGATGCACTGCCTCTCTTGGTTCCTGGACCCTGGATGCTGGAGGTAGACCGAGCGGAGTTCTCCGGAGGGCACCGCCGGACTGCGCCATACCTTTTCCAGACATGATACCTGTCCCTTCACTTGTAAGTTGCCCCACAAAATGGACCTCCCTTTCAACTAAAAAAAAAAAAAAAAAAAAAAAAAGAGTCAGGGCCAGGGCCTCTGACTTCAGAACCTGTGCTTGTCTTTAGTCAGGATCTCAGCCTACGCACTGTGTGTTTTGGAATCAGGAGAGCCTCTGCAGGGAGGGGACAGCTTATGCTTCACAGGATGTGGAGGGGCAGCCCAACCTTTTACTTAGGGATATCAGTGGCAAATATCAGCTAAGGTAATTAAACTTGCCTCCAGATATTGCTAAGTATCTGTTGTGGGAGGGATCAAAAATTGTCCCAGTTATTTTTGTTTTTTGCTTTTTGAGACAGTGTTTCTCTGTGTAACAGCCCTGGCTGTCCTGGAACTCACTCCGAAGACCAGACTGGCCTCAAACTCACAGAGATCCGCCTGGGTCTGCCTCCCAGGTGCTGGGATTAAAGGCGTGTGCCACTGCCACCCAGTTAAAATTGTCCCAGATTTAAGCTATGAGCCATGGAGTGGCTCTAACTCAAGGTTGTGGTGCACAAACACTCATGTTCCTGCAGCTGAGAAATATCAATGGAAATGTCTTTATATTTGCACGTACTTTGTTTTAGAAAACTTTTTAATCAAACAGGAGTCTGAAGATTGCTCATCACAGGAAGAAATCATCACCGTTGGTTTATAGGGGCTGAGTCTTCATTTAGAATTCCTTTACATTAAGGTCTCAGAATCAAAGTTTCTAACAGGAAATAAAGCGCAGAGTTGTAAAGTGCAAAGTGGTTCTAGTCTGGGTAAAATGAAAGTGAGGGGGCTTCTGTCGTAACCGTCCCCAGAGCTACTTTGGCATGGACACAAAGCTTTGAGGACAGCAAAGCTGTGGAGAGCTCCTCTGCAGTGCCTGGGTGAGCAGAGCCCGGGAGGCACTTGGCAACAGCTCCGGCTGACTTCATTCCCCATGCCAGTTGGAGAGGATTTGTTGGACTGCGTTTGGTGCCAAGGACTGGGTGGGAAAGGGGAAGTAAATTCAAACAAAAGAAGGAGGTGAAGTGCCTGAAGACAGGCGTTTGCAGCATTCCTGAAGTGCCGTCAGCTGTACTGAAGACGCAACAATTTCTACCTCAGCCGTAGCCCCTCTGGAGACACGGCAGAACACACTGAACACGGCGATATTGTCACCTCTCCTCGGTGGACAAAAGACGCATTGTTTAACAAAATAAAACATGTTTCTCCTTCCCATTACCACTTTGTGGCAGTCTTAAAAGAAAAAAAAAAAAAAAAAAAAAGAGCGCACAAAGGAGCAATCCAGAAACTTGGCAAAGGTTATGTTAGACATGTTCCTTCCAAAATGTCTGCTTGAAAGGGTTCTCAGCTGGTTTTCCTGGCTTGCTGGGCAGTTTTCAAAAAAATCTCTTTTTCTGGTAGGTTGTGAGTAGGAGGGATTAGCAGAAGTAGTTGAGTCTTACTTCGGACATTTATAGACAAACTTCTTCCAAGCTGATATAAACTGTCAGTGTTGACAAGTGCATGCCCTTGTCATGATCACAGAGTTCACATCTGGACCCCTAGGATGGTACAGTCCCAGCTGTGAGGATCCTCACCTCTCTCCCTTCCAGTGCCACCCTTCAAGGGACACTTTCCAGCATCTTAGTGAATTACGATGTTAATCTTTTATCTCCAGAGCTACTTCGGGTTCTCAGATGTCCTTAGGAATGAAACACCCCACATGACCTGAAGATGAAATTTATCTTCCCCAGTAAAAATCCTAATCAAGATATTCTTCCAGTCAAAAAACTCCAGGGTCAGGAGAGAGAGGCAGTTTCTCATGAGTATGAAACCGAGCAGCTCATCGCAAGTGTCACAGATTGGATGATTCTACTCGAATGACATCCCAGAGCGATGAAGAAAGAGAGATGGGGACCCGCGCAATGGTTGAACGAAGGATGTGACTAGAGGTGGCATAAAGGAATTCCTTTGTGAGGATCGAGAGATGCTATATCTGGATGAAAAGTATGGTTATGCACCCCCACCCCAGGATAAACTGTCACAGTACTACACACATACTAGAAAACAAACAATAATCCATGCAAAAAGAGATGGACTTTGAGGAAGGCGGGGAATTTGGTTAACTGTGGAGTTAGCGTAGAGTCCTTGGTTTTGAAAAGATATGTAAAGTGCTGCCATTAGGAAAAGCTGGGTGACAGTACATAAAACATTCTTTGCACTATTTTTTTTTGCCATTGATTGTGAATCCTAAGAATCATTCAAACTAAAAATTAAAAATTAAACTATGACAAACTTCAAGTCAGAGAGCCTTCTAGATGATAGGCGACCAAGAAATGAGTGAAATTAATTACTAACTGAGCAAAACTCCTAAGCATTATATTGATGATTAAAAAGACTGTTGAAATAGACTTTTAAAATTTCGTTTTTGATACCAGGTCTTTCTATGCAGCACAGGCTGTCCTTAAACTTGTAGTTCAAGTTCTACCTCTGTCCCCCAAGTGCTGGGATTACAGGTATGTGCTCCCGTGCCTGGCTAGGTAACAATTTTGAGGACTTAATGTCAAACATTGTACTAGGCACTTTAATATTCACAGGAGTCTTTTTTTTTAAAATAAAGCTTATTTCTTGAAAATATAATTTTGTGTATTTGGTAAAACTGTAAAGAAAAGAGAATTGCTAATGACAAAACTCCTAGGTAATAGTCACTTCTGGGTACAGGAAGATCAATGCTGCTGAGTGGTTGAAGGGGTGAGACTTGTGTATGTATGTATGTATGTATATATATATGTATATATATGTACATATATGTACATATTTTTCTATATGGATGTCTCCTTTAATTTTTTTTAAAATTAAAGTTTACATTTATTTTTATCTACTTATTGTGTGTGTGTGTGTGTGTGTGTGTGTGTGTGTATGTATGTATGTGTTGTGTGAGCATGCATGCACCTGTGCACATCTTATAGAACACATACAGAGATTGGAGGACAATTTGCAAGAGATGCTTCTCTTTCCAACATGAGAACTCTGGGGATCCAAATCAGGCTTTTAAGTCTGTGTTAACATTTTTATTGCTTTGATAAGACACCATGCCCAAGGCAACTTATAGAAAAAAGGATTTACTTGTGGTTTACAGTTCCAGAGAGTTAGAGTCCGTGTCCATCAAGGCAGGGAGCATGGTGTCAGGCAGGCAAGCATGGAGCAAGAGCAGCAGTGGAGAGCTCACGTCTGGGGATATAAACATGAGGCAGAGAGAAAGACTCAGAATTATGGGAGTCACTTGAAATCTCAAAGCTCAAAACAGTGACATAACTCCTCCAGCAAGGCCACACCTCCTAAGCCTTCCAAAACAGTTCCACCAACTGGGGACCAAGTATTCAAACATATGAGCCTATGGGGGCCATTCTCATTCAAACCACCACACCAGGCATGATAGTAAATGTTTTTGCTCACTGAGCCATCTTGCTAGTTCATTTTTTTATACCATTAGTTTTAGGTAGCATACACACACACACATGCATTAGTACATATACTCATATGTATGTGATACAATTTTTTAAAAATGACAGATTGTGTGGGAAATATAAATAAGAGAACAAAAATAACATAAACCAAGGGCAATTTTTGATGTGACTGCAGTTGTTTTATTGACAAGGGCAGGCCAAACAGAGACAGTTTTCTCTCAGGAGGGAAAATCTGGCTAGCTTTTGTGACTCAATGTAACAGCTTACCCCCAAAATCATTGTAGATTGTCGTAGGGACTCTTGACAGAAACCACAAAAATTGTGTTCAAAAATGGGTAGTACTGTGGGGGAGATGAAAATGATTTTCCATATGCACTTCAACCCCTGACTAACAGGCAATCAGTTGACATCAGGCCCTGGCCCTCATGGAGGCATAGGTAATCCCCCATCCCCGCCCCATTTTCCATGCTGATGAGTGGAGCTGAGCACCCTCACCTTCTTATTGTAGGCCTTGAAGATGAGGAGATGAGGAGATAGCAGGGCATATGAAATCTAAGGTCAAGGAGAAAGGGACTCTGAGAGTCCTGGAGCAGTGAGGACTTATTCGAGATTCTGTAACAAATCAGAGCTCCTGAATGGACCCCATCCCAAGGATTCTGATTGAGACCCTTCATTCTTCATGCTACTGACTGATACTCTTTATGGACTTAAGGGTACTCAGACAGATAGATACACAACAGTCAGACAAAGACAATGTTGGCTTTCTGTTGTGACAACACCCGAGACAGTTAACTTAAATGGAGGAATTATTTGTTCCGGCTCACGGCTTCAGGGGAGTGACTGAGGTTCCAACCCCTTGGTAGGAATGCATGATTGAGAGTGTCTGCTCAGCCCATCTTGACTAACTAGCGACACAGAGACAAAGAGTCGCCACTCCAGTGTCTCCCTAAGGGACACAACTCCCAGTTAATAAATTCTTCCTCTAGTGCCCGCCTCCCACAGAGTAGCGAACACACCTTTAGGGGATATTTAATATTTATGCCCCTACAGCCAGAAAAAGAAGGTGAGGTGTGGAGTGAGGCTTTTGTCCAGAGGGTCCTTTAAAGACCACACAATGCCATGTACTTTAGCTGCTTTACACGAATGGACACAGACTTTAGGGACTCAATGGATTTCTCAAAATAACAGTATAGCCCATGTATGAACACTAGCTTTCCATAAACATTTAGGCAGTGTGTGTGTGTGTGTGTGTGTGTGTGCGCGCGCGCGCGCGCGCGCGCGCGCGCGCACGCGTGCATGTGTGTGCATGTACATGCTTCTATGCACAATGATGCCTCAAAAGACACAACACTACTTGTTTTGTTCTATTCAGACCTTTTCTGTGCATACATGTACACATATAAAGCCTACCTACATGTGATTTGAAAAGTTTATAAACAGAGTCTTGCTCTGTGACTTAGATTTTCCTGTTACCTGTGTTTGGGTCATATGTTCTACCACAGTGGCCTCGGTGATGGCATTGTGAAACTCTTTGCTCTTGGTGATGGGCTGCACGTGATGGCCAAGGATCAGTGAAGATCCAGTGCATATGGCTTGGGCGATGGGTGTGACCCTCGTTTGAATAAGCACTGTCCAAGTGGCTGCCGAAGAAGCCTGGACCGAGTCACTGTCCCACAAGAATCTTTACTGTAAATAAGCACCAGCAATCTGAAAATTCTTCTCAATCCAAGAGATATAAAAATGACATCACTATGTTCATTGGCACACATTTCCTGATTCTTACTGAAGTTTTGTACTATTTGTTTGGTTAATTTCTCATTTGTCTCCTCTGTTGTTTATCTGGTCGAATCTGGTTTCCTTTTTAATAAAAAAAAATGATTTTTTTTTTTTTTACTGATTTCTAGACATTGCTTGTAGTGGGAGTGACTTTTTATAGGCCAAGTATTTCCTCTCAGCCCTTGCGTTGCTTTAATGTTTATAGGGTGTAGTTTGTCTTAGATAAGCTTTAAATATTGAGCTGTAAAGTCAGTAGCTTAAGAAATTGACTTGTGTATTTTTGTGTTTAGCTGAAGAAACTTCCTCCAAGATCATAAAACTACCTTAAATTTTCTTCTAGTAAGTTCTTAATAGTCAGCTCTTTAATTTATGAAAGTATATTTATAAAGGGTTTATTCTTTTTCTTCTTCTTTATGTTTTTTTAGATAAGATCTTTCACTGGAGCTCACCAAGTAGGGTTAGGCAGCTTGGCAAGTGAGCCCCAGGGATCCACCTGCATCCCCTGCCACAGTGACAGGAACAGAAGTGTGCACACCCATGCCCTGGTCTTCTAAAAAGTGTGGGTTTGGGGGATCGAACTCAGGTCTCCGTGCTTGCAAAGCCAGCACTTTACTAAGCAATCACCCCAGTGCTCGGCCAGGAGTCCTTCTTCAATGTAGTTTAAGGATGTAGCTTTGTGCCATTTTTCTGAATGAGTGGCCGCTGCCCCATATCATGGGTTGTCCAGCTCAGCATTTCTTTTCTGAAACTGTCTCTTGTATTTCACTGTTTAGTCTCCTGCCAATATATTCTGTAAAATGATACCAATTTTTTTTTTTTTTTTTTTTTTTTTTTTGGTTTTTCGAGACAGGGTTTCTCTGTGTAGCTTTGTGCCTTTCCTGGAACTCACTTGGTAGTCCAGGCTGGCCTCGAACTCACAGAGATCCGCCTGGCTCTGCCTCCCGAGTGCTGGGATTAAAGGTGTGCGCTACCACCGCCCGGCTAATACCAATTTTTTTACTTAGGTAATTTTGGTTTTTTGTGCTCTTGACCTTCTAGGCCACTCTTGTTTTGCCTTTCCAAGTTCCACAGACAACTTTGTTGAGATATTTACTGTATTACCTTGAGTTAAAATCACAGGCCTGGAAATTTACAAATGCTGGTCTTACCATCTTGTGGAAAATGAATTTTTAGTACTTCAATATAAACCTTTTCTGCATTATTTTCAGTTAGGTATTTTATAGTTTTCATTGGTTGGGGTATTTAAATATTTTATCACAACTTTTGTTAGTTCTTTTTCTGGAGTAAAAAGTTACCGATTTTCTAATGTCCTTAAAATTGGCAACCTGGAGGAACCATTTTGAGTTATCCATGGTTTTTTAATCCCTTTCTTTTTTTTTTTAAATTTTGTTTATTTTTATTTTATGTACATTGGTATTCTGTCAGGGACAAGGACAGAATCTCTAATTAGTGGAAAAATACAGACCCCCATAAGACAGGGAACTAGATCATCTTACAGTCAGGTTGCCTAGCAACAGGACATTGAATCAGAGCCCTTGACCCTTTCACCCTGTAAACATCCTATACAAACATCCTGTTAGCTTGCCCCACCTTATGCAGATGACAGCTTCTTGCTCCCCCCACCCTGCAGGAACTATATAAACCCTCTTGGAGAAAAATAAAGTGGCACCTTGATCAGAATCTAGACTTGGTGTATTTCCTTGTATCTCCTGTCCCTATCATTTCGTCCTTAGGGTGGTCGAGAACCCGGTGTAACCTGTAGGCGGGCCAGTATTCTGCCTGCATGTCTATGTGAGGGAGTCATATTCCCTGGAACAGGAGTTACAGACAAGTGTGAACTGCCGTGTGGGTGCTGGGAATTGAACCTGGGTCCTCTTGAAGAGCAGCCAGTGCTCTTAACCGCTGAGCCATCTCTTCAGCCCAGAATCCCTTTCTAAAAAATAGATAACCATGCCATCTGATAGCAATAAAAATGTTTTCTAAAATAATATGTTCCATCTTTTTTTTCTGGTATGAATTATAATCAAATACTTCTAATTTTTGTCCCCAAACTCTAATATTTGTTATAATAATTTTATTCCAATGGGGACTTTTTTCCTGATATAGTAAATTGAAACAGTAAATGTCTAAATTGTGATTACTGGGCTTCCCAAATGCTGTTTGGGTTTTCCCATCTCAGACAATTAGCCCCAGAACATTTTGAGCAAGCCATTTTCAAAATGTCACATTTTATGATAAAGAGGTTTCCAACTTAAGCTACTGAAAACAGTTGAGTTACTGTCCATCATTAACATAACCTATTGTCCAGAAAATATAAGAACAGATGGAAAGAAATCTTAAAAAAAAAAATCTGTAGCCTTACTTTTGCAATTCTGTTCTTAATACCTGGTTGTATATAGTTTAAGAGTATATATATATATATATATATATATATATATATATATATATATATATATATATATATGGAAATGCATCTTTCTCTGTAAACTGGTATCATCATATTTGATACAGCTAGTATTTACTAAATATCAGGGAGGGACTTCACTGAATTTTATTTATTTGTTTGTTTATTTATTTATTTATTTTACCAATTTTTGTTTTACCTTATTTTCTGAAACTAATTTTTAATCTATTCCTTTTAAAGGCACTTTATGCCTGGCAATGTTACCAGTCTCTCCTTGCAGATGAAGATGTCTAATGAAGTTAAGGGCTTTGCCCACACTCATCAAACACTCTCCAAGCTCATTCTCCACCACTTTAGTGTTTTATAACTTAATTTGGAAAACAAGCACTTAACTTCATTTTCTTGCTAATAACTATGCATCTGTATCAGAAGAGGTGATTACTCCAAAATTTTATATACTTGTGATAAGTATGTATGTATACCTTACCTTACATATGAAATATGAGTATTGATAATATCAAATTACATGTATCTATTATACATATTTAAATTACATGCATATTCATACTTTATATTACATATACCTTTTAATATACATATAAAGCACATATAGCATCATATGTAAGTATTTATATATTTTTCCAGAACAAACAATAAATAATACTGTATTGAAGACTAGTCACCACATTTTATTGAGTAGTTATAGTGAGTTAAGCATTGTTTTGGGCACTAGAGCTAAATAAGACATGGTCTCTGACATTCTCGTCAATGTAGTAGTGTGGGGGCTTGTAATTAAAAACAAGTATAAAATGCAAAAAGAGTTACAGGGTCTCAAGTGTGCACTCACCATAGGGCTGGTCATGCCTAAGAGACACATGGAAGGCATTTCTGAGGGTGGGATGTATACAGAGAAGTTTTACTGTTGTTAGCTGGGTAGTTGATAGACTGTCTGCCCTTTTGGCTCAGCCTATGAAATAGTGTTAAGTAGAATTGGATCTGAGCAACCTCTGAGAGCTATATTAACCTAACATCACTCTTACAAGAACCCCTAGGATTGGATTCTCCTTGATATGCACAAAGCATTAGAATGAATTAAACATGTAATCGAAAGGCTTATTGTGTGCTACTTGAATGCTTTGCTGAACCAGAAATAAGGTGAAAATGAAATCGTTTCCTCTTTCAAATAAATATTGCATGCACCAGGCTTCACTAGAGAGAGCCATTAGTACTGTAGGACTGCATAGAGTGATCGCATTACTCATAACACAGGCAGGTACTGAGCGGCTCCTCTAATTCCAGGCAGATAAGCATTAGAGGATTTTCCTCCTTCCTGCTCCACTTAGTAATTTTTGTTCCTCCCTTTCTAAAACCTACAGACAATTTTTTGAGATTTCAGAGCAGGCAGCTGTTTTAAAGGGCAGTTTATTTGTTCAGTATTTTAAGCAAGTCAAACCTGACGTCATCATGACAGGTGAGAATTCTGGTTGGGCTTTGATTTGCTTGCAGGTTAGACCAGTCAGGAACTTGTGGGGTCAATAAACTCCAAGGAAAATTCTCATCCATGTGGTAAGAAGGAAAGGATTATTGCCTTTAATGGACGTTTACAATGTATCATGAGCTTCATCATTTCTTGTGGCATTGTATTCCCCCAAATATTGTGCATGCTAATAAACTTATCTGGGGTCAGAGACAGAGCAGCCACAATATTAAACATAAAGGATAGGCAGTGGTAGCACACGCCTTTAATCCTAGCATTCCAGAGGCAGATACAGACAGGCATGGTGACTCACGCCTTTAATTCCAGAAAGCAAGCCTTTAATCCCAGGGAGTGATGGTAGAAAGCAGAAAGGTATATAAGGCGTGAGGACCAGAAACTAGAAGCTTTTGGCTGGTTAAGCATTTGGCTGGTTAAGCATTTGGCCTGGTTAAGCATTCAGGCTTTTGAGCAGCAATTCAGCTGAGACCCATTCTGGATGAGGACTCATAGAGGCCTCCAGTCTGAGGAAACAAGACCAGCTGAGAAGTTGGCCAGGTGAGGTTAGCTGTGACTTGTTCTGTCTTTCTGATCTTCCAGTGTTCACCCCAATACTTGGCTCCAGGTTTATTTTATTAATAAGAACTTTTAAGATTCATGCTACAATTTCTGATCTGGTAATTGGGGATCAATGATATTAAATAATTTTTTTCAGTGCCAACTTGGACAAAGTAGAGCCAGATTGGATCTTTCTGATACTAGAACATCAGCTCTTCCACATATCACACAAATTTTTACTTTTTAAATTTTTTTCATAAAGGGCTTCAAATTCTTTGAGTATTTTCAGGTTGAAAAGTGTGGTACATCCCCACTCGCCAACCTCTTAAATCTAGGTGTGCTTGGGACTACCTTAACTAATAGGTAAGATACAAGTGACACCATGTGACTTTTGAAGCAAAAGTACACATGTTCTTCCTTGTTTACCAGATCACTGGTTCCTGGACTTCTGAACCACCACGACAGGAGTCTGAGTGTACAGATGTCACCATACTATACACAAACCCCAGACATATGGAGTGGCAGCGTGTGCGAGCACTATAGGGGACAACTCTAACTAAACACAGACTTTCGAGACATTCCGGTTCGTGTGCCAGACGCTTTTCATAATTGAAGAACCTGCAGCGATTCCAGCCTCCCGTGCGTCATCTCCCCCAGATGTGTGTCTCTTCCTACCTGAAGCTCTGGACCATGCCTTGGAGAACACAAGGAGGCCATCCCTGTATGCATTTCTGACTCCAGAATACTGAGCATAATAAAATTCTAATTGTTTTGTGCCACCAAATTTGGAGTGGCTTGTTATGCAACAGTGCTTTGTAAAGTGGGGAAGAGTCATATTGTTGCCTGATCTACCTTCTCTCTCATTTCTGGAATCTCACCTATTTCCTCTGTGTCTCTCCCTCCGTGTCCACCCACCCTCTGCCGGGCATTGAATATAGGACCTTACATATGAAGGGAAGCATTCTGCCATTGAACTATTCTTACCCTGTTAGCCAAATCTCAGCCTTTCCTAGTAGGGAGGCTGCACACACTGGGAGCAAGTGCACTAAACCAGGAATTCAGAAGGATTTTGTTTGATTCTCAAAATTGTGAGTTCTAACAATTTAAATTTTATGCAAAACTCAAATCTCCAGCTCCTCTGTACACTGAGCCTCCTCCTAGTAAGATAAGTCCCATGTTTCTGAGCAGTGACTGCCTCTGTGTGGGTCTCCGATGCCCAGTGTGAGAATCCACAGCACTGTGATCACACAGTAATCCACTGGCTTACCCTGCTGATGTTCTTCAGCACTTGCTCACCTTAGGCATTTTGTAGGCCTAAGAGGTAGATGATCCTACAACATGTTCTGAGCATTGAATTATTCCCCCCCCCCTTTTTAAATAAAGATTTATTTATTATGTACACAGTGTTCTGGCATGCAGCACCGAATCTCACTATAGATGGTTGTGAGCCACCATGTGGTTGCTGGGAATTGAACTCAGGACCTCTGGAAGAGCAGTCAGTGCTCTTAACCTCTTTCTTTCTTTCTTTCTTTCTTTCTTTCTTTCTTTCTTTCTTTCTTTCTTTCTTTCTTTCTTTCTTTCTTTCTTTCTTTCTTTCTTTCTTTCTTTCTCTTTCTTTCTTTCTTTCTTTCTTTCTTTCTTTCTTTCTTTCTTTCTTTCTTTCTTTCTTTCCTTCCTTCCTTCCTTCCTTCCTATCTATCTATCTATCTATCTATCTATCTATCTATTTTCTTGTTTTTACATCCTAACCAAAGCTTCCCCTCCCTCAACTCTTCCTCTTCCTCATCCCCCTCCCCCCCTCCCCTCCTCCACCCGATCCACTCCTCCTCCACTGTTTCTCTTCAGATACAGGTGGGCATCCCATGGATATCAGCCAGCTATGCTGTGTCAAGCTGCAGTGAGACCAGACACACCTTTGTCCACCAAGGTTGGATGAGGCAATCCGGCAGGAGGAATGGGTCCCCAAAACAGGCAACAGAGTCAGAGACATCCCCTGCTCTCACTGAGCACTGAATTCTGAGCTTAGGAATTCTTGGTTGTTATGCTTTTAGCTTTTAAAATTCAAGTTCAGATTGCATTGGTGCAATGTATTTTGCATTTGAAGTAATTATGCAATGACTAGGATGCTTTTTTTTTTTGAAACAGGGTTTCTCTGTGTAGTTTTGGTTCCTGTCCTGGATCTCGCTCTGTAGACCAGGCTGGCCTTGAACTCACAGAGATCCTCCTAGCTCTGCCTCCCGAGTGCTAGGATTAAAGGTGTGCACCACTGCTGCCCGGCTCAGGAATGCCTTTTAATAATTAAAAAAAAAAGTACAGTTTAAGGTGAGTATAAAAATACCAAAACTTAACACGTGTGTTTTTCTTAAACTAGTGAACAAAGACACAAAAGACAGATGTAAGATAATTCTATTTTGCAACTGAGAACTTGTACCAACCCATTTTTCTCTTCCTTTTAGCTGCAGTTCTTAAGAACAAGAGTAGAGTGTGGTGGGATGTAACATCCTGAGATGTCTAGATCCTCTTCCAATACTGCCAGAAGGAGGTTGCTCTTCAACTTTTACTCTTGGGATTCAATTCAATTCTTTTATACCTTGGGATATTTTCCAGTGTCCCTCAACTGGTGCAGTAGAACTTGCCTGTGGTAGTTTGAAAGTAATTGGCCCCCATAAGCTCATAGGGAGTGGTGCTGTTAGGAGTTGTGGCTTTGTTGGATGGATATGGCCTTGTTAGAGGGAGTATGTTACTGTGGGGGTGGGCTTTGAGGTACCCTATGCTCAGGATACAGTCCAGTGTCTCAGTTGACTTCCTGTTGCCTTCTGATCAAGATATAGCCAGCACCATGTCTGCCTGCATCCCACCATGCTCCCTGACATGATGATAATGGACTAAGCCTCTGAAACTGTAAGCTGCCACCTCAATGAAATGTTTTCCTTTATAGAGTCGCAGTGGTCATGGTGTCTCTTCACAGCAATAGAAACCCTCACTAAGACAATGCTAATGAAATTTTTAGAAGTTTACTTGAGCCACAAGGAACCTGCTTGTAGTGAATCTCAGGTTTCAGTTGGAAGTAATAAGTCTATTTTATATAACTGTGTTTTGTCTCTTTAGAATCAAGCAAACAGTGAAAGTATCCAGGATGCACCCAGAATCTTGGCCCCAAAAGGAAGGCTGATAGAAATGACTGAAAAGGCTGCCATTTGATATGGTAGTAAGTAAAAAATACTAGATGATTCCTGTAGTAGTCCTCACTAATTCACCAGACTGATACTTGATTAAAAATAGATGAATTCTGGAGAATGATAGTAAATTACTACCACATTGCAACCTCAGTGCTACTGTGGTGTTTTTTATGGAAAACAATATAATATTGGGTATATGATATAAATTTATTCACCTTTGAATGTATTATTTTCCATCTTTTTAAGAGATGAAGATAAAAAGAATTTGATATTCAGTTGTAACAGCTAACTGCATGCCTTTTCAAACTTGTCCCAGAATCACATTAGTTCTCTTACTTTGTGTCATAATATAGTCAAAAGAAATCTGAGGTGTTTGATGAGAAGTGCGTTGATTGAGTCAGGGGAGTTACTTCTCCTTTGCTTAGTCAAAGGTCATACATACTGTTGCTCTAATATAACCATCTGAAAAGGAAGAAGGACCTTGAGGGGAGCTAGAGTTTCATTTTCTAGGAATGTCCCAGCATCAATTAGGCATTTGCTTGTTCTCATGGCAAGGGTGATGCCCATTTCTTGGAAATTTCAACTTTAAGACTCTGATACTGAAGTCAAAGAATGAAAATGGATGAAGTCAGGGGGTGAGGTTGGGATATTGACTTTAGGAGAACTCCTTCAGATAGATATTTTGAGTCAGAAGGCAAGAAATAATTAAGTTCCAATCGTTTACAGTTATGGGCTTGACTAAGGTTTCAGAACAAAAGCACAGCTTCAGGATGTCTAAACTCAATTGTTTCGTTGTTTTTTGTTTGTTTTGAAACAGGATCTCACTATGTAGACTTAGCCGGCCCAGAACTCACTATGTGTACCAGGTTGGTCTTGAACTCACAGATCTACCTGCCTTTGTCTCTGCCTCCAGAGTGCTGGGATTAAGGGTGTGTGCCACCTGGCACAGCCTCTAAACACATTTCATCATCTTCAGGTTACATCTCCATGAGGACTGGTTACAACTTAGTATCCTTTTGGTTTTATGTCTTATTCCAGGCACTGCTATGAACATCCAGTTTGGCATAGATTTTCCCAGCTTCCTAAGCTCCTGCCAAGTCTTTCTCATTGCTCCAGCACGGGTATCCTCATCAGCTTTCTATTGCTGTGATAAAGACTATGACAATGTGGGGAGGAAAGAGTTTATTTGCCTTACACACCCCAGATCACAGTCCACCATGAAGGGAAGGCTGGAAGGGAATTCACAGCAGGAACTAAAGCAGAGGCCATGGAAGAAAGCTGCTTTCTGGTATGCTTTCTCAGCTTTCTTTCTTTCTTTTTTTTTTTTTAACAACCCAGGACCACCTGCCCAGTGGTGGCACTATGTATGGGTTGGGCCCTCCCACATCAGTTGTTAATAAAGAAAATTCATGACAGACTTGTCTACAAGCCAATCTTGTGGAAGCATTTAGGTTTCCTCTTCCCAGATGACTCTAGCTTGTGTGAAGTTGGCAAAAATCCAGCTAGTGCAATGACATTCTCTTAGAAATTGTTTATCCTTCATGCATATACAATCAAAATTTCACAGCGGGTTTTTGTACACGAAACAGTCCTTGATTAATGAGCAACAGGGGCTGATAGATTTATGTTTTTTTTCTTCTTTCTTGGTGGACATTAGTGTCTTATACAACCCTAAAGGACATAGTGCCCTGTCTTATAGAAAGAAGGTAAACTTGGGACTTAGGAGATGATGGCTCAGTAGGTAATGTACCTGTTATACAGGTATGAGAACCTTTTGGATATCTATCACCCACATAAAAGCGTTGGGGCCAGGCAGAGACAGGAGGATCCGGGAGCTCCCTGTCCAGCCAGTTTAGCTGAAATGGTGGGCTCCAGGTTTAGAAAGGGATATTGTCTCAAAAAGCGTGGAGAGTAACAGGAGACACCTGGTATTGACATCTGGCTCCCACACTTGGGTATACCCAAATAAGTGCACGTACACACATGCACACACACACACACACACACACACACACACACACACACACACACACTAAATAGGTCGACTCAATATTGAATTTATCCTTGTGTTATCCTGCTTGCCCTTCCTCCCTCCCTCCCTCCCTCCCTCCCTCCCTCCCTCCCTCCCTTCCTTCCTTCCTTCCTTTCTTCTTTCTGTATGCACAGGTGCATTTGGAGGACAGAGGACAACTTGTGGGAATCAGTTCTCTCTTTCCATCATATGGGCTCCATGGATCAAATTCAGATCATTGGACCTCTAACCAGTGCCTTTGCTGGCTCAGCCATCTCTCTGAGTATTGTCCATTTTTTTTCTCTATTTCATCTCTCTTGCCCCAACTTCTGACTTCCATGATCACATCACCAAACAAAAAATAGCCAGATTTAAGTGTTTGTCTTTGTCTTTGCTTTTGAGGGTTGCCTACAGTATGGAAAAGTGTCCTCAATGTCCTAAGAAGGGTTCGTCTGTAGCCCAGGACTTTATTGGGAGGTGATGGAACCTTCAAGAAGTGGAACCGACTTGAAGGTTGTCCAGTAATTGTGTGAAAGCCTGGTGTGTTGGTTAGTTTTTGTCATCTTGACACAAATATAGACATATTTGGGAAGAAGAAATCTCAATTAAGGAGTTACCTCCATGAGATTGCACTGTGGCATGTCTGTGAGGGGATTTTCCTCATTAATGATTGATGTGGGAAGGCGCAGCCCACTGTGGGTGGTACCATCCCCTGGGCAGGTGGTCCTGAGTTGCACAAGCAGGGAGGTTGAGCAAGCTATGCAGAGCAAGCTAATAAGCAGTGTTACTCCATGGTTCTGGCTCAATTCCTGCCTCAAGGTTCCCACCCAGGCTTCCCTTGGTATGGACTGTAACTGGTAAGGTGAAATAAACCCATTCCTCCCCAAATTACTCTGATTGTTGTGTTTATCACAGAAAGGAAACCAGGACACCTGGGAAGAGATGAGTGGCACCTCACTCTTTTCTTTGGCTTTTCCTGGCAACAAAGTGAACAATTTTGATCTTCATACACAGTTACCACAGACCCCAAAGGAATCATACCACCAAATCAAGGACTGAAATCTCCAAAATAATGAGCCTCAAGCAATGTTTTGTCTTTATAAACTCATGGGCCATATATGTTTTGTGTAAAGGAAAGCGCCCTAACAAGGAAGTCTCATTGATGGTAACAATGTAACATGTTACATTGATGTAACATGATGATTTCATGGGTCTCTGTCAGGTGCTACATAGGACTGCATTACTGACCTCCTCTCCCCTCCCCTTCTCCCCTCTCCCTCCCTCCTCTCTGTTCCCCTCCCCTCCTGTCCCCTCCCTTCCTCTCCTCTCCCCTCCAATCCTCTCCCCTCCCCTCCTCTCCTTTCCCCTCCTTTCCCCTCCCCTTCTCTCCTCTCCTCTCCCCTCCTCTCCTCTCCCTGACCTCCTCTCCCCTCCCCTTTTCCCCCCTCCCTCCCCCCTCTCCTCTCCCCTCCTCTCCTCTCCCCTCCTCTCCTGTCATCTCCTCTCCCCTCCCCTCCTCTCCTGTCACCTCCTCTCCACTCCTCTCCTCCCCTCTCTTCCCCCTCTTCTCCTCACTGCTCTTTCTTCCACTTCCCTCTCTTCTCTTCCTCCCCACTTTTAAGATTCTCATTTTATAAATTTCATAAAACAGGACAAGGTAAGTCAAGTTTCATTTCAATCAAGAAATACATTGAAGAATAACAGCAGTGAACATTATTTAATTGCCAAGCACTATTCTAAAAGATTTATATATACTCATTAATTTACTTCTTACAGTAATTGTATGGAGGATCCAGTATTATTATTATACCTATTTACAGAGAAGTAAAGCTGAGAGAATTTTAGTTTCTTTATGGTCTGGGCAGTGAATATTGAAGCTGGGGGGCCACCGGTGCCTTCATATCTGCTGTCAGAGCAGAGTTTGTAAAGATTAGAAATTCCAGAATGAGGGCTGGAGAGATGGCTCAGAGGTTAAGAGTACTGGCTGCTCTTCCAAAGGTCCTGAGTTCAATTCCCAGCAACCACATGGTGGCTCACAACCATCTGTAATGAGATCTGGTGCCTTCTTCTGGCCTGCAGAGATATGTGCAGACAGAGCACTGTATATATAATTAATAAATAAATCTTAAAAAAAAAAAGAAATTCCAGAATGAGAATCAATCCTAGTGCCCAGACAGTGACTGCTGGTGTTTGATTACTAACATTTAAGGTGCAGCACTATGGCAATTTTCTCAGGCAACTTGTAGAGAACAACCAGGCCCTCCAGCAGAAGTAGACAGTCCCACTCACAGTAAAGCACACACACACACACCTTGGCCCTACAGAAGAAGAGGAAGTTCTGGTTCATTATAGAGCCCAGCCATTGGAAGCACTCAATCCCTGTAGGGAATAGCCAGGCCCTTCAGTTAGGGTAAAGGTCTCATTTACCATAGAGACTAGAGCTCAGTCCCCCAGCTAGAGCAGAAGGTCTCATTTACCATAGAGAATAGAACCAAGTCCCCCAGCTAGAGCTGAAGGTCTCATTTATCATAGAGACTAGAGCTCAGTCCCCCAGCTAGAGCAGAAGGTCTCATTTACCATAGAGAATAGAACGAAGTCCCCCAGCTAGAGCAGAAGGTCTCATTTACCATAGAGAATAGAACCAAGTCTTCCAGCTAGCATAAAGGTCTCGTTCCTTTTAGAGAACAGAGGCAGACCTTCCACTGGAATAGAAGGTCTCATTCTCTGTAGAGAACATATCCAGTCACTCCAGCTTGAGTAGAAGGTCTCATTCTCCACAGAGAACATATCCAGTCACTCAGCTGGAGCAGAAGGTCTCATTCTCCACAGAGAACATATCCAGTCACTCAGCTGGAGCAGAAGGTCTTGTTCAACAGGGAGGTCTGGGTCAGCTGTTAGCTTGCTTCATATGATTGCTGGAAAAGGGTAACATCATGATATTTATTTATGATATTTGTTTGCAAATGGATGGTTCTACCTAGTAATTTATGGCAGTTTCCTGGACTTTTAATCACAGAAATGGCCTTACAAATAATTTCAGTCTGTCATCACAAAATAAATAGATGGTATTTACCACATCAAGCTCCTAGTACAAGTGGCTGGTAACATCTGGAAACAAAACAAATAGGATTAGGTAATTTTCAAAGTGCTCCATTTTTCAGCCCCCTTCACTTCTTTCTGTTCTTCCTGTTATGCGAAGTAGAGTATGTGTCTTAATTAGAAGAAACAGGTCGTGACTGCACAGGCCAACAGAACCATCATTCTTTTGAGCCATGTCCTAATCCTCCAGCTTGAGGTCAAGCTGCATGAATAAGCGGATCCCTGGGAGGGAGAGCTTTTTTTTTTTTTTTTTTTTTTTTTTTGGTTTGAACTGTTGCCAAGCAAACATTTCTTTCTCCCACCACCATAAATGCTCAAATTTGAAGTACACATGGCCAATTTTAGTAATTTCCTGGGACACTGACCCCAAATGAAAATGAAATGAAATGCTTTCCTTGAAAGCAGGAGGACCAGACTCTGATCCCCTTTAAAAGGCTGGGTAGAGTGTCTGGGCTTGTCATCCCAGTGCCGGGAGGCGAGGCAGGAGGCTCTCGGGAGCTTGTATCTAAGGCTTCTGTGGCAGTCCTCTGTTTTGTAATATTTTGGGGACATTACGGTTTTAAATGTGGTCGCTTTGTTTGCTTGTTTTTCTAGAACTGATGTAACAAATTACCCAAACTTGTTGCCTTAAAACAACAGAAATGTATTTTCTTAATATGCTGGACTCCAAATATTTGAAATCCGGGTGTAGACAGCACCATGTTCCTGACACTTCAAAGAAAGCCCTGGAAGCCACCTGTAGATTGCCTGCGAGACCTTGGGCAATTTACAGACATTTTCTGAACCCGTATATTGTCATTTATAAAATGGAAACATGGTGCTGGAGAGATATTCAGCAGTTCAGAGAACTGGCTGCTGTTGCAGAGGACCCAAGTTCGATTCCCAGCACCTACCTACAGGTTGGCTCACAACCATCTCTTAACTCCAGTTCCAGAGCAATTGATACCCTCTCCTGGCCTCCATGGACACGAGACACAAACATGGTGTACAGACATACACAAAGGCAAAACACCCATACACATAAAATAAAACAATAAATTGAAGAAAATGGGAACCCCACCTACCTAACGGTGTTGTTACAAAGATTTAGGGAACTAATATAAGAAGTGACCACAGCTGGGTTCCTGGGTCACTGGAGAGGCTGATTAGTTGTTCCTAACAGAAACACAGCATCTAAAGCAGTAGATGCTTTAAATATCCTTTTCCAGAAAATACACAGGACTCTGGGACTTGACAGAATTTGAAATGTTGATGTAAAGGCTCTGTGAGTCCTTGCAGTCCACCTTGCTAACATAAGTAAGAGACAGGATCTATACCGCCACTCTTGCCCATGTTAGATATCACTAATTGATTGCAGCTTTTTTTTTCTTTTGAATGGGGCTCTAGCATCCTTTCAGTACAGTTGTTGAGATAGTCATTATGAATTAGTCAGAGCTGGTACTTAAGGCAAAAATCTATTTTTCATTTTACCTAGATTGTTAACAACGCTCGTGATGATGAAATGTCCTAATATCTGGGTGACCTTATAGTTACATACAGGTAATAGTGTGCATCATTTTTCTACACCTTGAAGCTTTATATATAGAGCTGGTGTATGAAGGCTTTATTGACTTTATTTAAACAATTTCTCTTCCTAAGAGTTTGTCACTATTACTGCTAGAAATCTTTAGGGAATAAGAGTAGAAATGTAATGACTAGGAAATCAAGGGGGTGTTGGAGTAATAGGGCATAAATGGTAGATGAGGTCTCACATAGATGTGATTTCAGGGACAGCAACATCCAGACACCACCTCCCTCCTTAGACCTTTATGTTTAATTTTACCCTTAAAATCAGAGGTTCTCTTCCTCCAGAGAAAAATTAAAACAAACAAACAAAAAAGAAACAGCAGACCGAAAGGAAAACACACATAGCTGTTCCCTCCTGTGCTTTCCCACACCTGATCGACACAAAGCGTTTCCTTTCATACATGTACTTACTCTAGGCTCGCAAAAGGAATGTCTTCCAAAGAGGGAAGTAATGTGTGTGAAGGAACACACACACACACACACACACACACACACACACACACACACACGTACGTGTGCGCCACCCACACATAGGAGGGGAGAATGAGAGTGAAATCCAAAGGGTGTTTGAGAGAACTTGGCAGAGACAGTGACTTCTTCCAACCATTTAACACGCCCACATTAGTCCACTTGGCTGATCAAATGCCAGGGACAAAGAGTCACAGCATTTTCCAGGTCAAGAAATGCAATTATGTGGAGGAAATTTTTGGCAAAATAAGGAGTAAACCAAGCAAAGAGAGCCAGCGAAAGGACTAAGAGCAAAGTCAGGCTGTGATGTTTGGGCAGGCATTGTCCATTTTCGCCTCCTTTCCATTTAAAGGGAAATGGTAGGGGGAAGAAGTCATTTTAATTTGCACAAGTCATAGAAAACCGGTCTTGCTGCTGTCAGTGGTCCTTTGCCGTTTCCGGGAAGAAGTCACAGAGGTCAGTCTGTCTGACAAGGAGAGGGTGAATTCTCCAAACTGGCTAAGTCCAGTTCTCTTTGGAAGCCGCTTGAATTTTAAGGCTTGCCTGGCTCTGATCCAGGAGCTCAATAGAAAGTGAGTTTCACTTATTGAATTCCATCCAGAGATATTATAACCCCAGAAGACCACTGTTACCTAGAGGGCTTCAGCTGGAGCCACCATGCTTGACTCTTGGGACACAAAGAGTCATGTGGCCATTTGCCATCATGAGACCTGTCAGGCCTGCTTATTTCAGGGCCGGGGGTGGGGAGTGGGAGGTGGGGGGTGGGGGGTGGTGACAAAATCTGCTCCTGCTTTCCTTCAAGAGAGCAGTCCCCCAGTTTCGTGGTGTTTTTGTTCATCTGGAGCAGAAGCAATAAAACAAAACCTAAACCAACTCACCAGCCAACCAACCAACCAACCAACCAACCAACCAACAAAAAACGAAACCTTCCAAAACACAAAAACCCAGAGGATTTCACAAAAATCATGAAGAAAGGGGGGCTCAAGCTAATTTTAACATCAAATGCTTGCCCTGGGCAGAGAAGTTAGGCATTGTTGGTCCCTGTTCAAGTCCTCTGTGTCTGTGGGACTGAGTGCACTACTTTTAATTAAGGGAGGCAGCAAAATCTCAGTGTCTCACAGAACTAAGTGAAAACTGAGACACTGGCTAAATGAAGATACTGAAGGAGGGTAAAGGTTTCGGGAAGAAGGGGAAAAAGCAAAGCTGATTGTGATTTGCACGGATACTGTTTTCTTCTTTTGAACTGGTGCAGCAGAGGGAGTTGAAGGGTGTGAACAGTGACAGTGGCCTTTCAAATGGCCCTCATTTGCCCCTTCCCTCCCTTTTATCCGTTCCCTTCTTCCTCTTTCACCTCCTCTCGGCATTCATCAAGGCCTGGGTTCCCTCTTTTTCTGTCCTTTCAGTATTAAGTAGTGGGAGTAGCTTCCAGCAGCTTAGCGCTGATAATAAACCTCTTGTGTGGTAACTCCATTTATTCTTAGATACACACAACCTGTTTTGAATGGGGCTATGGAGTGAAACTCAAATAGAATTACCCACTCCTTTCAGAGACTCTTGAATACCAGCTCGAGTTCTCAAAATCAAGTTTCAGTGGCTGGCTCCTTTGAACAAAGTGCAAAGGAATTCGCAATAATAAGTGTAACAAGACGGAGAAAATTTTATTCAGCAGTATTCTTCTCAAGGAAAGCACTGCATATGTTTGGGAGAATTACTTTGATAAACCACTTTGGCTGGGGATTAAGCCCTCAAAGTATGCAAGTCACAAAAGGTGGCCACTAAACTGCTTCTGAAGGGGACACGGAGTGGGGGGGGCGGGGGTGCTCTTGTTGCTTGTGAATTCCTTTGTTTTGCTGAATTCAGCGATTGGTTGGGTTGCCAGTCAGGAGCAGGAGGAGGGAAGAACTTCAATCTAGAGAAAGGAGGAAGTTCAAGTGCTCTGGGGCACCTTAAAAGGAGATCATCTGACAAAGGGAAGGAAGTCAGGGACGCTCACTCCCGCTCCCGCTCACTCCGCTCCCGCTCACTCCGCTCCAGAAGCTCCCTGGCTGAGACCTGGGCCTGAGCAGTCGTGTTTTATGTTTTACCATGAAAATTTGAAGCATGTTAAAAATATACAACAGTATCACCAAACTCCATCTGTACATCCCACTTCTAGACAGTCTCTTGTATTTATATCTTCAACGGGCTTTTAAAAAGCTTTTATTTTTGAAGCAAATTCCAGGGTCGTTTGGAAGAGAAAACAAAATCCTTTGCTGGGATTTTTTTTCTTGCTGTGGTCTGTTCTGCACTGTGCACAACTGTCTTATAAAATGTACACCACCAGGTTCACCTTGAGACAAAGACCATCCTGCTCTGTACCAGGTTAAGTGTGATGAAAACAGTCACTGTGTGTGTGGCCCCTGGGCCTGGAAGAGGAGTGTTCAACTTTGCTTTCTGTTGCTGTGTTAAAACATTCTGACCAAAAGTGACCTAGGGAGGAAAGGGTGTATTTGGCCTACATTTCTAGATCACAATCCATCACTGAGGGAATCCGGGGCAGGAACTCAGTCAAGGCAGGAACTTGGAGGCAGGAGTCACGGAGGAATGCTACCTGCTGGCTTGCTCTTTTGCTTGTTCACACACTAGTTGATACTTAGACATCTTACTTAAGATAGTCTAAGACCATCTGCTGAGGGATGACATCAATTTATGGTTAACACAATCCTTCATAGACATGCTCACAGGCCAATTCAATCCAGGAAATTCCTCAGTAGATGGTTTCTTTTCAGATGACTATGGCCTATATTAAGTTGACAATTAAAGCTAACGAGGGCACTCTACCTCTTGTCAACTTGATACACAGACATATCACTTTTAAACTGTAGACTTTTAATCCCTTGCCCCCTAGATATAATATAAAACATAGTACAACTTTATAAGGCCCACAATTTTTAGAAAGGTAAATGCTTTAAAGGTCCAATTTCTTTTTAAAAGTCCAAAGTCTCTTAACTGTGGGCTCATATAAAGCCAAGAAACAAGTGAAATACTTTGTAGCTAGAGTTTTCCTGCCTGGCCCACAGTCAGGACAAATCTCTGCCACCCGCCAGTCCCACAACCGCTCAGACCCGACCAAGTAAACACAGAGACTTATATTGGTTTCAAACTGTATGGCCGTGGCAGGCTTCTTGCTAACTGTTCTTACAGCTTAAATTAATCCATTTCTATTAATCTATACCTTGCCACGTGGCTTGTGGCTTACCGGTACTTTACATCTTCCTTGTCCTGATGGCGGCTGGCAGCGTCTCCTCACTCCGCCTTCCACTTCCCAGCTCTATTCTCCTCCTTGTCCCGCCTATACTTCCTGCCTGGCCAAGGGCCAATCAGTGATTTATTTATTGATCAATCAGCAACACATTTGACATACAGACCATCCCACAGCACCTCCCCTTTTCTTTTCTTAAAAAGGAAGGTTTTAACCTTTACACATCTCCATAGTCAGCTTGGGATATTTGGGAATTTGGGCGTAGCTTCTCTTACTACTTCCTGCTGGAGGGGGGCGCTGTATCTTCTGGGGAAACAAAGAAAATTTTAGGATCATGGAGTAGTCCGTGAGGCTGTATCATCTGAGCCAGTTGTCTTGAAACGGTTCTGGATGTTGGATCATCTGGGCCATGGTGTCATCAGAGACCTTTCAGGGGGTCTTGGCTGGTCAAACCTGATGTATCTTACTCTGGAACAAATCCATAGCCTCTTGCTTTCTGTGGAAACAAAAGAGACTCTTTTCCAAAGCAACATATCCTTACATCCAAATTTTGAAGTCAAAGTATCTTTAAAATATACATACTGGTTTAACTCAGCTTCCTTTACAATCAAATATCTCTCTGTAGTTAAGAATCCCAAAGACAACACAATCCAGACTCTCTGTGTAATAGTCATCTCTACGTGGCTTATTTTTTATATTAATTTTACTGTCTCTTTAAAGACTTTATTTTTTAAAACCATGTATTTGTTTCTATACTGTATATATCACCTTTTTTTGTCTCTTTTAAGCCTACGTATATTTTACACACATTTTAAACTATTACATCTGAATCTGTCTTATTGTGAATCTATTGCTTTAAGCTGCAGCAGCTGTGGCTGCTGGCTCCGCCCACCTCAGCTTCCCAACATGACGTGGTACTTTACCACCAGCTCTGGGAGCTATCGTGGGTCTATGCTTTTATCCAAGCAGCGTGTAGCCCAGAAACCTCTTTTTTTGTTTTGTACTAGCAAAGGCTAAATCCACAGTGTAGCTTAATGTGCCACTTGCAGAGGCCTCATTCCCGCCATACTGCAGGTCGAGCGCGCATGCCAGCAACCCGCCAGTAGCTCAAACCGGCAGCTGCCGCTCATTTGAGAGAGACAATTAGGAAGCTGTTTTCAGCTCCGTTTTAGAATTTTTTTTCTCAGGTTTTAGGTGTAAACTCTTGCCACCACGTTGGACGCCATTTGTAGCTAGAGTTTTCCTGCCTGGCCCACAGTCAGGACAAATCTCTGCCACCCGCCAGTCCCACAACCGCTCAGACCCGACCAAGTAAACACAGAGACTTATATTGGTTTCAAACTGTATGGCTGTGGCAGGCTTCTTGCTAACTGTTCTTACAGCTTAAATTAATCCATTTCTATTAATCTATACCTTGCCATGTGGCTTGTGGCTTACCGGTACTTTACATCTTCCTTGTCCTGATGGCGGCTGGCAGCGTCTCCTCACTCTGCCTTCCACTTCCCAGCTTTACTCTCCTCCTTGTCCCGCCTATACTTCCTGCCTGGCCACGGGCCAATCAGTGATTTATTTATTGACCAATCAGCAACACATTTGACATACAGACCATCCCACAGTAATACTTCCTTATTCGAAAACAGAAGAACTGAGGCATTAAAACAATCAGATCAAAGCAAACCCGATATCTAGCGGTGTCAATCCAAATGGTGTAGCTCGCTAGCCTTCTCCCTTGTGATCTTCTGGGTTCCGAAGGGACTAGACAGTCCCGTTTCTTCTGCTCTGCCACCCATAGCACACACAGCTTGTCTCTTAGGCGCAGGCCAGCTCTGTTTCACACTTGTTGCTGTCCGTAGTGGATGTCCCATGGTCCCGGGGTCTCCAGTATCCTGGGGTCTCCACAACTTAGGGGAGAAAAGGATTTATCTAGCTTACATATCTGGGTCACGGTCCACCATTGAGAGAAATCAGGACAGGAACCTAAGTAGGATCTTGAAGCAGAAACCATGGAGGTATGCTGCTTTCTAGTTTGTTGGCTTCTCTCTCTCTCTCTCTCCTCCTTCCTTTCTTCCTTCCTTTCTTTTTTTGTTTTTTATTAAGACATGGTTTCTTTCTGTGGCTTTGGCTGTCCTGGAACTCACTCTGTAGACCAGGCTAGCTTGGACTCAGAGATCTGCTTGCCCCTGCCTCCCAGCAGGCTATCTTCCTTATACAGCCCAGGACCACCTGCCTCGGAAAGAAACCACCAGCAATGAGACTGACCCTTTTATAACAGTCCCCACAGACATGCCCAAAGGCCAATCTGATCTAGGTAATTCCTCAACAGACTTCACTCTAAGATGACTGTAGGCTCTGTCAAGTTAAAAATTAAAGCTGCTAGACAGTCAGCACCTGGGAGGCAGAGGCAGGTGGTTCTCTGAGTTCAAGGTCAGCTTGGTCTAGGAAGTGAGTCCTAGGACAGCCAGGGCTACACAGAGAAACCCCTGCTTCAAAACAAACAAACAAACAAACAAACAAAACAAAAACAAAAAGCAAAGCAAAACAAACAAAAAAACAAAATTAAAGCTAACTAGGAAAACGAGGATAATGATATAGATCTGTTCAAAGAAGAGTATGATTTAAAAAGAAAGGGTTTATGCCTCAACTGAATGTACCAGGCTTTGCTGACCCCCATGGGAGGGCTTACCTTTTCAGAGGAGGTGATGGAGGGTGGGTTGGGGGGGGCAACTGGAGGGGACAGGAGGAGGGAAGAGAGGGGGATCTGTGATTGGTATGTAAAATGAATAAAATATTTCTTAACAAAAAAAATAAAAAGGGTTTAAACATCTGTATACCAGTGTATTTAGACTTCTGCTTTCCACACTTTTTTTTTTTTTTTTTTTTTTTTTTTTTTTTTTTTTTTTTTTTTTTGGTTTTTCGAGACAGGGTTTCTCTGTGTAGCTTTGCGCCTTTCCTGGAACTCGCTTTGGAGACCAGGCTGGCCTCGAACTCACAGAGATCCGCCTGGCTCTGCCTCCCGAGTGCTGGGATTAAAGGCGTGCGCCACCACCGCCCGGCTTGCTTTCCACACTTTTAAAAACACCTCCAAGGCCTGCCCATTTCTGAACTGAGATGGAGGAGGAGATAGGAGGGTGTGTGTGGGTGGGTGGGTGGGTGGGTGGTGGGTGGTGGTGGTGTGGTGTGGTGTAAAGGGGAGGCAAGGTTGGGGGAGGGGATGGGAGGTGAGGAGGGAGGGGAAATTGTGATTGGGATGTAAAATAAATGAAAAATTTTAATTAATAAAAAATTAAAAAAATATGTCCCTAGGCCAATGGGATGGCTTATCAGGAAAAGACTCTAGCTACCAAGTCTGACAAATTTAGTTCAATCTCTGAAATCCACAGGGAAAGGGAGAACCCGTTCCTGTGCTCTAGTCTCCACAGGTGCATACCATGGCTTGGACACACACACACCCCAAAAGAAAACACAACAACAACAAAAACAAACACCTCCAAGACATCTCCTTTCACAAAATGAATTGGCTAGATGATGTGAAAAGGATCCTCGATGGCCAGTTCATGACACAGTTAGAAACTAGTGGGCAAATATTCCATCTTTCTGAGTATTTGGTTCAGATATTTTCTAATTCCCAGTGTTGAGATGATCAAATTTGTGAAATGCCGAGAAAATATTTTCAAAATATGGTGCTTTATAAACATGAGCTATAGTGTTGATGTTATTGAAAAACCTCTTTTTATACCCCTGCACCAAAAAGACTTCATCTTTCATTTAGACTTAAGGTCTTAACAAGGGATCCCTCTGTAGGGCTTCAAAACCTAATGAAAGCATTTACTACGACACCTTGTATGTCACTGGGCCCTATTTTCTGGCTGCCTTGCTTTTATCATTGTTCAGAAGGCATTTCTTAACTTTGGAATCAGCCTCTGGAAAGGCTAGGAATTTTCAACACCAGCAAGTCTTGATTTTTCAAAAAAAAAATTGTTAGGCTTATATTTTCTTCGCTCTAACTGGTCAGCGTAAACACGCAGCTAAGATTGTCTGATGTCAGAATCTATTCTATCAGGTGACAACAGCTGTTACCACTCTCTAACAAGGGCTCCTTCGTTAGTAAGTCTCTTTCCTAAAGTCCAGTTCTGCTCAGAACATTCCAGGCACTTGAAGCTTTCAGGGGCATTTTCCCTATATTTTCTATCTAGTTGGCTTTTGTCTCTACCTGCTTCCAAAAGAATCCAGTTTTATCAGTTTGCCATTGTCATTGCAAAAAACACAGATCTTATCTCAAAGGGAGTAAAAGACAATCTATGCTTGAGCCAAACATGAGTGACCGTGGAAAGACAGAGGCGGTTTCACCCAAGCATTGTGTTCTAATGGGGTAATAGTTCATGAAGATTTTAACAGTATCAGAACAAAGGAAAGTCATAAATCAAATACTTTAAAATGCATTGATGGAAAAGGGGGATAATGAGAGGGACATTTAAGTGGAGAGAAAAAGAGAAGGGCAGAAATGGGAAGTGGTGAGGGGCAGCTAGCACTAAGGATGTTTGAAAAAGTCATATGGAAACCTATCATTAGAGTATATATACATATATGTGTGTATGTGTGTATATATATTTCACACAAAAGTGTTTAATTTGGGTTATGCTGCTGTGCTGGATAGTTTTATGTCAACTGGATGCAAGTTAAAGTCACCTGAGAGGAGGGAGCATCAATTAAGAAAATGCCTCTATAAGATGGGGCTGTAGGCAAGCCTGTATGGCATTTTCTTAATTAGTGATTGATGGGGGAGGGCTCAGCCCATTATGGGTGGTACTGTCCCTGGGCTGGTGGTCCCTAGTTCTGTTAGAAAGCAGGCTGAGCAAGCCATGATGAACAAGCCAGTAAGCAGCACTCTTTTGTGGCCTCTACATCTTCTCCTGCCTCCAGGTTCCTGCCCTGCTCAAGTTCCTATCCAGACTTCCTTTGATGATGGAAAGTGCTGTGGAGGTGTAAAGCCAAACAAACCCTTTCCTCCCCAAGTTGCATTGGTCATGGTGTTTCATCACAGCAACAGTAACTCTAACTAGGACACCTGCACAGGGAATAATTCTACTCCGAAAAGCTATAGCTTGCCAAATAAAACCCCCAAATTCTAGGTGTGGGATAGCTTCCATTTAACTTTTAGCCAAGGGTGCCCCAGATATCCTCTAAATGACATAGGGTATTGCCATTGCTCTTAGTTGTCCACAGGAACTTAATGGCAAGAACCTGTTGCTGAAGACACCATACACTTTGGACAGAGGACATGAAGAAATCAAGTTGGCATTGGCAAGGAAGGTGTTATGTAGACTGCTGGGGAAAAAAGTTTACTAACAGTCTTACCCAGCTGTGAGCTCTGTGCACTATGATAATGTTATCATGGTAGGATATGCCCATTGGTACAAATAGTGGCATGAATATTATGGGGTGGAGTGGGTAGTCACTGCTTTCTGATTGGATTTAAGGCTGGCTCCATGGAGAAAACATGTATTTGGTACTGCAAATCTAGCTAAGAGCCCATGGTTTGGGAGCTCACAGGCCCTGGAAGTAAATAATAATAGTATTCTATTATTTTGCTAAATTGGCTTAGTATCAAACTACTCACTAGATTAATATCTCTGTACCTATTGAATAGTGCAGCCTTCGGAATGCATCAGAGAAACTTTCTTGTGCAGTGGCTGGTGGTTAGTGCAGAAATTACAACTGGTAACACTGCAGAGGACAACTACCGGTGGAGTGCTTAGCTACAAATGGGACATCAACATAAGCACCCCCCCCCAAAAAAAAATAATCAGGGACTAAGATGGCTCAGAAACACTGTCAGAGCCAGAGGTCGGGGGAGACCAGAGTGAAGTGTCTTCTGGACATGACAGGAACCCACGGCTGCTGTGGTTGTCTGCTCAAGACCTGCACAAGATCAAACATTCCAATACAGAAGCAGAGGGGCTTGTGGATCCCCATACCTAGCTGAGGACCTATTGACAACTGGTGGTTTCTGGAAAAGGAAGAGTCAGTTTTCCCTTAGAGTGTGGCCCCTGGGAGGTTGACTCCAGTGGATGGCGCCATACCCATGAGTATATGGCCAGCACAGGTTGGACTCAGTGGTCACTAAAAAAAGCAAAAGCATCAGTTGTCTAATAATAAATAATGCATTTCTGAACTTGGCAACTTGAAACATTGATTTTATTTCATTCATTTTATTATTATTATAATTCATTAAGCTTTTGTTTAGCATCCAAATAAATGGGTTTCACTGTGATATTTTCACACATGTGTATTATCACACTTTTTTTCTTATCCACCCACCACTGCCTTCTCCATGGCTTTTTTCTCTTTTGCTCACCCCCTTCCTCCCATCAAACAGTTCTTCCTTCTTTCCTATGTCCCATATATTTTGTTACCCCCACTTGTTCCCCACATCTCCCTCTATTTAGCTCTTCCTCCTCATCCATAGTCCCCTTTTTACTTCATGTCATACACAGGCATTTAAACAGATTACATATATGAAAGAAATATATATTTGTCTAAGTCTGGTTTGTTTTACTTAACATCATCTCTAGCTGCATCTATTTTTCTGCAAATGTTGTAATTTTATTCTTCTTTACAAGTGAATAAGTTTTATTGTGTTAATGTGACACTTTTTTTTTTTTTTTTTTTGGTCTGAGACAGAATCTCACTCTGCATCCTAAACTGACTTGGAACTCAGTATGTAACACAGGCTGACTTCAAACTCAGCAATCCTCCTGCCTTGGCTTTTTGAGTCCTGATTATCAGCACGAACCACCATATTCTGTATTTTCTTCATTGATTGATGGATGGATGTCTAGGTTGGTTCCATCTTGAGCATTATAAATAGTGCAGCTGTGAACATGGATGAGCAGGTACCTCTATGGTGTGTTGATGTAGAATGCTTTGAGTATATACCCAAGGATGTTATAGCTGGATCTCGTGACAGTTCTAGTTTTAGTTTTTTTTTTTTTTTTTTTTTTTTTTTTTGTTTGTTTGTTTGTTTGTTTGTTTGTTTGAGGAACCTTCAAACTGATTTCCATAGTGGCTGTACAAAGTTGCATCTCACCAATAGCGAATAGGTCCCTCTTTCCTTGGCATTTATTCCTCACTAGTATTTGTTATCCATTATCATCTGCATGATAGCCATTCTGACTGTGCTAGATAGAATGCCAGTATAATTTTAATTTACATTTCTGTGACGACTGAAGAATTTGATCATGTTTTCAGATAGTTATTGATTGTTTGTATCTCTCTCTTTTCTTTTCTTTTTTCTTTTCCTTCCTTCCTTCCTTTCTTCCCTTCCTTCCTTCCTTCCTTCCTTCCTTCCTTCCTTCCTTCCTTCCTTCCTTCTTTCCTTCTTTCTTTCTTTCTTACTTTCTTAAAGCCAGCTGGCCTCAAATTCAGAGATCTCCCTGTCTCTGTCTCTCCAATGCTGGGACTAAAGTTGTCTTCTTTAAGAGCTGCCCATTTGGGAGGTGGAGTGATGGTACCATAGTTAAAAACATTTATTGCTTGTGGTGGTTTCAAGAAAATGGCCCCCAAGAGGAGTGGCACTGTTTGCAGGTGTGGTGTCACTGTGGAGGAGGGCTTTGAGGTCTCATATGTTCTCAAGCCATTCCGGCATTTCAGTTCACTTCCTGTTACCGTTGATCAAGATGTAAGGACTGTCAGCTCCCGCCCCATGTCTGCCTGCTTGCTGCCTTGCTTCCCACCATGATGATAATGGATTAAACCTCTGAACTGCAAGTGAGCCATCCTAATTATATATTTTCCTTTATAAGAGTTGCCGTAGTCATGGTGTCTCTTCACAGCAATAGGAACCCTAGCTAAGATATTGCTCTTGTAGAGGACCTGGGTTCAATTCTAAGCACACACATGGTGTCTCACAACCATCTGTTACTCCAGTTCTAGAGGATCTAATGCTTTCTTTTGACCCCCACAGACACCAGGCGCACACATGGTGCACACACACACACACACACACACACACACACACACACACACGCACACACATGCACTCATACACATAAAATACAATAAGTGGATGTAAAAAACTTTAAAAGAACTATTCACTCAATTTATTAGGCTGTTTCTTGAGTATATGATTTTGGGGTGCTTCCATTTTGGCTTGCTTTGTATATCTGGGTATCAGCTTCCTATCACATACACAGGTGGTGAAGATTTCCTCCTGTTCTACAGGCTGTGTCTTGACTCTGCTGATATGCCCTTTGCTCTGCAGAAACTTACTCCACACAACCTTATTTGTCAGTTGGGACAGTTTTCCATCCCACTGGAGTCTTTTTCAGAAAATCCTTATATGTTTTATCTTATGTTTTTCTCTATCATTTTCAGAGTTCTAGGTCTTCTTATATTGAGGTTTTTGATCCACTTTGAATTGATTTTTGTACAGTTCTATCTCAGGATGTCTTGAAGGGCTTGGCTGAGGCTGGGCATTCACTAAAGAGTCTCTGTGTGGCTATGACTGGATTCTTTCGTTTCTCATTGGGTGGCCGCTCTTTGGGACCGTTTATGGCATAACATTTGGCTTTTGTTATCAGAAGTGGCCTCTGAGAGCTGCTCTGGTCTAGTTTCAGAGTCACATAATATCACCTTTACTTAATGAAGGCATGAAGACCAGCTCATGCTTAATGGGAGACACCACATGAAGACCATTGATGGTATGTGAGCTAGGTGTCTCGATGAGTAAGTCAATTCTTTTTAAACATTATAATCATCTTGAACACAGAATGCTATTTGGGATATGTAATCAGTCTTTTGGTAATAGCCACAGCATCAGTGAGTGGATGGATCCAGAGTGCAGAATTTAGGACTCAGACTCTGCAGTTCTTTCTTTCTCTCTGCTTTCTCTTCCAGGAGAACCCTGCTTGGAGTCCAGCTGCAGCATGGATCCCATGTAGCAGTTAGTGAGCTCCACCAATAGGCAGTTCCCTCAGCTGTGATCTTTTCCAGGCTATTCTGATCAGTGTTTATCGTTCTGTCTGATGACATTCAGATATGTGACAAGAGAGTCCACTACTAATCACTGAGGAGCTCCTCTGTCACGTAAGAGTTGAAGGAGCATCAGTGTTATAACTGAAATGGTAGTTATTTACTGAACTTGGGTGGAGACAAGGACCCGGGGAAGGCAGTTGGTGTATCTCTGGTTGGAAGAATTGCTAGAGGGACCTTGGGATTCGCTTTCATGTTGTTTCTTTCCTTCTTTTTAAATGGAGCTCTTACTTTGCTGAGTCTATCAGTTTTTAAATTGGCTCATGCCAGGAAAGGAGCAAAAGGTGGACTCATGGTATGCTGCCATGAACTGCAGACCAGGCACTCCAGAGCCTTGGACTCTAGTCCAAGTTGTGTCTACATGGCTGGTATATGCTAGCTAAATCAATCAGTTTCTCAGAACTCAGTGCTCTTCTCTTTAAAGTCAGACATTCTGACTACATTCAGAATACTCAAAATCTATTCTTAGACCAATGGAGGTCTAAATGTACCCAGTGTGTGCTTTAGTGGTCAAATGCTCCCTGGTCAAAAGAATTTAAACATACTTCAACTACCCACTACGTGCATACTGGAGTTCCTGGGTTGCAAGATGTTAAATATGGTTGATTAACGGAATGTAAAACCCATTTAACTCCAAGAATAATCATCATAGGTGTCTCTGTTCATTAATGTTCACCACGCATACAGAAACAGAAAGTGTTCCTGGATTGGACAGTTGTCTATATTTCTGGTTTTGGACTCAGTTTCAATATAGGAATCAGCTCCTCCAAAGTATTTCTGTATGCTCTTTGTAAAATTTGTAACCAATCATCTGCATTTTATCCTTAACACGGTATCCTGAATTACAATCCAAGACTCAAATCTCTCCGTGCTCCACTGTTGGCACATCTGTTGGAATGGTCCCTAATCCTGTAATCGTGCAGGGATTCTCTGTATTTGGGGAAGTTCACACACTCACATTAAATTTTAAAGTGTGTTATTATTTTCTTTTGCCTCCTACTTATTTCAGAATTTATTACTCTAATACAAAGCAATGATATGGGTTTGCAGTTGGAATATGACTTTTTGAAAACTGAATGTAAATTGGCAGAATGAGGCATCTCTCCGTGTAACTGTGTAAGTTCTATTAGTCATGTTAAAGGCCATTAATCTTGTGAGAAATTAGCTAAAGCTATAGAGATCCATGTGAAATCAAAGGCTTGAAGAAATACCTAGTGGCTCATCTTCTTTGCTAACTGTCATGATGGATTTTAAGATCAGAATTCTCAAGGAGGAGGAAAAGAATAAGATATTACTGAAGCTGTGGTAGAATCTAGTTCCTCTTTTGAATCAAGACAATTCGGAATCAAATATAAAATATGTTAGAGTCATATGTAACATACTTTTTTGACAAAGAAAAGTTTTACTATGGGCATAAGGTTTACCTAACCATGTACATTTACAAGTTCAAATGTTTAAGCGAAATTATTGACTTAGTTTTCAGAGTTGAGAAGTTCAATGGGTTGTCAAATGTAACAAGACAATATTAACCTCACCGTTATCTGTAACTTGTTATTCACATCTCATGTTTATTTGAGATCTAGTTTTCTTTCTGTGTCAATATAATTCCTTGAGGTTATTGCCTGACTGTATTCAATTAAGACCAAATTTATTTTAGATATTGAAACAATAAATAGTACTCCTGAATATTGTTGAAATTCCCTAAGATGCCAAATAAAACTACTTTTACCTAGACTGTCAACTTGAGCTCTGTAGAAACTACTGGCTTACTACGAGGTCACTTCTTGAGATTCTGCATTACAGTAACAGGTAAAGGCCTTGAGCCGGATGGTCTTAGAGGTTCCTTGCAGTTTTATCACGGTAACACTGAGCAAAATCAATACCAGAACTGACTTTAATTTAATCCTCCAGAGCTGTCACAAAATTGACTTTAATGTAGTAACATAAATGGTTAAGATAACCCTTGAAATAGCTGTTTCTATGTTCTCTGAAGTCCACTGGGCGTGGTTCTGCTCCCGTAGCTTTGTCATAAAGACATGTGTTAGGAAGGGCCTCGGTTTTATGCCACACTTGAGTCCAGATGTGACTTACTATCTTCATTATGTAAGGCAGCTGACATAACCTCACTCTCTTTTCCTTATCTTCAGAAGTGGATGTTATGAGCATTTCCCTATCTGCTTGCTGTGAGGATTCAATGTGTTAATCTGGAAAGTCGTTCGTGTGGAAGAGTGCAGGGTGAGTTCTCAGTGTCCCTCGGCTGCAGATCCTAGGTTTGCGTCTGGCATAGAGGGGGGCTAAGGTGATTGCTTCTCTCTGAAGCCCTCGGTTGCTCTCCTTGCCGCCATTCCTGCGGTCCTCTTGGGTTTAGCTTCTTCTCAGTATTTTCCCTCCAATGGCCCCTCTCCATGATTATACACATCTTCACACCCTTCCTTTGTTATTTAATATTGTTGAAATCTTGTTAGATGCCAAATAATACACTACCTCACTCCAACAAGACTGTTACCCGAACTCTGTAGAAACTGCTGGTCTATCCCTGGACATTCCTAGCCTGGCCTGGAACTAACTTCTTTGTAGCCTAGGCTGGCCTGGAACTTCCTTATAGCCTAGGCTGGCCTCAAACTTGGGACAAAGTCCCTGCCCAGCCTCTCAAGTACTGGGATTAAAAGTGTGAGCCACCACACGCAGATTTTTCTGCAGTCTCAGAAAGTCCCATGGTTCTGTCTTTGAGTTCTATTGTTTCTGGGCCAGTGGTAAGGCGACATTGTGATAATGAAAATCACATGGTAGACTCGAGTTGCCTGCCTACTGGGGAGAGAGAGAGAGAAAGGGAGGAAGGGTCAGGACAGCATACACCCAGTGACTTATTTCCTCCAACTAATAGCACTTGAGCTCTTCAGTGGATTTATCCATCTACACACATACACTATATGTCCCAGTCACTGCTTAGCAGCACTTAACCTGAGGATTAAGTCTTTAGTGTGTGATCTTCGGGGGCACGTTCTCTATCCAAACGATAACAACTAGGTATTTATTTGTGTTGCAAGCAGATCACTCCAATCAGATCAGGGGTGATAATGCCATCAGGGGTGGAAATAGTTTCCTCCTTTAATATCTGGGCTTAGACAGGCCACCGAGGGAACAATACTGAAGTGGGATTTCTATAATGGAGACATCTAGAGAATGAGCAGATCTCTGACAGGCAGCTTTGGATTCCACACTTACATAACGTCTTCACACTTACATAACATCTTCAGCAATCAATAGTACCTTTTTATCAAGCAAACAAGATAAAGAAGAAAGGAACTGAGTTTTCTGTTGCTGACAACTTGGGACATGGTGAATGGGTGGGGGATAAAAGATAGGCCAGCCTGTGCGTGGGGATTCTTCTAGTGTCTTCTTCTCCAGGCCCAGGAAGACCTAAAGCTTTCTTCAGTGGTGGTGTTCTTCCTGGAAGAAAGGCAGGCAGAGCATTTCTATCTTCGTCAATCTGTGTCTTGAGTTTAGGCAAACGGAGGACGCGCTTTGCATCTGCTGTTTCTTAAATGCCTTCAGCTCAACAACCTTCCACGTTTTGGTAAGGCACATTCTGTTCTGCCACAGCACAAAGCAGGCCGTTGTTAACATGTTGCTGCCAGTGAAGGAATTTATTAAATTTAGTATTAAAAGCAAAAACACACTCTCCTTTCGGATCACAATTATTCTGCAGTCTCAGAAAGTCCCAGGACAGAGTAGGGGTCTTCTTCAGCTTGAGTCAGTTTAGACTAATGGAGAATTGATTACAGCTTCCTTATTTTCAATAGCCAGCCTGGGACTGTGGGAATATTGGTTTAAGTTGATAGCAGAGACTGTCCCATGTCTGAGATCCACAGCTTTGCGTCAGATGAAGACTTAAGAAGTGTAAGCAAGAAGATACCAGGGAGATGAATACATTAGGTGCTAGAGATACATGGTCTTTTTCACAGAATGGTAATCATTCTTTCATTTTGTTTGTTAAGTTTTGACTTTCCAGTCTCCAGCCTTTGATTAAAGGATTCCAGAATATCAGTATCATGCTTGATGTGGTGGGAGAAATATGTTTTCCATCCATAAAGAGGCTAATGACTTTTCTGCTGTTTCTAGCCGAGTGAGCTGCATCTGACAGGGCTGGCCTCTGCAGTCCTTATTCGGAGAGTTCTTGCCTGCAGCCTGCTGGTGCCATTTGCATGCTAATCATTTCTGTAATTGATCTTGCCAGGTCTTTTCAAACCTTGTAGGAGGCAGTGGCCTGCTGCTCCTAAATTAACTAAGGATTGCAGAGTCTGTCTCCCTGGAGAGGAGCTGTGTCATATGAGTATTGGGGCACCATCAGTTCCTCTACCCAACTGTGCTCCGTGACCCCACACGGGGGGGATTCTGGTCCGTGTGCAGGTAAAGTAGCCTTTAGGGCAATATAGAGATTGTGGTTCGGGTTACTAAGAGTTTATTATTGCCAAAACGAACAAGAGAAAATTAATGTTGTTTCTTTCCTTGTGTTATTAGAAGAGCAGGTGGTGGAACCAGCCAGGAAGCAGGCGCCGGTCACGCATTTAGATTATGTGCTGGAAGTGGCTTCCACTCATGCTGGGTCATTAATGTAGGATGGGAAGATGAAGGCAGGCAGTTTCTAAGTTTGATCAAAGATCTGAAAACAACCCCGACTACAAAGCCAACTGCTGTGTTGTTTATTCTTGGCTTATAGAGTGAAATAACTTCACGAAACCATACACACTTCATATTTCCACTGTCATAGGTGGGTTTCTTTTGCTGTGACGAAATACCCGATGTGGAGAAACTGTAAAGAAAGGAGATTTATGGTTAGCAGACAGTTCTGGAGGTGTGAGGGCATGGTAAGAGCATCTGTTTGGCTCTGATGGAGCCTCATGACAGATGGCATCGCACTGGTGGAGGGTGTGACAAGCAGTATAGGCAGGAGATATGTTCAGGGAAGGGGCCAGGCTCCGTAGAATTTCAGTTCTTGTGGCAATGACTCCACTCCATGAAGCTAGCTTTGTCTCTTCTGAGGGCAAGGCCCCCAAGACCTAATGGCTGTCCACGTTTGTCATGGACATTTGGTGCAGTTTTGGTACCAGCACATGATACCTTGGGGGACATGCTCGAATCATATCCAAACCATAGCATCCATGCTCAAATTCTCCAAAATAGAAATGAAAATCCATGGGAATGTAATGGCTTGCCTTAAGCTGCATTCTGGGAGCAGGGATCAGTGGCTATGTGAGGCTATTTAGATGAAAATTAATTAAAGTGGAAACTTCAGTTCCTCCACCTTGCTGGTCACATTTCAAGTACTCAAAGGCCATGTTTGACCAGTGGCTACCATATTGGGCATCCTATTTTTTTTTTGTTGTTGTTGTTAAAAAAAAGACAGTTTTGCTCTGGAGACTCACGATTTCTTCCTCTCCCCATTATTGGGGAAACTATAATTTTCGCCTATAGTTGTCATATGTCATAGAGGAGGCACATTTTCAGATTAAAGCAAACACGGAGTGTTTCATTTTCTCCCTTCCTGAGGAAGTGGGTGAGTGTGCATACCCCAGTTTTCTAGCCCCACTGCTTCTCTTTAAGCATCTTTGCTATGACACAGAATGGCTGGAGCAAGGTTTAGTAAGGTGCATACTTTGACTTCTGGGTACAACTCTTTCTTTACAGCTAATATTGATCCAGCAGTGAATTCCTTACAGAACCCATACAGCTCCTTGCGGAAAAATTGGCTGAGGTGCTGTAAAGTCACAGATGTCTCAGGGATTTAAATTAACACTGTAAATCTCAGGATTATGGGGAAAGAGCTTGCAGCTTTCCTGAAAGGCTCCAACGTTACTCCCGAATTTACCTGAGTACCACAGAAGCTTGCAGGTACAAAACCAGAGATTCTAGTATCAGAAAGTACTGAAGAGTTTGATACGAGGATATCATTTTAAGTTGATTTTCTTTTTTGAGATTAACAGGATATGATGCTTATGACAGAAATGAGACAGGACTGGCTTAGCCAGTGGGACTCAGCTCTGCATAGGGACAATATCGGGGTGTGGACAGACAGGATCTGGTGACTATCATAGGCTAAAGAAGTCCTGAGGGCATGAACACTCCAGCAGGCCATGGCCTGATGGCCAGTACTATGTCCTTTCTCATGGTAGTTAGGGTGTTGATGCTGCTTGCCTGGGGAGCCCTAAGTCTGTGGAGGTTTGCTGAAGGCATCAGGAGGAACAATTGCTTTGTAAGTGACAGGGTTGATGGGACTATGTTCCCTGGACTGCCTTTATGCCGATCTGTCATCCTTTGCAAGAATGTCAATATTTATCATGTATTCTTCTCACAGAGCAAGGGAGAATGGCAGCATCAGGAGATGGGCTCTGAGATGGGTCTATGGACCCTCATGTCTCAAGTTATAACCCTTGGATATGGTTTCATGTGGGAACTTGGTGGGAGAGGGCCCACCATCTTAGCATAAAGATTATTTTAGAGCAAGAACATTTGAAATCTTTTCTGAATTTGCTTGTTCTAACTTGCAAAGCCTCCCTGAAATACCCCCGATTTTTATTTCCAAGGGAGTCCCTGCAAATTTAAAGACTAACTACCCATTCCACTGTCACAAAAAATGAAAAAAAAAAGTGAAAACAAGAAACCAATAGAACCTTCTACATTTTCCTGAAACACTCTAGTCATTCCCTTTTGTCGCAGGGTATTTGTACACTGTGTAAGGATGTATTGCTGTGATTGGTTTAATAAAAAGCTAAATGGCCAATAGACAGGCAGTAGAGGTTAGGCGGGACTTCCAGGAGAGAGAGGAACTCAGGGGGATGAACCTAGATGCCAGGGGTACACTGAGGAAGTCAAACATACAGAATGGAAGAGAGATAAAAAGCCATGTGGCTTTTGGGGAGCCAGCAGTCCAATGAGAAAGATCAACTATACCATGTTAAATTGATACAGAAACATTAATATCCAGGCATTCGGTGAACAAGTAACTCCTATGCAAGTACAAATGTTTGTCTTTTTCTCTAGATTACCTATTTCAAGTTATTTTGAAGGTCTACTTCCTCAGTCCAACCTAAGTGGATAGAGGGAAAGTTCATTCTTCTAATAACAGAAAAGTCAGATCTCAAGTGCTATCCCATAGTTATCTGATGAGCATCAGCATTTAAACAATGTCCTCTGATGGCTGCATGTGAACAGAGTCGTGTCTGAGAAGCAAATTTCATTTGTAAGGGGCCACCTTCAATATTTTAGACGTTGGGGGTTATATGGTGTCTCTTGCTGTGCTCAACTGTGCTGCTGCAGCTTTAAGAACATCCACAGAGAACACTGGTGTGAGCAAGTGTGGCTATACTTCAATAAAATTTCATTTGTGGATGCTGAAGTTTGTGTGCATTTCATCAACTTTACATGTTTTTTTTCAATTACTAAGTATTTTCCCAAGCACTCCTTAATTTGCTATATTAAAAATTGGTAGATGGTTGGATTTGGTGTGGGCCATAGTTTGCTGACTCTCTGTCTAGACCACTATGCCCAACCCTTTTTACTTCATAGAACACATGGAGAATGATGCTGGAACCACATGCTTGGGTAAATGATCAAAGACACTCATGGTGGACTTGTAGTTGATGGAGTGTTGATTGATGGGCCTCCAACTGTACTGAAAGCTGAGACCATTGACAAATATGTAACTCAGTCTACAGGTTACTAATGAGAAAACCCAGACAGTTTTCCATCTCTGTCTCTGTATATGTCATGATGCAAACCATTTGGAGACCCGTCATAGATGTTTTCTGAGTGGAAACTTGAGAAGTGATTTTGTAGTAACTTGCAAAGCCTGGAGATGAACTGATTATTGTCAGAGTGCTGATTTCTCAAAAAGTGCAATAAAATCATCGTTAAAAGTTATACATGGATGACTGTACTAAAGTTTGCACTGGTTGAAGAAATAAAACCATAACTTGTCAGAAAGTCCCATCTTTGGTAACCATCAAAGTTGTTCAAGATCTCTGGTTCACTCTGACCTAGACACTTCTCTATACACTGGGGGTAAGGTGAAACCATGACATTTTAATTATTGGGTTATTCATAATGATCTTTTCTGCTTTGCTGAAAGCTTATGAATGGCTTAGAGACTGAAAAACACCACGGGTATTTAAAATTCTAGGTTATAGTGCTGTACTTCATAATCTCCTGGTGAATTGTAAGCTGACAGATACTATATCTAAGTCGACTGTATATTATTCTTCTGCATGAGTCTGTTCTATATAGAACTGTGTCCCTCCCCTCAGATTTTTTTTTTTTTTTTTTTTTTTTTTTTTTTTTGGTTTTTCGAGACAGGGTTTCTCTGTGTAGCTTTGCGCCTTTCCTGGAACTCGCTTTGGAGACCAGGCTGGCCTCGAACTCACAGAGATCCGCCTGGCTCTGCCTCCCGAGCCTCCCCTCAGATTTATATGTTGAAGTCCTATTCTACAGTGCCTCCAAATTGCTGAACTGAATTTATTTGAAATAGGGCCTTTACAGAGATAATAAAATAATAATAATAAAAGACTTGATTGGGGTGGTTCTTCACACAATATGACCAGTGCAATGCAGAAACCAGATGGAGACAGATGTTCCTACAAACCAAGGAATGTCCATGATTTCTGGAAAAACACCGGAAGTTAGGGAAAGGCATGGAAGAGAGACTCTTCCTTTTTTTCTTTTTTTTTTTGAGACAGGTTTCTCTCTGTAGGTTTGGTGCCTATCCTGGATCTCACTCTGTAGACCAGGCTGGCCTTGAACTCACAGAGATCTGCCTGGCTCTGCCTCCTGAGTGCTGGGATTAAAGGCATGTGCCACCACCGCCTGGCAAAAGAGACTCTTCTTTACAGTTTTCTAAAGGAGCCCTGACTTCTAGCTCCCAGGACTGTGAGACCATAGATCTTCCTTGTTTAGTTCACCAAATTTGTGGCAATTTGTTATGGTATTCCTAGAAATGTAAAACAAATATATATATATATAGTCTATAACCACAACAACTGTTCTCTTCTTGGATGGAGAGTGTGGCTCAATTGTTGACATCCTTCCATCCACGAGGGTCTGTGTTCAGAGCCCAACACCACATAAAACTGGGCATGGTGGTGCATATATAATCCTAGCACTCAGGAGGTAGAAGCAGAAAGATCAGGAATTCAAGGTCATCCTAAGACACATAGAAAGTTTGAGGTCACCTTGGGCTGCATGAGAGCTTGTCTCAAAAGAAAAAATATTTTACTTTTTAAAAAAGCTTTAGTGTGCTATAATTTATATACCACACAACTAGTCTACTTTATAAAGATACAACTCAATGATACTTTAAATATATTCACAAAGCTGTGCAATTATTAATGAATAACTTTTAGAATATTGAGAACCTATAACTACTAGCAATCACTCTCCATGAACTCCTTTCCTTACTTCTCAGCAATGATCAATTTACTTTTTATCCCTTTATCAGCCTGTTATGGGCATACCGCTGTGTTTACCATCTACATTTGAATATTTATGGAAATATAAATATTCCATAGGACACCTAGATGAGTCCAAAGAAATTACTCTACCTAAGTTAGCTCAAAACCAAAGCAAAGCAAAGCAAACCAAACCAAACAAAAAAATTCAGTGAGTTTATTGGGGTTACTTGCAGGACTATGGGGAGTATTAATCCCATGGGGTGAAAATAAGACCACTACCACAATTTTTGAGTAAATTTGAAGCAAGCTTTATTAAATATTGGCCAGGAAGATGGACACTGGCCAGGTCCTTATCTGGGATTCCTAGATGACACTCAGTCCCATTAGACAGGGGTTTATAAAGGCAAAACCCACAAGGCTACATACTTCCTGCCTTTGTCCAATCAGGGGCAAGCATACATTTTGACATACTTCCTATGTATGTACGTCTCATCTATGTGTGATCAAGCACATCCTATGCAATTGGGACAACCTTATTTACAGAAGTGAAAACTTGTGGCTTGTTATCTTACATGAACAGCCCCCAGCATTTCAGGAAGTTGTCTGTCCTTGGGCAAGTAGGGCTTATAGCTTAGAGGCACTTTTGTTTTGTTTTGTTTTATAGATTTCCTAAGTACAGTAATTAAAACTTAAAGCATAAAGAAAGCTCACCCTAGCATGGGCAGCAACTCATGAAGTCTGCGTCCATGGAGCTCTGGGAACAACTTTAGGTAGCTTAGCTGTTCAGAAAGTCTATTCTCCCCAGCAATTGTTGCTGTCACCCACTTTCCTGAAGAGAGAAGTGAGGTAACCCAGACTCAGAAGGACAACCATGGTATGTACTCACTCATAAGTGGATACTAGATGTAAAACAAAGGATAACCAGAGTGCACCATGGAGGCTACTTAGTAAAGAGGACCCTGAGAAAGACACAGGGATCGCCCAACGACAGAGAAATGGATGAGATCTACATGAGCAAACTGGAGGTGAGGGGGGTGTTGGCAATGGTCGAGAGAGTGCCTGAGCTGACCTGCTCTGGTGATTGGATGGTTGAACACCCTAACTGTCATGATAGAACTCTCATCCAGTGACTGATGGAAACGGATGCAGAGATCCATGGCCAAGCCCCAAGTGGAGCTCCAGGAGTCCAATCGGCGAGAGAGAGGAGGGATTATATGAGCAGGAGATATTGAGACCATGATTGGAAAAAGCACAGGGACAAATAGCCATGAACTGTGATCTAATAGCTGAGGAGCCCCCATGGAACTGGACCAGGCCCTCTGGATAAGTGAGACAGTTGATTAGCTTGAACTGTTTAGGAGGCCCCCAGGCAGTGGGACCGAGACCTGTCCTTAGTGCATGAGCTGGCTTTTTGGAACCTAGGGCCTATGCTGAGATACTTTGCTCAGCCTTGGTGTAGGGAGGAGGGGACTGGACCTGCCTCAACTGAATCTACCAGGCTGGGCTGGCTCCCCAGGGGAGTCCTTGCCTTGAAGGAGGTAGGACTGGGGGGGTGGATTGGGTAGGGGAGGGCTGAGGGTGGGAGGAAGGAGGACAGGGGAATCCGTGGCTGATATGTAAACAAATTAATTATAAAATAAAAATATTTATTAAAAAAAGAAAGAAATAGCTACACATGCTGATTCTACCACTTTATGGTTTTGTTGTTGCTGTTTTTGTGAAACAAAATAGGTTTTCCTATGTAGTCTACCCTGCTTTCAAGCCTGTGGTCTTCCTGCCAGAACCTTTGGAGGTCTGGGATTCCAAGTGTGAACTAGGTCTTGTTTCTTGTTCTTTACTGGTTGTTTGTGTATCAAATCCTTTGCCCATGTTCACTTGGGTTGTTTTCTTGTCTTTTATTATTGAATCATGTGAGATGGTGTTGTAGGTAAGGATTCATTTTACTAACGACTAGACTTCATTGTTTTCATCAGCAAGGTGCAGGTGTATAATTTCTGTTTTCTCAGGAGTTCTGGGGGGGCACCTCTGGTTGCTGGGTACGTAGTCCCTTCCTGGACGTAAGTATTTGAACATAGGATAAAGGCCAGAAACTAAGAGAAAGGAGGAATATGGAAAGTGTTTGAGGCTGACAGAGACCAGGACATGTCATTCCAAATAAGCATGATTGCATATAAACCTGAGTTCAGAACTACCTCTTTGGGATTATTTATTCTTTATTTCCTGGGTGTCTCTATTATATATCTGAGGTGTCCATGTTATTAAATTTGTTTGCTTTATCCCCTCTCCTCCTCTGCAAATCTTTCTTTTGTTACAGAAGTTGATTCCACTAAATACTACATAGAATAGGGAGAAAATTGTATTTCCTTCCCTATGCTTATCCACTGGGGAAAAAATATCTTGCCATTGCAAAAGGTTTATAGGATTCAATTGTTGTGTAACTGTCCTGGCTACCTCTGCTGGAGTTCACACATCATCCAAGGGAAAAGGATTTTTTTCTTTTTAGATTTTTTTCTTTCCTTTCTTTAAACCAGTGTTTGGCATGATTTGTTCCTTATTGCCTGTAATTGCTGAACTCTGGACACAAGGTTGCAGGTAAGTTGAGTTAAGTTGTTCACCTCCTGCTGAGTGGATTCTGCCTTTGTTACCTGGATCAAAGCAGAAAGCCTCTCTTCCCATCTGTCTATGCAAATCTAAAGCAGATAAATGTGAGCTATCAGAAGCCAATTTGCTGGAAATCTGCCCCTTAGTAATTGGCTTCATATTTCAGCCCTTAGAAAAAGTCTACTCTCATTACCACCTCTGCCTTCTCCCCTCAAGGCCGAGAGAGAGAGAGAGAGAGACAGAGAGAGAGAGACAGAGAGAGAGACACACACACAGAGAGATAGATAGATAGATAGATAGATAGATAGATAGATAGATAGAGATAGAGAGAGAGAGAGACAGAGACAGAGAGAGACAGAGATAGAGAGAGAGAACAAACCCTTTGGAGACAAGGAAGGGGAGAGAATAAAACTCCATATAAATGATGAATTTTTTCTCTCCCTACTGGCTTTACTCTCAGGTGTCCCTGCTCAGTGATGCTTCCTCTGAAAGGCCCCCCTTTAGCTGGCCAGGCCTCCTTGCTAAGGGTGATTGTGTCCTTCTCATCCCAGGCTCACTATTTGCCAAGATAGGAAGTGACAGGCAGGGAGACCTCTTGCTCTCGGGATCTTGGGAAGGCGGTACAAAGCATTACATCAAACACTGCCACCGGACCAGCTCTCTGGGGCTGCATTAGGTAGTCAAGCGTTTGTCGCCTGTTGAATGTTACCTCATTCAACACTTTGTTAAACAACTTCTAAAGGTCTGAACAATATGACCGAGGGGCCATTGACTGGGGATCATAGTAGCCAAGTAACGGTTTGACAAGGCTAAACAGTGTATGTTGTTCACTATGTTATTTAAAGCCAGTCCTTATGCCTCCAACTCCTTGCTCATCCCTTAACGTACACTTTCTGTGAGACCCTGGGATATTACATTCGGGACCTGTTTCTACAGAAAGGCACAGTAGAAAGGAAAGAGGAGAGCTTGCAAAGAGGAAATAAGAAGACAAGTGGAAAGAAATAAGCAGATGTAGAAAGTGTGTGTGTCTGTGTACGCACACACACGTGCGCATGCACATGCTTACGCATACAGCAAAAGGGTGTCTGCTCCCCCTGCCCCAATCCTGGGAGTGTCAGATTTTCTTTTTGACTAACCTAAGTTAGGCTACTATGAATTTTCTTCCTGAGCATGCCTTGACTTTTGGAGTTCTGTGATTCACTGTTTCACCGAATTTCATGGAGAGCCCTTTTAACTTGGCTTAGCCAGCAGCTACGCTCTTTTTGTGTCTAATCGACTATGATTATCTGAACAAATTCCTTATCCCACCCCTCTCCTGGTTGATGTCTTCCTTCTGTAAGAACTCTCTTAGGTCTGTAGCAAGTGTCACGAATAACTTGAAATTTGTATTTACTTCTTTTTATTTGTGTTAATGTATGTGGGTGGAGTAGGTATGGGTGGTGTATGCACACATGCATGCAGGTGTATGCACCCCTGTACATGTGCAGAGGCCAGAGGAAGATGTCAGGTGTCCTGTTTACCACTTTTGAGATGAAGTTTCTCATTGACTCTGGAGTTAACGCCCGCAGTGCTGAGGTTACAGGCATACACAGGACCTTTGGCATGTGTGCTGGGTATTTAAACTCACGTCCTCAAGCTTGAGCAGCAATCAGCTCTCACACATTAAGCCATCTTCTCAGCTTCCACTTTATTTCTTAAGCAGAAGAACAATGATTACACCTGGACCTTGTAATGGGGGAAGGCGGGGAGGAAGCGGATATGAGGTGGCAGACGCGATGAGACCCAGTGCACTTCTGTAACACATGATGAAAGTGTGGACATGTGTTTAGCACCAGAGGCAAATGCACTGTTGTTATAGATGCATTCCCGGAGAAGCCCACTCAGTATTGGTGGTCACCATGTCCTTTTCTTTTGGACACAGCCCACACAGTTCGGCTTCCACTATCTATGAAGTATAAAAGGAGGCCATGGGCTTCAGCAAGTCAGTTCTGAGGCTCCTGCCTCAGGCAGAATTTAAATCTGGAGATGGGATCTACCTCTTGTTTCTTCTATTCCCAAGACCTCTCAGTCTGCTTATACTTAATACAGAATATATTAACGGAATTCAACATAGATCCATGAATACTGATTAATCATCTTTTTGTGCAGCTATGATAGCAAGTACCCTGAGCAATAAAAATAACAAAAGAGATGGTTTTAATTACCATCTTATTCAGACCTGGGGATGAAGGGGCATGTAAGATACACTTATTTTGGTCATGATAGGAGGCTTTAAAATGGTGGGGGACATCTCCCAGAAGAAATAATTCCCATGTTGGAGATTTTGGAGGAATGAGGATGAGACTGCAGTGAAATGTTGTCAGGAAAGAAAAAGAGAAAGCATCGTAAGAAAAATTAATAGACTGAACACAATCATCGACCCAGAGAGGCTCAGAATCAATGTAGGGAAGTGTGAGTATTTCAAGAGCACAGATCAGAATATAAACAGAAAAGAGACTGAGAAAGAGAGGGAGAGGAGAAGGAGAGGGTGAGGGAGAACTATAGTCTTGGTATGATCGGGAACAGGGATGGGAATCCTGAGTCACGATTGCTGCAGAAGGGACGCAGGCCCAGCTGACCTCCATTATTCTCAGAAAGTGTGATAAATCTAAACATAAGAGATAAAACTAAAAGTTCCCCAGAGCAGTAATGAAAAATATGACCTTGATTTAGGTGAAGTTTTTAAAAATAAAACATATACAAGATAGAGAGTAAAATAAATCACTATAAATTAAAGTTCATCAAATTAAAATATTTGACCTTCAACATATATTGTTTAGAAAAAGCACAGATGGAAGAACCAGTCTTTAAAAGAATCTCATGAAGGACTTTTCTCTAGACTACATCTTAAAACAACTCAATAAGAAGACAATGACTTCATTTCTTTAAGCGAATAAAACATTTGAACCAAGAGCTGGTATAAGGTCAGTGAGCATGCCAGGAGACATTCAGTGTCATCAGTCAGTAGAGACATCCAATTAAACCACCATAAAGTATCACTGTCCTCTCCTGGAATGGCTAGAATAAAAAAGCCTGGCGATATTTTTGGTTGGTGAGACTGTGGTACACTGCACCTCTCTCATACACTGCTGGCAGGATTGCAAAATGAGCCAGCCATTGTTGAAAACATTCTGGTTAGCAACCCTTACCATGCCACACAGAAATCCCCCTCAAATATTTGCGCAAGGGAAATAAAAGCACGTGCCTGCACAAGACTCTGCATCTGAACATTTTATAACTGTTGTATTCATAATAAGTAAACAGCTATAAATAATCCAAATATCCATCAAACAGTAAACTAGTACTTAGATAAATGTATTATGTATGGTGTATATCATAACACACACAAACACACTGGAACACAACTCAATAATAAAAAAAGAATAATTAACATTGCATACACTACATGGATGAATCTTAAAAGCTGTTCATCAACTGAAAGAAGACAGAAATAAATAATTCCATAATTGTATGAATTCAGTTAGATGAAATATAGGAAAACGAAAAACAAAAATGACAGATACCAGTGATGACTCAAGGCTTGAAGTAGGAAGAGATCATCAAAGGCAAAGGGACATGATGTCAACTTTAGGGTGACAAAATGTTCTACATCTTGAGTCTAATGAAAACAGCAGCATTCCGTTACAGCCTTCACTTCAGTTCCTGTTTCCTGGTTCCTGTTTGGGTTTCTGCCCTCACTTTCCTGGAAGTATAAGGTGGAATAAACCATTTCCTCTCCAAGTTGGTTTTGGTCAGGGTCTTATCAAAGCAATACAAAGCATACTAAGACACTTGCTGAGTTCATTTAGTGCTACTTCCATGTGCATGAGCGTGGCATGATCTACAGGAGCATGGGTGGTTTCTCAGGGCACACATACCTAATTTTATGTGTTAATTTTATATCCTGATACTTTTCTAAATGTGTCAGAATTCAGGAATTTCTAGTGGGATCTTTAGGGTGTTTTATTTACAGGATCATGTCATTTGAAAATAAGGATATGTTGACTTCTTCCTTTCCTGTTTGCATCCTATTTATTTCCTTCTTTTGTCTTGCTGCTGTAGATGAGGCTTAAAGTACTATCTAGAACAGGAAGGAATTGACATCCTTCTTATTCCTGATTTTAGTGGAAGTGCTTCAAGTTATTGAGGCATTTAGCATGATTTTGGCCATGGGTTTGTTGTATATTGTCTTTATTATGTTGAGATATGTCTCCTAAATCCCTATATTCTCTAGAACTTTTATTGTGAAAGAGTGCTAGATTTTTGTCAAAGATCTTTTTCTGCATCTAATAAGATGATTATATGATTTCTGTCCTCGAGTCTATATATGTGGTGGATTTCATTGATTGATTTCCATGTATTGGACCATCCCTGCATCTCTGGAATGAAGCCAACTTGATCATGGTCAAGGATCTTTTAAATTTATTCTTGATTTTGCCTTGCAAGTATTTTATTCAGAAAATTTTGAGTCTATATTCACCACAGAGATTGGCCTATAATACTCATTCTATTTCTCCCTCGTACACACCTGGCTTTGATATTAAAGTAATACTGGCTCTGAAAGAATTTGGAAGAGTCCCTCTTTTCTATATGGAATCATTTTAGGAATCTTAGTGTTAGTTCATTGAAGGTCTGGTAGAATTCTGTGCTGAATCTATCTGGCTGTGAGATTGTTTTACTATGAAGACTTTTAATTACTATTTTTAAAGATTTATTTTTACTTATATGTATATGTGCATATCTGTGTGAGTGTGTGCAGGTAGAAATTAGAAGAGTGCATCTGGTGGCCTGGAAATAGAGTCACAGGTGGTTGTGAGATAATCAATGTGGATTCTGGGAACTGAACTCTGGTCCTTCAGAAGAGCAGCAAACACTCTTAACTTCTGAACAATCTCTCCAGCTCTTTAATTACTGTTTAAACACTATTCATTGTTATTGGGTCTGTTTAAATTATTTACTTCATCTTGACTTAACTTTGGTAGTTAATATGTGTTTAGCAATTCATTCATTCTTTTAGAATTTCCATTTTAGTGGTACACAAACTTTTAAAGTATGTCTTTATTATTCCCTGAATTTCCTCAGTGTCTGTTGTAATCTCTCCCTTCTTATCTCTAATTTTATTAATTCAAGCCTTTTTCTTTTTGTTACATTGGCCATAGGTTCATCTTTTCATAAAACTGACTCTTAGTTTCACTGGTTTTCATTTCTATTTCATTGAATGAGGTCCAGATTTTGATTTTCTCTATGTACTGCTTTTGAGTGTTGTTTGTTTTTGTTTTTCCAAAGCCTCCAGTTGCATCATTAATGTATTATTTGAGAGATTTCTTCTCTTTCTCTAGGCTTGTGAAATTTTCTTCGATGATTTTATTGAAAATATTCTCCGTGCCTTTGCTATGGTATTGTTCTTTGGTGTTCATAATCCAAAGGTTGGGTCTTTTTATGGCATATCAAAGCTCTTCCATGCTTTGTTCATATTTCTTTTTTCATATGACCTTTATTAAATGATTCTTCTACTGCATCTTTCATTCATGATTCTGTTTTCTATATGTTCCATTACATTGGTGAGGCTTTCCACTGAGGTTTTTATTTGTTTTAATATTTTTTCATTTCCAGCATTATTCCAGTTTGGAAGCTCAGCTCATTATCTTACACTGTCTGCATTTTTCTGAGTATTCTTGTCTTCCGAGCTTCCATAAGAATGGCTCACTGAGTATATTATGCTAGGGCTTTTCTATCCCAAAGGCTGACAGTAATGGATGCTTATATTCTACTTAGTTGCTCCTTCTTGTATAGTTCAGGATTTCATCCCAGGGAATGGTGCTACCCACAGTGAGCTGGTCTTCTCAATTTAATTAACCTAACCAAGGCAATTCCCCACAGGCATGCATAGAGGTCTGTCTCCCAGGTGACTTTAGATCTCATCAAGCTGACAGTTCAGATTAACTATCATGTATCTGTTATTTGATTATGATATACAAATCTTTCTGTTTCTGACTTTGTCTTTAATGCAGTGTAATTATCTCTGTGGCTGAGTTTGACTTTCATATGTTGATAGATAATTTTTTATGTCATTCCCTTCCCTAAATGTTGATTGAGCTCTATTTATGATCAAGGCTCAGTGATAATGCTGTGTGAGATATTTCTATTTCTATTTATCTCATGTCTAGGCACACAGAATTAACAGATGAAAAAGACCTAAACTCGGTACCCACTGAATTTCCTCATGAAAGAAGAAGATAATGAGAGGGAGGGGTGAAGACTCTTTGTGTAAGCCGAATAATGTGCTTGGACTTGGCAATGAATTAATAAGGGCTTGCTTTTCACTCTTCACTTTTTCCTGGAGAATTCAGACAACTAGGGGTTGTGTTCTTCCACACTAAAGAGGTGCGTGGCTGCTGCAAGTTTTGCCACTGCCTCACTGTTCTGGATGTCTTAGGGTTTCTATTGCTGTGCTGAAACACCATGGCCAAAAAGCAACTTGGGGAGGAAATGGGTTATTTGACTTACATTTTTGCATCACTGTTCACCATCAAAGGAAGTCCAGGACAAGGACTCAAACAAGGCAAGAACCTGATGCAGAGGCCATGGAAGGGTGCTGCTTTGTGGCTTGCTCATCATGACTTGCTCAACCTACTTTCTTATAGAACCCAGGACCACTGTTCCAGTTATGGCACCACCCACAATGGGCTGGACCCTCCCCAATCCATCACTAATTAAGAAAATGCCTTATAGGCCTGCCTACAACCTGATCTTATAGAGGCATTTTCTTAATTAAGGTCCTTACTTCTCGGATGACATTAGCATGTGCCAAATTGACATGAAACTATCCAGCACACTGGGGTTACTGCTTGCTTTGCTATGGTTTTATACTTGCTTAAAAAGGGACACCTTCTTAAAAGAAAAAGTACCTGAGTCTTGTCTATGCATAGCCTATATCTTTTTACATGTTTAGAAACAGAAAAACTGGGTTATCCTGCCATGCTTGGGCTGGAAGCTGGGGAGGCTAACCTGGAAGCTTGTGTTGACTACATTACTCATGTGGTTTCTGAATTTAAGTAAAGTGGGCCCTAATGGACTGCTAACCCAGTTTTGTTTTGAGCAATAACAAAGAAATTATTGAGAAAAGAAGAGAGAGGGGCAGGGTGGGGATGAATTCTAATGTAAAAGGGTGTCTCTGAGCAGAGTTTAGCCATTAGAGGAGTAGACCCACAGAAAATGGCACCCAAGAGATCCTGGATTACTAAACAAACTCCTCCTTTTCTACCCTGGAGTCTGACTCAGAAGAAATAAGTCTGACTCAGACCCTTCACAAAGATTAGTCTAGAAAAACCAAAGATAACTGAAAACCTACTAAGCATTGGCCAAATGCAGACAGACAGTGGGCTAAATATAGAATATTGTTTTCTCTTTTCTAGTCTAGTGCTTTGAACCCTAAATATCATTGTTTGAACATGATTGTCAAATTCTTGATTTGTAAGCTGAGTTGGGACCACAGCCCACTGGCATAATGTCATGTAAAGCAGTATTAGGCTACATTAAAAGCTAGATTATTTTATGTAAAAATTTTAGGTTTCTGGATTCTCAAAAATCCTCAGATATAGCAACACCATAGTTGCACAGTCCAGTGGCCCCAAGCTCACTGGTCTCTCCTTGTCAATGGGACAAGCATTCTCTTGTTATGACCATCCCAGCTATTCTCTAGTTTATTTACTCCCTTCTATCACTCCTTTTAGTTATTTGACGGGCTCTTGTTGGTATTTGAGTTTGTGACCTACACTCTAACAAAGAAATACAAAGTCACTGATGATAGAGAAAAATAAAAATGATAGTTTAGGAAGAACTCAGTGAATCCTGATGGGGAAGTTGCCTTTACCCTAAAACATAAGTGCACCATTCTACCTATGAGAGATAAATACCTGGTTTTGTTTGATATTTTGGCCCAGCCTTTGGCAGGACAATGAATGGTCCTATTCTCCCTGTTTGGGGCTCTGGCTTTCTTAGAGAAGGTTTAACACCTTATGTTTAGCTTTTGGCAAGTAGAATGGGAATACATGTACAAGAGTGTTTCCTTCTCTCTGCAGTTCTCAGCACTGAATAACTTCTTCAAGTCTCAGCATATCTAGTACATCTTCTGTATTCCAACATGTTTCTATTTCTCTAGTTGTGTTGTTAGAGGGAGTGGCTAGCGCAAGGTCCTTATTTTAGGACCCAGCTGCAGAACTTCATAAGGATTTGATTAATTTTCCTTTTTGGTTTTATTCAAAATGTCTTCTTATTCCCATCTAACTTTTCTTCTTGCTTAAACTTTGACTTTGAAATAACAAAGGGCTGACTATTGCCCTTTAAAGTTTTTCCTTCTTCTTTTTCTATGTGACCAGGCTTTACAAAAGGCTATTTTATTCTAAGAAATTAGGTTTCTGGTTATCGGGAGCCCTAAATAGACATGAATTACAAGAACGTCCTTTGAAAGCCCCATGCAGCACTTGTTTCATTAAATTCCATGGAGCAACCTTAATTTAGTGGAACACTGGATAGGCTGTTCTTTTAACCTATTATCACTTTGGCCAGGCCCATAAACCATATTCATGGATGATTCCATCAAGAGGGACAACAGTGGGATTAATATTATTTCAGGACACAGTAAATGCCACAATGATGAAGCTGTTTAAGATCTGGTGCTCACGGTGTCACACTGAATGCATTGACATTTACTCTGCTATCACTTCATTTCCAATATTCCTTCCAAATCAGCCGATGCTAATGCTTCAGTATGTGTGCAGAATACAATGTGGGTGGGGGTTGGGAGGCTGGAAAGAGATTGTACAAGTCCTTTGCTTTCCTTTTGGTATTCAGCAAAGGCAACTATACTTGGATAGTCTTTTATATGCACTAGGACCTCATATGTCGATTATTAGGACTACAGGCTCCCAGAAGCTGGGCTTTTTCTTAGAGTTGGACCAAAACCAGTCATTGAACCTTTAGTTGTGATTGGATGTTTGTTGTTGCTCTGATATGAAATGAAAACTCATCACTTGGTATTCTCGGCATATTGGAATAGAGCACATAGGAAATGGATATGTCTATAATGGCAGATAACTTAGAAAGCCTTGTGTGTGAAACTTTCTGGATCTCCTTATCCTTAAATTTGATGCCTTTGACCACAGTATAGGCACAAAGGTACCGAGTTTCTGAAAGCCCATGGGCAGATTTGGGGAATGTCTTTTAAAGAGGTAGCAAAGATGTCATCTGCAATGCCATTGCTAGTTGTGCTGTGATCTCTTTCCCCTCCCCGCCCTTACTCTCCCCTCCACACCTTCCCTCCCCACCTTCCCATCTCCCTATGCTAGGAGTGCTGGAACTAAAGGACTTTGCACATGCTAGGTAAATTTCCCTTTTGATTTAGAGTCTTAGGGTTGGAAAAAAGTTGGCAGCTCTCTGGTATATGGCTTTCAAGTTTTAATGTGATTGCAAATCTCCCAAAGTGCTAGTTAGTCCCAGGAACTGTGGTCTTGGAGTTACCAGGCCTATAATCTGGCATCAAGAGGGTAGATCTGCATAGCACTTCACTCTCAGGAGATACAGCTACGCATCTCTTGTCAGAAGAGCTTTCTGTATATGTCTAAATTTCTATTCTATGAGGCATCGTATACTTTCTTAAGGCAGTCAACAGACTCTGGATATGAGTTCTTTACTTTGCAGCCAAAATCCTACTCATAGACTTACGTATTTTTGTCCAGCTCCAACCTAATGCAGCAAGGTAAGAAAGCATCCTCTTATTGAAAGAAAGCTTAGCCCTTCTGCATTTTTAACCTACAAGAAAGTCTTCAAGTGGGAAGGGACAGCTGATGTACAGATAACTTGTCTCCTTGGGGTTCATCCTTCCTGATACCCTCACCCTACTTTGTTGACTTCCAGAAACTCTTGTTCTCAGTTTGATTCTGCTCCACCTCAAGTGGATGATGCTTTCCCTCTTTTGAATTCATATCTTTTTTTAAATGTGCATTTTTGTATGCTATAAAATACTTTTGAAATTCCTCCTAGATTATACATCTATGGACTCAGAGATAGTGTCTTCAGATCTTCTCTCATGCCTTCCTAACACACAAAGAGCTCAAACTATGTTTGTTAAATTGAGTCACACGTAGAAATTAGGGCAGTAAATTCATAGTACCAACAAAATACAAAGGCTACAAGGCAGTACATTGTCACACCAGATAAGAGAACGTTGGATTTAGTATTGCATGTGGAGTTCAGTAAAAAAGGATTTAGTGTAGACAGGAGCCATTGAAAAGAACTTTATGAAAAAATTGAGTGTTAATCAAAAAGCCAGGTGGGGGAGAGCTTGAAGGAGATAGGATTCAGCATCATCAAGGGCCACAAGGAAGTCGACTAAAGTCTGAAAAGTTGACACTGGTTTATGAATAAGTACCTCACTAGTGTTTTAGACAAATGTTTGGGGAAGAAGCAGAATGTGATGCTTTGGGCAACACAAAGCACCATGTTGATTATTAGATCAACACAGATATGAACAATGTAAAGCAATAGAAGAAACTATCGTGTACTCTCAAGTTCCAAAGTTTCTCTGAAGAGGTGTGCAGAGGGTCTAGTTCAGCAAGGGTTGTCTGTCCAACCTCTGCTGCAGGCTGAAGAGTTTTGTTGGGTTTTAAATGGACAGAGCCCACAGGAAGCCATGCCACAGGATCTGTCTTCCATCTACTCCTCAGCTTCGCAGCTGATCTTGTTTTGAACACTTCAAAGGGGTGGCTGGTCCTGTGATGGTAGAATCACTGCCCTGCAGATGTCACTGCCTCAGTAGCTCCACAGTGCAGATCAGGAAGCTAAGTGAGAGAGGAGAAGCCAATGGCTTAATTGAACTCTCAACTGAAGCTGGTTCATGGGACATGTATCTTACTCATTACATTGAATTACCTGAGTTGAAGAATTATCCTTGATGGTGTGGTATATGTAGTATGTAGTGTGTGTGTGTGTGTGTGTGTGTGTGTGTGTGTGTGTGTGTGTGTGTTAAAACTGACCATTTTTAGAGTTAATTTAGAGTCATAATGTATATCCATTATTGCATCCAATAATGACTAACATCACCCAACTTCAAATGGTTTTCATCTTGCCCAGACAGAAACACTATGCACTTACTCCATATTCTTCCTCATTTTGGTTCCTGGTAATGTCCACACATCTCAGTGTGAATATCTCTATGAATTTGTCTACTCCCTGGATCTAATATCACGGGGATTATACACTATTTGCTTTTTTATTCTTGACTTGGTAAAATGTCTTCACATTTCATCTATAGTTTAGTACGTGACAAGATTTACTTTATATCAGAAAATCCTTCATTGTATACTTTGTTGAGTCACTCATCTGCCCATGAGCATTTGGGTTGTTTCCTGTTTTCTGGCCCTTACCAAGGCTGATATGAATGCTGGTGTTTAGGGCTAATGTTCTGTTTGAAGCCCTGATTTCAATTACTGTGTCATGTACCCAGGAGTGAGTGGGATTGCTGGATCAAGTGGTAATCGTGTCTGGAACTTTTTGTGAAATTGCCAAACTGCTCACTTATTTATTACTATTATTATCTAGCACTTTGAACACTGGAGATACAGTGGTATTGAGAGAAAAATCCATGAAATTAAGGCCCTCATAATGGTGGAAAAAGAATAGATAAGTACAGATTGTGACAGGATATTCTAAGAATGACGCAGGGCAATGGACACAAACTATAAACATCCACAGCAGCTTCATATTAACTCCAGTGGAGTCAGAAGAGCTTCTTACTGGGGATGAATTTGAAGGAATGGGAAGAGTGAATGGCTAGGATGACACCAAGCTGAAGAATGACTGACTCCAGTCCACCTACAAGAGGCAACATGTGGACAGGCATGACACCTGCTGAGAACAGGAGTGGGAAGCCTACAGATAACTGACGCTGACCTCTACAGACCAGATCCCTGTGAGGTCCAACCCCAGTGCTGGGAGAGAAGGAGGGTCACAGAAAGCCAGGAGTTGACTGTTGGGAGTCACAAGCAGATGAGGCATACTTTATGTATTCCACAAAGGGACATTTGGCAGGCAGGCACACACTTTGCACACTCGGACTGCATGGGCACGTGCACAGACTGACTTACAGGCTACAGACAGGCACACAGGTCTACAGATAAACACACACAGGCATCTAGCAAAGGTGAAGGCTTTAGACCCAAAGACCCTGTTTACATGAAACTCACACAAAAGCGACGTTCTGCCCCAAACAGTGTGTAACTGATTATATCATTGTTTGCTTTTGAGTTTTCTGCATTTCCGCTGTGAGCCGTTTTGTGTTGACCCATAGCTTCCTAGGTGTACAGCATTAGACCTCTTGGCCCATTCCAGACACCATATCATCACCATGTTGTCTAAGCATAATTGGTTCTTCGATCTTATATTCCCTATAACTCTTTATAACCCTTTAGGCTGCTATGTCTAAAAATGCATCATCCAAATTGAGTACTCTTACATGTGGGAACCTGGGAAAAGTCTGGTCCATAAGGTAGAAGTCTTAGTTTCGACAGAATTTGCTGTATGTAGCCTAGCTTGGCCTTGAACTAATGCTCCTCCTACCTCACTCAGATCCCAAATGCTGGGATTATAGATGCATGCCAGCATGCCCAGAAATCTTTAAAAAATATATATATATATATATATATATATATATATATATATATATATATACATATACATATTTATATTTGTGTGTGTGTTCTTTTTTTAAACTTTCTTTCTGTTTATCATGTGTCTTTCACATCATACCTCCTGGTCCCACCCATCTCTCCCCTCCCAAATTAAACAAAATAAAATAGAGAAAAAAAAGGAAAAAAAAAAAAAAGGAAGAAGGGGAAAATCTCGTCACGGACGCTGCAGTGTGACACATTGAGTCACGCAGTAAACCCCTTTACCCATACTTTTTTACATGCATTCATCACAAAGAATCATTGGACTGGGGTTTGAGGCCCCTGATCTCTGCTATACCATCACTGGGCCCTCACTAGGACTCTTCCTGGACATGCCCTTGCTGCCTTGCTTCACGGAGATGCAGCCCTGGATCCCGAAGAAGCAAGCCCCTCCCCGTGCTCCAGCAGATCACAGATGGGGTGAATGTTGGGGTGGGCCAACACATAACCCTGCTTTTGGGCGTGGGTAGTTGCAGAGTTGGTCAGCCTGTCAGCTATTTGCTACCCCGTCTTTGCCACCAGGGGGAGCTCTTCAGCATTCCCAGGCTACCCCTTGCAGCAATGAGCAAGGGGCGGGGCCAGTTCTCAGGCTTTCACTTCCTCAGGGTTGGTTCTCCTACATCTGCACCTTCAGGGCCAGCTCTACTGCGTTGTCCAGGAGAGCTGTAGGGGCCACTCTCCTGAGTGCTGCCGCTGATGAGGGGCTGCGACCTCAGGGCCAGCTCTTCCAACTGCCTCAGGCATTGATGTGGGGTTGGGGGGCAGCATCTATCCTCTGCCCACGCAGCCATATGACAGCTGAGCAATGGGGACAGCTCTCCCATACTCACGAAACCTCCACCAACAGGGTCAGCTCTGCTATGATGCCCAGGCGAGGTGCAGGGTACACTTTCCCGAGTGCTGCAGGTGATAAGGGGGAGGTCATCTCCCTCACCCACCACAGGTGGCAGGGTCAAGGGGAGGGGAGGGCATCTTTCCCTCGCTCTCACCACCACATGGCAGACCAGAGGGGTCTGGCCAGTTGTCCCATTCTCACACCCTCAGGGCTATCTCATCAGCACCTCTGCCAACAGGGTCAGCTCTACGGTGCTGCCTAGGCGAGGAGCAGGGCCCGCTTTCCTGAGCGTTGCAGCTGGTAAGAGGGAGGGGGTCACGGGTAAGGGGGGCATCTCTCCCCCACCCACATTGCCGCATGGCAGATGAGTAGTGGGGACAGTTCTTCTACGCTCACAGCTTCAGGGCTGGCTCACCCACACCTCTGCCAACAGGGATGGTTCTATTGTGTTGTCCAGGTGAGGTGCGTTGTCTGCTCTCCCAAGTGTTGCCGCTGATTGGCGGCAAGGACTGCTCTCCGTTCTTATGACCTCAGGGCCAGTTTTCCCACCTGCCTCACGCATTGATGGTGTGTGTGTGTGTGTGGGGGCATTTCTTTCCCGCCCATGCTGCCATATGGCAGATGAGGGGTGGGGCTAGATCTTCCATATTCACATTCTTGGGGTTGGCTCACCTGTGCTGTTGTCATCAACAGGGTCAGCTCTGCTGTGCGGACCAGATGAGGTCCAGTGCCGGCTTTCGTGAGTGTTGCAGCTGATAAAGGGGTCTGCTCCCTCACCAGCTCGAGGCTGTAGGGACGAGGGGAGTGGGGAGGGCATCTTTTCCTCACTTCCACCACCACACTGCAGATGAGGGAGGCGGTACCAGCTCTGCCCCTCTCATGCCCTCAGGGCTGGCTCACCGGCGCCCCTTGACAGGGTCAACTCTACTGTGCTGCCCCAGTGAGGCGCAGGGCCCATTCTCCCGAGTGCTGCAGCTGGTGAGGGGTTGGGTCAGGTCCCCCACCTGCTGCAGGTGGTGAAGGGTGAGGGGAGGAGGGCATCTTTACCTCACCCACGCCACCACATGACATGTGAGAGGGGCGTGACCTGCTCTCCCATTCTCACACCCTCAGGTTCACCCATACCCCTGCGAACAGGGTCAACTCCACTGTGTGGCCCAGGTGAGGTGTAGGACCCTCTCTCCTGCGTGCTTCAGCCAGTGACGGGCAGGACCAGTTCTTCCTAGTGTTGCATCCAGTGAGGGGTGGAGCCAACTCTGTAGAGCCCTATGTGCTTGGCCTTGGGTGGTATCAGGAGTCTCAGACATCAACACAGACCGTGGTTACATCAGAGCCGTAAACCCAGACATGGGTCCTAGCAGAAGCCCAGGCCCAGACATCACCGTGGCCCTAAGTGGCAATGAAGCCACCTTCCTCATCCCTCTCCTCATCTCTTTCACCTCTTCAGACATGCCTCTGTCCACAGGACATGAACCATCTTGTCTCTTTCTCTCCCGATCACATCATACATTTCTTCACCATAGTAGTGCCCATGTGCCTGGCACCACAAAGTGCCAGGTGGGCCAGTGTTTTCTCCTCGGAGCCTGGAGTGGGCCACCCTAGGCCTGCGTGTGGATCTACTTGTCCCACTTAGAGTGTCATGGTGCTGGGCAAGACCATGCTTCCTCATCACAAAGAGGTCATAACTGTCTGCTGGGTGTGATACTGGCTGGTGTGAAGATGTTGCTGGAGTCCCCTCTTGAGCCTGGACTAGAAAGTATGGGCTGCAATCCATTTGTGCGTGTATTTTTAATGTGAAAAAGAGTACCATTAACCACCCTCTTTTATGTGAGTGCTTTATGAACACCGACATCATAAGTACTTGAAAATGTGTATATGAGTATAAAGCATCCACTAACAATCCATTAATGTGCAGCTTGGAGAAAATAGTGTTAAGTATTAAAGTAGAGTCTTTTTTTTCTAAAAAACAGAGACTACTGTATTTCTGATACCAGATGACATTTCCTAACAAGAGGAGAAGGTGGAAGTCAATTTTCCTTTTCAATTTGTTAGGCAGCCACATTAAATGGACAGATTATGTGAATGTATGATTTGTATATATGTACATATATGTATAGATTCCCGTGCCCACTCCAGTGTGGACCAGTTCACAATAAGACATCAGCATCTCATGAATAGCAAATGAAATTTCTAGCAGGAGACAATTTGCAAAGGTGGAAATTCGGAGTGGGGCTGGTGTTGAGGCTGCTGGGATGGAAGACAGGGTCAGAGCTAGGGGTCAGGTGTTGTGGGATGTTCTGTATGGCAAATGTGTTGCTCTGATTGGTTGGCAAATAAATCACTGATTGGCCAGTGGCCAGGCAGGAAGTATAGGCAGGACAAGGAGGAGAATAAAGCTGGGAAGTGGAAGGCTGAGTCAGGGAGACACTGCCAGCCGCCATGATGACAAACAGCATGTGAAGATGCCGGTAAGCCACGAGCCACGTAGCAAGGTATAGATTAATAGAAATGGATTAATTTAAGCTATAAGAACAGTTAGCAAGAAGCCTGCCACGGCCATACAGTTTGTTACCAATATAAGTCTCTGTGATTACTTGGTCGGGTCTGAGCGGCTGTGGGACTGGCAGGTGACAGAGATTTGTCCTGACTGTGGGCCAGGCAGGAAAACTCTAGCTACACTCAGGGGTTGGGGGAGAGGGAGGGAAGTCTAGGGAATGACATCAGTCCTTCTTACTCAGAGTGTCAACCTGTTGTGGGTATGCAGCAGAGGTCAAGCTACTCACTAGCTCCCTGGGCTGCAAAAGAAGGTGAATCTTTCTTGACTGAAGAATCCCTTGTTCCTGCTCAAGGAGGCCAGACCCTCGCAGACCCTGGTCTGCTACAGAGTCAGCAGCGTCTCAGCGGTGGATAGTGGTGTCTGTTCTGCTTCTCAGTTCTCTTCTTTTCCTCTGTGGCTTGATCTCTCACATCTCTTCCTCTTCTCCCCACAAAGTGAGGTGAATGCTTGGACATGTTTGTGGGTCTCAGGAGCAAGGATGCTTTGCATGGATTCTTGTGTTTTTACTCCAGGGACTTCCTGTTGTGTTTGCTTGTTTTTTAACAAGATGCCTGACCAGGGAGGGAGCCATGGGCCTTACCCCTGGCTGGCAGCACAGCCAAATATAAACAAAGAAGGGAGCACCTGGAGTCAGACATTATGTTTACTAAACAAAACCGACAAGTTCTCACTGTTGTGTGAGAAAGTGCTGCAGCTTTCAATCCCCTGGAGCTGACTAGGATCCATTTTATTGAGCTTGGTAATGACAGCCCTGCTGGAACAGCTGGGTAGTTCCTATTAGCTCCAAGAGACTCGGGAGGGCAGTTTTTCTTTAGAAAAATTATGTTTTTCATTTAGACCAACAACAGTCTGGTGGTCTCAGCATACTTCCCTATAATTTTAAAGAGTAGGAAGATCATAGCCCAGACTGTTCTTCAAATATTAGGGTGGCTGGAGGTGGCAAATAAAATCATAAGACCTAGTTAAATAAAAGTTTCAGATAAATTCTTTTAGAGTTTACATATGTGTTATGGGACATCTTTGCTCTAAGAAGGTATTAGTGGTTTATTTAAAATTCAAGTTTAACTGAGTAGCCTGTATTTTATTTGGAGATATTTAGTACTTTTCCTAATGCAATTGCTTATGCCTTGCATGATAAGAAACTGATGAGAACAGGGGGTAGATATTGCCCAGGCAGCAGGGACCCCAACAGTGAGTGCTTTTGGCTCTTATTGTAGACTGGAAGGTGGAAACATCTCTCCTTTGTCCTGTTGGTAGTTCTCTTCTTGCCTGAGGTCAGGAATGCTGGAAGGGAGGTGTAGTTTGCTCTCTCCTCCTGTAAGTGAGCAGCCCTGCCTAGGAACTTATGTGAGGATATGATCAAAACTGAGGCCACATGCACACTTCACATATGGGCTGGTCAGATGAACTAGTTCGTCACCTCCTCTAAGGCCTCACCAAAATGTCTGGCAAAAGTCCTATAAAAAGCCTGTGGACTGATACTTCTGTTGTATTCTGTTTCTAGGGAACCCTCCTGCTATAGAGAGAGAGGATCTGCCATCTTTCCTAAAGTTCTCCCCTACAATCCAATAATAAAATTTCCTTCTGAGACTTACCCTCCTGTGGTGCATGAGTTTTGTTCTTCTAGTTTGTGCGACAAGAATAGGGTCCTAGTTCCCTCGAGGACATTCGAGGAGCATGACCTAGGAAACCGAAGGGCATGGACCAGTGTTCTACTTTATATTTATTTATTCATTCATTTAGTTGGTGTGTGTGTGTGTGTGTGTGTGTGTGTGTGTGTGTGTGTGTGTGTGACAGAGAGAGAGAGAGAGAGAGAGAGAGAGAGAGAGAGAGAGAGAGAGAGAGAGAGGACTTTAGGAGGTCACAGGATAATTCCACCATGTGGGGTCTTGGGAGTGAACTCAAGTTACCAGACTTGGTAAAAACTGCCTTTACCATGGCGTCGTTATTATAGCCCACTGTATGTGAGGGTTTTGGTGCCAGATGTATGCAAAGGGGATGCAGTAAAGAAACTGCCAACATGGCCACTCCATAGTTTGGCCAAGGTTTTTATTGTAGATATATCCAGAGGACTCTGAAAGAGTCCAGAGCAGAGAAAGAAGTAGACTGAACATGGCCAGGGCTATCTGTGAGAAAAGAGAGAATAACCAGAGATAGAAAATAGAGAGAGCAGAGTGTCTTTGTTAGGGTTTCAATTGCTGTGAAGAGACATCATGAACACAGCAACTTTTATAAGGGGAAATGTTTACTTGGGGGTGGCTTATAGTTTCAGAGGTTTAATCCATTATTATCATGGTGGCACACAGGCAGACATAGTGCTGGAGAAGTAGCTGAGAGTTCTACAACCAGATCTGCAGGCAGGAGATAGAGATAGAGATAGAGATAGAGATAGAGATAGAGATAGAGATAGATAGATAGATAGAGAGAGAGAGAGAGAGAGAGAGAGAGAGAGAGAGAGAGAGAGAGAGCACTACTGGACCTGACTTGGCTTTTGAAAGCTCAAAGCCAGCTGTTTCTGTCATTTACATAGTTTTGGAAGTTGCTTGCTCTACGCTTCCTGTTTACTCAGGTAATATTATTTCCTTCTTGGGTCTTTGATGGTGTTGAAGACCAGATATTTATAGTTACAGTTTTCCTTGTTACAAAATTCAAAAAAGAAACTTACTTAAGAGATGTAAAGTTTATAATGTTGAAAAATATAAAAGCTTAAGTTGTTTATCTAGGAAGACACTTTAAGGTCTAAAAAGCTATTTTTAGGATAGTAAAACAAGGTATGATTGAAAATGGTTTAGGTATAAAACTTTAAATTCATCAAGGTAAGATAGATAATATTTTCTCTGAATGAACCAAATACAAATGGACTAGACATTGTGAATGCAATTCTTACCTGATAATTGTTCTTATTGCATAGAGTTTTACTATGTTAGAGTTAAAACTTTACTTTTTATTTAGATAAAAAAGGGGGAATATTTTGGGATATCTGTACACTGTATGAAGATGTATCGCTGTGACTGGTGTAATAAAAAGCTGAATGGCTAATAGCTAGGCAGGAAGAGGTTAGGTGGACTTCTGGGGGCAGGGAGGACTCTGGGAAGAAGAAAGACAGAATCACCAGTCAGATGTGGAGGAAGCAGGATGGGCAATACAGAGATGAAGTAATGCCATGTGACAGAACACAGATTAATATAAAGGGGTTAATTTAAGTTACAAGAACTAGTTGAGAGAAGCCTAAGCCAAAGGCTGAGCTTTCATAACTATTAGGAAGTTTCCATGTTGTTATTTGTAAGTTGGCAGCCCAAAGAAAAGTCTGACTACATTCCTGTTCTTGCCTACAGGTAGGAGGTATGTCTGTTCTATTACCCACTTCTCATATTCTTTATACTCCTTTTGTCTTGAACATGATTCAATCTGTTTTTTTCTGTCCCTTATGCAGCCATAAGCCAAGAGTGAGAGTCTATCTGGACACTCCCTTTTCTTTGCTCATGTAAGAAAGCATGCATCATTAGCATGAGAGAACTAATACTTTGAGATAGCTGGACCTGGGAGGTCTACACAGATTAACAGGGACTGGCACCAAGTCTGGGAGGTGCCCAGCTCACTCAGGCGACCCCAATGAGCCTACATCTGCATTGTGGCTGCCATTGACTAGAACCAGCACAGCAGCCAGGCTAGGGTGATGAACTGGGCAACTGGAATGCTCTAAACATTGGTGCTGAGGATGCTGGATCTACAGGGTCCTGGTGCCTGTCCTCTTTGCCTCATGACTCTCCCTACTTCCCTCAAGCTTCATCTTTCTATCTTGTCCCTGGTATAGGCTTTGAGATTCTGCCACCCTAAGGATAAGGAAAAGGGTGTGGTGATATAGTGTGTCCCCCAATATATTGTACATCCTAATAAACTTATATGGGGTCAGAGGACAGAACAGCCACTAGACAGACATAGAGGCCAGAAAATAATGGCACACACACGCCTTTAATCCTATCACTTGGGAGGCAGAGATCCATCTGGATCTCTGTGAGTTCAAAGCCACACTGGAAACAGCCAGGCATGGTGACTCACACCTTTAATCCCAGGAAGTGATGGCAGAAAGCAGAAAGGTATATAAGGTGTGAAAACCAGGAACTAGAGCTGGTTAAGCTTTTAGGCTTTTAGCAGCAGTTCAGCTGAGATCCATTTGGATGAGAACTCAGAGGCTTACAGTTTGAGGAAACAGGATCAGCTGAGGAACTGGCAAGGTGAGGTGGCTGTGGCTTGTTCCGCTTCTCTGATCTTCCAGCATTCACCCCAATACCTGGCTCTGGGTTTGTTTTATTAATAAGACCTTCTAACAATTCGTGTTACAAAAGGGTCTGATTTCTTTCTTTGCATAACTCCTCCTTAAGGATAACGGCAAGAAAGAACACCATGGCTGGGATGGACACACACACACACACACACACACACACACACACACACACACACACACACAGAGAGAGAGAGAGAGAGAGAGAGAGAGAGAGGTATAGAGGAAGAGGAGATGGGCCAGGATGGCACAGCCACCTAACTATCCTGGGTCCTGCACCCTGAGAGCTTCCCAAGATGATGGCTGCCTATTACTTTTTTCTTCCTTTTACTTGTTCAGATCCTTCCATGAGAAAATTGACTTCTGGGAGCTTCTAAACTCTGGGGGGGGGGCACATTCTAAGTATAAGCTGTTATCTCCTGGGCCTGAAGTCTTCCAGTCTTTTGTATAACTGACCTTGTACAAGGTCCCTAGACTATCTTCCTTGGGGATAATAGTGGGGCATACAATGCCCTTTTTCCCCCTTGGTTTTTTTTCTATGTGACCAAGGTTCATGCCACATGGTATGACATAAATGGCATTAAGTTGAACTCCCCTTCTCTCCTTGGCTGTTGGGACAGTTTTCCCCTAACTTTTGCATTCCCATCAAGCCAGAGAACTCTGCTCCAAGTTAGGTGCATGGAGAAGAACAAACAGAGCTTAGCAGGGTTAGACTCACAGACCTCTGACCAAAATGGAGGGCATCAGCACAGCCCTGGGTCAAGTGTGATGTGCTCACAGCTGGTGTCTGCCTGCCTGATCCAATGTCTCCAGACAGTTGCATGCCTGAGGAGAAGTATCATACAGGCTGCAAAGGCTTCAAATTACTGCTGTGCTTGTCAACTTGAGGGCCTTAAGTGCCCTTTCAACACAGAGGGTCACAGATCTGTCTGGTCTCAGCCCACACCATCTTCAAGTTGAGCAGTGATGACATGGAATGCTTTACCAGTCCTGTTTTCCCATGTGCTCCCAAAGCAACAACAACATCTATGAATATTAGCAATGCTTCTCGGCTTCCCCATCCTCCTCCTTCCAACAACAGCTTGTAAAGTCAGGAACATAAGATCTTTGGGTTACCTCTCCCATCATTGCAGATCCTTATAATAACAAAATTAGGCCAGGCGGAGGTAGAACATGCCTTTAATCCCAGCACTTGAGAGGCAGAGGCAGGTGGATCTCTGTGAGTTTGAGGCCAGTCTGGTCTACAGGATGAGTTCCTGGAGGGCCAGGACTACATGGAGAAACCTTGTCTCAACAATAAAAGAACAAAAATAAACAAACAAACAAACACTCAAAACAAACAGCAACAACAAAAATTAATACTCTTGCTGAAAGAAGCAATCACACCTTTATTCATGTTAAAAGAAAAAGAAAGAATGGCAAACCTCGATCCCCATCAACTAGCATCTGATGGGTTCTGACCCTTGCTGTGTCCTCACTGATAAAGCACCTTCAGAATTGGGCAAAGCATGCATCCCAGTTTCTAGGAAGCTTTTAGATCAGTGGTTCTCAGTCTTTCTATGCTGTGAACCTTCAACACAGTTCCTCATATTGTGGTGACCTCCAACCATAGATTATTTTTGTTACTACTTCCTAACTGCAATTTTGCTTCTGTTATAAACCATAATGTAAATATCTGACATACAGGATATTGATATACAACCCCTGTGAAAGGGTCATTTGACCCCCAAAGGTGTTGTGACCCACAGAATGAGAACCACTGTTCTAGTTGATTCTCACCCACCAAAGTTAAGTCTGGAATTGAACAGTAGATGCTATTACTGATTCCTAGACCTATTGATTTGCCTCTTAGTTGTATTCAGCATGTTTCTACCACAGATTTATTTAAAGGTAATCGGGCAGAATGCAGTCCATAGGGAGTAAAGGCCTTACTTTCCCTTGTGGTTGTGATGAGTTGGGGCAACATAGATACCATGGCCATGTTGGTAAGTATGGCTAAAATGGAATGACCCATCCTTTCTTCATGACTGCTAATGAGGAAGGGGACATAAGGGGCTTGTCAGAGGACACTTGGATGGGAGGACAGGAGAAACCAGAGGTTCTAACATGCCACTTTAGTCTTACAGATAGATAATTATCCACAGTCCTTGAGAAATGCCTAATTCTTTTCTGTATTTCAGCATAGCCTGAACATAAACTGAAGAGTGGGAAACATGAACCCCAGTGGGAAGAACTAATTTTAATGATATTTTAGAATTAGATTTGTTTTATAAGAGAAAAGGCAAATTGTCTGAGATACCCTGTATACAGGCCTTCTTAGCTCTGAGACACAACCCAGACTTACACAGAGAGTGATGTATGGGCTCAACACCGCTTGCTGTCCTCACACCAGGGAATACTACAGGCAGTTCACAGATGTAGCCACCCTTAGGACAGGAAAAGGTGTCTCAGCCTTCCTGCTCTCCTTACCCCAAGACTCAGAGACTCCCAAGTCTTTCCTCTAGAGTATATTCTTCCCTCCATTCTCTGCAGGAAGCAGGCATTGACCAGACTGGGAGAACCACCCAGGTATTTACTCCCTTTTCTTACAAGATTTTAGATGGAGAGAAATTGAGTTTAGAAATTGTTTACATAACCCAAACCAGTACATTACAGTTTTTCAGGAGCTTAACCAGTCCTTTGATTTAACCTGGGCATCTGCAATGTTAGTTTTAGAATTTAGAAATTCTAGCCAGTTTCTTTGAAACCACTACTGAGTGGTTTATTGTACTATTTTATTTCATGTGTATGATCACATGCCTGGCAGAGGCCAGAAGAGGGTGCTGGATCATCTGGAATTGCAGTCACAGAGTTGTGAGCCTTCGTGTGGGTACTGAGAAACAAACCCTCATCCTCTGGAAGAGCAGCTAGTGCTTCAATTGCTTAGCTGTCTCTCCAACCTCTACTAAGATCATGAAAATAAGTGTGATCAGAAAGAGATTTCGAAAGAAGAGAAAACAGGAAAAATGATCTGGTCCCTTTGGTCAGACTATGGGAAGTTATCCTGAATTCAAATTTCCAAGAGGGAAGAAAAATGGCTTTTGCTTGTTTTGCTTCAGTGGGTAGAAATGACTCAGGAGAACTATAAAGCCCCTGAAGCCATGTCCCATCTGCCAAGGAGTTCATTAGAGGTCCACATGTCCCCCAAAGTATATACTCTTGGATATTCCAAATACATCGTTGGCATCTATATTCTTACTTTAGATGATAATTAGGATAATTAGCATTACTCAACGTCTTGTAAGATATCTATGAAACAGACTCTATAACAAGAATATCCGTGTCTATTTCAGGTCACACACCTGGAGATTTTTTGGAAAGTCAGTTCACCTCTTTGGCTCTCATAATCTTCTTCTGAATAATGAATGTGGTGGTTTAAAGAAGAATGTCCCCTATAGACTCATATATTTGAAAGCTTAGTTCCCAGGAAGTGGAACTCTTTGATAGGATTAGGAGGATTAGAAGGCATGACCTTGTGGGATGAAGTGTGTCACTAAGGATGGGCTTTGAGGTTTCAGAAGTCCTTGCCAGGCCCAGTCAGACTACAGATCTCCCTCTGACTACAGATCAGGAAATAGCTCTCAGCTTTTGTTTCAACACCATGCCTGCCACCATGCTCCTCACCCTGATGATAATGGACCAAGCTTCTGAAAATGTAGACAAGCTCCCAGTTACATGCTTTCTTTTATAAGAATGGCTGTGGTCTTGGTGTCTCTTCATAGCAATAGAACAGTGATTAAGATAGAAGTTGGTACCAGAGACTGGGGTATTACTGTGACAGGCCTGACCATGCTGTTTGTTGGAGGAATATGGATGACTTTGGGACTTTGGACTAGAATAGCATTTGGAAGTTTTAAGTGCAGCCTAGTGGGCCATCCTAGTAAGAGCATGGAAGATAATGCTGATGAGGGCAATCTGAGCTGTAGGGGACCAGATCAAGAAGTTGCAGAGGGGAAGAGTATTAGTAAGTATCATTCTTAGGATATTTTGTCAAAGAATGTGGCTGCTTTTTGGCACTGTTCAACAAATCTGTCTGAGGCTAAATTTGAAGGGTTTGGGGTTAATGGCATTGGCAGAAGAGATTTCAAGACATGCTAGCTAATCTTCTAACTTGTGTAAAGGAATTAAAGGAAAGATTAAGCAGTGAAGGAAACCATCAACAACAGAAAGCTGATGCAGATGTAATTGAAGGAGATCAAGTTCCAACCCCATCAAGCAGCAGAACTTGGCAGCTTCATCCATGTGTGGTTCTTGAGTTAGAGTCAAGAACACAAGAAAGGGGTTGTGAGATCTCCCTCCACAATGAAGGAAAGCTGCTGAGACTAGGTGTGTGTCAGCGGTGTCCCTGCATGGAGGCCCAGAGAGACCATCGTGTGAACCTGTGAGGGTGAAGTCTGAATTGTATTGGAGACTTCAAGATGTCACAGATGCCAAGGTCATGGGATACCTGCTAAGGAAAGCTGCTAACAGGAAGTGGAGCCAGCCCAAGAGAGAAATGTGTTGCAGTCAACAAAGCTGAAATAAGTTGGAGTTCTGAAGAGTGTTTTGACCTCAGATGTGGAGACAACAGAGTCTGGAGTTTGTTCAGTTGGTTTTCAGTCTTGCTTTGGTCCAGTATTTCCTCACTATGCTCCCTTTCCTCTCTTTTGGAATGGTTATGTATATTCTGTTGGTATGTTGGAAGTATGCAATCTGCTTTTTAATTTTGATTTTACAGGGGGTTACAGTTAAGAGAAGGCTTTGAGTCCCAGGCACTTTGAACTTTGGACCTTTGAACAGTCTTGAGACTTTGATAGACAAGGGGACTTTTGAAGTTGGTCTGAATGCATTGTATGTGTTATGGGTAGCCCACCAGAGATGACCACACAGACACACTTCATATCCAATTGAAAGTCTTTATTCCAGGCAGCTGAGGCCATACCAGGTATTCAGGGACCTAGGTGTGGCCCCAGCTGTTCAGAACATGAGGTTTTTAAAGACAGAAACCATGACTTGGCAACTTGCTCAGCAGCCACAGGGGGCTTTGCAATAGAAAGCAATTTGAAGTAAGCAGTTTTAAGAGAAGCTAAGACATGTGGTTAGCTGGAGCAGGCTCTGCACAAACAAGCAGTTTAACAGAAGCTAAGTTAACTAGGGCATCCTCACCTTTGGTACCTAGAATAGAATTAGGTAATTTTCCATGGGATTCTCCATTAAGGAAATCAAATTCTAGTTAAATCCAAGTGGCCTCAGCAAGAATATAAGATGGAAGAACCTTTGTACAGTCTTGCCCTGTTATATATGACTATAAGCTTATGGGGACCAGGGAGTGGAATGTGGTAGCTTGAATAAGAATTGACCCCATAGGCTCATATATTTGAATGCTTAGTTACCAGGAGTGGAACTGTTTGAAAGGTTCAGATTTACAGTGGTTCTTAGCATGTGGATTGTGACCACTTTGGGGTTTGCATATTAGATATCCTGCATATCAGATATTTACATTATAATTTATAACAGTAGCAAAATTATGAAGTAGCAACAAAATAATTTTATGGTTGGGGGTCATCCCAGCTTGAGGAATTGTATTAAAGGGTCGCAGCATTAGGGAGGTTGAGAATCCCTGGTTTAGAAAGATTAGGGGGTGTGGCCTTTTGGTCGAAGTGTGTCACCTGAGGTGGGCTTTCAGGTTTCAAAAGCCCATGCTAGGCCCAGCCAGTCTCTGACTCTTTCTTTCTCTGTCTGTGGATCATAATGTAGCTCTGAACTCCTTCACCAATATCATGCCTGCCATGTCTGTCAGCATGATCCCTGCCATGATGATAAGGAACGAAGCTTCTGAAACTGTAAGCAAGTCCCCAGTTAAATGCTTTACTTTAGAAGAGTTGCCATGTGTAGCAGGGTCCTTGTTGTTCTTCCCTTTGGAGGTGGGGACCAAGTAGGCGCGGAGTCAAACCACACAGACTCTGGGGAGAATGTCAAAACAACAAGCTCAGTTTATTCAGGAAGAGGCAAGTCTTATATACCTTCCACCCAACCCTGGGGGAAGATCTGATGAATATGTATCCTCTGATGTGACATGGCTGCCTCTCATTGGTCCAGGTCATCTCAGATCATGTTTCAGCTGCTGTTGCTAAGGCCCTTAGGCAGACCCAGCTTGGCTCTCAGAAAGCATCTTTTTTACTTGTTTGGGCCAGCTGGCCCTCAAGCCTTTTAGGGATGAGTCATCCCACAGTGGAGCCTGTGTAAAAGGTAAGTGTCATGTGAGTTGTGGGTGAGACATTCACAGTGGGTCCATGTGTTATTCTGAAGTGGATTAGAAATGAAGGGAAGCAAACAAGCACTTGGTGGTATGGCCTTTGTGGCTGGGTCCTGGAAACTCCACTGAGAGTGATGAGAGATTACCAAAGACAGACACAAGTGACTTAAAATTGTGATTGGGTGGGCCTTGACCTCGGATGGAGACTTATCAGCAGCCCGGATACTCAGCAGATTTATTATATATAGCATGAGGGAGGAGGAGGCAGCCTAGGTGATCTTGGTAGGTGGGAACAGTCTCAGGGAGTTTGGCCATGAAGTCAGTGTGTTGAAGAAGATGCAGTGGGTACTTTCTGCATGTACTGTTTTTAGCTAAAAGTCAATGGTCTTCAGCATCCATACCTGGACCAGGGAAAAGTCTTGCCATTCCTCTGAGCCTGACCCAGGGAGGGCCTTGCCATTCCCACGAGTCTAAGACATTGGTGTTCTTGACATGGCCATATTCATGTCATGAATGCTTATTCATACCAGGGTACTTGTGTTTCCCACATCGTGGATCCTTATCATACATACTTTGAGGTGTGGCTTCAGACTTGTGTGTCATGCACAGATTTCAGGTGTCTTAGCTGCTGTGTTCCTGGGCTCTCGGGTACCTGTAGGAGACTTGGGATAACTTAAGGCACAGCCACTAGAGTACTTTGTTTCTGCTCAGGAAATAATTCTCTATGTGAGCCATGATATGAGTAAGATTGCAAGGTGCTTTTCTCCTCCTCCTCTTCTTCCTCCTTCTTCCCTTCCTCCTTCTTCAAATTATTTTTAATGTAGCAACAAAGTAATGGGTTTCACATTGCGTCTTCATACATATGTGCACACATACGTGCCGTCCTTGGTTCATTTCTCCCACTCTCTCTCCTGTGCTTTATTCTCCCCTCTGGCTGGTCACCTTCCTTTCTGTTTGCATGCAGTCTACATCCTCTTCTATTTCCCAGTTCCCTTTCTACAATCCATCTTTGTCTTGCCTTTCCCTGCTCTGTCGTGCCTTTTCCAAAACAGTGAAAAGGATGGGGAGAAGGCTTGGACGGAATGCTGCCCCAGTTATAGTTGCCAAATAAACTGATCTAACCCCGGGGTTCAGATTGGAATTTTGCTCCTGAGTAAAAATGGCAAAACTCCTCTTTCCCTCAGATCTGCTTTTCGTTCAAAGTTGAATAAATACTTGGAATAGTCCATATAGACATGTCCTTAAAAATCAAGAGCTAGGGGTTGGGGATTTAGCTCAGTGGTAGAGCGCTTGCCTAGCAAGCACAAGGCCCTGGGTTCGGTCCTCAGCTCCGGAAAACTAAAAACAATAAAAAAAAAAAAAAAATCAAGAGCTAAACCAGAAAACACGAGTTGTTTGCACCTTGCCTTCCCAAGTTCCATTCAAGTTCCTCAAGGGGAGTCATGTCTGAGTTGGAGCTTTCATGCTTGTAGAGAGATGGGACACTGGAGAGCAGCCCAGGAAGAGAGATGCCAGACTCCCCTAAGCATCATGGGGAGGACTGAAAGTCTAAGTACAGAGCGCTGGGACCATGGACTACCCCAAGGCCCCCTCCTGAGCCAGTGTAGGTAGGAAACTCTCCCCCCTCACCTCAGTCCTTCTCCCACCTCCTTCCAATTCACCCATCACACAAAGTTCAGAAAAATAATCTCTGGGAAAACGATATCTGAGAGGCTCTGCACACTGGGATGCTGGCCCCCACGGAGTGCAGAGGAGAGGCTAAAACCTAGAGTTTTCTTGAATATCTGTCTATTGAACCCTGTTATCACAATTCCTTCTGATTGTGCTCCAGAGTACCAGAAGCTCTACACCGCCCTCGGGAGGAGACCCAAACTGTCTCAAGAGGGATCCATCTAAGTGACCCATGTGCTGGCCTCCAGAGTGTTCTAATGATTGTCCTTCTTTGACCTTCGACAGTCCACAAACCTGCCTCCCTGCAACAGCTTCTAATTAACTTCCTGATACTTAACCCTTAAAGATAAATGGACAGAGATCAAAACACATTTGGATCTATCGCCGTGACAGATAGGTGTTGCAGACTGATTCTAACTAATGTCTTCACGCTGTTTGGCCTGCAACTTCTACTCTGATTCTGGCCTTGCCCATGTGACTTGAATCAACCAGTGGGACAGTAGTTAACTGCATGTAAGTAGAAGCTTGAAACAATGCTGTGTATTTCCTCGGCCACTCACATGTTTGCATGCCTGAGCTACCTTGTTGGAGAAACAGAGAATTATGTAGGGAGAACGCCATCCTCCCGACAAAGAATGTAATGTTAGAATCTAGCTGCTGTCTGTAGCTGCTCCACACTTTCACAGATACTGACAGGCACCTACGGAGACATTGTCTGAATCCCTAGCTAACAGGCTTGCTAGTGCCAGGACATGACATCTCATCTGGAAAGCAAGTTGTCATCAAAGGTGCTACATCCTGGTCCCCACCACTTTCGCTGACTTCTGCCTGGGGATCAGAGAGCCTGTGTGCAAGATCATGCTATGAACTACCCCCATTCTCAGTGTATTAGTTTGTTTCTACACTATTGTGATAAAACATTCTGACCAAAGCAACTTGGGGAAGAAAGAGTTTATTTAGCTTAAAGCTTCCAGCCCATCATCAGCAGAAGGCAAGCTTGGAGTTCGTCAGGAACCTGGAGGCAGGAACTGAAGCAGAGGCCAAGGAGGAATCCTGCTTACTCTTTGCTTATACAACTTAGGACCACCTGCCCAAGCATGGCACACTGTTCTTAGTGGACTGGGTCCTCCACATCAATCATTAATGTCTCACAGACATGCCCACTGGCTAGTCTGATGGAAAAAGATTTCTCAGTTGGGGTTTGCTCTTCCCAGGTGACCTGAGTTTGTGTCAACTTGACAGACACTAAGCATCACACGTGGGGAGCTAGAGGAAGGGGTTATGTCTTCATGTTGTGCTGTGGCTATAGTATAACATGATACTGTTGCACACTGTTACATGTTGAAAGCAGAACATGAAAGGGTAGATATTAGATGATGAGAAAAAATTGAATGCAGGTAATGGACATGGGTCATGAAAGGTATATAAAGCTAATTGTTGTTATAGTTTGAAATCTGTCATTTTTCTTTGTGTTATGGTTTTGGGTGGTGGATAAATACATAAAACTGCATTTGCTAGTGAAAGTATAAAATCCAGCTCTGACGTTCCACAGCATCAGAATGACTGTTGTATCTACATAGATGTTCATAGAGCTATATAGACTCTGGGTTTGGCTAATTTTGGTATGTGATTTTTCATTTGCAAGTTCTTTGTAATAAATGTTTAATTAGAAAACAAAACAAAGAGGTTAGCTTTGTTTGTTTCTGCCACTTGGGCTCAGATTCTCTGAGACCCTACTATGCTGTCTGTCGGTGATGATGCTAGGGTCTGAATTCTCTTCAGAGTCCCTGCCATGTGCCTCTCTATCTGTCTGTTCATTGTATTAATAACTCTTCTAATAAACTGCACAGTCCCCAGTGATCTGTTTCAGCATCCTCTTGAACCACTTACCCCATGTAAATCTTAACATAAAGAACATTTGTGGCTGGCCCGAACCTCCAATTGAACACACAGATTTATGACTGAGCCCAACTGAGTCATAGGCAAAGCACTGCCCTCTCTGAGGAAAGACAAATGCCATGATAACAAGCCTGCACCATCAACCTGACTTCTTGCCCAGTCCTATCCCACTGTGTTTGAGGTGTAAGAACACCTGCTTAATCTTGCAATCCAGCTGTCTACGGGAACGGCACCTTGAGTCATGTCTCATATATAACTAAACATCATGCCTAGAAGTCAGGAGAAGCAGAATGCTAGGCAGGCTTTGCTGGACACAGATGTTTACCCTGAGGTTCCTGGTCCTGCTGTATAACTCTCTCTTTATACTTTTGTCTTGGTGATTACTTCTGCAGGATTAGATGAAAGTACTGGAATGCCTAGTAGATAAAATCAACTATCTGGATTCAAAGTCTCTGCCCAGAGCTGCTGGAGGTGGAAGAATTTGGGACGTATGTAAGATCACCTAACACTCCAGGCTCAGCCTGGTCCTCTGTCTGCGTGCTTCTTTCTGTACGTTTTGTTTACACACAGCTTTTTCTGACCTCAATCTCATTTCAGGCAAGAATACTTCCAGTCAGGGAGCATTTAATTGTCACCTCTTCCAGGGATTCTCACAACTCAAGTCTTACCCTCCAGTTTGGATAGAAAGCATTTTCCCTATTTGAAAATAATTGTGTCTAGAAGGTTCAAGCCCCTTAGCTTGTTTTTCGTGGATTCTGCAATGGTCCCGTAAGTAGAGTCCTATGATTGGCACCTCTGCTGGCCCTTTTCTTCCCCCACCAAACATTGTAGAGATGCTATTAGCTCACTGGGGACCTCAGGCGAGAAAGTAACTAAGAAGGTTGTCTTTCAGCTATGTTTTGAATATTGTCATTTGTACAAACAGCACACACAGACAGGTACTGTTGCCTGATGAATAATCCTAGAGTTGACATTTTAGCATCTAAATGGGTTCAGAGAAAGGATTTTATTCTTTAGTAGGCCTTTGTTAACATGCTAAGGGATGTTTTCCTCTATTTGACACTAATAGAACTTAAGGTCTCTGGGGAAGAAGAAATCTAAGAAATAAGTAATTATTGCTCCAGGCTTCACTTCTAAAGCAAACAGACCTGAGGTAATTGTCTGAATAATCTGGATGAAATAACATCATTTTCAATGAATCACAATTGTTTGAGCTATCCAAATAATAGAACAATACATAGACTGTACTTGGCACATATAGCTTCTGGGAAAGGCAAGGCCTGCTTTGGGGAAGTATTGACTGTTTCTGAATTTCAAAGATTACTGGTTTTGATTTTATGCAAATGCAGAACACTGTACAGGACATAGACATCGTACAGGACGGGGTCAAGTTCAGTTCGTCTGACCAGAGTATTCTGTTCTTTCAAGCACAAAGGCATGGAATGAGATTCTACCACAAGGACACTAAAGGCTACAAAAATTATGATCAGATCAAATTCGCTAGGAGAAGAGATAATAAAATTTACCAATATTTTTTAATAGCTGAATGATTTAAGGCAAAAATATCCCCATTCTAGACCTTAGATTATGGGGGAATAAGTAAAAGGATTGGCTTGAATAATTTGTAGGGTCCCTTTCAGGTCTCAATATATGTGATTTTAGAAGTTTGCTGGGCTGGAGATTCCCCAGGTTTTATTTTCTGAGCTCTGACTGAATCTAAATCTAGTACTGTTGGACTCCTTATGCACCTATAGGAAGGGAAGTGGAGTTTTTCTGATGGTTAAAAGTGTCTTCAAAGAGAATTGTGCGTGTGTTTACAAGACCATTTCAGTTTGTGTGTGTGTGTGTGTGTGTGTGTGTGTGTGTGTGTGTGTGTGTGAACACTGATTAAGCCTCTAGAGCTGAGAATGGCAGAGCTACTATTTTTAATGTGTTGGGTCATTCTGCCAGAGACAAAAATATTCTGAAAGTTAGTAAACTGGCAATTAAATGCTTTGGTCTAGAAAATGGTGTCACAATCTCTCTGAACTCTTCTTGAATTACAGAGTCCCATCCATCTGTAGGGTTTTAGGTATATGATTCCCCATGTGCTCCAAAGGTAGGAAACTTAAGAGTTTTTAGAGAAGAGCATCAGTGGCCACCTAAAATATGAATGCCACATGTGCCTTTAGCATCTCACACTACTGGATGCCACCTAAGGCAGGACTACTTATATTGCAGTATGTGCAGAAGGGCTGCTAGAGTGAATAAGAGAATGCTTCCTTTTTCGCAAGAAAATTGAGTATACTACCACTGGGTTCAGGGGTCAAGGGGAAATTATGTAAATCAAAGAGAAATCATGTAAAGCCTAGGATTTTCTCTAGGACTTTTCTTGATCACAGTTTCTACTTAATAGTTTCTTAAAACCCAGTAATGAAGTAAGCTAAAAAAGTCAACATCAATTAAAAATCTCATATATACATATTTCATGTGAAAACACATGGCTTTCAAATGTGTGATTTTCATTGGGCCTCCTCATCTGTTTGCCATTTAAGGTTCAGATTGTTTTCCATATTCTTATCAAAGGTTGTCTGCTCAGGATGAAAGCCTGGAGAATAACTGCAGAAGAGAAGCTTTCTGAAGTTATAAATAATCAAATGCCCATGGGGAGGATGACTTCATTTCTAACAATACAGTAACAATCACAGCTCAAAGGACACACAAAACTAATGGAGTGTCTTCTCAGGAAGAGATAGTTGTGGCTTAGTTTATGGTAATGTTTCTGGATCCCCTCATCCACTAGTAGCAATCACAGAGGCGGGACAATGGAGAGAATTGGGGAAGTCTTGAACACAGCTTGGGCACAACACTGTGCTGATAAATGGAGAAAAAGCCATGAATTGTAGTGCTTATTAGTTTTCCTGGTATAAATACTTATTTCAAGGTTGCTGTCATGTCACTTATTAAACTTGGATTTTGGAAGAGATGCATGGAGTTGATACTTCCAGTATAGCATCAGCTGGCTTCCATCACTGACTGGAGACACAGGAAGTCACTTCTCTGTTGCCTTCTTCCTGCTTGTGGTCTGAGAACAACATATTTGAAGCTCAGGTGGTGACCATTCAGAGTGACGGTTCAAATGTTCCCACTTTTACAACTAAATTTAGGTTTCAGGTCTCTGAGAGAGGCAAACAGATGTCTCTCCCAACAAAGGGCCATTTATCAACAAATTACATTCAGAGATGAGGGAGTGAGCACAAACAGGTCCTGAGTCAGCCCCACAATGTCTCAAGGACAGTTCTACAACCCCCTTGAAACTTACTCAAGTATGTCCAAAGATAAAAGCTCGGCCAATTAAAAATGTACTAATGTAACTGCTGCTTGCTTAACCAATCGTATTTGAGATGACCTAACTGTTCCTGAAATTGCCCTAGCTGTGCTTAAAAGGGGCATGCACACTCCTCTCAGGGTCGTTGCCATTTTGTACAGTTGAACGACCCCACATGCATGTTGGAATATTAATAAACGCTCTTTGCTCTTGCATACTGTTTGAGTCCGGGTCTTCCTTCAGTGTTTCCTCGGATCCTACAAGGGGAAGATAATGGCAAAAGGAAGGGAGATCTGGTGGTGAGGAATAGTGGAACTCACTTATTAATTTCCTAGGGTAGTAGAGACAAACTACTACAAAAATGGGTGTTTTAGAGCAGTAGACATCTACTCCCTTAAAGTTCTGTCTTCCAGGGTCTGAAATCAAGGTGGTGGCAGAGTTGGTTCCTTCTAGAATCTCCTAATATCTGATGATTTCTAGGTATCCTTGGCATTCATTAACTGAAATACATACCACCCCAAGTCTGCCTCCACCCCATGTCACTTTCTCTGTGTGCCTGTCTGGATCGTTTCCTCATATAAGGACACTAATATGTGGTTTAGGACCCAAGATAATTTCATCCCCAGAACCTTACATACCCTCTAAATCTTATTTCCTCACATTCTGAGGTTTCAGATGGACATTCTTTATGAGACAAGATCTGTGACTGTACACACACACACACACACACACACACACACACACACACACACACACAGAGAGAGAGAGAGAGAGAGAGAGAGAGAGAGAGAGAGAGAGAGAGAGAGAGAGAGAGAGAACAGGAATAGTTACAAAGAGCTGGGCCGGGCTAGAGCTGGCCACCTGGCTCTAAAACCTTCCTCGTGATGTCCTGAACATCACAGAGGCTGTGATCTGTTTCTTGATTATGGCCACAGGTTCTCAGGGTCTGTGATGTCTGTGTCACTTTCCTCCTTCATCAGCCTCTTTGTCCCCAAACCTAGTGACTGAAGAGTGGAATGATCCTGGTTTAGGTTTCAGCTAAGGCCACAGCTGGGCAATTCTTTCCTTCCATCACTTTCTAACTTTTTGAAGATAATTTGAGTAAAAATGGCCCCAACCGTAAATCCTGATCTTATTTAGTTTCATACACTCTACTGAGTAGAATAAGCTCTTAAGAAATACCAGAAGAATAAATGAAGACACAGTCTACTTCAGTTGATTAGGGTGCTTAAGTATTAGAAAATACTTTTCCAATCTGAAAAATATATACTAGTACCTTGGGTCAGTGGAAAACAGTGGCTGAGAATTAGTTGGTCAGTTGTCAAAGGATTCTCCCACCAATGAGCACTCCTTTGGATCTAGAACAGGAGCTACTACTGTCCATGGAAACTCACGAGGGTCTTCCCCAGGTTCTGGTGAGGCAGTCAGCTTGGCAGGCCTGAGAGGGCATGGAGAGGTCCCTGCGACCCAGTGTCAACTTTAAACCATGTCTTGTGGATACCCTCAGTTCTATGTATGAAACTCATGCTTCAAAGGAAAGGTCAAATTCCAGAGAATGAGTCTGAACTCTATTTATGTGACTTAGAGAAGTTCATATCCTGGGAATCGCCAGGGCTTTGGGGATCTGCTACACCACTGAGATCTCTTTTTCTCTGCCAAAATTCTATCTTTCCACCATCAACTCTATTTGCTAATATTGCTCACATTTATGGGCATTGCTTAGGAGTCCCTAACAGACCTTTCCTATTACTGTGGCTTCTACCTCACTATATCCCACAGTGTTGATTTTGCTTTTGGGTTTTGGATATGTGGTTATTTGGCTGGGTGAGTCCTGTGATCACAAGAAACAATGAGCACATAAAACATACCTCCTTTTAGAGGTAAGCACTGATGCATATTCCAGAGCAGAGAGATTCAAATCAGCCCTATAAATCTCCCCACCATGCTATATATTCCACATATAATGACGAGGAAGAAATTCCTTATGAAATAGCTCATGATTAAGAGGTTTGTTCTCATATTGCTGGAAACCACAGGGAGGGGGTAAAGCTGGCCACTGATGTCAGTGCCTCTCCATGGCATTTGTACTGAGGGTTTAATCATTCATTATTCATTGTAAGAGTCTAATATGTGTGCAGTAGGGGGATATTAATGGGGTGCAACTTGGGGTATGCATAGGTTTTACCTATGAATATATATATAGTTGATATAATCATTTTGTTTGAAAACACATTAAGACCTAGTTATAAATAATTCTACATGTATGTATATATTAAGACTTAGTCATAAACAATTCTACATGTATGTATATTCATGTATTGATGAACTCTAATGGTACCACTTTGAGAAATCATTTGATGATTTTTTTGACATGTGGTGAAATACAGTATGTCATCAAGATTCAAAATAAATGATAATAAATAGAATGAACCAACCACTTGCATATTTTTTGTTTTTGTTTTCTCTCTGCTATGATGGGTTTTCTGGAAAAGGGTTAACTATGCATGTCTGCTCTTCCAGTCTGTTAGGGAGCTGTGACAGTCTGTTAGTTTGAATCCTGGTGCTGCTACTTTCTCTCACCTGAAATAAGGAATAGTGTGCATCTGCTGGGTATGTCTGTAATGCATGACTACGTGTGACTGTAGGTTATTAATGTAGGTGCCTAGGAGGCACAGGAGTTGCAGAGGGAAACTGAATGTAGTAAGATTACATTCTGAAATAACCTTAATAATCTCCAGTTGCAACTGAATTTATGGTTGAAAGTCTGCTGTGCTATGTTAGATTACTGCGGTGTTTCCAAATGCTTCCCTCTGCCATGATGGCTGCCATATCAGCTTGTAATCTTAGGCTAGGAATAATATATGTTAGAGTTAAAGGGGGATCTTCCTCTGTAGGTTTAAGAAGAATAGGCACAAGAAGGAAGGAAAAACAGACTCAAGCATCTTTGTTTCTGATACTGTTGGGGTCTCCTTGTGGTATCACAAGGTATCTTGGGGTATCACATTGGCATAAGGTACATATTAGGATAATGAGCTAGTGCTGTGCTTTTTTGAGGTGTGTGTGTGTGTGAGTGTGTGTGTATGTGTGTGTGTGTGTGTGTGTGTGTGTGTGTGTGTGAGAGAGAGAGAGAGAGAGAGAGAGAGAGAGAGAGAGAGAGAGAGAGAGAGGAGCATGTGCTCTCTCTAATAGGAGTCAGATGGGTGGTATAATGAAGAGAATTGGGAAAACATTGAACACAGCTAAGGCATAACACTGTGCTGGTAAATGGAAAAAAAGCATCCATGATTTGCAGTGTTTGTTAATTGCATGGACTAGTCCTTGCTGTTTTCATAGCGTATTAATGATGGTTGTGGAGGTGTGGCAAAAGGAGGCTAAGGCAATAGAAGAAGGATATACAGAAAAACCAGGTCCTGGCAGCCTGGAGGGGCAGAAAGGGCCTGGGGAAACCTATCATTCTGCCAGAGGCTCAGAGTCAAGGTGAAGATGGCACAGTGGTCATCGTCTCAGAGACGGAAACACAAGACCACAAACTCCAGTAGTGAGTGGAGCATGTTGGCTTCAAGTGTGTGTACCCCTTCATCCTTTACCCCTTAGTCATTTCTTAGTCAGATTTATCCCACAAATATCAGAGATAACCACATTGAAAGGAAAATGATTGATTTATGCTCACAGCACGTGGTTCCTCGGCCATCCATATTACTTTGGGTTTGAGGCAGCACACTCCATCACAGCAGGAGCATGTGGCCAAGTGCGGGGGTGGGGTGGGGTGGTATTCACTTCACGGTCTGGATAAAGAGAGAAAGGGGGATACTGCCATTAGGAGTAAACATCCTAACAGCCCCATCAAGGACATGCCCCAATGATCTAACTTCTCACGCGGCCCCATCTCTTAGTTTCCACCACCTTCCAATAACTTCATGAGCGGGACCAAGTCTTTAGCAGACAGGCCTTCGGGGAACACTTACACAACCCACGGCCACCATTCTCCCTCCACTGTCACCACTGTAGGGAAGAGTGCTGTTTTAGGCAATCACAGCCGTGACTAGGGTGAGAGAATCTTCTTCCCTCATGGAATGGGGATGAAGAAATTCTTTGAGATGTCAAGGTGGCATCTGTAGTGGTTTGAACGTGAATGTTCCCTGCAGGCTCAGAGTTTGAACTTGGTCCCGGGTTGATGGCACTCTTTGGGTAGGCTTAAGAGGTGTGGTCTTGTGGAAGGAAGTATGTAGCTGGATTTTTCTTGGGGCCGCTAGCTCACAAATAGTGACACGGTGACTTATTATTAATTATGAAAGCTCAGCCTTAGCTTACGTGTATCCTACTAGCTCGTATAACTTAAATTAACCTGTTTCTATTAATCTACCATGGGGCTTTTTACCTTTCTTTCATTCTGTTTCTCAGACTCCCTCCATGTATCATTGGCTTCTCCCTCTCGCCTAGATTCATCTCCTGCTTCCTCTCTCTCTGCCTGGAAGTCTCGCTTCTACCTCCTGCCTAGCTATTGGCCTTTCAGCTCTTTATTAAATCAATCAGCAATATATCTTCACACACTGTGCAGATACCCCACAACAGAAGTATGTCACCGGAAGCTGGCTTTGTGAGTTCGCGGTCTCACTGTTTCTATCTTGCAAGGATAGAATAAAAGACACTGTGAGTACCTGCAGCAAAATGTCCCTGTGAAGCTCAGGAGACCGTGTAGGTTTAGGAGCTTCAGCACTCACTACAGATACAAATCCAAGGACCAAAGAGGAAAAGGTGCTGTAGACGGTAGTCCACAGGGACCACCTCCCAATGGATGGATTCAAAGGGATTCCAAACCTCTGGAGACAGAGCTATTCCTTTTCCTGGGCATGCTTTCTGACTAAGGGAGAGACAGATACACATGTGCCTGGGACAGTTCTGGTGAGGACTATTCTGGACACAGGGGAATGGTCTAGGTGACCTTCCAGGGGTCTCGTACCTAATCTGTGATTCTGTAAGTAATGAGTCAACAGAAAATTGCATTCTGTATCTGCTCGACCATCTGCTGTTTCCCCAACACTGACTGATAAAGGCATGGCTATGTGGGGAGAAGGTGAGCTGTAATTAATTATCTATGGCATTGATGAATTTCTTGTAGGCTATTCCCCTGCTAATCCAGCAATATAGCTGCATCCATCCTTCCTCCCAGTGTTAATGGTCTATTTATGGACTCTGCTTCATAATTAAATGTTTCATTTGCAAGAAAATGATTCCTAGGAAAATCTAAGCTCTTTTTATGTGCCTGCAATCAGCTCGTGCAGACATTACATAAGAGATCTGTCCATGTTGCTTGCTGCTTTTAGCCTTCTGGATAATCTAATGTATTATGTTTCCGGTGTATGTAAATTACTAAATGTAATATTCTTCAGTATGCCTGCTGACTGAAGCCAAATGTATTGTGGGCATAATTTTAATTATTTATATGCTATAAAAATGGAAGAAATCAGAATTACAGAAGCAGGGTTCTAAGAAACCCCTCTGGTTTTCTTTTGGGCAACAGTTTAATGAGATTAAAACTGTAATTGTTTTTCAACTCTTGCTTAATACTTGTTCTGGTCATCTTTTGTCAGCATGTGGCCATGCCCAAGAAGGCATTTAGTGCCAATCCAGAATGCCTGCCTTATTAGAAAAGAGTACACATTAGAAGGCAGGGTTCAAGACAGGGCCGCGGCTGGCAGAGCTCAGGGCTCTTTTCTGAGCCCTGTCTTTTGTTCTTAGTGCTGGTCCCGGGGAGGCCCTGAGCATTTTTCTACCGAACCAAGAAGACTGTGGGTAGGTAGGCAAAGCCCTGAAGCAGAACTGGCAAAGAACAAAGAGGAGGTACATGTGTATGTGTGTGTGCACGTGTGTGTGTGTGTGTGTGTGTGTGTATACCTCAAGTGTAGCAGCATGAAAACAGAATGAGACCCAGCTAGTTTTATTAACTAACTAGAAATATTGGAGGGCAGTTTTGGTTCAAGATAAGATGGAGTTAGGGGATCTATCTGTATGAGTCCACTGTCACAGAAATAGACACTGACCTTATCCTCTTGTGACATGGTATAGGGCACAGACATTGGAAGCAAAGTTCTGCTTCTGAGGTCACTGAATGCTTTCATTGGATCATTGCATGCAAGATTTTTGCATGGAGCCTTGGCTTTCTCATCTGGGAAGTGGGGCACGTGCTGCTGCTGCTGGGTTGTGGAGTTATGGGTTAGGAAGGAAACGGTGCTGGTGCACAGGAAAGTGAGTCGCAAGCGCAAGGGAAGGTGGAAACAGATCGTTTGTTACCACCGCAGCCTGTTCTGAACCCATGAGCCACACCAGTGATTTCTTTTGTAGCTGATGGGAAGAAGAAATGTATTTTCAGTGTTAATCTGGTTGCCTTGGGAGACTAGCAGACCTTCTTTGAGGTGGAAAAACTGGTCTTCCCTTTGGGACCACATAAGGGGATATTTGGATTCTATAAGACCAGTCTACACCTGTTCCTGTTAATGACCTATAATAAAGAAGCAGCTTTAGCATGCCAATACTTCCTGATCTGTTACTTTTATAAAATACAATAACACGTATTATTAAAAACATAAAATAAAAACTAGAAAGCACAAGTCCTGTGTTTGTTTTGTTATTTAGATTCAATTACCATAAAACTTAACATTTATATTTATCTTGTCATGCGGTGGGAACCAAAGTTTATGGGCTGGTACTACACTGCAGACCTCACTTTAAGGAGCATGGTTGTAGATAAGGGAAATTTCAAACAAACAAAGAAACAAACAAACAAAGAAATTGTTTTCTAGAATAGAATTTGAGTTATTACATGTGTTTGGTGGATGGGCTGCTAAATCAATGTGAAACTCAGAGAAGAAGGGATACACCTAAAATGACCTCTTTTGATACACACAGAGAAAAACGGTCTAGGGAAAATGACACTCAGTCAAAGCTCTGTCTTACATGTATGAAGTCTAGTCTGATAGGAACCAAGAGGAAGGGTCTGTGTCCTTCCCTCTGGGGAGGAACAGACAGCAGAAATGCAGTCATGGGGATCTCAGAGGTGAGCAGGGAGCAGAGAAACTTACAGCCAGAACCTAGACAGGATGACATCATCCTTCTCTTGAAGAATGTGTGTACACACTCATATTTCTGTATGTATGTGTGCTCATGCGTGTGTGTTTCTGTGTGTGTATGTGAGTACATGTGTGTGCACAAGTGTGTGTGTATGTGTGTTTCTATGCGTGTGTGTGTGTGTGTGTGTGTGTGTGTCTGTGTGTCTGTGTGTCTGTGTGTCTGCCTGTGCATGTACATGTAGATGTGTCTATGTCTGTGCCTGTATGTAGGAGGCAGGGAGGTGGTTCTGGATTTTCCATGTTGTGTAAGATGGATGAATTTAAGGTCTGTAGGACAAGAGACCCAGGGTTTGCTGTAGCTTCTGAAGTGAGATCTCTTAGGCACATTTCCCCTCAAGCATCTCCTCTTTATAAAATTGGAGGTGAAGGGGAAGTCTGGGACTTCTTTCAGTGGGGAGATGTAGTTCCTTTGGAATTTGAGCTGTAAAAGGAATTCCATAGTATCTAATTTACATTTTAAATAACAGTTATTAGCCCTATTGAGAATGTGCTGCACTAGGCCCAACATTTTGCATTGATCATCTCAGATATTATTGTATTCTAGACTTCCTACTACTATTATTACCTTAAAAAAGTTACTTCATCTGAGTCTCATTTCTCATCTATAATACAGATATAAAGCATAGACACTACTTATAATGCTGCTGTAAGTATTAAAAAGATGCCATTTGGAAGACATGTAACTGATACGGTTTTTAAAAAGCACTAATATTGATAATGATAATAGCACTAACCGCAGCAAACACTGGAAGGACATACCACATTCCAAATCCCGAACTTACTTTGCCTGTGTTATTTCCTTCAATGCTGACAATTACCACGTAAATTATGTACTATTTTCATCACCCCATTTTGTAGATAAAGAATCTGCGGCTCACAGACGTTAAGGGATTTGCTCATGTCACATTTCCAGTAAATGATGAAGCCAGGTTATAATTAAGCCTGCTTCCCCCCAGAGCACTCTTTTTAAAAAATGCTTTATTTTATTCTTTATTCATGTGCTTGTGCATGTGAGTGCCCGCGGAGGCCAAATGTGGGCGTCAGAACCCTTGGAGCTGTAGTTACAGGCAGTTGTGGGCTACCTAGCGTGGGCACTGGGAGTCAAGCTCTAGTCCTCTGCAAGAGCAGCAGGAGCTATTACAGGCTGAACCATCTTTACAGCTGCAGGGCACTCTTAACTACACAATACTCTTGCCATTGAAGGATTATTATAATTGTTACTGTAAATTGTTGTTACAAATATTACAAATTTGTAATAAGAAAGTGGGCACAGGTAGGTGAATAATTTGCTCAAAGCAATAGAGCATAGGGAGAGCTGAGATTGAAAGGCAATGGCTTCCTGTGGAGTCAGCCAGTTGTGAGGCTGGGATCCGGTGGCTTCAGTGGCCTCAGCCTGACTTGGCTGAGTGCACCCAGATAGCCATGCCTTCTGTATGACGGATGCGAATGGGAAAGGGTAAGGTTTATAACCTCTGGCATTCCCGGGAGGAGCCGAGCTCTCTACAGTTGAGTCTGAGTTCTGTGGTTGGACGGCAGACTTGTTGGAGCCCAGAACCCATCCACACCCTGTCTTGATTTACATGGGAAGATTTCCACACTGTTGGCATTCAAAAGGGAAATAGCAAATTTCGGCTGTTCTCTTATTTCCATCAGTAGTCAGTAATTGCAGCTGGGAGGGGTGGAGGCTGGTTAATTAGACAGCAGGTCATTAAAACAAAATAGCCCTTTGAAGCCCAAAGCAACAAGTGGGAAATCATTTTGCAACATTGGTGGGACATTGGGTAGGCTCCAATTCCTTCCTTTGATGCAGCTGGACTATTCCTACTCAAGAGTTACTTACACCTTTCAGCATAGTTGAGGCAAACTTGGGGTTGGGCTTGTGGAATGGTGGTAGAAATGGACCTTGGAGAATACAGCACACCGTGGTGGGGGTGCTGGTCTAAGTCCATATTCTACCCACAGGGTAGGGCCCAGGGCACCCACTGGGCAGCTGCCACCTTCAGTGCACTGAGCCGATCCAGGGAGGTTGGCAGCCACAGCTGGCTGAGAACCCTGTGGCTATCAGTGTTTCCACCTCAGAAGGACACGTAGGCCAAGGAAAATGCTTGTTAAAGTCAGTCCGTGTAGCACTCAGCAAGTAACTCATTTAGAATTTAATGTTTCTTTTCACACGGAGCACAGAGACTTGGAAAGCAAGTTCATTTACTGCCAAGAGGTCACCCTAGTTCTATGCCACATTCATTTTAGGTTTTGGCATCTACAAGATACTCAATAAATGTCTGTTCAATTTCAGTCATCTTTTGTGGTTTTTAAAAAAGTTTGGAAATCCCCCAGTCATCATCTACTAGGTTGTTTAGAGTTTGGCTGAGGCAAAGTGTTGAAATAGTGGGTTACTAAAGACTGATTACTTCCAATTAAACAAATAAAAAACATGTATTGGTCAGGTATTGAGCTAAGGTAGAAAGACACAGAGCTGAGCTGGTAGAAGGCAGAGCAGGACCTCTCCCACTCCCCACTTCCATTCCTGCCAGTGGGAAGATGTCAGGGCCTGATGGAGAGAGACTTAAAGAGAACACAACTGAGGTCAGCAGAGCCTTCCCAGGAACCTTGGAGAGGGGTCTGGAGGACCAGTGGAGCCTTTGATAGATGTGGGCATAATGGAGAGTTTTGGATTGAGTAATGTCAAGAGAAAAGGTTTCAATTCATCCATCTCTACTGGCAAATATGCAGTGTGCTAGAATTTCTAGTATAAATTGCCAAATTGCATTTTCTCTTCTTTTGTTCTATTTTTTTTTTTTGTGTGTGTGTGTGAGTGTCAAAACCACAACCCTGCATATGTTAACCAGCCACTGTACTACTGAGTTATATCCCTGGCCCAACAAAAAAGAATTTTGTTAAAAAGCCCAAAACAAATAATCATGAATATACATTGGATCTATGTCAAAGATTAAAAAAAACAAAATCTTGCTTTTATGGAGACAAAAAAGTCAAAAGCTGGTTCAAAAATTTGAGAGATCAAAACATATGTATAATGAATTAATAAACAGAGGGAAGCTGAGAGATGATTACACAGAATTTGTAAATGTTTTAGAACAATAAAGCACTAAACCTCTGGGGCTGTCTCTAATTTCTTTTTTACTTTTAGACCATTTTAAAATTAATTCTTTGACAACTTCACACTTATACGCAATGTATTTTGCTTATATCCCACCCCCGCACTCACCCCGCCCACTGTTGTGAGGTATCCACCAGAGAAGATTGCTCAGGCATGGGTTTAAGCCAATAGAAAGTCTTTATTAGCTGGCCAGCAACTACACTGCATGTTTGGTACCCCTATGCTGTCCTGAGTCTTTCTCAGGGTGAGCTTTTAAACACAAAACCATATCACTGGTTGACACGCCTCAGTTGGCAAGAACAGTTAGCCAGAAGCAAAACCTCAGACACCAAAAAGGCAAGGTTAGTAGATTTAGGGACTTTCCCAGAACTATGGATTTGGATGGATTAGGCCTTTGTTCTCATCTGGACAGGTGGTACTGTCTCCGTACTGGGTTCCAAGGCTTAAATGCACCATGGCGTCAGTTGTTAAGGTCTGGGGAACCTGTTACAACACTCCACCTGGACCTTTTTAACACATCTTCCTTGCACGTTCGGGTCATCGTTTTCTTGCTCTTCTAGCTGTTCTTGTTCCTCCTTTTCTCCTCTGCCTCTTCCTTTTTTTCTGCTGTTGCCGCCGCCGCTGCCTTTCCCTTCTTTGTTTGGGGCCATCTACATGCGCCATCTACCAGTGGCCAAACCTCCAAAAGAAAATGCTCCCACCCAACTTGCTCAGCAGCCACCATCAGTCAATAGCTCATTGGTTAGGGGTAGGGCCACATGAACCCTTCCTCCATCCACCCTGAAATGGTGACGGGCTTTATCTCATGCATGTAACCACAGATGCTATGAATTCTCGAGTGTGGCAGCCATGTCATGCCTAGAAGACTGCGTTTCTCCCCATTTTCCCCCTCCTGGTACCCTTTCCTTCTTTCTGTTCCCCTTCCCACGATGTTCCCGGAGCTTCGTAAAGACTGACATAGACGTCCCATTTAGGGCAGAACCTTCAACAGTCACTTATTTTCAGCACTTTGGCCAGTCATGACTTTGTATTAATTGGAACCAACTGTAAGACAAAGCTTCTCTGCCAAGGATTGAAAGCAGCACTAGTAATATATAGATAGGCAAAAACATGAAAGCTCAGAAAGTAATTCGACACAGTGTTCACTGAACAGTACAACAGTGGGAGGTGCCCTGCTAGGTTATATGACGATCCTAGATACGTGTTTTGCCAGATTCATAGTATTAGGCACAACTTTTCTCTCCTAGAACAAACCTCAAATTAGAGGGTTGGTTCTTCACCAGCGCCCTGCATAGCAGTAGAGAAGATAGCCAGCAGGGAGGAAGTAACCAGGTGAGTTCCAGCTTGTTTCTGTGTCCTGCAACCAAGGTGTGTTGCATTTCCAGCAACAGGGTCTTACCCTTTAGTTATGATAGGTGACCAAGAGCAACAGCAGCAGTCCCTGTTGTTTGGGAGGGGGCATTATTTCTGGGGCCTCCTGGCCTGGCCTCTCCAATACTACCAAGGAGGTATCCCATGCCCAGCACTGGTTTGTTTCTTAATAACTCATGTCTTTTTGGGGGAAGTACTGCCTCTCCCTATAGGGCACCTCTGTTCAAACTCCACCTCCTCCTCCTCTTCCTTTCTAAAAAAATGTTATGTATTTTAATCAGCTTACAAATTGCTGGATAAAGCTGCCTTTTCTACCAGACAGAGAACATTTGTAATTCCGTTGAACAACAACAACAACAACAAAAAAGATTTGCAGTTGGCTAATTTTATATGTTAGACCCAAATTTTAATGTATCTGGGCTTGAATCAATGGTGACTTGTAGATTTATATATACATGGTGATTACAAGACAGAGCTTTATGCTATAATGCTGGATTTGATTATGTTCAAGCTTTAGCAGAAGTGATAAGATCTGTACCAAGGATAGGAAGACTGTGGAAAGTACTGAGTTGACACAAGAGAGAAAGAAAGCCAAATTAGCAGGATTTAGTACTGCTTCAGGAGATGATGAAGATACCGGCCTATAAAGGCAGCGGGTTTACAGAGATGGAGATGGCTATGGGACCTCATTAAGATAAATTCATTTCATGTGGGCTGAGAGGAATGTTTGCTAATGTGTATGGAGCATCAGCTCTATGTCACATCCTATGATGGAGACTAGCAGGGAGACAAAAGAGACAAAAGAACTATTTTCTATTCCACAAGGAAATGCCAGTGATAAAAATATGCAAAAGATGAAGGGGCCCAAGGTTGCATCAGGGAGAGATTCTAGAGACATCTTTAAGAGTCAAGGCCAAAAAAAGAGATTCGAGACCCGTGCTCCAGTGTTGACTGAACACCAGAACACCTGGATAACCTCAAAACCCCAGAGCCTGATTCTTTACTTCAGAGATTCCCACTTAACAGGTCTGTGTGTGATGTGATCCTAGTGAAGTTTTCAATCTCCCCAGGTGCTCCAATGTGCAAAACAGTACATGCATGGGGTAGCAGAAACAACAGACCATTGGCAAAGAATTGTCAGCTGGTCTAGAAGGTGGTGGGAAACAAAGTACTCCTAGTTGTTATAGTTATGATGTGGAGAAAGCTGGGAAGAGTGTCTGGCTAGCCACAGTTGGTGGCCTCCATAGTATGTAGCTGGAGTTTTCTTCAGTCCTGTCCAGCACCATGGACCCCGCAACCACTTATAAAATAATCACTCAGAAACTTATATTAATTAAACTGCTCGGCCATTAGCTCAGGCCTACCATTGACTAGCTCTTACACTTAAACTCAGCCCATTTCTGTTAATCTATATGTCGCCACATGTTCCATGGCTTTACCTGTTGCTTTTACATGTTGCTCCCTGGACGGCAGGCTGGCATCTCTCCCCCAGCCTTCCTGTTCCCAGAATTCTCTTCTCTGCTTGTCCTGCCTATACTTCCTGCCTGGCTACTGGCCAATCAGCATTTTATTTATCAGTCAATCACAGCAATGCATTCACAGCATAGAGAATGTCCCACAGCAATAATAAGCTTAGTCTTGGAGCACATATAATGTGCATTTTCTCCATTGGGAAATTTGGACAATATATATTGTTAAGGACACAAAACAAGGACAAAGAATTTGAATGGTCTAGTCCCAGCCTTGAACTTGCAGTGTGGTGTCAGTTTCTTTATATGAAGCAGGAAAGACTGAACTTGAAGCATTTGCTGTTGTCAGGGTGTTTGTGCCTTGAAAATTCATTTGTTGACTTCAGCGTATGGGGAACAAGGTATTTGGGGGGAGGGTTATTAGGTCACGAAATCTCTGCTCTCATTATGAAATTACAGATGGTCCTTGACTGACAAAGAGTTGCATCTATACAAACCAATTGTTAAAAAATAATGATTTCCCGTGCCTAACTGCGAAAGCACCACAGCTTAACTGCTGTCGTTTTGCGGCAGCGAGAAGACATACAACAGAACTCTCATGTGGGAGGGTTATATTTGGGGAAAAGGGTCGTTGGAAGGTAGAGGCACAAATGCCTGGCTGCCTCTTCAGAGGAGAGGCTGGAAAGAGAGAGGAACAGGCAGAACTTACTTTTAAAGGGGACTTAGCTCATCTGCACAGAGACATAGCACACACGCACAGACTACGTAGTGATGTAATGGCCATAGCACCCTGGGTTGGCCAGGTACTTGCCTGAATGTTAGTAAGCCCATGCGTACAGGGGTTGCTCTTAATGGCTGCAGGTAAGAACCCTGAATGCTAACATCAAGTACAGAGTACACTGTATAGGTTATCCACCATCATGACTGTACTTATGAGCTCTGCAGGGTGTCCAGAATCATGAAAGAATACTCATGGCCTAAGAAAAGGTCAACCCCAAATTTCCAAGGATAATTTGTACTAAATGTATGTTGGAATACCTTGCATTCAAGGTTACAGTTCATGATGTCAGGATAGCTCTGTGAGCTTGGTGTAATATGGAGGGCTCCCTTTGCAGCAGGACCCCTTTTCTGCCTTATTTGGATAGTGTCTCTAGGCTGGGATGCCTGACCTTCTTTGGAGGATGAGCTTGCACAAAAGCTCCCTGCAAAGACTGTATGACTCAGCACACACACACACACACACACACACACACACACACACACACACACACACACACACACGTACTTGAATGGTGTACCATTAAGTTGTCTGTCTTAAATCGGCCTGGGGGCTTCAAATAACTGAGCTGTCTCACTGAAGCTAACTCCTGGGATGTTCTTTCTGTCCTCTTCACAGTCGCCTAAAACCAGCTCTCTGTTTCTGCCCCCCTTCCCTGAGGGCAGTAGCCAACCACCTGGAGGAAGAAGGAGACCCACAAGTGCACATTGCTTTTGTTCCATGATCAAATGAATAGAAATGATCATGTTGAATTATTTTAATTTGGGGACTACCTGTTATAAACTTAAAAAAGAGGCCCAAGGAAGCCCTTTAAACCATATGAGGACACGTAGAAGTCACTATGAGAGGAAGACACTCTCCAGACACCAGATCCATTGCTGTTTTGATCTTGGACTTCTTAGCCCCCCCCCCCCAAACAGTGAATAATGAACATATATTGTCTATAAAATACCACACCAAAGGTGCTTTGCTGTAGGACTCAATGTGGACCAATATGGCACGTATGCACCCTTTAGTTTAAGACTTGCCAAATTCCAGCCAAGTTGTGGTGCTGTCCAATTGCAATCCCAGCACTCAAGAGTCTGAGGCAGGAGCCTCATGACATTGAGGATAGCCAAGGCTATACAACAAGAAAACTCTGTCTTTAGAAAGATGGAGGGAGGGAAGGAGAGATATTTGTGACCTTGGTTCAAAGCAACCATTCATGTCCTTTGTCTCCATGGTGTTTTCTCATTATTTGGAATAAATACCCTTTTCTCATAAGTGAAGTTCCCAGTATATTTAGGTTTGTTTCCAGACCATTTATTCTGTACTAGTCACTTATGTGCCTATTCTAATATTAATATTATACTGTTTTTTATAGCTCTGTAGTATATTTTAAGATATGCTAAGACTAAATCATCCTCAATTAGTTTTTCGATTTGGGATTTTCTTACATTTATTTTTCCAGATTGTCTTTAATGAAAATTTCTATTAGATTTTTTAATAATTACAATTGGGTTATTAGATAAATAGGTCTGGCATTCCTGTAAGAGTGAATCTGTTGTCAAAATTTATTCATTTTTTTGTCATCTAATAGCGTTAAAGAGTTTCCATCATATAGGCTTTGTACATTTAAAAAAATTAAATTAGATTTTTAGATTTTTAAAATTTGTTTTGGTATTCAGAAGGGAAATTTTTCTCCCATACTATTCTATCTTTACAGAAACTTGATTTTTTTCTATTCCAGAAGAATATGATAAAGAGTACCCAGAAAAAGTGGTGAGACACCGGGGAAAGACTAGGAAAGCTGTGGTAAATCTAGAGGATGGGTCTCATCAAGGAGTCGGACATTGTCAAATGGAGTTATGGACAAGTGGCAGGAGACAGAGGCTGTGTGTTCAAAGCTGCCTGCAAAGCATGCAACTGACCAAAGGCACCCACCTCAGAATTCAGGGGGCTCATGGGGAGATGGACATCCGTGGTTTTATTTATAGTGAGTCTATTACAAACTATAAGTTGATACATGAGGCAGGAAGGAGTATGGGAGCTTTCTCTAAGGGTATAGAGTTGGGAGGGAAGAAGAGGACGTGTTGGCTTTCCTGGGAAGTGAAAACAGTAGATCAACTAGTAGAAATTATTTTTCAATACTCATTTCAATTGAGAAGTCGTTGAAATGGTAGAGAGTTGCCCAAATGACTATAAATCCCAGACGTGGCTACAGTCTTGTCTTCCACTCTCTGCTCGGGTCTCACAGCCTTGGTTGCAGCTGTAAACGTTCAGTAGGCAGCATTTGCCAGAGAGCAGCAAGAAGGCCCGTACAACTAACTGGCTTATGTGATGTTGCCGTCTCACTGTGGCTCTCTGCCTGGCTAGCATCCTGCTATAGTGACATGGCACTTGAGTTGGCCACGATGATAGAGCAAATATCATTTCATCTGTAAAAGCAATCTTCCTCGTAATAGGTTCTGAGGAAAGGTCAGTGAACTGCGAAGAAAGGCAGGTGCTTCTGTTGTGGGGTCCAGGTTGTTCTTCTTTGAATGAGGGAGGGACATGGATATGGAGGCTTGCGGTCAGTTCTTGGTCCTTTAAGACTGGAGAAAAGAGATAGAACTTACACGTTTGGTAGAAGGGTTTTTGAAATGGTGGAACTGGATTTTAAATTCCAGATGGGTTTTTATCAGATTGCCCAATGAAATAAAGGGCACTTGGTTAAATTTAGATTTCAGATAGGCAGTGGGTAAATTTTATTCACATGTTAATTTGCTAATCCAGGTAACACTGCTCTAGTCTTTCTAAAATAGATAACTCATGAATGATGTTCAGCTGGATTTTACTGGTATCCTGGGGAGTGAAATGATTTAGGAAGTCATCCTACATGCTAGGGCTCTCATATACAACCTAGATTCTATTTCCTTGGCATTCTTTGAGAACTATGCTTCTCCTACATATCTATCTTCTGTAGTCGATTACTGCCTGGATAAATTAGCTATTAACCCAAGGCGTTTATGTGTTCAGTTTGGGGGCATTTTTCTCTTTGCAGGATTTCCTGTTGGCTTTTCTGTCTCAACATGACCCTCAGCCCAATCACTCAATCTATTCTGGGTATAGTCATTTGAAAGTTGACCTCAAATTCCATTTCACATATCCTTTGTTAATACGTTGCCAATCATACTTCCCAACCTACAGACCGTGGTTAGCATTTCTAGGGTCTGGGATTTCCCATTGTGTGCACTTCTCCGGGTCTGTCCCCCTCCCCTGGGAGCCTTGATCTTTGAGTTATTTTTTTAAATTATTAACTTTTCATTTATTAAATACCAACCACAGTTTCCCCTCCCACCTCTCCTCCCCATTCCCTCCCTCCACCCCCCTATCCACTCCTCCATTCTGAAAGGCACTGGCTTCCCATGGGAACCAACAAAGCATGGCATATCAAGTTGAGGCAGGACCAAGCTCCTCTCCCTGCATCAAGGCAGGGCTAGGCACCCCAGCATGAGGAATAGGTTCCCAAAAGCCAGCTCATGTGGCAGGGACAGGTCCTGATCCCCCTCCTAGGGGCCCCATCTAAGTTCTTGAGAGTGAATCTTTCATATCCCTGCTCAAGAACCATTTTCTGGACGGTGAGAGCTGCAGAAAGGCATCAACTGGTGAAAGTTGAAACTAGGTAGACTGTAAATAGTCAGTTACCCAGAGGACAACCATATCACTTAGTCCAAGATTTAGGAACACAGGGGAAGACAAAACAGGATGTAGAAGCTAGATGCTGGGAAGGAGCACTGTGAAACACCATCTTCTGGGTGTGACAGGCTTTCCTCGTACTCTTGAACTCAACATCTATGACTGGGTAGTCACCTGCACAAGGTCTGCACAGGATTGGGCCTGTCAACACCTTCAGAGGGGCTGAGAAGGCACCACCCTTCCCCTATGATTTCTAAGTAGTTAATGGTTTATGGTAGAGGAAGAGACATTTCCTTCAGTGATGTAGTCACTGATAAGGTGTCTTTTCTTTTGTAAACAATGACTCACCTATGTTCTCATAACACTCCTAATGAAACTTACTAGGTCACAAAATACAATACAGAGCAAAACAAAACCTACATGAAAGAAGAAGGGATATTAGTTTGGAAGAGGAAAGGGGTTAGTAGGGAAGAGAGAGGGAGATTCAAATCAGAGAATAAAAATGACTGAAATATCCCATGTCCTGCATGGCTACAGGGACAGACTTAACTTGGGCAGCAAGGGGATGAAGAAAGGACAAACACACATATAAACTCATGGACACACAGAAAATCTGGGGTTGGGTGGACTCGGCTGTCTGATGGAGAAACCACAGCACTCTGGAAACTCGGCATGTTTATTATATATGGTTCAGCAGGGATGGGGGTTATTACATATCACTGATGGAGTCAGGGTTTATGATATACAGCTGAACGAGGAGGCAGGTTTAACTAATCTGGGCAGTAACAGTCTCTGTAGGAGAGTAGTCTCCAGGCTGTAAACATCCTGGGGGAGAACGCTATGGTGGACATTTTCTGCACACACTGTTAACATCTGCGCACAGACCCCTGTCCTTGACATTGTCGTCTTATGTCAACCACACATTCACTCAGACCTTCCTTCACACATTCAGGGCTTCTTCTACCCTCCTACCCCCCAAAGAAATACATTATGTACATGTATAGAAATGTCACAATGAGAACCGTTATTACTCATCATTAACATATGCTAATTAAAACATTGAAAAAGAGCCATCTGTTGGCTGATTGGTTCTGGTGAATACTACTGAAACTCCCTTTATTCATATACTAGAAAAGTTGCTTTAGGACTGAGGTTTCTGTGATGGAAAGTTCCAGAAAGACACAGGATCCTGCTCTCACTTATTAGTCTCTCTTTCCTGCTGCAGCAAACTTTTTGCATTTGAAGTTGGGGGAAGTTTGGTTGACAGATGACTCTCTAACCCTCTAGAGTTGCTGTAGTGGGGAAAGGGCCCAATATATGCTGATGATGGACCTGAATTGAGGAGTATACTCTTCAGGCCATCAAATTCCAGGTTTCTAGTCTCAAATTTGTAGTTTTTTTGAAATTGCCATTTGTGCATACAGGACTTATTCAACAGAATAATCTTGATTGCTCTATTTGAGAATATTTACATATGATAGCCCTGTCAGGAGTGAGCAAAAGAATGTGACACCACATAATGTTACTATTCCATAATATTATTAATAAAAATAGCTGGAAGTTACAATCACAAGTAGTAACAACAATAATGCAAGGTGTCTACTGTGTTTCAGATGGTTTGTGTACATTTTCTCTAATACAATATTATTAACAGTTTTTTTTTTAACATTTTACAAATGAGAAAATAGAGTCAAGAATGATTCATCCATGGATTAAAAACTAGCTAAGTGGGGCTAGAGAGACGGCTCAGTGGTTAAGGGCACTGGCTGTTCTTCCAGAAGCTTTGATTTCCAGTACCCACATGGTGACTTACAACTATCCGTAACTCCAGTTCCAGGGACTCTGACACCCTCTTTTGCCCTCCAAGGGCACCAGGGATGCACATAGTGTGTTAATACACATGCAGGCAAAAAGAAAGTCCATATACATAAAATGATAAATGAGTTAAGCAAAACTGAATAAGCATTCTAGTTTACCCAGCACATCACGTCTCATTCTTCTTGCTGGTTTTGGGGGGGGGGGAATATTTTGCTTTGTCATTAAAGAGTTAAAGATCTGATTGAGGGCCAAAATGAAGGCCAAATAGTAGCCTGGTGTCCATAGCCAAAGGGCACACAACTGATGGGATCATCTGCCTGCCACAACCAGTGGCAAAAAGGCAGTATGTATACACGCGTACGTAGGTCCTGGGGTCTGTAATGTGATATGGCTGCCCAGCCAGGCTTTTCTGAAACCAGACTCTGCCTTGACCTGAGTTAATTACTCTGTAGTTATTCACACAACTGCATTCCTGCTGTCAGAGTTGCTAGGATGCATGTCAAGGCTGCCAGTGAACACAGAACAGAGCGGATCCTGGTGAGCTCACCCTGGGCCTGGGCAGGATGTCCTGTCAAAAGATGCTCATGTGATGAGCCTCCTGGGCTCCCTGGCACATCTGACTTTCCAGCTTTGGTCTTAACAAGTTTTTCTTCTGGGACATCCTGGAGCTAGAAATCTCTCACAGGGATCACACACATGCTGGCACCCTGCTGTAGCCACCCCCCTCCCCTTTCTGGCTTGATAGCAATCTAGCCCTCTCAGTTGGAGCTCATTACCTGGGAGCTGTCCAGAGAAAATGATGAAAACTCACTAGGGTGTAGCTATTATGGTCAATTAGCAGCAGTCCTTTAAATGAGAGTTGGCAAGCCTGGGAGCCAAGGAGTATCATTTCCGAGGCACTTTGGGTTCATTGTTTTCCACCTCCCTTCTCTTAATCTACCTTGGCTCCTTCCTTTGTTTTCCCGTTGGAACTCACAGGAGTCTGAAAGGATGTGGAACCCCTGGGCTTTTGATGGACAGTGTTCTGACTCATAGCACAAGTGTGGTGGGGGTGGAGGGTACTTCAGTCACAAGGTAGGCGAGCTTCTTTAACTTTTAGGGATAGGAGGCTTGACTTGGGTAAGAGCCAGTGAGGGGAAACACCGGAGAGGTAAGCATTTGACTAGAAGCCTAGCAGGGCCCACCTGGTTCCTCCAGGTCTTCTCTGGGAGAAACTACCTTCCGCTGCACAGACTCTGAGCATCCCATACATAGAGAGGAGAGGCTTCCTTTTAATTGATAGTTCTATTGAGGTCTTCCCAGGTACTTGCTGGAAGCTTTCAGACTCAGAACGCCCCTGTCTTGGTTAGGGTTACTATTGTGATGAAACACCATGACCAAAGCATCTTGGGGAGGAAAAGGTTATTTGGCTTATACTTCCACAGCATTGTTTAGCACTGAAGGAAGTCAGGACAGAAACTCAAAACTGGACAGGAACCTGGAGACGGGAGCTGATGCAGAGGCTGTGGAGAGTGCTTGCTGGCTTACTCCTCATGGCTTGCTCAGTTGGCTTTCTTATAGAACCCAGGACACCAGCCCAGGGATGGCACCACACACTATGGCCTGGGCCCTCCCCCATTAATCACTAATTAGGAAAATATCCCATAGCCAGATCTTATAGAGGCATTTTTCCTCAATTGAGGTTCCCTACTTTCAGATGACTCTAGCTTGTGTCAAGTTGACATGAAACTAGCCAGTACAATCCCCAAAATAGTTGTGTCCACTTGGGATAGGCTTTATTCTAGGTGTTTTTTCTGAGAAATTCCAGTGTTTACATGATGGAAACTCCTCTAGACTTTTGGGTAGTACCCACTTCTTCCTAAAGGCTAGTACTTTCAATACTAAAACTTTAGGCCAGTGGCTTAAGATATGTGGTCCCTGTACCAGCAGCATGAGAATCTCTGGGACCACATGAGAAAGAGAACTTCTATGGCCCCTTTACTGGAAGGCAGAAGCCTGAGAGTCAGGGCTGATATTCTGCTCTAGCAAGATCTTCTTGGAGATCATATGCTGAGATATACTGCTCAAAATGTGCTCTATGAGCATCTCTTTAGAGATAAAAATGATGAAAGTCTCAGATCCAGGTCCGAGATCTGCTAATGGGATATATTTTCACAAGTGGCTTGACTGTGTGGCTAAAGCTTGGAAGTGTTAATTGAGACATCAGGTAAGACTTACTGAGTGCTGGGTTCCACCCCAGAACCATTCAAATCAGAATTCCTGGGATGATGCCCATGCATTGGTGTTTACAGATGCTTTCTTGGTGATTGTAATATGTAGCTAACACTGGGGGTGATTGCTGTGAACCACTATAGGTTCTAGAACCACAGGGTACTATGTCTGTTAACAAACAAAACAACTGGTGATGTGGGCAGTGCCTGCTAATGTCCTTATTCAGGGTGTCTAACCTTTGGATATAGTGATGTGATGCTGTCATTCATGAAGTTCACACTTGAATATTGTGCAGTGGAGTCACACACACAAAATCACAAAAGTATCTAATAATGTTTTCAGCTAATTTTTGATTCTGTTTTGGGTATCTAGTTGATCATAGCTATCCTTGCTACATGCAGTTTGTGAGCTATGGGCAAGACAAACTTGGGAATTACTAATTCTAATAATCCTTGGAGATTATAGGAAGGAATGTGGATTGGTGTGAGCACCTCGGAAGTAGCATATTAATGTAGTTGAAGTTTTCCTGTGCCCACCTGGCTCCTGCATCCTCATGGTCCCGCAGCCACTCAGACCCAAATGAACACACAGAGGCTTATATTAATTTCAACTGCTTGGCCATTAGCTCAGGCTTCCTACTGACTAGCTCTTACTAGCCCATTTTTGTTAATCTATATGTCGTCATGTTTTTCATGGCTTTATCTGTGCGCCATTACAAGCTGCTCCCTGGATGGCAGGCTGGCATCTCCTGACTCAGCCTTCCTGTTCCCAGAATTCCCCTTCAGTCTGCTTATCCCACCTATACTTCCTGCCTGACTACTGCCCAATCAGCTTTTGATTTATCAACCAATCAGAGCAACACATTCACAGCATACAGAACATCTCACAGCATATTAACATGAATTTTTGTTAATTTCTATGATGTGTGTTGTGACAGCAGAGGCATGGCAACATGCTGTAGAGAACCTGAGTGGGGTTATTACTACAGTGCAAATAGCATACCTGTGGTGATGGCGTGAGTTAGGAGGAAAGAAGCCATTGCAAATCTCAAATTTTGGGACTGACAGAGGGAAAACACTGAATATTTGATGACTTCAATATTCAAATCCCTAACCTCAAATACTCTCTGGATTACTATTGTCACTTATGCTTATTGAACATTCTTGCCTTTTAGAGGTTGTTATCTGATGATTTCATTATGCAACTGATTGGACACTAAATCAAGTTTCGTCTCTGGTGATAAGTAGAGGCCTAGAAAAATTGGGACTTCCTTAGCGACACTTAAGAAAATAGTCATGAGTGGAGAGGTATTTCTTCACATCGATTGGAAAGGAATAGACTTCTCAGTTCCACTTCATTCATTCATTGTGTGTGTTGAGGGTGGGGTGGGTGGAGCACATGCCGTGGAGTGCAGGTGGATGTCAGCGGACAACTTGTGGAAGTCGGTCTTCTCCTCCATATAGTTTCTAGAGACCTAAGCCAGGTGGTCAGACTTGGCCACAAGCTCCTTTGCCAGCTGAGCCATCTCTCTGGCCCCGTTTCTCACCCATGATGAGGAATGCATCTTGTGAATGGGAGGCACTCAGCTCCCTACTTGAAGGGGCACCTGGGTGTTTCTACCAGTGCTGTGGCTTCCTTGGGTCTTGCAGCTTGGAACACGGGGCTTCCTGGGAGCATCCCCAGAAGACTCTAAGAGAGGAACTGTTCAGCTAATTACAAAGCCCAACAACTGTTGTGTGTCTGGCTTGTGTGCCAGCACTCCCTCTCACACAAGTGTTCATCCCGGTGCTGCATGAACATATTGTAATTATGTTAATTATGCTGGCTGGGCAGCCTCAGGCCAGGAGGGAGGAGCATCCTCTCCCTGGTTGTTTCCCCTTCCTGGAGCAGTTGTTAGTCAGAGCCTGCAGACAGTCAGTGAGAAGACCCTGGGGTAGGGAAGTCTGTGCAGAAGTTCCTATCCACAGGGCTGCCAGAACCATTTGCTTTATAGGGGAGGAGGTGACAGAGACTGTTGCTAAGGCTGGGCAAAGGGATTTCTTGCTGAATTCGATGGGGACTATTCAGGACTGGCTTTTGCCAGATTGTGGAAGTGGCAAATTAAGGTATGGTGTCCTTATTCATCCTCCACATTTTATCCCCTCTTTGCTGCCTTGAAAGAACCTTTAAGCCCACAGGATTCTCCTTCTGGTTTGGACTTTGCTGTCTGTCAGTCATGCTAACCATACAGAAGACTATGCATAGAGACACAGTTATAGATATAGACAAAGACACAGACATCTAATATGTAGGTGACATAAACATAATGGACATTTGATGGCTAAAGACAATGTGGCATAAAAGAGCATACTTATGAACCGGAGATCATGCATGAACAGATATTTGTGGTCAAAGAGGTCTATCGAATAATTTTTATATGGTATGAGTATAATAAGCATTATTATCAGTTAACACAAGATGAATCTTTTTAGAGAAAAACTGGTTGTTTTGTGAAACAATGCAATCGGTTGTTAAAGGCAAAAATAGATCACAAGGACGTTTCTACAACTGGATAGTAGTGAATATAAAAGTGATTAGGAAATGGGAAAATTTTTTATTGTGTTGAGAGCAAGAAAGATAGAACATAGGAAAAAGGAGAGGAGAAACTGGTGGATATAATCTGATGGAATTTTAATGATATTGATAATGTATACTGAATTGACTAGGTTATTTGTGTTTGTTATAACACTATCCATCTTCATGACATCTTCAGTAATGTGTGCTTTCATGGTCTTTACCAATGAGCAAGGCTCCATGAATGTAAGCATCATCCAGAGAAAGAAGCCAAGTCTCATATCTGAATTGATGCAACCTGAAAAGGAATAGTTAACCAGATGTCAATGACCTAGTTGCCCTTTGGGTCTTCATATGAATGTTTTCCACACCTGTGTGGTCCAAGACATTTTAACCATATTTCATAAGGAAGCATGGCAATGTCTCTGTTCTAGATCACACTGGAGTAGCAGCTAACAAGGTTAAGTCTTGTTTACACCTGTCTGTCACTGGTTAGTTAGAGCTGTGCAAGTTTGATTTTCCACCTGGGTTCAGTCTGGGGTTGCTGTTGGTGGTCTTGAATCTAGTTGCCAGGAAGACCATGGGAGGAGCACTTTCTTCTCCTGAGTATCATGAAGTTCTTTAGAGATGCAAAACATCCCAGGGAAATGTAATTCCTTGTTTGGTATCAACCATGAAACTCAAGATCCAGAGCAAAACTTCCCATTCTCAACTAGATTGCTTTATGGCATAAGAAATCTCTGAAGACTACATTACATGTTTTTAGTTCTATTTATACAGCTATCAGTCAATAACCAGCTTTAAGTGGAGATTGCTCAAAACAATGTACAGTCCCCTGACTTCAGGTCAGCATATTTTTGGAAAGCATCTATCTTGCAATCTTCAGTATCTCTCTGTATTTTTCTTTCCCCTTTATTTCCTTTGTTTTTTTTCTTCTTCTTGCTTCTATCTGTCTTCCCTTTCTATGTCCATATGTGTCTTCATTCATGTTTCTACATTCAGACACATCTGCCCTTTATCTTTTACTTCTATGGCTTAATTTTTTAAAATTATCTGATTATATATTTCTAAGTTACAAAACAAATAGATAAATATCAAAGGCATCCATTCTCCCAAGACTGTCTCCCAAATACTCATCCATGATTTAAGCTTTCTTGTCTCGTAGAGCTGAAATGGTCCATCACTGAGGGATTGTAAAAACAGCGTTGTGTTCTGACCCATGAAGTAAAATGGGTTTTTCTCATGACCTCATATAGCAGTCTAAGTGAAGGGCAGAATTAATTTGTATCCTATATTGAAATTACTCTGTGTTCTTGGCTTATTAAACCAAATTGCTAATACTCAGTTACTTCATTAGAATATACCTTTTGGCTATGGACTTTTTTTTATTGTTTTCATCCATTTTAAAAACTAGTTAAAAGACAAAAATCAAATGCTCATTCCTTTAGAGAATGGCTTTGGAAAGCAGGTGATACGATTCTGGAAAAGGTTTAAGTATGATTTACATGTTGGTTAGAGTCATAGCATTGGCTCACTGTACTCCCGAAGCATTAGATAACTGTCTCACTTGCTCTTCCAAAGATTAGATAGATTTAAATAGAGAAAAGCTACAATGAGTCATTGGTGGCAAGAAAAGAGAAGCGTGCCTCTTTTTAATGGAATGTCCATCAGGAGAGGACTAGCCAGGCGTTTCCTGCAACAGGACAGTCTCTCTGGATTAGAAAGCTGTCCCTTAGAGTGTGATCATTGACTTGTTCACATGATTGTTTATCAGCCATATAACCACTGACTGTATTGATATACAATAGTCTTTCCAACTTCAAGGCCGGGTCAAGGAGGAAATTATTTGAAAACAACAGAATCCAGAACATCCTACAACAAGGGCAAATCTCATTCTACTTTCTAATTGTTATTTTAGGAAAAAAGTGAAATGAATGCGTTTTTCTGAGAAAACATGAGGGAAAAATCTTTAGCACGTTGAATTATTTATTGGCCATTCTTTAGCCCACAATAAATTTAGATGCCTAATATAAAATTTATATATAAAAGAAAAAAAAGGCGGTTCAAAGATTTACAAGTAAAGCTGGGATATGCCGTGTCTTCAAGGAATCCCAAACTCTCTCTCTGGATTAGTTTACAAGGTTCCTTTCTTGCTTAAGCAGCTTCTGCTGGCCTTTGGTTCTCCAGAAAGTTGCTTTCCAAGGTGTCTAGCTAGGTTGCTTAGATCTTGTTGCTATGCCATCAGGAGCTTGTTGCTATGCTACCAGGAGCACAGCTCTTCCTTTTTGTTCACTGAGGCATCAGGATTTCTGGGTTCAAATCATTGGCTGAAAGTAGACATGCTTGTCACAGTGGCCTTCCTAACTGAACATGAGCCGAGAAATCCAGGAGGTTATATAGATAGGGAGTCCTAAGCCACTATCTCTGCCACAAAGCATTTGAGAGTGTCTCTTTGCTAACGACCACTATTTGTGTGGAGCAAATATTTTATAGATATTTGCAGAGGGTAGACTGCATGGAAGGACATTAGACAAGGTCCTGTCAAGGTCAGAAATGCTTGCCTTAAGAATAGTCTTGCTCAAACTGCTGAGCTCCGAAGAGGCATCTGCTGTGGATGATTGTTTGATAAATAAAACAATGATTGGCCAGTAGCCAGGCAGGAAGTATAGGCGGGACTAACAGAGAGGAGAAAAAGAAAGGACAGGAAGGCAGGGAGAGGAGACACCAGCTGCCGTCCAGGGAACATCCCGTAGAGGCAGCCGGGAAAGCCACAGAACACGCGGTGACATATAGATGAACAAAATTGGGCTTAGTATAAGAGTAAGGGCTAGACAATGGTAGGCCTGAGCTAATGGCTGAGCAGTTTAAATAACATAAGAGTTGGTGTGTTTATTTTATAAGTGGGTTCTGGGACTGGCGGGGCTTGGCGGGAGCTGGAGAGAAACTCCAGTTCTGGTTGTCCTGCAGAACCATACCACCAGGTATCAGTAGACGAGACGGCCTGGAGACTATCTGTTATATGTTTGTCACTTGCATTCTGCAAGCTTCTTAGGGCTCCCGCTGAGATGGCTCAGTAAGATCCAATTTTGTTTGCAGTCCTCTCAGATGCTAAAATCCCAGGAAGTGGCAGCCATAGCTCACTGGTTGTAGCTTCTATGGTAACATGTAACATGATGATTGAAAATACCAACTGACAACCAGGCAAATAACCTGGGAAGCTGTATTAATAATATTGCTTTTGTAGTGAATATAAACCAGAGCATTCTATATTTGTAGATGGCCCAGAGATCTGCAAAACATAGATTCGGATTGAGCAAGCCTGGATAGCATGTATGTGCATGAAGATTTTGCACTCTGCTGAGGATACTAATTTAGAATGTTAACTCATATCAGGCCTAGTGGTCTGAATATGAGGGAAAGTTTTGGAAGTGTCCACTATGGAAATAGTGGTCTGTATGTGGTGTTCCTATTGCCTTGACCTCCTAGTGAGAATCATACAAGGGCCTTAGGAAAAAGAGGCCTCACTAGGCTCTTTGTGAATATTATTCTCTTTACACCTAGTTTTGTCTGCTTCCCTCCTGGAATCTGACAGGCAGTTAATAGCTCATGGAAAATAAAGCCTTATCCAAACTGTCCTTTGAAGGAATTGAAAACCACTGGTTTTTAAGGATTTCTCTCCCATTGCAACTCCCAAATCTGGTCAAGTAAGAGTACTGGACACCAAGTGGCTCCTCAGGTAGTCAGATGAATTTGAGAAAATTCTAGAAGCAATCAGATACCCATATGCTGGCCTTCTCTGAGTGATCACTGGAGATGACGGTTTCAGCTTCAAGAGAGCCATGCAAGCCAGGATAATGAAATGTTCCATTTTATTACATTCCTGCCCAAAAGGAGGGATTGTATTAGAAGAGGAAAAAGGCAGAGAGGTTTTAGCTTGATTTCTGTGATGCTGATAAGCAGTAATTTTTGCAGAGAGGGTAAAAATGTAATCCAGTGCAATAAAACCATTTTCATAATACCATGGAGTGAGTTATCGCTCCAAGTGAGCCATGTGGCTCCTAATGGCTGCCTAGTCCTCCAGCTCCATCTTTCATGGGTCAGCCCGACATTTTTATAGTGCTGACACAAGAGAGAGCATTTATGTGGCTTCCCTTCTCCATCTGTCAACTGTTAGGAGAGTGCCACTACCTCGGAGTCCCTTTTGATCTGGATTTTGTGTCATCGCAGCAGGGGATTCTTGGCTGTGCTGGGAGAATGCGGTGGCCCTGGGGACCAGTCACACCAGGTTTTTGGACTGTTAATGGTTGGAAGGATGGAGAATAAGTCATTTTTGCATGAACCAGAGCAAAGCTCCGTTTCTTCTTCTTTATGGCTGGCTAATCAGAACCTTGGCCATGCTGCACTGGGGTGGCTTTCCCGGAACCTTCCAGACTTTACTCAAGTTCTGTTTCCAGAAAGTGGGGCTCTCCCTCACTGTACTTAGTATTTGTCTTACCTTGAAACATTAACCCATGCAATAAATGAGAAAGAAATGTGTATTTTTATGTTGGGCCACCATGCTTCTTTGGTAGTGTCTTTGTGACTTGAGGTAAAATAATCTCACTTTTTCTTCTGAGATGTTGAGCCATATTTTGCCATTCTTTAAACCACAATAAAATTAGATGTGTAACATAAAATTTACATATGAGAGAAAAGAAAAGAGACCATGCAAAGATGTACAAGTGAAGATAGGCTGGGCTATGCTGTGTCATCAAGGAATCCCAGAAGAAAGACAATGCAATTGACACATAGGTGACAGGATGCACATAATGGAAGAAATCTGGCTCCACCCACTATTCTGAACAGACAATCATGGATTTCACTGACTTATGTGTATGTGTGTGTACATCATGGCGATAACGAGAACATGGGATCTCATTAATTAAATTCTATTCTCCATAGAACCACTTTCAAAGAGGCTACCTGGAAAGCATAGGTGAGAGGTGGCTGGGTCTAACTCAGGGTTGAGAGGCATGTGCAACTACTCTTGGAGCTTTCCAGGCAGCTGGCATACAGGGCATTCCCTGGGGAGTTTTAATCCACTCACTTTCCTAAGACGTGCTGTGTTTTATCTTCTTACTGGTAAGAAGACAACATGAGCTAGAGGAAAGGAGAATTTTGAGCTTGGCTTGCTGTTGTGGGGTCTCCTGAGCTCAATGTTCTTTCTGGCACAGCTCGGAACTCCATCTGTCATGGCAGGGAGGCAGCAAGGGCTGAGCCGCTGCGTTTGGTTAATAGGGCCATAGTAACGGTTGTAACTTACTTTCCTCTGCTACGTACCATGTCAACCCTACTGGCATTATGTCTAATCCTGATGAAGTCTTGAAAGAAAGATGAACTTACCTCCATTTGTCAGATGTGACAGTAGGAAGTAAGGTGGGACTCTGACCCTCAACTGTGTAACCCCACAACTCTAAACCACTATACTTCTACCATGATAGATGCTGAATCACTTTTGTTGTGTGAATGCAACCTTCTGCTTGCAAGGGGGTGGTCTGCAAAATCATGGAAACTCAAAAGCATGTTAAGAATATATGTGTTGGTAGTTATATATCATCACTGATTTGGTACCTAGTTCTTGTGAGCTCTGCCCAACTTCTGTCGGAGGGATGAAGGTGGGTGGGTGGGGATTGGCTATCATCTTTGTGGAGAGATGGGCTCTGACTGTGGAGGACAGTTCTCTTTTTCATCAGTCTCTTGCACCTCTACTTAAGCTTTCCCCTTTATACGCACAGGCCCGTGTAAAGAGGCACCTTTAAGTCCTCAAGACCAGAGAAATTTTCTATTTTCCTGTGATGAAATTCCTGACCCTGTATATAGCACGTACTTGATGTATGTTTAATTGATCTATTGATTGACATAATGCTTCGACCTGTTTATAGTTGGAAAGCCAGGGTGCTTTGGCGGTGAGAGAGACTGGTTACAAGTGCCTTTATAGACCACTTTGTAGAAAGTACCATCTAAACAGCTACAAAACCCAAATCACAAGCTAGAAAATTAGAGTTTGAGAGAAAGAAGTCTGTGCGCAAATACAAACTGCACAAACAGCAGATTAGAATCTGATTGTAGAGCAACCATGTCTCCGAGGGAGCTGAGTGCCTTTTGGTGCTTTTTGCTCCTGAGGCACTCATTCAGTGTTAGTTTAAGGTGGTAATAACGCAAACCCCAATGCTGGGATGGCCATTGATCAAAGAAATGAGCTGGCAGCTTCTAGACAGATCACAAAATGAAATACCTCAAATCGACCCGCTCAAGAACATTTTTCACATTCTATCCATCCCCTCTGAGCCATTCAGAGAGCAAAGTAAAAGAAATTAGAAACTTGAAATTGCTGCTTGTTCATAGCGGCCACTTCGGGACACTGACGAGCTGCAGTCCATCTAGGCTTCCTTCTTAGAGAGTTAGCAGGGACCACGTGTGAGTGTAAACACATCTGGGGCAGCTCCAGTCCCTCTTGTTCTCCTTTAATTTTCATAGCAAAACTGGCAGGGAGCAGGTATTATCCTTATCTTATAGATAAGGATACCGAGGCTCAGAGAGGGAAATGAACTATCTGAAGTCACACAGCTAGGGGCTGAAAGCTGCGCTCTTAGCTACAGCATCAACTGCCCTTTTGTTTTCCAAACATCTCTCTTTAAAAGAGAGAAATGCTCCTTTCCAAAGTGGAATTTGAAGACATGCATTAGGTTGTGATCCATTAAGTGGTGTATCCTTCTGTTTTTCAGACAGGAAGCATACAAATAACTTTCCATTTCTGTTTTGTAGCAATTTCAAATAAGGAAGGCACAGACTAACAGCTGGATGTGTTCTGTAGGGGAATGCTTTTCCCTTCCCAAGTCTGTTGCAGCAATGCCATGGTGCAATTACAAGTTTTTTGGAGGTTGGGCTGCCAGTATCCTGGATGGCCAAGAGAAAGGCAATCCAGCAGGTGGGCCTGAAGAGAGCAGACAAGGAGAGGGAGAAAGAAAGATGGATTTGGTTTCCCCGGTTTTAACCACAACCACCTCAAGAGCATCCCAGTATGGGGTGAAAAAATTTGACTGATGCTTTGAGACTGAGGCTAAACAGAGATAAGGACAGTTAGTTGTGTAAGAACGAGTGAGGCTGTGAGAGGCACAGAGTAGAGGGTGGGGGCAAACTGAAGGGAGACGCCCATCAAAGGGAGAATCTTAAAGGAAGAGGAATCTATTAGAAAAACAAAGTGGTCCAACCTGGGACAGGAGGAAATTGTGCAGGATAAATATTCAAAGACTCTTCTACATTGCTAGATTGCTAAACGCAGCATCTACCAACTTTAGGGAAAACATTCAGGTGCCAAGAGACCTCCTCCTCAGTCCATAATTGGGTATTCATAGGCTCCATCAGAAAGATATGGGTAGTCATGGTAATTTTATTCATATAAAATCAACAGTAGAATAATCATTGTTGTGTATGTATATACCACACAAGTATAATGGTAGATATATATCAACTGAAAATGAGCAGCATAGGGGCTGGAGGATGTCTCAGAGGTTGAGTGCACACTGTTCTTGCAGAAGACTAACCTGAGTTCTGTTTCCTGCATCCATGTTGGGTAGGCTCATAGACACCTGCAACTCCAGCTCCAGGAATCCAATGCCTTTGACCTCTGTGTGCACCTGAACTCTTGTACATACATCCCCCCTCCCGAATATTCACCATTAAAAATAAATATAAAAAATTAAAAGATGAACAGTACACATGTAATAATACAGATTATTCTTAAAGACATAATGTTGAGTGAAAGACTTAAAAAAAGGTACTATAGACACAGCAAAACATGATGATGATGTGGTCCCTTTCTTTCAGAGACTTCTGGGATTTTAGTCTTCCCTTACAGTCTCTAAAAAGATCCATCCTGCCAGCTGCTTTGGAAGGTTTTTTTTTTCTTTCCATTTTGATTCCTTCTAGTATGGAATCAGTTTCTGTCACCTGGTTTACAGTTCCCTTTGCTCCTTGACCCAGTGAGTGAACACACATGTTGATGTCGCCAAAAAGTGACATAATTATTTGACATAATAAAGACTTAATTCTGGATCTTTGGATCAGGCTGGGCCCTGCTCTCCCAAGATTAGCCAGCTTGCTTGGTTACATACTAAGACTTGTTCTTGGTATTTGCTTATTTAGATTCATATTTGGGTCAAATCAGTCTTTTCAGGTAGAAGATTTCATATAAAATGCACAAAACAAAACAAAAAACCAAAACAATTTCCTGGTGAAAGGTTTTCTTGGTGTCTTTGAGTTGAATTTCATCAGTGTTTGCTTTAGGTAAGCACAAGGAATAAGAAATTCTAATTTGAGTATCCTGTTTGCTGTGGCTTGATGATGAGCATGTTTATAGAGGGCAACATAAAGTCCCTTCCTCTTTTGAGGAGACACCAGAGCTGCTGTTCTTTTTCTTGGTTCTTATAGGACAAAGATTCCACAGGGTTAATGAAGGCAAGCTATCATGAGACAAAGACTGAGCCAGCTGTGTGTCCTAGTTAATGATTCAAGATGAACAGTTAGATAGTTAACAAGGTGGTGGTGGGGGGAAGTCACTTCATGCAGCAGGAGAGGGAGACACTCAAGAACCAGGGAGCTGGGAGAATGAACATCTGGACAGGAACAGGTGGCAAAGTCCACAAGCAGGGGTGGAGAAACTGGGCAGGATGGTGCTGGTGATGAGAAGTTAATAGCAGAGAACCGAGGAATAAGAACAGCAAAGCCTGTGAAAGCTTCGTAGAAAAGGAGGCGTCTGAGCTGAGCAGAGGTGAACATTCAGGCAGCATCCTTCTGCCACGGGACTTGGAAGTGGGGGGCAAACTGAGTCCAGTATCAGAAGAAGGCACGCTCCTCTTACTAGTAGAAGTAACCGCATACTCCTGGACAGCCGCGAAGTTTGTGTTGAGATAGGTGTAAGCATCCAGGATGTTAAGTTGTTTATTCTTCAACCATTTGTGCTAATGGGATCAATTCCGGGGAAGTACTGAGTGTGTGTTTCGGGGGGGGGGGGAGAGGGAGAGAGAGATGTAGGGATGGAAAGAGAGTAGAAGAGGGGGAGAGAGAGGGAGGGAAAGAGACAGAGAGGTCAACGTTAGGTGGCTCCCTTCATTGCTCTTTTTTGAGGCAAGGTCTCTCACTGAACCTGGAGTTCACAGATTAGCTAGGAACTCATGGGATCCTCCTGTCTTTACCTCCCAGCTTGGTTTTTTTATACAGGTGCTGGAGGTCTAAACATAGATCCTCACGTTAGTACAGCAAGCAGTTTGCCTCCTGAGCCATCTCCCTGGCCAGAAGTACACTCTTTCTTATGTGATTATTATTTTACTTTCTGTTGGGAATTTTTTTTATTAGTTAATTTTTTTCATTTGTTTTACATACTGACTACAGTTTCCCCTCTCTCCTCTCCTCCTGTCTCCTCCCTCTGCCTCCCATCGACCCTCCTCCTCCACTCCTCTTCTGTTGTCTCCATTCAGAAAGGGCCAGGCAGGCCTCCCATGGGTGTGACCATAGCATGGCGCATCAAGTTGAGGCAGGACTGATTCCCCCTCATGTTGGACGAGGTAATCCATGGGAAACAGGTTCCCGAAAGCCAGCTAAGTGCGCCGCTAGGGACAGGCCATGATCTCACTGCTAGGAGCCTCACAGTCAGATCAAGCTACAGAACTGTCTCATACATGCAGAGGGCCCAGGATGGTCCGTCCCATGCAGGCTTCCTAAGTCCAGAGTCTATGACCTTCCATGAGCTCAGGTCAGCTGTCTTGGTGGGTTCCAGGAAATTTTTTTAAGAAATGTAAGAAACTGAAGAAAACATTGTGAGTCTCAAGTTTATTATTCAGTTCTAATAATAACCAAGAGCTTGTTATCCTTTTTATATACACAGACACATATATCACACCCACCTTCACATAATATATGGGTATTTGTATGTGTGCATACATGATATGGTGTTGGGGTCCACAGAGGTTTTCTAGTGAGATCTGAGCTTGCTTTACATAGCAGAACTGCATAAGGGGATGGATTGACCACTTGCATGGGGGTCTGCACTTGGCTGTGCTAGGGGGGAGCTCTTTTGCTCCACCCCTTGGCATTTCTATAAATAGCCCTTTAGCAGAGACAGAAGGGGCTGCTGGATTTTGACCCAGGCCTTCCCGAGGCTATCCTGTGTTTCTGTCTCTCTCCTCTTTATTTTTATCTAAATATTTCCCACTTCTCCCTGCTTAAGAGTATCCTGGGGAGAAAAGTGGGGGCAGGCCCCCCACACTGTGGTGAACATACAGAGTCAGTTCTCCTTTTCTTATGCACATCCTGGGGACTGAACTCAAGTTATGTCTGGTGACAACCTCTTTTGTTTGAGCCATCTCATCCTAGCTTATCGTTCTTGATTCAAACTCAACTTTTTGAAGACAGTCTCCTGACACTTTCCCTGTTTTGGATATTGATTTTCTTTTTGGTGAGGACAAGCTCCACAATATAGGAGCAGGCAGCAAAATTTGCTGGGTTTGGCAAAGAGTCATTGGTCTGTCTCAAGGCCTCTGGTTTCTGCTTCACTATCAAAACTAGGCCCTCACTGAGACTCTTCTCAGATATCCTGTTGTTGCCCTGTGTCATGCAGACCCTGCAGCTTTGCATCTTCAGGACCAGCCCCTTCATGTGCTCCAGCAGATCGTAGATCATAGGCCTGGTTCTGGGGCTGGGTGGTGGCAGGGTTGGTTAGCCTGCCGGCTGTCCCTCATCCTCGCCACCAGGGTGAGCTCTCCAGCATTGTCCCAGCTAGTTCACCATCTGAAGCAATGAGCAAGGAGCTGGTTCTTCCACTTTCACAACTTCAGGGCCACCTCATGGCCCATCTACTTCTCTACACCACCCACTGGGGCCAACTGTACTGTGTTGTCCAGGAGAGATGCAGAGACCACTCTACCTAGTGCTGCAGCTGATGAGGGGCAGGGACAGCTCTCCCACCTGCCACGGGAGAGATGAGGGGCGAGGGATGGCGTGGGCATGAGGGATGAGGCCAGATCTCTCATGCTCGTGTTCTGAGGCTAGCTCACCCGTCTCCCCCAACCCTAACAATGTGCTGCCCAGGTGAGGTGTAAGACCTGCTTTCCCAAGTGCTGTAGCCAGTGAGTAGCTGGGCCAGTTCCGTGCAGCCTCATCCTCTTGACTTTCGGTAGTTATAGGAGCCACGGACATCAACACAGATCGCGGCTGCAGCAGGGGCATAGACCTAGACAAGGGTCTTGGCCCAGGCTCAGGCATCACCGTAGCTCCAGCTGGCAAGCAAGCCACTCACCTCAGCCTGCTCCTCATCGCCTTCACCTCTTCAGATCTCTCTCTCTCCATATTATATGAACCACCCTGTCTCTCTCTCTCCCGATCACATGTTTGCTCACCACCGACCGTGTTTTCTCCTCGCTGCCCAGGGCAGGCACTCGGGGCAGGCAGCTCAGTCGTAATGGCACTGAGGCAGGGTGATGCTTTCTCCTGCTGCCAGGGGCAGGCTGACCACATGGTTTTTAATAGCATAATGTTCATTTTATCCAGGAAGATTCTCTCAGTCATGATCATTAGGAAATTTCTCCTTGAGTTTACCCATCTCTTTTCTTTTCTTTTTTTTAATTAAGAATTTTTTTCATTCATTTTACATACCAATCAAAGATCCCCCTCCTCCTGCCTCTTGCACCCCAAACCCATCTCTTTTTTCACCTTTCTACCCATATATCTAGCCACTCAATCCACCCACTTACTTGATGCTCATTCTTAACAAAGCACCATGCAAATGTTGGTCATACAAGAACAATAAAACCCCACCCTTAAGAAGTCACAATTTAGTAGGAGAGAACTTATGCCAATAATTGCAGCCAACATTTCCTCAGCACCAACTATAAGCCAGGCATTGAAAATAGCAGTTTAGCCATCAAAGAAAGCCTTGAAGTGTCCTAAAGATGAGGAATGTGATTGCATGGCCAGAAACATTGGACACAAGGGCTAGTTTGACTTTAAGAAGTGCTTACCCTTAAAACCCTGTGTATTCAGCCTCACAAAACCCTGCTCATATGTGCAGTTCCTGAAGTCTTTTGTTCATCTCAAGATAAGATGTGGGAGAAGCTTTGAGAGCCACCATTAGATGTCTAGACTGAGAAAGCCCTCCTTGTGGAGCTGCTTTCTCAACAGAGGGTTGGCTGGGGACTCTATCATTGTACAGGGCATAAGTTCAAACCCCAAGGCAGCCTGGATTCTTGAGAGGGCTTCCTCTTTGATCTTTGTTTTTTTTTTAAATTTATTTTTATTTTATATGCATTGGTGTTTTGCCTGCATGTCTGTTTTGACCAATGTGGTGGTGTTTTAATGCACTTTCTCCTTTCCATTCCCCTCGTTCTCCTGCCCTCACTTCTCCTCCCAGGATATCCCCATCTTCAAGGGTTTTCTTGATTATCAGTGAGCGGTGGGCTGACAGCTGTAAAGTGGCAGAGACAATAGAAACATGGAGGGTAAGCAGTTTTCCCGAAGTCCCAAAGCTAAGTGCCCAAATTAAATTATAGTTGAATTCAGTTCCTTGTGTACCATACTTCCTTTCTTCTGTTGACATGGTGCTTATTGGATGTGAGATTTTAGTCCAAACAGCAAAGGCTTGGAGCTAGACCTCCTTGCCTGTGAACACGCCTTCTGGTCCTGTCCATTGTCTTATCTGGACCAAGTTAAGCTTCTATAGCCTTGTGTCATCAATGGCAGAAGGAGGGCGACTCTCCAGCTATATAGGCTGTCATGAAGAGAAAATGAGGTAAGAGGTGTTCTAGCTTCGTGCCTGGCACACAGAACTTCCGTTAAGTGACTGCCCTTCTCCTGACTCTAATTTCTCTCTCCCCTTTACTGACTTTCGGTTTCTCAAAGGTGTAGGCTTGCATAGAGCAGCCCTTGATAAAAGCTTAGGAACTAGCTGACGTATTAAAACATGATTTTAAGCCTGGGAAACCAACTTTTGCTAGCCCTCAGCTCACCAATTTACTGTCCATTTTCTCCTTAATTTGAGAAGTCACGTGGACACACTGTGGAACACTGTTATGCCTCCTTTCCTGATAATCGACTACTCTTCAAAGCTTTCAGTAAGCCAGTCAGTTCTCTGGTCACGGTCTTCTGGAGAGTGGAATCTGGCCAGCTTTACTCTCTGCTAGAGATTCACGTGAGTCACCAGTTTCAGGAGCCACTGACCCCTGAGCACTTCATTTTTCTCCCATAGTTAAGTGTCTTATATGGGTTTGCTAGACAAAATGCATGGTATTCAGTTCAACAAGAATTTTAGATGAACTACTAACACATTTTGGGCATAAGTGTATCTCCTACATCATACATAGTGTACGAACGGGAAGCTAAGGGGTATTCATTGTTTATCTGAATAAGACACTGGATGTCCTGTATCCTTTGTTGGCTATGGCAACCCCAGCCTTGTAATGATGCAAAGTATAGAAAGAAAAGAGGCTGTCTTCACATACGTATTTTCTGTTACCCTTTGAGACATCTAACAAAAAATATCCCCAGGTTGCTAACTGATATTATCCGAGACTCTGGGGGTTAATTTTCCCACCGCACACACTATTTTGACTAGTTCACCAGTGAAGGCAGATTTCAAGGTGCAATTGCAAAGATTCGTCAACAATTTCTAGGTTTAAAGTGTCTAGGTAACCACCTTTCCATCATGATATGGGGAGATAGGCTGAAGCAAAACCTACCACCTACGACTCCCCTCCACCACTCAACCCCAGCTGCCCTTTCCTCCAATCTCAGTTCTCAGACATCTCTCGTCTGATGTTTTATAATCTTCACGAGACTGAAAAGCTGAACAAATGTTCTGGGCTTAATCGGAAGTCTATTGAATAATAATGAGCCCGGCAGCAGGCTGGTAAAGAAGGCACAGCAGACCTACTTAACCATAATGGTCCTACAGAGTAATGAAGACTCAAGTGGGCCTTAGCAGGTATCCAGCTGTGAACCAGAACTCATCTTCCATTCTGATTGCGGAAGGAAATAGGTAATTGATGCGACAGAATGGCCATTATTATTATTATTATTGCCTATTTTTTAAGAATCCAGACACAGCAGTTAGAAGGCTGTCCTTAGTCTCCTTGGAGAATACCAGGTGTGCAGCATGAGGGTTGGCCTTCCATTATGTCTTCACATGGGAGCACTAATAACTTTTGCATTGAAATAAGTAATGACCACATTTAATAGCCAGTTTGTTTGAGTGTTAACAGCTTGTGAGCCAACAAATGGGTCATTAACAGGTGTTAACGTCTACTTTCTGGTTTAAACAACCCATTCTATCTCTGCCCTCTTTGGATTGAGGGCTTTTGCAAATTATGAGCCAGATTTTCATTTTTTCCTGGAGGTGGGCATCTCTTATTAATCAGCCAGACAGCTCTGTCTAATAGCTTCTCTTTTTCAGGATTATTTCTTATCTAGGCCATGGAAACATATTTTTCTTTGAATTAATTTTTTTCTCCTGAAATATGAAGGAATTCTAGGAGAATTTGATTCTGGAAGAAATTAGGTTTAAAAAGTCCAGTAGAAAAATCTACCTTGAAACATAAAATTATTTACTATGGAGAAGGAATACAAGTGGGTTGAAAATATCGTAGACTTGAGACGGCATTTGTACACACTGAGGAGACAGGAAAAAGATTACTGTCTCGGGGCTAGAAATGAAGCATGTGTGATCAGGCCCCCATGGTCCAACAGGTGCTTGTAATACACATGCAGTGAGACTCAGCCCTCTTGAGAAACCGCCTGCTTGTCACCCACCTTGCGTTCCTCCCTTCTCTTTGATTTTGCCAATCATGGGACCCAGGATACACTTTCTTCTCAACATATTCTTGGAGGAATGGGGTTGGGTGATGATGCCATTGCAGGAACTTCCTATAGACAAAAGGAAGCTGTAAAATAAAATCCGAGTTCTGCCCAGGGCAACCCATTTTCAGCACCATATGTGTGTATGGAGGGTCCCCACATTATATACACACCCTTCTTTCAGTACAGTACTTCCCAAGCTATGTGTCATAAAAAATCCCAATGGTTTGTAAAATACAAATGATGCATATAAATGCCCAGCCAATGCTGAACTGCTGTGTAAGTTTTAAGTCTGTCATCTGACATTATGTGTTTATCTTATGGAAAAAATGATGTGTGACGCAGTATGAATCTGTACTTAGGTGCTGAGGAGCTCCCCCAAATTTGGGTGTAGCCTTTGATATCTGGGAGTCCTTATGGGTGGAAACTAGCTGGCCACTCCTTGACATGCCTGTTTTTTTGTGATGCCTTCAAAACAGGATGGCCAGAGGCCCTAATTGGTTAAGTATGGGTGCAAGTTGAAGGGGCCTCGCCTGGCTGAGGTGTTGCTGTTTGGGAGAATGGTAAGAACAGGCCGAGTCTTCACACATGGAAGTGATTCAGACAATGGCATCCATGAGGTTCTGTGCACGTTATAAATGTGGAGTTTTAAACACTAGCCATGCAGTCTGTTGGGGTGAAGAGAACGACCTTTAAATGGCATTTCAGAGCACACTGAAGTTTGTCTCAGATGGATAGAAAACTCTGGGGTTCCATTCACCTTCTAGCTGACTGTCAATTTTAGTTTGTCACAGGACATGGAATAAAAGAGTACCACTGAACATTGTGACAAGAGTGTGAAATTTCCATGTTTTTATGGGATACTTATTGTGGTTGTTTGAGGGAGAGATGTTCCTCACAGGCTCATGCATTTGAACACTTGGTCCCCAGTTGATGGCACTGTTTGGGGAGGCTAGAGAACTGTGAGAATGTGGAGGTAGTGCGTCACCGACATCAGGCTCCCCACTTGCTGCTCACTCACTCTCTCGCTCCCTGCATGCGCCATGTTGGACCTTCCCTACCATGATGGACTCTAGTCCCCTGGACCTGAAAACCAAAATAAACTCTTTTGTCTGTAAGTTGATATTGGTCATGATATTTCATCACAGAAACAAAAACAACTAATACACTTACCTATTACTTATATTATTTTGAAAATATATGTAAGTTAAAGAAGTAAACCTATGTTAGGAAGACTTGGTCTCTGTGTTTTAATAATTCTTAGAAGTTTACATGGCCATTCTTCTCTCAATATTTTTGAAGTCTCAAGATTTCATTCTCTCACATCAACTGATATCAGTGGAACATTTACTATTATTGTGCCAGACACTTGACAAAATGAATAGCAAATGTGTCCTGAAGGGTTTGGTGCCTTATACAATGCAGCACGATGAAGTGGGACACACAGTCTTTGAGGCATTCTGAAGAGGCACATCTCTGGGGTGCAGACAAAGAGGATCTCATCTGAGCAGAAACCTGAAGGGTTTGTTGAGGGCTGGTATCACAGTCTGAATATGAAATGTGCCTTACAGTGTCATGTGTTGAATACTTGGTCCCCAGATGGGGATACTACCTGAGGGGCTGGTAGAATTGTAGGAGGTGGGGATTTAGCTTGAAGAAGTAGGTCATTTAGGGGCATGACTCTGAAGGTCATACATGCTGCTGAGTTCCTTCCTCTCTCTGTTTCCATCTTGTCATGAGGTAAGTAATGCTACATGCTCCCATGCCACAATGATCTGTATCATTGTGAGCCTAGAATCAATGGAACTAAGAACTGTAGACCAGAGGGCTGGAGAGACGACTCAGTGGCTAATAGCACTGCTGACCTTGCAGTGGACTCGGGTTCAATCCCCAGCACCCATATGGTAACTCCAGCGCAAGTTCCAGGGGAACCCTACACCCTCTTTTGGACTCCACAGGCAGTGCATGCACATGATACACACACACACACACACACACACACACACACACACACACACACACACACACTTTTATGAAAAGCACCAGTACATATAAAACAAAAATAAACTATTAAAACCCCCCAAGTTCTATGAATTAAAACCTCCAAACCTGTGAGTGAAAACAATGCCTCCCTCCCTTAAATTGTTTATGTTAAATATTGTCACAATGACAGAAAGTCTGTCATGATTGTGGAGGAAATATGACACTCTAGACAGTAGTCAGCTTTTTACAGAGAGGACCAGATGGTAAGGTTTTGGAAATTTCAGTTTTTGGAAACCAGATGGTCTCAGTCAGAGATCCTCAACTCAGTGATTGTAGTGTTGATGTGTTCTCACAAAGTGTTTTATTTACAAAAACAGGTTGTAGGCCAGATTTTACCTGTGGGACATAGGTTGCTAATCTTGTGACCTTGAAGGGAGGGTAGACATTGGTCAAGTTGAATGTGGTTTGAGGTGAAACTGTATATGTGCACCAAGTGTGGAGGTTTGAAAGTGTTACATAAAACCAAGCTAATATGAACAATCATGATGGACCAATGGAGAATGTATGATATGGCAGAAGGTATTTTTAGGAACACAAAGAAGAAAAAAACCTAGGAAAAATATTCTGAAGAATTTCTGGAGACTGAACTGAGTAATACATACTTTATCTTGAGGGTAAACATAAAAAAATACTATATTATCAAGACTAATCAGGCTATATAGTAGTGGAAGCTAAACCAAATAACGACAGACTACTTACAGAGTCTTTTGATACCATGGCTGGTTATAACACACACGAAGTTTGATGTGAGCGAGTCTGCCCTCCAGGGTGGCAGCGGGTCATCTTTCACACGATGATCTGGTGATCCAGGCACTTCAGTCTTGCAGATATCCATTTCCCTAGTTATGAGAAGCGGGCATGGGAAGTCAGTCTTACCTCCATGTGCCTTGTGGGGAAATTATGGATTTTCTCCCAGTCTCAGCTTTTTGCATCGTTCTCTGCAACCACACGGGAAAGTTTAGTGTTTGAGGGCTCTGCCACCCTGTATGTCAGAAGAATGAAGCCAAGGAATGGGGAGGAGAGGCAGTGGTGGGGTGCAGTGCAGTTATGCATTGTTTTCTGATGGTGAAGGTCCAGGAAGAGCTGAACTAGGGAAAGACCGGGAGATCAGCCCAGCATTGCTGGGAATGTCTATCTGAGAGTCAATACAGGGATCTGGGAAGGTAGCTCGGATGGCAGAGCATTTACCTGGCATGTGTGAATCCCTGGATTCCATCCCCAGTGCTGTATAAACTGTTGTGGTTCACAATTATAATTCCAGCACTTGGGAAAAAGAGGCAGGAGGATCAGAAGTTCAAAGCTGGCTTCACTCACGTAGTGAGTGCAAGCTCAGCCTGGGCTACATGTCTTAAAAACAATAGCAAAATTCTGAACTAAGGCAGTAACAAAAGAAGTGAGGATGAATTTGGTTCTTTGTGATATGTAAACAAATCCAAGACTACTGGATTATAACACAGGAAGTCAAAATGAAGGGAGAAATCGTGAAAACTATGATTTTTTTGGCATATTGATTTTGAAGTGCTGGATTGACATCCAGTAGAAGCTTCTGTCATAGTCGCACATTGAAATCGAGTCTTTCTGGATACAGTAATTGAACATTTAAAGGAAGGTGAGTTACTTAGAGACAAAAATAAAGAAGAGAGTTTGAGGCCACAGAGAGGACCTTTGGTAAAGAAGAAAGCAGTTAGCAGAAGAGCATGTTTCATGAAATGGCTGATTTCTGCTTAACTCCATCATGCCACAAGCCTCAAAGGTATCTTAGTTGACATTGCAGAGGACTGAAGGGAATTGAGTGGCATGTTATAGCTGCAATGCATGCTGCTGCTTAACCATTGGTTTCATGTGGCTCTCCCTTAGTGCTCTAAGTGTCCCACCCCTAACATGCCTGCAATTTTGGCTCCAGATGCCCACATCTGTGGCCTACTTGGAGCAACTTTACCAGTAAGTTCAAAAGGAACAAAATACACTTTACCTTTACTCCTATCCAAGCCTGGGATGGCCAGTTCGAAAGGACAGAAACCCAGTCTCCCCCCGCTACCCCATAGGTCAGGATATTGCTGACAATTTATTTTTAGAATTCCCTGCCAAAATTTTCTTGGCTCCTTCCCTACACTGCCATGCTTTCTCCAGCCCAACAGCAATGTCTTCATAGAAACTTCTTCCCCCAATCTTCTGGGCTGGGCGAAAGAAATCTTGATGCTTAAGTAACCATTAGTAAACCTTGAAGGCATGGAACACCAGGTGGGGGACACCAGGTATAAGGTTGCAAAGAGTTGAGAATGAGTTGATGATAAGAAGCTAATCCAAGATGCCATAAAATATCCAGTGGAGAAGCCCTGTGGTGAATGATTTAGAATGACAATTATACAGTCAAATAAAATTGCTTGTTGATTTTAAGACTGGGAAAACTTTGAATGTGCAGATAGTTGAAGGATAAAATGAATGAGAGGATAAAATGAACTGAGGTGACAAGGTAGCTGTGCAGAGGATGGTAGGAAAGGACTCCAGGATGCTCAAAGGTGACAAGGGTAATAAAGGAGGCATGGTATGCCTTTGCACCCAGATACAGGTCAGAACAAAAACAATTTGAGATATAAGAGTAACAAAATGAGTAGTAGCAACCATAGCCAGGCCTGGAAAGGTGATAGAAATTTCTCGTGTTCAGATCACAAAAAGGCCCAGAAAACTAGTCATGCAACTCTCAAGCCAAAAAGCCAAAATCAGGAGGTCTTCTCATGAATTCTGTTATAGTACTTTCTTCATTGTCCCAAGGAGTGGGTCATGTGCAGAATGAAAGCCACACGAGAGGGAGGAATCTGGACAAGTAAGGACTCTGTGTCGGTGACAGAACAAAGCAGAGTCCTTTGTATTCTCTAATGTGGCAGACCAGGAGAAGGAGCTGTGTGTATAGCGTCCTTTGGTAAGGTTACTGTGGGTATTTAGTTCCAAATGTTTTCAAAGTGATTGAGCTCTCACCATGACCTCAGTCTGCATTGCCTCCGACAGAAAGTAAGGGAGCCCTGACTACTTCTTAGATTAGTCCACACTGATCCTGAACTCTCTGCACTGGCCCCAAGAGGAAGACAGGCATCTAAACCCTTAATCCTCTCCTGAACATTGTAAACATCTCAACTGATAAGAGTGGCAACTTGAAGAGAAAGAAAGAAGAGACAGAGCTAGAGAGAGAGAGAGAGAGAGAGAGAGAGAGAGAGAGAATAAATGCAATTAGCAAACTATTCTAGATGTACAAGTCCCAGTGCAGAAACAGAAACACCACCAAAAACCAAGATATGTCTCTCAAATAAAATACTAGTCCCATAATAATGACATTCCATTAAAATGGAAGAACTGCCAGACAAAGGATTCAGAAGAATGACTGTGGACATGTCTAAACAACTCCAGGAAGACAGGGATGTACTTCAAGGGAACAACAACAACAACGATGAATGAAGTAAGGAAGTCAATCCAAGACATGAAAATAAGACTCAGTGAAGAGGCAGGATTGCTGAAGAAAAACCAGGAGCTGAAATGTTGCTTGAAAATGAACTCAGCCAAATAAAAACTCAACAGAAAGGTGCATCCAAAGTGGATCCTGTAAAAAGTAAAGAATCATGGGTATGAGACCAGCTAGAGGAATTGGGCCATTCAATACAGGTCAATGGTACATTTTAAAAGAATGAATAGAATGTGGGAGAGTTCTGGGACATCATGGAAAGATTCAGCCCTTGGATTATAGTTCCAGAAGAAGGAGAAAGCCATAGCAAAGGCACAAAGAATATTTTCAATAAAATCACAGGAGAAAAATTTCAAATTAGAGAATGAAATGCGCATCACGGTGCCAGAGGCTCACAGGACGCCACAATGATTTGAAAGTATGTATTTGGTGTATTTGCTTTCATGCTATTATTACAAACACAAGGCTATGGCCGTGTTTTGAAAGTCCCCTTTGGAAACTTCCTCAAAAGAGTTCAGATGCTGATGGCTTCATTTCTAAGGTAATGGTGTTCAAAGATGAAGCTCTTGGCCAGTGACTGGCTCATGACTTCATCAACAAAATCACCCATGACAGATTGATAATACGGTGGCCTTACTGAGAGATGGCAGAAAGAAACAGGTGGGACATTGCTGAAGGAAGTAGGTAATTAGAGGCATTTCTTTGAAGAGTGTCTTGTCACTGACCCTTCATGTCTGCCTCTATTTGCTTAATGGCTGCTACAAGTTAATACTTTTTTTCTTCTATGTCCTCCTGTTTCTCTATGCCATTTCCATTTTTCCCTGCCAAGAAACAAGGGGCCATCTGACTATAGCCTGGACTATTTGAGAATTGTGAGCCCAGGTCAATCTTCCTGCTTTAAACTGTTTATATTTTGTGTCTGTCACAGTCATGAAAATGTCTAACACACAAGCACCCCTAACTGAACTTCATCAACGGAGAGCCCAGCAACTTCTTTAACTCTGCAAGGGCCGAAGGTCAAGGCGGCAAAGGGGGTAGAAGGAGCCTAACAAGTTTTTCTAAGTGTCTGGAATTCAACTTAAAACATTCACCATTAGCCGTTAAAAAGGGGACTTTATTTTTGCAGGACGATTTATGGCCTTTTATATGTTTATTTTTCCTTCACTATTGGACATTCACAGATGTAAGAGCACATGGGTCAGAGACCCCCTTGTCCAGGGACAGGCTACATCTCCCCAGGTTGCCTAGCTTAAGGTGTTCCTGGGTATGGAGTAATGCGGAGAGCATTCTCACAATGATCTGTGTTGAGATCCCATCCAGGAGGCAGCCTTACAAAGTTCATCCTCACACTATTCAATTTGGCCTTGCCCTGCTCAGTGAAGCCTGAGGTCATATTTTCATGTCATCTTTATGTTCTTGGGCTATTAGAAATAAGCACAACAGTGCCTTCCCTTCTAAGGGCTTACCTGGTAGGTGAGGAGACTTTCTATGTATCCAAGGAGTTAAATAATTGCTTTAACTGATCTAAAACTCAAGGTAATTTAAACTTTATTAAGAATTGAAGGATTCCAAAAGAAAAAAAAGAATTTAAGGATACAGAAGGGTAAGTCTCTGGGCTGGGCCTGATGCTCTCAAGGGCTTCTTGTGGTAGTGGAAGGGAGAGCCAGGTCTGGTGGGATGGGCAGAATTGGATGTGGGGTCTGAGCAATTCCATTTATTAAGACCATCCATATGTGTCATCTGCAATGTGTGCTTAGGCAAATTCAGTTCAAGTGGACATCAATTTATTTTCATTTCCAAGGCAAATGAGTTTGTATGGACAGCATGCGAGCTCGTTAACTGCTTGGTGAATTTAGCACAGACAGTTTCTGAGAGATTGGAATGCTGAGCGTGATAACACCGAGAAATTACACCATCAACAATGAGAGGCCTGGGGTAGGGTGAGCTCTGAGTTGCAAGGATTCTAAGGTGACACAAAGAGAAAGACAGCTCTGCTGGTGACTTCCAGTAAGCAATGGAGGTGGAGAATTTGAACAGTTCAAGGCCCTTGAAGAAATAGTATTCATGAACAGGACACCAAACCGGCTAAAGGAATGTGGAAAAACATGAGGGAATGTTGATTACACCAGGCATGACTTTTTTTTAAATAAAACTCTTGGATTTTCGGAGGAGAGGTTTTTTTTTTTTTTAAAAAAAAACAATGATAAAATATCTAAAGGGTCTATGTGATTGTTTTCAATAGACTTTATATCGAATTGAACATCTTAATCTTCATTTTATAGTAACATTTGTCCTTTATCTAGGGTCATGGTGGACTGTAGAAGCATGTAGTAGCAATTCCTAAGACACCTTTTACGTCTGCATTGAATCCTTAACTCTCCCTCCTTTCCTCCTATTCTTGTAGACAGAACTGCCAATATGAATTGATATCATAGAGTACCTGTTTGAGTTTTACCTTGTTCCTCAATACATGCACCCTCACTGACGTTCCTCAATACATGCACCCTCACTGACGTTCCTCAATACATGCACCCTCACTGACGTTCCTCAATACATGTACACTCACTGACATTCCTCAATACATGCACACTCACTGATGTTCCTCAATACATGCACTGTCACTGACGTTCCTCAATACATGCACCCTCACTGACGTTCCTCAATACATGCACACTCACTGATGGAGGCACTAATGAGCAATAGACTGGCTGGCAGGGCCTCCTCTGTGAAGGGGAGGGAAAGTGGCGTGGGAGGTGGAAGAATTGTGGTTAATCTGAAATATTGAATCGGTGTGCTAAAATTAGCAAGTGTCAATCTCTGTGCCATAAGGCATTCATTAATTGATGGCTGGATCGTCTGTCTCCCATCTTAGGGAAGTGCCTCCTGTACTTGATTCTTTGTTTCTGGAACATAATTTGTACATGGATAGAAGTTTCTCTAGGCTTGACAGAGAAATTTCACAGATAACCCAGATCTAAACCAGCCTGGTAGCAGAGAGTTGATGGTGCCATACTTAATTGACAGTGGAGGGAGGGACCTCAAGTTACGTGCCTTTTCGCTGAAGTTCTGTATTAGCTGTTTGCTTGGAAGGGCAGATGTTTTGGCTCTGGTGGTCACTGCTCACCTCTGTCTGGGAGGTGCATCAATCACTTTAATTATAATGGAACATGGGGCCAGGAACCGAAGGAGAAAAATCAACCCAATCCCAAGAACAATCTTTCTTGATGAATTCTCCCCTAAATCGAAACAATTCACTGGGTATCCCAGCTGGGGTTCATATGCTTTTGATTACTGTGGGCTATTTAGCTCTACAAAATGACAGGCTGCTTAATGGGCTTTTAATGGTTATAGGTTTCTCTCTCTCTTTTTTAATGAGCTTCACCAGTTTGTTACTAATGCCCTGTAGAAATTTGGCGAGGGTCCAGACTCGATGCTACACATTTCTGGTTTCAAGGCAGCAAACATACAGCCTTCCTTGCCAGTGGGGAAGTATGCTACCAGCCTTAAGGTAGGGCCATCAGGGTAGGGAGAGGAGGGAAGGTAATAAACACCCTGTATGTCTAATGATATGTCATCCCAGAGAAGGTGGTTGCACTTTGCAGCGGAGGTTCCCTTGAAGGCTACTTGCTAAAAGCCCCTGGGGTAGCAGATGGCAGGACCGGCAATGCCATGCTTTGCCTGCTAATGTGATTTCTACGTTGTTGGTAAAAGTGACCCTTATAGGCTTAGTTGTATCCTGCTCAGCAGTGGATTTTATTCCATCCTGTTTGTATGCTCAGTGCCTAGTGCAAGACTGAGCCCACAGTAGGTGCTGATCTTAGACCTGCAGAATTAGAAGTCCTAGGCAAGTGGGAGGAGTTGGGGAGATCTTTACGCAAAGGGACTGACTTTCTAGGTCTCAAACACGAAACATAAAATCTGAGTTAAGAGAAGACTGGGGAGTGAATGAGAAACTGGGAAGATAAGGGATATCTGGGGTCACTAATAACAGCGATCGATGGGATCCATTACCCGCTGTGCCACCAACATTATGCTTAAAACACTTCATGCACTGATTTTTACTAAATCCTCATACCAAAACTAGGAGACAGGTGATGGCTTACTGGTGATGACCAGTACCCTTGCAGGTGAGCAGAGAGAAATGCCTGGGCATGGAGCATTTGGTGACTTCGGTGGTAAGAACTTCAAGCCCAGCCTATTTCATACTACCAACATGATGTAAACTGCATTGCAAAGTAATAGAAGAGCTAACAGACACTCTTGAGGATCCGCAGCTATACCACCACAAGTATCGTTAACTCAAGTTCCCAAGAGGAAGCTGCAACTACACTGAGTGTTACACAAACCTGATTGATTGATGGCTGCAAGTTGATTACCATGCTCACTCACATGTGGCTCCAAGTCAAACTATCTCTTTTGTCCTTTGAGGAGAGAACTGGGTTTTCTACACTGACAGCAGGTTTCCACACCCTTCTTCCAGTTGCACCAGAAAAGCTGCAATGAGTTAAGTAACAGGTTAAGGTCACAGAGGAAGCTGGAAACAGACTCCAGGGCCAGAGGGATTCTAAGGATTGGGTTCTGGACGGTGCCATTTCCCTAAACCGTTCGTACACTACTGAAGTAGCTACAGAGCTAGGAAACAGGCAATGTGGTTCTACTCCCATAAAGGCCACCCCGAGTCCCCAGGGTCTCTTGGAGGTAACAGGTGGCATTCACAAAGCTGTAGAACTTCTGGTTCATTTGTCCCCATCCCCATTCTTATTTAGTTTCTGATTTGTTGCTTGAGTTTCATTTGTTTATATAATGAGTGTTAGTCATTCCCCTCCCTTTTTCTCATGCCCCTTTCTCTCTCACACACTTCTCCCCACCAGGTACCATTCCCACTTTGATGTCTTCTTTTTATATGTGACCTAGTGAGTTTGCTTACAGTTTCTTGTGTAAGCATGGGTGGGGGGTTATTTACTGGGACAAGGTCAACTTATCAGTAGCTACGCCGCTGAAGAAAATGATAGTCCCCCTGCCCCTCAGGAACAGCTCCTAGCTATCAAGAGCTGGCTCTGATGAGGCAAGAGACTAAGAGACAGTTTATTCTGAAGCCAAATATGAGTAACCATGGCCCCAGAACAGTACTCACATTCCCCCAAATTCTGTGTTCCAATGGGGTAGTTCCATGGCATTTTTACACTAACAGAGCAAAAACGTCACACATTAACATGTTTTCAAACACACTGGTAGCTCCGTTAGGCGGATTACCATAGAGTGGAACCCTTCTTCTATAGGCCTCAGAGGCTATCTGATTTTGGATTGGTGGTGGCTAGTGGTCTGTTCATTTACTATATTTCAAGAAGTTTCACATGGTAGTTAGAAGGATGTTAGGACAATCACAGAGGTGGGTAAGGAATGACTATTAACGGTGAAGAAACAAATATGTATATCTGTATATATCCATATCTATCCTAAGACAAAGTGTAATTTGGCTCTGGACCTTCAGCATTCCAACTCCTCCACAATCATTGAGGATCTTACCAGCTAATCAGCTTCTGTGGAATGTTCAGTGTAAGCCGTTGCTCCTCTGTGAGCTTTCGCTCAGTTTCTGGAACAAGCCTTCTTCACTTACCCCTCCATTCTGGAGGTTTGATTTAATTTTAAGGAACAGGGCTCCAGCCTCTGGTCCTATTATGAGACATTTATTGTAGTCCCATCTCCTTAGTTTATAAACAAGCAACCTGGGGGCTAGAGACTAAACAGTTTGTCCAAATCCATATATTCCTGTCAGTGACAGAGCTGGAAACACTGTGGGGGGTCTTCAGCTTCTTCATCTAAAGCTCTTCCCTCTAAACTACAGTTTCTTCCACTTCTTAAGAAGGGTAAAGAATAGTAAATGGTTCTTGGTGGTTTTTTTTTTTTTTTTTTTTTGCAGGTGGGGGTTGGATTTCCCTGTCCTGACGCCAATGTCCTTACTGATTGCTTCCTCCCAGCTTTAAAGATTGAACTTGGCTTTCCTTGATTCAGGGGTAATGAGCCGAGGACTCAAGGACAGGCTCCTGGGCACAGTGCGTTGTTAAGTGAATGGGACACACATGAAAGACATTCTTTGGAAGTTTTAGTGGGTAAGGAGGAGGGGGTCAGAGAAGGTGGGGGCTAATCGAAGAAATACTCTCATGTTCCCAAGTCCCAAGATCCTACTAAATCAGACTCAGGTCACATGGTGCTTATACTTGTCTTTTGGCCCAGGGTGAAAACAGTTCATGTTGTAAAATTAACTTTCCACATTTGGCCAGCGCACACGGGCCAACTTTCTTTCAAAGTGAGTTTGCGAATGAATGAATGAATGAATGTGTTGACTGGGTTACTGTTCTTAGGGGAGTCTTCGTTGCCTTGGACTTGGAGAAGGATTAAAGTTGGTTTTGAAAAGTGCTGGTGCTCTCCCAGACACAGCATGCTGATAGAATTCTGGTTGCACTTTTATTTGCTATGCAACAAAATGTTGTCATTTCATGGAAGAAATAGCCTAGCAGATGGTGTTTGGTGGATGGCATGAATGTAGCTTTGTAAATAAGCATTCAAAATAGACTAGCTTCCCCCAAATTTACCATCTGCCCCTTACCCCATGAGGTCTACAGGTGATAAAAGAGAGAAAAGAATTTTGTGCTTTCAGTTGTTATTGTTACTATTTCTGAGTTCCCAAATTATGAAGAGTTCCTCAATCATGGCTTCCTGAAATTTGGCTGTGAAAAATATCAGAGAGAGGTTGTCTCCAACTTAACAGACATTTCAGGATGTAGTCTGGTTTAATAATAATCACCTAAGCTGGGCATCGAAAGTTAGGATCTACTACTTTCGAGGCAGAGGTGTGAGGATCATGTGAATCCAGGGGTTTGAGACCAGCTTGTGCAACTAAGTGTGAAGCTTTCTCAAAACAGACAAAGCAAAATGAAACAGAACAACAACAACAACAAAACAACAACAACAACAACAACAACAACAACAACACACACACACACACACACACACACACACACACACACACACACACACACACCCCTCAATGACATTCCCCTGCTTATCAGCCCCCTGTCAGGGTAGCCTTCGATATGATTCTGCTTCTTTAGCTTCCATGCTTGGGAATTTCTTGTACCCTCTTCTGGGTGGGGTAAAGGCTAGTCTCCCCTGTTATCATTTCCCATTTCTTAGAAGCAGGCTACCTTTTTGTACAGAGGCTCTGGAAGCATACACATCTGGGTTTGAACCATTTTTTTTTTCCGGTTCCAAAGTGATGGTTAAGGTTAGTTAGCCTCTCTCAATCTCAGTTTCTTCATCAGTGCAATGAGGGGTTTAACAAGACTCCTAGAGAAGTTTTTAAGGTTAAACAAAAACACCCCCACAGCACTCCTGGTGGCACACATCATGTTCAAGATATTCTTTGTTACTGCTGTCACTGCTGACACTATCATCCCCAATGCTAGTACAAAGCCAGCTGGAGCAGGAATGGATAGTGGTGACTACTTCATTGTGCTGTGAAGGGTGCTGGAGTCGTGAGCTTGATTGCTCCCATAGCTCTTTGCTTTTTCTAAAACAGAGATTCCCATGGGCTACCAGGCAAAACATGAGTTGGTGGGTGGAAGGCAGTGCGAGGCTTTTGCTGGGTTGGGTTGATTATTGAGACATGGAAGATGGATGCTAAGGTTTTCCCTTACATTTTAAATGGTAGATAATTCTATAGGAATGGGATTAGGAACTGGAATTAGGAATCTGATGTCAGGAGAGCTCTTAAAGATCTGACTATTTTGAACACAGGATCATGGCACTTCTTGAGTTTAAGTTAGAGAATGAATTTACTCTATCTGGAACAAGGATTTCAGAGGGCCCTGTAGAAGACTCTACCTTTTAAAATGTTTGTTTCCATTTCAATCAATGGTACAATCATGGGGATGTAGGTGAAACCAGGAGCTTCAGTGGGAAACCTTTAGCCTATGTCTTTGTACAGCCATTTACTGGGATGCACCTGTCTCTATTTCCAATTATTGTGTTTCATAAAGAGAAGATTGCTTTTAAGGGGAGTAGAACTTGTCAAGGCAAGGAAGAACAGGTGCTGTGAGACTTAAATCTTCCAAAAAGAATCAAAGGAGATTGACCCTGTAGTGGTGTCTCTCTAGCATTTGCCTGGTTCTTTTCTTAGAAATTGTAAAGTAGCAGAGTCACAGAGTTCAGGCTATAAAATTATCACAATGTATTTGAAATTCCATCACCTTGTATTGCCGGTAAGGCAACCCCAACACAGTAATGTAACTCCAAATCAAATGCTGATCGCCTTCCTCCAGCCATGATCCTCAAATCAAAGTCAAGCTTCCCTCTTCCCCTGGAAGAAGAGTTAGGGATGTCCTCCTGTTTCTCCATCCGGTCTTATACCCATAGCAGATGTTGCTGAGCTTGTATGCAATTAAGTACATCGCTGTCTTTAATAAAATCTGAGTAACTGGCTTCATGTGGACAAGGTTCTGTTATAGACACAGGCATCTTCAGTATCAAGTAAGACATGAGGCATGCACATAAAGACCTTAAAGCATTCAAGAAATGACTGGATTTGTTGAGGCTCAAACATAAACACTCTGCAAGAGGCATATAATTCAGGGTCTCCTTGGTGTTCCCTTTAGAGGCAAAGGTAGGAGACAAGCGCTAGCTTTCTGTATCTCTACAAATTGTGACAAACAGAAGAGGTTACTTTTTTTTTGTTTTGAGCTTATGTCCTATCAGTTCTAAAATAATGAATCCTGCCCCTTCTCATGAGGTATGAGACACAAATGAGATAATAGACTTGCTTACAAACAGTGAAGAATAGTAGATGTAGAAAGAGTCACTACAAGTTAGAGTGATCCCACTCTGGTGAAGGTGGCTTATCATTTGACTCATAGTCATTGTTGTCTTCATGGTTATCATCCACCAGCTTTATCACCACCCAGATCCTCATCACCTCAGCACTCTGTAACCAAGCCATCACTATATCACATGGCTACCACTGTGCACTGCAGCACTCTGTGACCAAACCTCCCTTTCATGCCAAATGTCCTCGTCATTGTGAAAATCTGTTGACACGACCCTGGTAGTTGTTGAGCTGCTCTTGTCTCCTTTTGCATTTGTGCATGGGGACATGTGTGCTGTGGGATGTTCTGTATGGCAAATGTGTTGCTAATTAGTCAATAAATAAAATACTGATTGGCCATTGGCTAGGCAGGAAGAGTAGGCGGGACAAGGAGGAGAATAAAGCTGGGAAGTGGAAGGCTGAGTCAGAGAGACACTGCCAGCCGCCATGATGAGAAACAGCATGTGAAGGTGCCGGTAAGCCACGAGCCATGTGGCAAGGCATAGATTTATAGAAATGGATTAATTTAAGCTGTAAGAACAGTTAGCAAGAAGCCTGCCATGGCCATACAGTTTGTAACCAATACAAGTCTCTGTGTTTACTTGGTCGGGTCTGAGTGGCTGTGGGACTGGCAGGTGAGAGAGATTTATCCTGACTGTGGGCCAGGCAGGAAAACTCTAGCTACACATGTGCACCATTTTTCCTTAGCCACACTAAGCACAGCGGAGAGTTGAATGTGTTCTTGATGACCAGGTTAATTTTTTTCATCAAGTTCATAACTGGAATGTTGACAGCTCTAGATGTAGCTGTGATGGATTGAAGAACAGAGCTCTTCCTATAGAGGAGTTTTATGCAGTACAAGTTACAATTAATCTTAAGAAACAAGTTTCCTGGGTCTAATAGAAAGCTGAAGTTAGGAGCCTACACGGTGACCCAGTGTTATGGTACTTATTCATTAACTGGGCAATAAGGGTCGAAATAAACATCCCAAGCTGCATGAAACTCCTCTTGTATTTGCTTCAGCACCAACTTGAGGATTAGGTAGTTACAAAACTAGTATTTATTTTACTCCCCCCCCCCGCCCTTATTCTTTTGCAATGAAAACTGATTTTTATTCCAGAAACAATGTCTTTTGCTTCCCTTGCAACTATAAGTTAGCAAATTATGTTAAGAATTGTCAAGAGACTTCCAGGAGAGCTCCTAGAGAAGGGAACAGTCCTCTCTGTTCTTCCCGATTTCTCTACCCCTAGAAATGGTGACTGTGGAGCCCCATACACACATATGCGCACACACACACACACACACACACACACACACACACACACACACACACACACCCCTCAGACCACAGTGTAACCTTGAAGATGGAAAACATGTACTAAAGGTAACATAGCATAAAGATGGAGGAATCCTGGTTCTATGGTATTGCTGTAGAATCCCGGGCTTCCTCACTCTTGACTTCACCACAAAACACCATTTTCTCCGGTTTCTGTTAACAGCACACAAATGCAACCTCTAACTGATACAGATGTCTTCCACCCAGTGAGTATCACCCTTGTTTCTTTGCAGCTACATCCTGGAAACACCGTCTGTTGGTCTGTGCTGATTCACAAGCCCCTACAAGAGTGAAGTTGGACTCAGCTTCTGCTAATTAGCAGAGGAGTTGCTGGAGAATACAATGCAGGGATTATAAGGTGCTGGCAGCCATACCAGAATAATAAGGTCAGATGGAAAATCATGCCAGTGAATACTTCAGTGGATATCCTGTCCGCTGTAGCGGCCTCCGAACACTGAAGCCAGATCCACAGCCAGATTCATTTGGTAGAACTGCAACTCCCTTTTACTCTCTGTGGCAAAATGATGAGGGGCTTGAACTGGTTCAGGTTTTGCTCTGTGTAGCTCTTCAGTAGAAGCCCATATTCTTTTCCACTTGTAACTAAAGTGCTTATTCATTGGCGTTTCTTTACACCAGCAGTTCCATCTGGTGTAAAGAAAGACTACAAAGACTGTGGCTGCAATTGGCTTTGCTAATCTCAGATACCTTTGGGTGATCCTGGTGATGCAAGAGGTTCAGAAGGCATGAACTACTTTCTTGGCTCACTATATGCCTGTATTCTAGGAGCACCCACTCATCTGTGTGGTTTATAGCACTGTATGAATGTTTGATAAAAATTTAAGGCTAAATTGCCGGGCGGTGGTGGCGCACGCCTTTAATCCCAGCACTCGGGAGGCAGAGCCAGGCGGATCTCTGTGAGTTCGAGGCCAACCTGGGCTACCAAGTGAGTTCCAGGAAAGGCGCAAAGCTACACAGAGAAACCCTGTCTCAAAAAAACCAAAAAAAAAAAAAAAAAAAAAAAAAAATTTAAGGCTAAATTACAGGAAATGATTTCAGAGATAATCTCATCATCATTAACTTGCTATGTCTTCATTATCTTTCAGTGATATTTTTGTACATTTGGGAAGGTAAAATAAATAGGATAAACCTGAGGCAGAATCCAAGTGAATCTGAATGTTCTCTGCTAATCTGAATGTTCTCTGCTAATTAAGGGCTGATTCGTATATGTGGTGTGGGGAGGGAGACTGTGAACAGGTTTAGCCAAGGTAGCTCCTGGTACCATTTAAGCCCACTTTATAAATTAGGATGACAAGTCTAGTTCTGATCTCATTATCACATGTCCTTTGCCAACAGTTAGCATTGCTTGACTTTCAAAGTCAACGGACTTCTGGGAAAGAACGCATGAGTTTGTAAGTTTCTAGGAGTACAGGGCAGACTGTTCATCCCAAATCAATTGCTTACATAGCATTTATATGTGAGAAAATTTGTTGGTTTGACTAATTTCTCACCTCATACCAGAAATAAGGGCAGCTCACATGGACACTTAAGATGTAACACATAAATTTGAAGACTTTTGGAAAGTTCGCAGAGGAGTCACAGGTTTTCTTTTTGTTGTTGTTACGAAAGTTGTGTGTATTTTAAAGAATAGATGAGATGGCTTCTATATAGAGGGCATTCAATAGATATTAATTTCTTTAACTGATGGACGGAAGATATGTAACTAATGTAAAGGAAGAAGGCAGAGGAGGAGGGTGGAGGAAGAAGAGAGGGTGAAAATCAGGACGAGAGGAGAGAGAAGTAGCAGGAGACTAATAATTATAACAATAATTAGAAGGAATAATTAAGGTGGCAATGTTGCCCATTGTTAGTGGGTTTTCAGTCATTTGTCTGAATAGTGGAGAGTTAGGTGAGCTGACCCTAAGGGCATGTATTTCCTGTATAATCGTGCTTATCTCTCATATCTTAACAATTGCTTGCAAAGGAGACTGATTAGGTGGGTGTGTGAGGCTGCCAGTTACAATGGGCAGTAAGCACATATCTACTGTCTAGTGACCTGAAAGCAATTCTTCAGGACTATTCTAGTAGAAGGGATTTCTTTCTGTTGGGTTTACTTACAGCTAGTGAAGGGCATGGCCAAGAGAATCGGGACTGTAGAGAGAAAATACGTCCTTTCTTACGAAACTTCTCAGCACACGTGACCTCTAAGTTGAACAGTTTGCTTACATGTTGATCAGACTTTAAATAGAGATGCTTGCATTAAAACTTTTTTCAACGTCCTTTTAACTCTCGGAAATTCAGGTGTGTGGATGGAATGGGCTTGCTTGAGGCAAAGGGGTGTGGGTAGGCTGTGGCTATAGCTCAGTGACTGAGCCCTTTGCCTGACATGCTTATGGTTCAGGGTTTGATTCCCAGAGTCAGAAAAAAAAAAAAGAAATCAACTCAGCTAGCATACATCATGGATCCTGCAGGCTCAGAGCATTGCCATGATATAATGGGCTACTTGTCTAGAGCAGCACTGATAGGAATACACGAAGAATAAGTCATTTTATGTTTTCTGGTAGTCATATTTAAAGCATGGGGAAAAACCTACAGGTGAAATTGGTTTGAATAATTTTTAATTTATTCCAGTATATTACAAATATTATCATTTCAACATATGATGGATATTCAAAAAGCTAATTTTCACTCTTTTACAGCACACATCCTCTGTTAAAAATCTCTGCTTTTGCATCCATTGGTCTAGCAACATTTAAAGGAACTAAGGCCCCAAGAGGCTTGTAGTTACTGGATTACAGGGCAAATGGAGAGGACACAGGTTATACGTCATTGCTCACATTTCTAACTTGCTTAAACAGATGGGTCAAGAAATGATTTTTCATAACGATCTTTGTCTGAGAGTAGAACTTGTTGACCCAGACTTTTTAAACAGAAAGCGAAGTGTCCCCTTAGGCCGACTGTGGATTCCATGTTTTTCTGAAGGTCACCCACTTCCAGGCAGGAAGGTCCCAGGCATCTAGTTTTCTACCTGTAGGGGGAGCTCTCACCCCTCTGCTCTTTAATTTCAAGCCAAGTCAGGCTCTCCAAGGCCGGCAGTTGAATCCTTTCACCTGGGTCTGTGGAGAGTTTGTGTTTGGCTCCGAACCAGCGGCACTTTTCACAATCTCCACACACGTTAAAGGCTGCTAAAATGCTAGGACACCAGCCGGGTGGCGGCTTGAGTCTTGTGATTCCCAGGCAGTCCAGTGAAATGATAAACAAAAGTCTTTTGTGCAATATTAATAAGCTCTAAGGACTCCCCAGTAAGCCTCTTGTCATCCAAGTAAGTCATGTGTATCAAAAGCCCTTCTACGTGGAAGTTTGTTTTCATATCTGGCCCACGATGAATGGGAGCCCCCTTTGCCATGTTGTAAAACAAACATTTGTTTATTTTGTGAGCAGACCTGGCAGTATGATACAGGAACTGGAGCTGAATGGAGAGCCTCTTTCCAAGGAGACGCCTTTGAAAACCTTTCCGCCGCAGCTTTCCAACTGTCAACTGATCTTGAGTTGGGTTTACATTAAGACAATGACAATGTTTCCTAAATAAATAAGTTAGAGACACCCGTGGGCCTTAATGAAACCCATAAAAGGCTTGTGGGGTGGGCGAAAGGGTTTTTGTGTTGTGCGGGGAAATAATGTCTAGTTCATCTTACCATGTATGGGAGGCTTGTGTTTTTGAGACAGAAGGGGTCCTTTATGTTAATTGCACTGGTTTAAAAAAAAAAATCCGCCCCTGATAGAGCTTTCTCTGGAACTCTGGGACAAAAGATGTGACACTTCCCTTGGGTGAATGCCATACTGCCAAGCAGGCATTTTCTAAAGTGGAGAAGTATGGTCACCCTACCAGTTGATAATGTAACCCCTCCTGGCGTGTAGAGAAAATAAATGAAAACTGTAAGATGAACCATCTGCTACCGGGATCTGTTTTTTTTTTCTTGGTTGGCTTAGGGCTTTCGGGAATCCATTTCAGCCCAACAAGTTGTTTGTGAGCACAGTGACTGAGTGCCGCGGCAGACGGTGGGAACTGAGATGGGCTGCTGACCCAGGAGCTTGGCTTTCTGTGGGTATTCCTGGAAGGTGGGAATTTCAGCCTGTTCCTGGAAGTTGAATTTCTGAGCAAAACACCCATTGTAGAGAAAGACTGAAACCTAATGAACTGAAACAATGATTGCATGTAAATGAAAACAAAAAATTTAAGTACTATTGCAGCATCACAGAAAATTTGAAAAATAGAGATTCCATCATACGAGTACCTTCAATCATACAAATTCCTTATTTGTTATGTTCCACAGAAACACAGACTTGATTATAGTATATGTATAATATGGGTTTAGTTATAGTATATGTACAATTTTATAATTTACTTTTGGGAGGTTTGCCTTTTTTGTATGCATTTTCTTAATATTTATATTTATTATTGTATTTATAACCATCATTTTATAATATTATAACCACGTGTAAATATGCATAATATGTAGCTAATATAACATCATTTCTGTGGATGTACTGTATTTCCAAGGCGATGTACTATAATTTGCATACCAGCCTTCTTGTTCCTGGCAACATAGAATGCTTATGATATTTCACAGTACAATTTCTTTCCTAGAGATATATTAATGGAGATAACCACAAGGTTATGAATACTTAGGGCATTTTGACACACATAGGAGCATATGGTTTCCCAGAAGGATTTGAAAATAAACTGTTTGTCTGACTGTAACCACTCCTTCCTTTTTATTTGTCTAGAACAATCCCACAGCTCATATGGGCTTCCTTAAACACCCTCACATAAACATTTCATCTATGTAGAAAAGTGGTCCTAGGATGCTGTCTCTCAGAAACCTTAAAAGAGCATGCCAAATGCAACCTATTTTTTAATCATCACAGAATAGAATGTTTCAGTCTGTAACACATTGCTAATTGCTATGGTTTAGTCATGTATAAGATGTACTTACTTTTAGACTAATATGCAATTTATATTCATTTCCTCACCCTCCAATAGCTTGTGTTAATGTGGTAGATACCTTTTGAGAAATCTGCCCAGTCCAACAGATTACCTCAACCTATGAATTAGCCCCTGTGCTTAGTGATGTGGCTACTTCACCCCTGCCACATCTAGTGTCACCAAGACCTTGTGTGGACACTTGAAACAGATTGAGCTGTGTGTTGAAGGAATGAGAGGATGGCAGGAGAAAGGGAAGGCAGCCCCCTCCCCCACCCCCCCAGAAAAGCAAGGTTGAGGTGGGCGGGGAATTCTTTCCTACATTCCTAATGCTTTTCTAGTCTTTGCTTTCAATGATTCAGTCGCTTCTCAAGTCCGTCTAGCTACATGTTCTCAAATGCCTGTCTCTGTAGAGCTTTGCAAATTCTGGTAAATGATGAGATGCTGATGTTTCAGAAACTCCAGACAGATCCGTCTGTGCCAATGGTGTGACACTCACACACATCCTTGCCCCCATCCCTCTTTCTCTGTGTCTGTCTGTTTCTCTGTCTTTGTCTCTCTGCCTTCTCTCTCCGTGTGTGTGTGTGTGTGTGTGTGTGTGTGTGTGTGTGTGTGTGTGTGTGTGTGTGTTTGTGTGTGTGTGTGTCACAGAGAGAGAGAGAGAGAGAGAGAGAGAGAGAGAAATAATTGAAGTATCTCTTTATGACTGTGATTGTACAATAAGGAGCAATGGGCAAAGCTATCAAATCATTTTAAATGGGCCTCTCCGTATTTCCCTGTTTGCTGACTAGCTGCAGTTTATCCGTGGATTGACATATTTTCTAGCATATGTGACCTCAGGCAGTCACTCTTCATTTTTTTTTCCTGCCAGTGTTTTGTTCATTCATTTAATTAAAGTGTGTCAACTGCCCAGAAAATGTCTGGACCCGTGCTGGACGTGATGATCACTACTCAGAGCAGACACGCTGCTGCTCAATGGATCCTTGAACTGATGTCATAAGGCAGCTTGCCCAGCCATTGTGGGCCAGGGAACCAAGTGGCCAACAGGCTAAGCACACAATGTTCAGCTTTAGGCAATGTGTGGTATCTTCAGTGGGCTAAAGGACATGCCTGTGGGGTATTTCCTATGCAGTGTGGTTCTACAGAAATGACCATGGATGTTCAAGGGCTGTCCTCAAGCAGAACATGATTGGTTGGCCTGATCTCCCACATCATCACCAAAGAGAAGCTTGAATTATGTCTTGAAGAATGCGCAGGGCTACAAGAACGGGACTGTGGATGCTGGAGAGAAATAGGGAGCAGGATAAACAGGGAAACCATGGCAGACAGGCCTGGGCTGGGCCTGTGGGAATTTGAAGACATGAGCAGTGGGTTTTGAATAGAGGTGGGATAGCCTTGACTTTCTTGAGGATTCTGGACTTGAGCTGAAAGCAAGGAGGTGACAGCTTTAGACTATTTTGTACTTTCCTACAGTCTCTTTTTGATCCCATCCTTAAAGGCCTCAAACATGGACATTGTTTTTGTCTCCTTGTTGAGATGAAGGTCTTTTTCTACCCTCATCAGACTCTCATCTATTCCCTTCCAACTTTGCCGTCTGGAAAACTGAGCTTCGACTTTGGATTAAACGCATTGTTAAAAGGGGCCCACACGTGTGTAGAGTGATGTGTAATTGTTTGCTTGCTCATGATCTCAAGCCATTTTTTTCAGAAAAGAACCTTCACAGAGATAGATGGCTTTGCACATTGCACATGGGCTCAGAGTGTCTGTGGGGCAGGTCACATTCCTTACACGATCTGGCATGGTATTGGTAAGTTTTTCAAGTTTTATTCTGTCTCTTCAAGCCTATGTATACAAAGTGTGTATATATGTACACATATGCATATGAATACATGAATCCTAGAAAAAGATGTACTCTATGATAGATAAACGTTTTCTAGTATTTATGAATGTATTTATTTTGAGCTTTAGGGTGGGTGTTGGTTAAGCTCTTTCTTAGGTGAGTTGAGTGTGTAGAACTCCATTTTTCTTTTCTTTGGATTATCTGTTTTTTTCATATAATAGTTTTGACGGGGATGGCACCTACTTTTCCTAATGGTTGCGTGCTGCATTGCTGAATGGTGGCAGGCTAGAGGGAGAGGTGGGGTGAGCAAATCAGACCCGAGAAAAGTGTTTTTGCCTTTGTAACACAGTCCCCTTACTGAAAAGAGTGTTTTGAATTGTCTTTTAAAGGTATTTTCCAATGCATCATTTCTACAAGGTTAAATGATGGATATGAATGTACCTGAACAGAGAGCAAAGAAAATGGCTATTTACTTATTTATCTTCAGAGCAAAGGTGGAAAGCGACTGACCTGAAGTTCTTTAGATAGTTGCAAGGTGTCCCAAGTCCTGATACCCAGAACTGGCCCGGAGAGCAGTGTGTAGACCACAGTCAGACTGCAGAGGGCAGTGTGAGACTGTGGTACCATGAGTTTGGGTGTACTGACAGGGGCTGTGCCTAATACAGGCCACCTGTGATGTTCCACGATCAATTATGCTGGATAGGGAAACTAGTCTATTGGATTTGCAGTAAATGTGTGCTACTTAGCCTCACTCCGAAGAACGTGGTTCTAAGCATTCCTCCTCTTCCCTGATGTCAAGACATTAAAAGTATTGACTGACTGAGTAGCAAACTCATACCCACATCACTTTCAGAGATGGGACTATGCTGTATGCTTCCCCACAAGGGCAACTGAGATAGTGCTTCATGATGAACTGAAATTAACTTGTGTTGAGTGCTAATGTACATCATCTTGACTTGGCTGAAACCTTCCTTAATAATAGTAGCAGCAACCATAGTGGTAATAATAATCATTATCATCATAATAAGTAATGCACTATCTACCTCTCCATTTTCAAAATTTGATTAAGTTTTTACTTTGACAATTACATCCATGTATACAATGCGTTTTGCTTGCTCTCACCCACCCTCTCCTTTTCCTTATAACCCCTGTCAACTCTCCTTTCTTTTTACAAGTCCCTTTCCCACACTCATGGCCTTTGTTTTGTTTTGTTTTGTTTTGTGACCCTCTGAACTTATTCATGGGTCTGGAACTCTCCCCTGCAGACAGCCAGGCTCATTGGGGACTACATAACTGGAGGTAATGAGTGACTCCGTCTCCCACAGAATCCATTAACAGTCAGTAGTTCAGCAGGGAAAGGTAGGGTCTTATGAGTCCTTCCCCAATCCATGATTGACTGTTGACAGTCTTATGTAGGCCCAGTGCAGACAGTCACCTTTGTTGTGTGATCCTTATTACAGTGACTGTTTCATGCTCAGAAGATGGTATTGCCCAGTGTTTTACTCTATCCTTCATCTCTTATAGTCTTTCTGCCCCCTATTCTGCCATGTCTCCCCAGCCTTGGAATGTCCTGTTTAGTAATGAGCTCTCAACTGTCATTTATTCTCCACACCTCGACCAACCATGATTCTCTGCATCCTCCCCTTCGTTGTAAAAAAAGCCTCCTCCGATGAAGGAATAGAGTAGCCTTTGTCTGTACATATAAACAGATAAAAATATATTTAGAAGGTAGTTTCGCACTATGCCAATTAAATAGCAGTAGTGAGATACTCACCTAAGGCCCAAGACATCCTTGCCCACCAGCCTTTGGCTGAATTTACAGTATCATATATCTCCTTTTGAACAGCAGGATGTTTAGCACATTTATTGCAGGGGCAAGAGCTGGTTCTGGTTGCTCTGGCCTAGCTAGAGTTCAGGAAATAAAAATGTTAGTGGGCCGGGTGGTGGTGGCGGCGCACGTCATTAATCCCAGCACTCGGGAGGCAGAGGCACGTGGATCTCTGTGAGTTCGAGGCCAGCCTGGGCTACAGAGTGAGTTCCAGGACAGGCTCCAAAGCTACACAGAGAAACCCTGTCTCGAAAAACCACACACACAAAAAATGTTAGTGGGACTGAAAGACAGTGGTGTGTATTAGTCAGGGTTCCCTAGAGCAGTGGTTCTCAATCTTCCTAGTGCTGTGACCTTTTACTACAATTCTTCATGTTGTGATGACCCCCAACCATAAAATTGTTTTCATTGATACTTTATAACTGTAATTTTACTACTGTTATGAATCATAATGTAAATATCTACGCTTTCTTATGGTCTTTCGTGAACCCCCAAAGGGGTTGCAGCTGAACTGCTGCTTTAGGAGGCAGTAGGCCTAGGGGTGGCCCTCCCTTGAGCTGCACAGTTTGACCTCACTTCTTGTTGGCCAGTGCAGTGTGGGCCAGTTGGCTTCCCACTCTGGCCACCATGTCTTTTTTGCCAGCATGGAATGTATCTCCTTGAACTGTATGCCAGAATAAACCCTTCCTGCCTCACATTACTTTTTTGTCAAAACATGACAAAAAAAATCTACTATGTAAGAATATATATGACAGAATGACCCTCTGGCAGTGTTTATTTGGAACTTGGTATTATTCAGTTTACAAATATTTATTGTACCCCTACTAGAGGACATGACAATGTCAACACAATTCTAATGAGAAACATAAACATTAAACACTTATTAATGAACTCAGTGGTTAGGAAGCATAACGAATCAACAAAGAACATGGACACTTACATCAGGTACTTACATTGGACACATTACATTAATTGAATCTTCTCTATTATTTCTAGCTACGTGGCCCTAGAGACTCACATACCCTACTGTTACCTGCATCATCGGGTATTTCAAGGGTTATGTGAATTTTACTTATTACATCTTAGAATAAAGTTGGACATGTGGTAAGCACCAGAATTGTTTATCTACTTATTATTTATGTGATGAGTGTTGGAAGGAAAAAGACCAGGACTGTGGAAGTAAATCACAATGGAGAGCTGTTGTGTGAAGCTGGGCTAAGTAAAATTTCACAAAAATGGAGGATGACTCATAAAACGGCAGTGGTAGGTGAGTCAGAGGAAGATTTACATGTGATATTTTTAGAAAACAATGTCCAAGATACACAATTAAGGATAAAAATCAGTGGGGTAGCACAATATGCATGACACTACCCATTTCAGTAGATAAATAAAAAGTATCACAGGTATGGGTATTATCCTTCTCTGTGTATATATGTATCTACCTACTTATGTAAAGACTGTTTGATTCAGAATCCATTGAAAGACTACTAATATAATTGCTTTGAGGTGGGGACCTCAGGGATAGCTCATTTCCTATGGGAAAAAAGGTGACTTAGAGGCAGAATCAAGATCTCAAGGCATGGGGCCAAGGGAGAATCATGCACTGGGCAGGATCCATCCTGGGCCTCAATCAAGAGGCTGGTGACACCATAGGCTAGCATTGCTGTGGGCCTGTGATGGTATGTGCTTTGTATGCCTATGCATTCCATTTGGTTATCTTAGTTGGATTTTACTACTGTAGGCTGGGTACTGTGTTTGTTTAATTTTTGTTGTCAACTGGACACAATCTAGAGTGATTTGGGAAGACAGAACCTAAACTGAATAACTGTCCAGTGTAGAACTGCTGGAGGCCATGTCTCTACGAGATTTTCCTGATTCATGATTGCGTGATGGAGGATAGCCCAGCCCAATGTGGGCAGCACCATCTGTAGAGGAACTGGTCTGGGCTGTATAAGAAAGCTATCCAAGCAAGTGAGCTAGTGAGTGAAGTCAGTATGCAGCATTTCCCATGGTTTCTGCTTGAGTTCCTGCTCTGACTTCCCTCAGTGATGGACTATGACCTGTAATTATAAGCAGAAATAAACTCCTTCCCAGAATTTATGACCTCTGAGCTCACAGTGTTTATCACAGCAATAGAAAATCAAACTAGACTAGATGTATAGTACATTGTACCTGGAAGAGGAAGAGAACTTGTATCTTCTGTGAATAGGTCTTTTTAGTGGGAACTGTGTATCAGGAGCTGACAACCATGCTCAAGGCATTTCATCTACATTGTGACCGGATCTAGAAAACCAGATAATGGGCCTTGGCAATTTAAAACTATAATGAAGTAAGATTGGCAGGTGGAAAGAGATGAGTGTATTTTGCATTTCACAAGAATGTAAATGATCTCTAGTTAGAGCACAGACCATGGAAAAGAAAACAAAATGTCTACAAAGTATTTGATATTACTTCTATTGAGAAGTGGGGTAGATGTCCTAGAGCTGACTCCCACCAACTTGTGGGAATCTAATGATAATCTCTTGTCCAGCAACTTAATAAGATCCTGTTGGTGGCTTGAAATTAACCATTCTGGAGTCATAGAAATCAGCAGATGCTTTCTTCCTGGAGAGCAGATCAATAAATACTCACCAACACACAATTGCTTGTCTTGAAAGTTTTTCAGGATATTGGTAGGGGGTCTGGATGAATAGTTCACATAGGACTTGGCTGTACACTTTCCTACTGACCCCTATTCAAACCACCTGAATGAATTGCCATTCACTTAGATTAGGGGGCAAGTCTCTAGATCCCATGCCCACAGCTATTACTCTGTTATGGGCTAACCCAACTATTCCTAGAATATTGTTCAGAACAAAATTATTACTTTCATAATATATTATCATCATAATACTGTTTTGTTCACAATTTTTTATGAATGCATAGTTTTCTGCTGTACATTTAGAAAATCTCATAACTCATAGACCAATGGGTTCCTAATAGCCAAGGCATGATATCTGAAAATTTTGCATGGATTAAGTCCCACTTAAAGTACAAGGTAGACTAGCGACCTTGAACGTAATAGAATCTAGAAAGGTTATTACTAAGGTTTGAGGACTTTCATTAACATTGATGAAAGAGTTTTGGTGTAACGCCAAGCTGGCACTATTGAGTTTTGGTGTAATAATGAAAAGAATATTCATAATAGTTTGAAAAGACTATTATATTCGTTACCTCTTTCCATCTTCTCAGAAATTTCTCTGTGTGGCCAGGTTTTCTTCACATTCCTATCAAAACAACCTGTCTCAACAGACAAGCAGGAAGCATACATGGGACCCTGGCTGTCTTCTATAAAGCTAGGCATAGACGTGTTTCAAAAAGTATAAAATACCACCACGTTTTTCAACTATTTATTTTCTTTTGGTATGCAGAGTTCTTTTTATAAAAATACTTTGCATGCTAATATTTAATGAATTTTGCATATAATTTTAAGCAAATTACTAAGAAGCATTTAAAATGTTTCTTTTCATTTTTGCTAGGTTAACATTGGTGGCTATATCCCACATGAATAAAGTTATTTGGAAAAGGCTGTTCCATTAAGTGTTAAAAGTGCTATAAAGAGGAAATCCTAAATGATTGGTCAGAAATGGGAAAGCAGGCTCTCAGGAGACTAAGGGGGTTTTTCAGAGATACCTAGCCCTCCTTTAGGGGTGCCTCAGGAAGCTCCACGTTCAGCACTCACTTCGCAGGCTTGTCCTTTGCGGATGCCCATAGGAGTCGGTGCATGGCTAGGTGCTAGGCGGGTGGCTTCTGGTAGTGCTGAGGATGATTCTGCAGGCAACCAGCTCTTGGCTGGCATCACATCAGACACAGGCTAGGCAGGACATGAGGCTCTTCCAAGTGGTTTATCTGCAGATTTAGTAAATTCTCTGCTCTCAATGTATGTTACCCGGGATTGCCATGATTCATATTGACTGTTACTAGGGACAAACTGACAGGCCCAGTCAGTGGCTGTTAATGGTTAAGAAAGCTTAACCATTCAGTGGCTACTGTTATTACCTGGCAACTCCTGTTGAAATGCTCAGATGTAAGCTGGGTGGTGGTGGCATGCCTTTAATCCCAGCACTCAGGAGGCAGAACCAGGTGGATCTCTGTGAGTTTGAAGGCAGCCTGTTCTTCAAAGTAGGTTCTAGAACAGACTCCGAAGCTACACAGAGAAACTCTGTCTCAAAAAAACAAAACAACCAAAAAAAAAAAAAAAGAAAAGAAAAGAAAGCTCAGATGTTCTTTTTCTGGGGTCTGTCTTATTTTATAAAACTATTTATTATTTTATGTGTATGTTTGTATGACTGCATGAGTTTATGTACACCACATGCATGTAGGAGCCAGAAGAGGCCCAAGAGGTTGTTGGGTTTCCTGGATCTGGAGTTACAGGCCAGTGAGCCACCACGTGGATGCTGGGAACCAGACCCAGGTCCTCTGAAAGAGCATTAAGCCCTCTTAACCACTTAGAAATCTCCCCAGCCTTCTTTGTTTTCAAAATGAAAGCAACTCCAGTTAACATGACAGCACAGAGAGGAGAAATCTCAGAGGGTCCCACCCCTAGGTGAAGAGCCACGGGCGATCAATGGCTACCAAGAGACTAGATCTTTAAGGATGAGCCCCAATAGATCTAAAGGATTGGGCTAATCCAATCCCAAATGGTCACATGTACATATGAGCCACACTGAATGGATGCAGCAGGTTGTATCTCTCTCTCTCTCTTATCTATATCATCTATCTATCTATCTATCTATCTATCTATCTATCTACCTATCTATCTATCTATCTATCTATCTATCTATCATCTATCTATCTATTAATTATCTATCTATATATCTGCCATCTATGTATCTATGTATCAATTTATGTATGTATGTGTGTATGTATTTATGTATGTATGTATGTATGTATCTATGCACCTATGTATGTATGTATGTATGTATGTATGTATGTATGTATGTATCTATCTATCTATCTATCTATGTACCTATCTATGTATCTATGTATCTATCTATGTATCTATCTATGTATCTATCTGTCTCTCTATCTATGTTTCTATCTATGTATCTATGTATGTATCTATCTATCATCTATCTTTCTATCTATCTATCTATCATCTATCTATCTGTCTGTTTGCCTATCTATCTATCTATCTATCTATCTATCTATCTATCTATCATCTATCTATATACTTATCTACCTATCTATAATCTATTGTCTATCTGTCTACACATATGCTGCGGTTAGGAGACAGAGGGGATAAATGATGTAAATACAGTATGCTCATAGGAAATTCTGAAATAAGTAAAATTAAAAAGAAATAAAGCGGAAACAATACTAACCTACAGTGAGCCCAGTGAGGATGTTCAGTCTGGGGAGATCTGTTCAAAGGGTCTGTGGGTGGGAGCTTGCTGGGATCTGAATGTTTGCATCTGTGATGGTTGGTTTCTACACCAACTTGACTGGAACCACCCGGGAGCTCCATCCTTGTGTAGATGTGTAAGGTTTAGGTGAGCAGGGAAGAGCCACCATGAATGTGACATCATCTTTCGGGCGCAGACTCAATGAAGAGGAATGAAGAGCATGAACAGAGCACAGGTAGCGTTCATTCTCTGCTCTCTGATTGAAGGCCCAGCACGACCAGCTCCTCACTTGCACATTGCCAGCCCTTCCGATCATGATGGACTATATCCCCTCTTAAGAAATGAGACAAAATGGGCCCTTTTCTTCTGTCCAGTGTTTTGTTACAGAAATGAAAGTCAGCATACCCCGATTTACACACTGGAATCCTAACCCCAAGTAGAAGTGTTAGGAGCTAGTCAATTCACAAGGTGGGAGTCTGCATGAACAAGATTTGTGCTCTTATTAAAGATGCCCCAGGAAACTGCCACATCCCCTTCGCCACTGGAGGACACAGGAAATGAGCTCCCCCTCAGAATCTGAATCTGTTAGCATCTGGGGCTGTGAGAAATACATTTCTGTTGTTCAGAACATTTTGTTACCATTACTCCAATAGACTAAGACACAGGATGGCAGGAAACAGTCCTCTTCATGTCCCGGGAGAAAAGTGCAGAGCACTCTGTGAATTCTTCCAATCCCAGTTTCATTCAGTGATGGCGAGGGAAGGGCAGGCGAGCATTGCTTTTTAATGGCAGGCCGTCTTCCATGTGACATGTCCTACTGAAAAGTCATAGCTATTCTGTTTCCTCAGGTCCTCTGGGACTGGGATCAAGCGTTACCTGTCATTTGAAAGCTACAGAATGTTCTGGCTCACCCAACGTTTCCTCACGCAGACCTTCTGTGGTTCCTGCTACCTCTACCATTAGCAGGCCTTCAGACACACCGTCACTCCCATTTGAATAACGTAGGCTCAAGCTCGTTCCATCTCCAGCTTGGAGGTGCTTCCCGTGGTTGGGTACAGTGGCACTGGAATTAGGATCTATCTTAACATCACAGAGGCTTACAATTCTGAACAGGTAGGATATGGGAAACAGTAGTGCCTACAACTTCATCTTTCTTTTTTCTGAACTTCCCTGTAAGGGGACAGAGGGAGGTATATTATTTTAGAGCTACCCAGAGACGGGGCACCTGTGCTCGTGAGCCTCTGTCCTGACTCCAGTTTGACTTGTCTGGTTGTCTTCTACTCTTCTCTGTTGCTGAGTGCTGCGGGATGACAATCCCTGATTAGTTACAAATAGTTTTCAGTTTACTAAAGTGCACTGGCTCTCTTGGAACCTCTTTGAAATGCTTTTAAGGCAACATGGAGAATGGAATTCAACAACTTTCCACAGCTGCAGTAAGAGTCCAGCCACCCCAGGAGCAGCTGTGAGCAGTTGTTTTCGTATTTTGTACTCATTGTTTGTTTGGAGTCCTGTTAGGAAGAATCTAGAAAGTCTTGTGGCAGCCATGTTACCAGAGACTGCGTTTGTGTCAGCCCCTTGGATTCCAGGCTTTTATCCAGACTTGGCAAATATTTGTCTTCAGTGACACGCGCGCTTAAGACATCCCCTCACTGTGCTCTCGCACCCGCTTCCATGTGCTCATAAGTGGAAGGCTCTGTCCTACGACAGCTTTTTTTTTTTTTTCAGTGAAGAGACACCATTTAGGACCTGACATCACACAAAACTTTAAAAAACAATGCTTTTATTACATTTGTTTATTATTTTTTTAATGTGTGGTGGGGGATGCATGCCACAGCGGCCATGTGGAGGTCAGAGAACAATTTGTGGGGGCTGTTCTCTTCTCCTCCCATATGAGTTCCAGGGAAGGAGCCCGGGTTGTAAGGCTGGTGGGTCTTGGCCGTCCCCGGAGCTGGCTGGTTCCCACATGGAGTTTTAACTACCTCTTAGTGTCACTGTGACGTCTTTGTCCTCCTGTCCTTAGACGTCAGTCTGTACAATAAAGAGGTTGTGCTAAAGAGCTTAGAAGGTGCGGTCTATATGGAGTTGGCAACAATGTTTCAAAATAAGGGCCTGACAATGTTTCAATGTTGCTTTGGCACCACTGTTTTAACTCCAGAGGGCAGGCTGGTACGCAGGCTAAGTAGCTCCTATTGAGACTTCCATGGGTGATAAAGGACTACTTTTAAAACAAATCAAGAAATCACCACACTGTCTCTTCTCCAGCTATAAGCAGATCTTTCTTCTCTTCATATAGACATTAGTAACATAATAGAGTTTGTTACAAAAAGGTGCAAGTGTTCCGCAGAGGAGGAATAGATGAGGCTGTTTATTGATGTGATAGGGAACCTGACCAGGAACCATGACATCAGGGCCATTCACAGTTCTAAGATTGTAAAGTAGTTCGAGGCAGTTCCCAAAGCTTGGGCCGTATTCTAAGTGAGCACTTCTCAAATACCTATGATCTTATTAATGACCTTGTATGACCAAATTAAAAAGTTAGCATGTATTCATCATACAAAAGGAAGACTTTCACTAACCATGTTCATGCAATTATAACATACATGTTGATCACACCCACCCTCCATTATTCTATCCTGTCCTCCCTTCCACCGATCTCCTTTTCCCAAATAGTTCCTCCCTACTGCCTCTAATACATACATATACAATCTAGATTCCACATATGATACAAAACTTGATATTTGTTTTTCCAAGTCTGGATTATTTGGATTAATATATGTGGTAGTTGGTGTTAATTATGAGCTCGACAGAGCCTACTGTTACTTGGGAGATGGTCCTCCAGGCTTCTGTGAGCAGCCACATGCACTCACCCCTCTCTTCTGACTGTGGATGGACATGACAAGCTACTTTAAGCTTCCACTGCCTTTATTTCCCTGATGTTATGGACTGTACCTTGAACTGTGAGCTGAAATAAACACTCTCTCCCTTAAGTTGCTTTTGTTGGAGTATTAAATCATAGGAAGAGAGGCTAAGATAATATGATGATCCTGGTCCTGCCCATTTTCCTCAGACACGGCATCTCTGGAAAACGCCCAGGTGTGGACACAGATGCTGTTCCACAGAACACACAGAGTGACAAAGAATGCAGGAGCTGGACACTTCAAGTCAGCCAACACGTGGGATGACCCTGGTAAGCCTGTTTCTAGAGCGAGTGTCACATAGAACAGGCTTATTCCTCTCTGCTCCAACATTAAAAGTCTCCATATCACTACTCAAAAAGTCCAGAGTCACTTCGGAGACTCAAGACAAGCTCTTAGCTGTTTGCACCTGTAAAATCAAGTTTCATGCGTGTACTATACATTGGCACAGAGTAATGCCACATTTCTTTTTGTGTCTAGCTATTTGCCCCAAACTGAATTATTCCTTCTTAACGGGAATCTTTGAAGGCACTAGGTCCTTGCCCAAAGTTAGGAAAGCAGTAACAATTGCTGAGCAGAGAAGACTTTTGGATCTGACTGCCTGCAAGCCCTCCAGTGATCATCCAGAGCTATTTTCCAGGCTGGGGTAGGCCTCTGGTGCCACAACCTCCTTTCAGTTACCCATGCCCCTGCACATGAGCCCTCACCAATACTGTCCTAACACTGAACTCACTTGTTAGCTAAGCTAGACTTGTGATGAATTGTTTGTTTTGTCTTTGGTGACCTACCTGGGACGAACAGGTGTTTGCTTGTATCTCCCCAGGACATTCCACTAGGGAATGAGAGTGGGTAGTCAAGGCCTGACACTCAAGGCTTTGGTGGTGAGAGGGCAGGGTTGGAGTAAGTGCCTTTTGCATTAGGAGACAGCCATGAGCCTGGACAGTTGCAGTATGCTGTCATTCATATGTGAAATGTCCCCCACCGGCTCATGTGTTTGAGCTCACAGTCTCCAGCTCATGGCACTGTTTAGGGGAGTCTGGGGGGGGGGTAACTTTCCTGGCATGGTGTCTAGCTAGAACACTCTGCCTGTCATCATTGGTTAATGATGTGTCTCAGGACATGAGATCAAGCCATCTGGTTGTTGGACGCACTGTTACATTCTTGATAACTGTAAAGTGCCAAGTATATAGTGAGGTTTATTAGTGAGGCTCTAATAAGTGTATTTATTGAGCTTAAAACCCTTATATCTCCACAATAGGTTTGGGAACCTTAATTGTCATTGAGGAGGTAGATGTATGGAAGCTCTTCATTGTTCATCAAAGAGTTAGTAAATAGAGTGGAGGCCTGCCTCCCTAAGGTGACCCAACATCCCAAGGGAAGTAATATGATGGACAAGTTTTGTTTGGAGATAAGGAATTCAAACTTATGCTAAAAACATTTTAAATCTGTGTTACTAGAAATTCAACTAACGATTTATTGATCAAATAATGAGAAGCTAATGGACAGATAAGAAAGAGGGAAACAAAGTATGATTTCAGGACTGGAGATATGGCTCTGCCATTAAAAGCTAAGAGCCACAATCAGAAAGTATGGTTCAGGTAGGAAGAGTTCTGCACTGTGAACACTTATTTGATATTTTGTTGTTGTTATGTTTTGTTATTTATTTTTATGTAGGTGAGGGGGATGTGGTAATGCCTACTTAACAGGGTAAGGTTTGTGAGATAATGTGAGGTGATTTTTGCAACTCTAAATGGGTTAAAGACCTTAACTTAAGACCAGGAACTCTGAAACTGTTCGGGGAAAGAGTAAGGCAGATGCCTCAAAGTGGAGGGGAGGCAAGAGCCTCCTGTCAGGACGTCAGTCACTCAGGAAATAGTGGTGACACTTGACAAATGTAACGTCATCAAGTCAAAAATTAGAAGCGTTCTTGGCAGGAGAAGAAACAGTTACCTGAGTGAAAAGACAGTCATAGGAGGGGGAGAAAATGTAGGCCACTAAACATCTGACAGGGGGTTAATATCAAGCATATGCAAAAAATTCAAACAAATAAATACTAAGAAATTAGACTATCTAATCAATAAATGGGCTAATGAAAGACAATTTTTGAAAGACAAAATAATGGACAATAAACATATTAAAAGGCTCTAGATATGAAAGGGAGAAAGAGAGGAGATAATGGGAAAACTGAAAATAGGGAGATGGATGCTAGAGTTGGAAAGGCTTATGCACATCTGTACCAGTATTTGTATTTATATGTTTTCTTGATCTTAGCCATTTTGTCAGGCATAGGATGATATCTCAAAGTTATTTTAATTTGTATTTCCTTGATGGCTAATGCTGTTGAACATTTAAAAATAGTTTTTAACCATGTGTAGTTCTTCTTTTGAGAAATGTCTGTTTAGTTCCTTTTAAAAAAGGATTTATTGTACTATTTTTGTGCACGTGTTTGTGTGTGTGCAGATACCTGCAGAAAGTGAAAGAAGGTGTCAGGTCTCCCAAAGCTGGGGTTACAGATGGTTTTGAGGTGACCATTGTAGATACTGGGACCTAAACCCTAGTCCCTCAGAAGAGTAAGAGTTCTTCACTGTGAGCCCCTGTCTAGCCCCTGAAGCCCATTTTAAAATTAGGTTGTTTGTTTTTGTGGTGTTTAGTTTTCTGAGTTCTTTGTATGTTCTTGACACTTATCCTCTCCCGCATGTACAGTGGGAGATTTTTTTTTTCCATTCTGAAGGCTGCTTTCTCACTCGATCGTGTTCTTTGCTGTACAGAAGCTTTTATGTTTTGTGAGGTCCCTTTTGTCAACTGTTGGTCTTCATGCCCGTGCTGCCAGAGTTCTGTTCCGAAGGTAGGCTGTGCCATTGACATGTACTCCCTACTTTCCCTCAATTAGAGTCAGGCTATTGGGTGTTCTGTTGAGGTTTTCAATCCAATTATAGTTGAGTTTTGTGCAGGGTAAGAAATAAGGGTAGCCGGGTGGTGGTGGCACATGCCTTTAACCCCAGCTGTCGGGAGGCAGAGCCAGGTAGATCTCTGTGAGTTCGAGGCCAGCCTGGTCTACATAGTGAGATCCAGGACAGGCACCAAAACTACACAGAGAAACCCTGTCTCAAAAAACAAACAAACAAACGAAATAAGGGTCTAGTTTCATTGGTCTACACATAACTATCCAGTTTGTTTAGCATATTTATTGAAGATGCTGTCTTTTCCCCCACTGATTTTTGGGTCTCTTTGTCAAAAATCAGGTAGGGGCATGGGTTTTTATCTGGATCCTTAATTCTAAGTCATTTTATAATCAATTAAATACATTTTTACTAATTTCGTAGTGCATTCTGATTACCCTCACCTCTGTCTTCTCTTCTCTCCCCATCCCACCCCATCAACACTCCCTTTTTCCTATAAATCTGAAAGGAAAAAATTTTTTAAATGCCTAACTGTAGAAATTGGATTCATCCTGTTAGGATTAATGACTGAAAGCAAATACATGAAACCTCATTCAACACCCCTCAGCCACCACATTCAAATGATAAATTGTATTAGAGCCTCGAAAGAAACAATAGCCATAGTTAATGAAAGCCTAATTTTATACAAATTTCTCCAGTTGATTAGACAAATGCATCTGTGTGTATCTCCATGGTCACCTTTATTTCTTCTTCTTCTTCTTCTTCTTCTTCTTCTTCTTCTTCTTCTTCTTCTTCTTCTTCTTCTCCTCCTCCTCCTCCTCCTCCTCCTCCTCCTCCTCCTCCTCCTCCTCCTTCTTTTTGTAATGTGGGAAGGAAAAGTGAAAGAGAGAGGTGGGTTTTATTATAATGCTTTGTCTTCTGAAATAGAGAAATCTGAGTGAGTATAGGAAGACATTTTGTTGATACCAGTGGCATTTACTCTTGCAGATTTTAAAGCTCTGTAGGATAGTGTGGCTCCTGTGTAAAATGAAATATACAGATGGGCAGCACACAGGCAGTCAGAGACAGGAATCTGTGCTAAGTCTACAAGGCTGAGTGCTTTCCAGCACACCATTATGTCCTTTGAGCTGTTTTGTGACTAATAAAACAAGTCACACACAACTAGTATTGGCTGCAACTACTTTACAAACAGAAGGAGACTGAGGCTTGGAGATGCCCTTAGATCAGCTAATGAGTTCCTCAAAGATGGAGGAAGAGTAAGGTTTTACATTCCTTGCCAAATGCTTTACTTCAAATTCCTGTGTGTCCCATTTCTACCTGGTGAATGCAGGAAAGCCTGAAGAAGCTGAGTCACAGACTGCCTAAGGCCAGCTTCTCTCCAGCACAGGACTTAGTGTAGTGCCATGCGGTGTGGACTTCTATTGTAGCTCACTCACCACAGGCTTATTTGCTGACATTCAGCAGAACCCATACTGAATGTCAGGTTCATAAAGGGAGGGCATACTGGGGCCCTGCAATGGAACCATTTGGAATATGTCCAGAGATTAAATCCTCCTCCTCAAGGTCATAAAAGGGACATATTTGCTTTGCATAATCAAGGAGCCTTGGGGCTCTTGGTGTGCCATGGTCTTCTTCAACACCTATCTTGAAAAGTGCATACGCATGGCTTGCCATCTACCTACCTTTCTGGAGAAATCTGTAGGATACTGTACCAATACGCTATCACCGTGGAGTAGAAAGAAATGTTTTAAAGGGTGTAGTGGGAAAGCAGGTATCTGATGACTTGTAAGCCTTGTTTTTTCAACCTTGTCTGACATGTCTTGGGAGGGCATCATGGGGCATGGCTGGTGCACTTCGGAGCGTGATTGTGAGCAAGGTCCACAGCCCAAAACAAGCAACCGAATGCTGGCATTGCTGAACCACAAGGCTGCCAAGTAGGTAGGGAGTTTTATCCCTTCAAAGGAATGTTCTCATTTCTCTGCTCTTAATTCATATGCTGAGGAAGGAGGCTATACCATTCTCACAGCAGGGGTTGTCAGAAATAAAAGCATTCTAGAACTTTGTTGGTGTGTCTGCAGAGGACTGAGCCCCATCTAAAAAGAGGATCACATAGAGACTGAGCCAGTGTCTTTTTCCACTAAATAATTTTGGGTTACTACTACTATTACTATTATTTTTGCAGGTTACTGTTACCAGAATATCACAAGAATGTGTTTAGGTTTTCAAAAATAAAATCTCAAATTCTTCTCTGTAGGCTTCTTGCATTTTATGTCCATATAGTGGGGTTAAAAAAAAGTTCTGCTTCATGTTTTAGGGAAAATTTAAAAGGATAAAATGCAGTGTATAAGGGAGGTGCAGTGTATCACAGTCTCACCAACCTGAAATATCACCAGGCTATTTTTATTCTAGCTAGTCCAGGGAGAGGATAGTGATGTTTTATGGCAGTTTAATTTGCATGTCTCTTCTGACTGATGACACTGAGTATCTCCGGACATGCTCATTGACCTTACACCTTACAGTTCTTGGTTCAAATGTTTTATTCGCTTAGAGAAATAAAGTCACACCCAGAGGCTGGATAGCCCAGAGACATAGGGTAGAACCAAATGTGACTGGGAAAAAAAAAGAAAAGAAGAAAGTCAATGAAATGATTCCTAATGATATTCTACTATACTCATAGATTGGTGCCTAGCCCAATTGTCATCAGAGAGGCTTCACCCAGCAACTGTTGGAAACAGATGCAGACCCCCAGCCAAATATTAGGCAGAGCTTGGGGGATCCTGCTGAAGGGAGGAAGGATTGTAATAGCCAGGTGGGTCAAGGACATCATAAGAAAACCCACAGAATCAACTGACCTGGGCACATGGGAGCTCACAGATTCTGAACCTACAACCAGGGAGCCTGCAGAGGACTGACCTAGGCAGTCTGCATATATGTGTGGCTTGGTCTTCTTGTGGGGCTCCTAACAATGGAAACAGGGACTGTCTCTGACTCTTTTGCCGGCTTTTGGGACCCTTTTCCTGACACTGGATTGACTTGTCCAGCCTTAATAGGAGAGGAAGTGCTTAGTCTTACTGCAACTTGATATGCCATGTTTGATTGATATCCATGGAAGGCCTACCCTTTTTGAAAAGAGATGAAGGAGGAATGGATGGAGGGGTGCAGAGAGGAGGTGGAGGGGGGTTTGGAAGGAGAGAAGGGAGGGGAAGCTGTGGTCAGGATATAAAAAAAATTAATAAAAAGAAAAAAGAAAGTTGTCTTCTTATTGAATTGTTTTAAGATGTGGTCTAGAGAAAAGTCCTTCATGAGATACTTATTTTGAAAGATTGGTTCTTCCATCTGTGGCTTTTCTAGACAGTATATGTTGAAGGACAAATATTTTAATTTGATGAACATGAATTTATTTTTATTTATTTTATGCTCTGAACTGTATGTGTCTTAGTTTTAAAATCGTTGTCTAAATCAAAGTCACATTTCCCCTTTTACTGCTTTGGGGAACTTTTTTAGTTTTAGCTTTTTGGTTTAGTTTTATCACACTTTGAGTTTTCGTACGTGAAAGCAGGTACCTACCTTTATTTTTCTAAATGAGTATCCAACTTTCCTGGCACCATTTGTTGAAAAGAAGTATACATTTATCCTTGAATGAAGACAGTATCTCTGTTTTAGTTACTTTTCTATTGCTGTGATAAGACACCATGACCAAGGAAACTTATAGAAGAAAGGGTTTCAGAGAGTTTGAGTTCACGATGGCAGACCAGAGGCAGCAGGTATGAGATGCAGCTGAGAGCTTACATTTTGAACCATAGTGGGAGGCAGAGAGAACACTGTGAATACCAGGAGTCTTTTTGAAATCTGAAAGTGGCCCTTAGTGACAAACTTCCTCCAATAAAGGCACACCTCCTGCTCCTTCCCAAACAGTCCCACCAACTGGAAGTCAAGTGTTTAAACACTTTGGGTAGTTCTTGTTTTAAATTCCATTCATGCTCTGTTCATGTCTATGTGTATCATTGTATATTATTGCAACTCAGTCATTACAGCATTACAGTAAGTCTTGAACCATGTCAGATATGGTTCCTAACCTTTCTTTTTCTTCAAATTCTAGGTAATTTATATTTCTCTATAATTTTGTGAATCAATTTACTGGTTCCTATAAAAAGACAGCTGTGATTTTAATTAGTATTCCATTTAATACTTAAATCAGTACAGGAAAAATAGTATATTGGCACTTCTGAGTTTTTCAGTTGTGAACATGGAATTGCCTAGACTTTAATTTCTTTTTGGCAATACTGTATTGTTTTTAGGATGTAGAAATTTTACGTCTTTGGACAAATCTTTAAATACTTTATATATCTGTATCTACATCTATGTCTGTCTGTCTAGTTGTTTGTGTGTTCCTATGCACATGTTTGTGTGTGTGTGTACACATGTATGCATGTGCACTAAAGGTTAGAGGTGATCATAAGGTATCTTCCTCAACTAATGTCCATCTTATTTTTAATAAAGTAATTTATTAAAAGTCTATTAATTCATTAAAAATATATGTTTTTCCACACCCTAATTCTCTGACAATGTCATCTTATATGAAAAAAGGGCACTGTTCAGATCTAATTACGGGAAAATTTTCCAAATTAAAATTTGAATTAAAAAATTGGCTTTTACCAGGTGCGGTGGCACATGCCATTAATCCCAGCATTCAGGGGGCAGACAGAGGCAGGTGGATCTCTGTAAGTTTGTGAGTTCCAGGACAGCCAGGGCTGTTAACACAGAGAAACCCTGTCTTAAAAAACAAAACAAAACAAACACCCCAAAACTTGGCTTTCAAACAAATAGGATTTCATATGAGGTTTCACATGTAGTTCAGTTTGGTTGATTCTCTCCCCCTCCCCTGTCTCTCTACTCTCCCTTCCCCACTGTGCCCTTCATCTCCAGTATTTCCCTTTTCCATTTTACTCTAATTTTAAAAAATCAGTTCCATTTAAAAAAATCTCCTTTGTAGATCTAAATTTCCATTAGCTATCATTTTTGTATTGTTGAATTTTTTCAACACATTTCACATTTCACATAATACATGTCTTTTGGCAAAGAATGATTTAAGGTTTTATTATCACCAAAACATCTTATTCCTAAGGTTTGAAAGAGGAGCATGCTTGGTTTTGAGGTCTGTGTTGACGGCTTTTGCTTTTCTTTTGTAGTGGTTTAAAGATGCCAAAGAAGACAGTGGAGGTCTTCTACGGTGTATACGTTCTGAGGAATCTGTGGACATTCTTTTCTTCTTTCTATCAGTTCTTTGAGAACTTCATACAGTGTGTTTTGATCATGTTCACCTCCTCCCCTAACTCTTCTTGTGTGTTCTCATCTGTCTCTGTGTGTCTTTGGTGGCTAGTTTTCATTTTTATCAGCGAGGTTTTAGAATTGTCTTTATGATTTTTCTCGTTGTGACTTTCTGCCCTATTCTGCTTGAGGTTTGTTTGTTTTCAGTCAATCCAGTGTTTTTTCCTTTCAACTTTAGGTAGAACTTATGAAGAGACACCAATGGCTTTTATTGGGTATCTTCTACAAGAGAAACAGTAAATTGTCAGGGTTCTCTGAAGAGGTGGTGGCACCCGACTTTGATCTCTGCATTGACACAGTGACAATTGTTACGAATGGTCCAGGACTTTTGTCACATTTTAGGTCTACAGGCAGAGCTGCATCTGTTCACAGGAAGTGGGTCTGTCTGTGCTGAGCTTACGGAAAGGTGATGGAGGATGCGCTTCTGTTGCCCAGTGACAGTCATATGTGGGTCAGATTCAGGCGTCCTGTGTGTACCGGGGATGTGGGAAAATCTCCTTACAATCTTTGGAGGAAGACATCAATTCTTAGACCCAGTTAAAAGTGGGCACATCCTATGGAAATTCTTTTCATAGGAAAATATTTGGCAGAGAAACCAGCCCTTTCTTCTGTTTCATATTTTTCTCATGAGATTTGTGGATTTATAATTTTCACAGATTTGGATTTATTCTTTGTTCTTTTCTTCCTGTCTCAATTCTTCATTTTTTCTCTTGGCTCCAGTCAAAGATATATTGAAGTAGCTGTCATTCCTTCTAAACCTACTGAACTCTGTTTGCTTTTTGTGCTCAAATTTTTAATCTTTATTTCTCTGGCAGTTTATTCAGGAGAGTTTTTGTTGCTGTTTGTTCAAGTTTGTTCATTTCTTTTTGGGATATTGATTCCTCTCCAGTGAAACCTATCCATCTATCTATTTATCTGTCTGTCATCTATCTATTTCTATCTATCTTTAGAAGTTGGTTTTGAAAAAATTTCCATTTTTTATTATGTTTGTTTCCCTTTTTATGCTTTAATAAGTTGGGTGTGTGTGTGCCTGTATGCACGTATATGAGCATGTGTGCCTTGTATGTGTTATGTAGAGGTTTGTAGAGGGCATTGTGCACCTTCCTCTGTCACTCTTATTTATTGACAGTTTCTCTCCTTGAACCTGGGGCTCTTGGCTGCCCTGTACACCTGCCAGCCTCGCTGATCCTCCTGTCTCTTTCCTCCTTGAAGTAGGGGCTACAGGCACTTATAGGGATGCTTGGCTTGTACATGGGTGCTGAGGTCTGAATTCTGGTCCTCGTGATTATCAAGAAGGCACACTCAACTGCTGATTTTTCTCTCCAGCTCCTGGAGTATTGTTTTAAAGTTATCTATATATTTTTTGACTTTGAGGAGAGAATGTTCTGTTTAATTTAGCTCCTCTTTCTTTAGCACAGGTTGGTTGTGTTTACTATATTAAATTACTTACATATTACTTTCATCATTTCTAAGCTTACATTTAAGATTTGTTGGAGCAGGTCCAGTAAATCCTTTACTGCTCAGTAAACTTCACTATTATACTACCACCACATGAGGACTCTATACAATATCTTCCTGTATATAATCCACACAGTCCTGTGTGAGCTGTGGCAGGCATTCAGCACATTACTTTTTAAAGTTTTACTCCTACATGTGCAAATTCTTTACCAAAGATTTCAGACTCTTTGAAGTCATCTGTGAGGTCCTACTTTTTCACCCTGTAACTTCTAGCTTCATTGGTCTCCTTATCTCGGTCCACATAACTCAGATAACTGGGATTCCTCTCCCATTTAGGTCCTTTATATTTGTGCTGTAGTCCTGAGACTCTCCAGGCAGGGATCTGCAGTGATTTTGAAGCTCATTAATTTGTTTCGTTTCTCTACAGGTAACAGTCTAGGGCTGTTTGCTGCACAGAATCATATTGTATGTCTGCCTGGTCATCAGCTTCTTTTATAGACATGCATTTCTTATAGCAGCTGAACATTTGTTAGCAAAACTGGGTTTAAAAACAACATTTAACAACAAAATTGAGAGAATGATTTTTGAATGTATCTCAATAGAGGAAAAGCAAGTTCTATGTAAATAAGATGGCCAAATGTGCCTTTAGATTTCTCTACCTTTCTTATCTCTACCTCTACACCTGCATCATTCCTTTCTTTAGAAATAGGTTCTACTACTCATTTAATTATTTCTGCAAACACACACACACACACACACACACACACACACACACACACACACACTGTGTATGCAAAGAAAGTGAGAGACTTTGGAGAACCAATTCCTAGATGGGATGTCTTCATTAAGCCGCTTCTTTCAGGGCTTAGGGAGCAATGTGGAGCAGGAGGCAGAAAGATTCTAAGAGCCAGAGGTGACAAATGATTCAAAGGAACAGTGTTTTCCAGACACAGCAGGACTGACACACATACAAACTTCCCCAGACTGTGGCAGCATGCGTAGTGCCTGCGCATCAAGTCAGACGGGGCCCAGGACCGAGGAGGGAAATGGACACAATCTCCCAGCCCTACCCAAGAACTATTTCCAACTGACAGTCACTTGCAAAGGAAAAATTAGTTTCTCCAGTGAAATTTCACTGGATATACAAACCTCATTAGAGGCAGACCCCATTGCCAGCAGTAAGGACATGCCCAACACAAGGCAAACTTAATGGTGCCTTGTAGATTTTATTATTGTTTTATTTTTTGTCTCACATCACTTTGTTTGGACATTGTTTACCATACTGGTCTTCTGCTTGCATATTATGGTTTCTAGTCTTGTGTTTTTATCATTTTTTTGTGTGTATGTGTTTCTTGTGCTTTTTATGTTTTAAATTTATTTTTTGCCTGTTTTCTAAAGAAAGAAAGAAGTCATGGAGTTGGATGTGTGCGGAGGTGGGGAGGATCTGGGAGGAGATGAAAGTGTGATAAGAATATATTGTATGAATTTTTAAATGAAAAATAAAATAAAATTTTTATTTATTTTTATTTTATGTGTATGGGTATTTTGTCTGCATATATATCTGTGCATCACATGTGTATAGTGTCTGTAAAGGTCAGAAGAGGGTACCAGTCCCCAGAACTGGAGTTACAGATGGTTGTGAGCTGCCATGTGGGTGCTGGGAATTGAACCTGGGTCCTCTGGAAGAGCAGCCAGTGCTGTTTACTGCTAAGCCATCTCTCCAGCCCTGTCAACTTAAATAATAACATTATGGCAAACACTCCTGTATTCTCTACCTTGTTTACTAAATAGAATACCGTCGATTTTCTGAAAACTTCCTTCATGTTTTTTTTTTTTTTTAATTTATTTTAATTTATTTTGCAATACAATTCAGTTCTACATATCAGTCACGGATTCCCTTGTTCTCCCCCCTCCCGTCCCCCTCACCTTCCCCCCAACGCCCCCCCCATTCCCATCTCCTCCAGGGCAAAGCCTTCCCCACAGACTGAGGTCAACCTGGTAGACTCAGTCCAGGTAGGTCTAGTACCCTCCTCCCAGGCCAAGCCAAACAATCCTGCATAGGCCCCAGGTTTCAAACAGCCGACTCATGCAATGAGCACAAGATCTGGTCCCACTGCCTGGATGCCTCCCAAACAGATCAAGCCAATCAACTGTCTCACCCATTCGGAGGGCCTGTAAATGAAGACCACATGAGAACAGGAAGAAGCAAAGTGCTAGAGAGGCCCACAGAAATCCACAAAGATACCCACACAACAGACTGCCGGCAATGGTCGAGAGACAGCCCGAACTGACCTACTCTGGTGATGGGATGGCCAAACACCCTAATTGTTGTGCTAGAAACCCCATCCAACTACTGAGGGATCTGGATGCAGAGATCCATGACTAGGCCCTGGGTGGAGCTCTGGGAGTCCAATCAACGAGAATGAGGAGGGTTTATATGAGCGAGAATTGTTGAGACCAAGGTTGGATAAAGCACAGGGACAAATAGCCAAATGAATGGAAACACATGAACTATGAACCAATGGCTGAGGGGTCCACACTGGATCATGTTGTTTTTTATCATAACCTTTTTCCTACCTCTCCAGCACATGTGTTCTGTTGTGACGTAACCACCGTCCTTCCACTATTCCCTCGAGGGATGAATCAGCAATCTGGCTCGCATTTCTTTGTCTTCGCGAGCCTCGTCAATAAAACTGGAATCATGCTGTAAATACTTCTTGCCGCTTGCTTTTTCCTCTATCCCTTAACATTAATATTAATTTTCTGATTAATATTCTGCTTTATTAAGAATGTGTCATACTGTTTCATGAATAGGCACATTTTTTTCTTTTTCTATTTGAAGCAGAGTTGGTTTACGCAGGAAAGGTTTTAACAGAAACTCAAAGTGAGGCATAGGCCTTAAAAGGAGAGGGAGGACTTTAAAAAAAAAAAAAGTTACAGTTGTTTCTTCGCCAAATCTCCACTCTCTTTTTCTCACACAAGCAAAGCTTCCGGAGGCACTGGGAGGGAGTTTATAGCTACAACGACCACTTCTTACTGACTTCCTACAAGTCTCACTCTGCGTCATGGTGCTCAACTTACGTCAACGTTTTTTGGGAAACTCGATCTAGAGGTGGAACCGAGCAAGGATCTTGGTTGTTAATAGTTTGCCTCAGAGGGGTGGGGTAGAGGTAAGGAGAGCCACCGTGAAGCTTGCCCAGGACATTGGTGACTTTGTGATGGTGGAAAGCATAAGATTCCTGATCTTCAGTTTGCTCCTTTCTGTAACGGAGGCATCAAGCACCGGGCACGGGCAGCCACGAGAGCACCACAGAGTGTTGCAGCAGACAGCATGAGAAAACAGGTGGCACGTGCTAACTGCTGCATGCAAGGGTGCTGCCATCCTCACGACTGTGGATCTGTGAGTGGCAGATAGGCTTTGGAGGAGGGAGAGGTTTCTAGAATGCTCTGTCTTCTTTTCCTCATTATCGTCTTACGACACGTCATTGCTGGGCTGCCTTCTTTCTTTCTGTCCACAGCAGGAGGTCACAGGGGGCAACTTCTACTCATATAGAATACCCTAAAATTAGAAAGAAAGCAAGCAGCTCTTAACATTGTCTAAGGTTTTGCTGAATGAATTTTAGCCTAGCATCAACTAGCCTTAGGGTGTCTTTCAGTCTGCGATACGGCCAGCCAAAATTTAATGGGAAAGAACACTTTCCTAAGGAGAGGGTCAAAGTTTCCCACAAAATCTTGGAGACATCTGTGTCCTAGGAAAGGCTGGGGACTACTGTTCCCAAGAAGAGAGCCAGTGCTGCAATGTGACTCTCCTTACCTCCTTGGTCCACATTCCTTTCCCGAGCAACGCCTTGGCATTTTTTGCTTTTTTCACCATATAGATGATAAGTAGCTGTGTATCTGGTAGAAATACACACAGCCTGTAAGAAAAGAGAGGATATTGCATTGGTCTTCTGGAGGCAGATGTGTTAGAATATTAATTTTAATCAGTGTAATTGAGAATGATAGAACTTAGAATGACTCATCTTCCCCATGGTTAGACTTCTTAACCTGGCTTAAATAGTTGACAATTCTAAGACTTAGTTGTTTTCCTTTTGGCTGGAACTATCAATAAACCCAAAGGAAAAGAAGAGAGGCATCTAGTAGAGGTTTTCTAAGCCTTTCAGGAAACATGGTATTGTTTCTTTAATGATATACATGTTAGTCTACCAGAATGATGATGTTGTAGACATTAAGAGAATGGGAATCGAAAGAGAATTCCTTTTAAAAGGAATTAAATTTAAAAAGGAATATATCACTGTGTCCCCAGAGCAGGGCTGCAAGTCCACAGTGCTACCTGGTGTCCCCTTAGCACTGTTCCAGACAAGGCAAGATTCTCATGGAGAGACTCACTGAGCACAGGAAGCATTATGAAAGACAACTTCTGAAACGTCTGAAGGAACAAACCATGCCAAGCAGACAGGCACCTGGCTTCAGCTGACACCCTCGCTTGCTCTCTCTGGAAACAGAATGGAATGGTACCTGACCTACTAAGATATTTTTCTAGAAATCTGTGGCATAATACATATTGGAAAAAAAACCATCCCTGGACTACAAAATAACAATTTTTCCTGAGTATACGAACAACTTGGGAAACAGTTGGGAAAATGTTGAAAAGAGGAAAGCAAAAGCCACCTTAGCCTCATCATTAAGGACAGTCCCAACTCTGCTGTTTGTCCTCCTTATGTGCATCTCCTCCTCTTCCTATAGTTATCTCTAAACTGTGGCTTTGGCCATACTTTATCAATAGAAGTTTTATCCTGTAATTTTCATGCACCATTGTATCATGAAGTGCTTCCCCAATATCTAAAGGAAAACTTGCAAAAGCATCACATATAATGATCACGGAGTTGCCATTACATGGCTGTACCTTGATCCCTTGTTGATTTAAACTTGACCCTGTGCCTGGACATGCTCATCCATGGATGTTCTAAATAGTCCTGTGATGAACATCTGCAGACATAAATCTTCGTTCACACCTCTTATTACTTCCTTGGGGTAGATAACGAAAAGTTGAGCTACTCAGGCAAGAGGGATGACCTTTTCCAAACCTCTTGATATCTACTGTCAGATCCAGAGACATTTTAAATATGAGGAAAAGGTCAATAGAAAAGACTCCCCTCCAACTTCCTGCATAAAGCCGACTTACTGAAATTGCTGATCCAAACCAGATTTTTAAAATAACCTTAACACATTTGAAATTTAATAATTACTAAAATAACCCTACTTCCGTGGATAGACATTAAGAGAATGAGATATTAAGAAAATCCATTCAAAAAGCAATTATTGGGTATCTACAGTAGGTTGGTTAAAGAGGGTGGTTGAAAACAAACAGATGACAGGAAAACATAATGCCCTCGATCCTGATGTGTTTTAATGTTTTAACTGCATTGAAACTTTGGGATCCAGCCACCAGTTACACCCTCATTTTGAAGAAGTTGTATATATATCTCATTTTTCCTCTCACTATATTATTTTCCTACTGTGGCATACTTCAATAAAAGGCATTGGGAAAAAAAAGTAAAATTGGCCTTGTTTTTTCAGAGAAACAAGCCAGCCAACCCCTCTCATGTCGCCTTCTCTTTAACCGAAGGACCGAAGTTCTTCAAGATGGACCACTGCATTACCAGGGGGCATTTGCTTTGACTTCTATGGTTGGTTGAGCAGCATAGTGAGCAATCCTCTCATCCTCCCGTGACCCCTAGCCTCCTCTCAGCTCCCAATGCCCTCATCCTCCTGTGCCCCCAGCTCCTCTCAGCTCCCCTTTCTTCCTGTCTAAGGGGTGTCTATTACTAATGTCCTGTCTATCACTTGGGTGGAAATGGGGGTGGTTATACAGGTAGACATGTCTACCACCACTTCACACCAGTGTGATAGCTGTTGAACAACAAGCTGGACTTCTTTTCATCAACTCTAGACACAATCTATATTTAGCAAGGTTTGTGTCTTCCTATTGTTACTGTCTAAGGCTAAGAACGCCAAAGACAAAACAAGGAGCAGCCTGAAATACAGTTTCCAGAAGTGATTAAAAATATTTAGCATGCACGGAAACTCAGGGCAAGGGCCAAGGAAGAGATGTTCAGATAAAGTCAGCCTCAGTCCTTGAGCTCAGACAGCCATCCAGTCTGTGAGACCCAGTGTCCACTTTTATGTATTTTTAGTTGCTTATCCATGGAGAAAGCAGGCATGTGTTTTATATATTTTACATTTTCATGTTTATTTTGCTTTGCTATAATCCTAGTTTTATTGAATATGAAAGAACTCTTTTCCCCCAGAAGTACAAAATTGTTTGAATAAGAACCTATTTTTCAATATGTAGGCAATTACTTGAGAAACTGGTGGAACTAATAAGTCACCAACAAAAATGAATTCCATTGTTCTTTTTTGTTTTATTTTCTTTTTTTAAACTTTCTTTTTATTTACTCTTTGTGTCTTTCACACCATGCATCTCGATCCCATTCATTTCTCTGTCCCTTCATATTCACCCTCTGCCATTGCAGCTCCAACCCCCAAATAGAATAAAATTTAAGAAAAAGAAAAAGGAAAAATCTTGTCATGGAAGCTGCAGTGTGACACAGTGAGTCACGCAGTAAACCCTTTTGTCCATATATCTTTACTTGGAAGTGTTCATTGCAAAGAGTCATTGGTTTGGTTTGAGGCCTCTGATTTCTGCTACACTATTGATGCGGGACCCTCACTGGAGCTCTTCTTGGATATCCTGTTGTTGTCCTGTGTCATGGAGATCTTGCAGCTTTGGGTCCACAGGACTGTCCCCTTCTAGTGCTCCCACAGATCATAGATGGGGTGGATGTTGGGTTGGGTCAACTTATAACCCTGGTTCATGGCCTGGGTAGTTGCAGGGCTTGTCAGCCCGCCCATTCTCCCCTGTGTCTCTTTCCCATACTACACCAAACATTTACTCACCATAGTAGTGCCCGTCTACCTGATGTTCGGTGGGCCCGTGTTTTCTCCTCGGATCCCAAGGTGGACCACTCCAGCCTTTGTGTGGGTCTCTTTGTCCTGCTCAATCCATCATGGTGCTGGGCAGGACCATGCTTCCTCATCATAAAGAGATCATAATAGTCCTCAACGTTGCTGGGAGGGCTCCTAGTTGGTGTGGAAATGTTGCTAGAGTTCTCTCTGAGGCTAGAGCTAGAAAGCTCCGGATGCCTTAGGTTGAGATCTCCGGCCCCAGCTGCATGGCATGGGGCATCGATGTTGTTGGAGTCCCTTGATTCCAGTGTTCTTAAAAAACTAATAGCATCCCTAGGAGTTTCACAGAAATGACCCCATTTTTGTGTCATTCCCTATAGAAGCCATTTGATCCCACTTTGGGGTGGACTGGGGTTAGATTATTTTTAATAAGAGAACATCTATACATTTTCCCTGGGAAAGTGAGCAAGAGTGAATATTAGCAGAAATCAGTAAAGATCTCAAAAGTCATTACCCTGCTTTAATTATTTTCTTCAAATAAAATTTCCTTGTAAGGATCCACTGTGAAAGGCTATTGTTTCCAAGGAGTTTAATGAGTGGGCATTTGTATATCTCCATCTCTCAATGTATAATTCGAGCATCATTTGTAGGCCTTGTTGGAAATCAATATGATAGGGAAATTCAAGTTTGGAATCGTAATAGTTTAGAAGAAGCACCATTGCTGAACACAGAATCGTTTTCAGAAGTAACCTTCTAGAGGCAGAAGGTTACTTGCCCTGTTCAATCTCTGTCAAGTTCATTCTAGCTCTGGGTTCTAGTACCATGACGTGACCACTCCTTGCTTGAGCCTGTGGGCCATACTCCCCAGTTTTATGACTGACTATCTATGAAGTGACAGAGAAGACAGAATGAGATTACAGTGTGAAGTGCTACAATGTTGCAACTAACTGACACCTGTTAACTGGTCCTGAGACAGGACAAATACAAAATGAACTTCTTCCAGGGTTAGTGGAATGGGTCTCCATAGATGGGACCAATTCATTTGTCCTCTGCATATGTGTTTTCTTCTTTAAGCTTGTGAAAATGAGAACCACGCAGGCACACATTTCTGGTTTCCTTTCTCTGGTGCATAGACATTTTTACCCATGTTAGGTTGGAAAGTTTCTGTTCTCTTTCATGATGTTTTCCTTTTATCTGTCCAGTGATAATCCTTTCCTGTGCTCTGACTATGATATCATATCCAAAATATGTCAGTACTTTATCTTTTGGGCATGAAATCAGTGTGACCAGCCTGGAGTTTCTGAAATCAAAACATAGACTTTATAAAATCATACTAAAGGTTTGGTATGAGACGTGCTAGATAAGGTACGGCAAGCCGGGCAAGCACAAACCACTCTGTTGCTTGGATGATGGCCAAGTTCCTGCATTTTCTGACATTGGAGTTTTTTTGATGGTGTTCAAATGTTATGTTCCAATGCTGTCATTGTCCTCCATCTGGAGACTCTGGGTTACACCTCTCTCTGGCCCTTAGGGATCCCTCTACATGCTTGTAACTAAGCTTTTGCTTGTTTGGTCATTTTAGGATGAAGACGTACTGGATTTTATAAATAGAAGAGTGAAAAATCTTTTCCTGGACTATGTATGCTTCCTGTCTCCTTCACTGTCAGTTCCACTGTGTCTGCAGTAATATGCTCATCTCTGCCCAAGACCTTCCCCATAGTATTTAACATTCCTCCTTCGTGGTCTCTGCACAGTTCACCATCACCTGCTGCGTGACAACCTCCACAGCGTTTATGTCCTCATGTTACCTGAACCATTATCTATTTTTTCTCTTTCAAACCAGTTATTTTAATCATGTAAATATGTTTTTATTTTAGCTTATGTCAAGATTAAAGGTTACAAATGCCCCAGCAGACACATCTATACCACAAATCCTGCATCTATGTCTCAGAGAACATCACAGATGACAGTCCAGAAAGACTGTTTATGAGTCAGAACAGCAGGAAGTCTGCTGTGAGACTGTCTCTCCTAGTGCAGAAATACGACTAAAACAATGACTCTATCAATGAACATGTTTATGTGGAAGGAGTAAAATTTCACAGAGTCCTACCTCTAGGCAAAGAACTATAGGCAACCAATGACTGTGGGAAGGGAGAGTTAGCCCCTCGCAGGAACTGATTGTCTTTGTTGGTTGTCCAGCACAGAGTGGTCAGCCCTGAAACTCAACAGGCTGTACTTACATATTTAGTAAAACACACACACACACACACACACACACACACACACACACACACACACACCAATAATCATCAAAGAAAATGAAGTTGTTAACTTGAAAGTTGTGGAGGGACCTGGGAGGAACTGGAGAGAGGAAAGAGAAGAAGGATAAAGTGATGTAATTCTATTTCAATTAAGATACAAAGAATTATGGATTTCTGCAAAGACAAACTAAAACAAAAAAACTATATGTGTGGTGTTCTTGTGTGTGTGTGTGTGCGCGAGCGCGCGCGTGCTCGTGCGTGTGATTGTGTGTATGTGTCACAATGTATGTACCACAGTCAGAGGACAACTTATGGGAGTTTGTGACGCTGGGCAAATTACCAAAGAGTATGGTATTCTTCTATCATATGGGTCCGAGGGATCCAACTTGGGTTATCAGGCTTGCTGGCAAGCACCTTTAGTGGTTAGGTAGTGCAGAGTGAAGACTATGGCCTCGGGGCAGAAAATACGTCTTTTGCAGGAAAAAGAAAAGCTCAAAGCCCAAAATGGGTGATGTCAGATTCGGGGAACGAGGACCAGACAGGAGATGAGAGCAAAAGCAACAGAAAGCAGGACAGTGAGCATGGGGTTGGGGCAGAGCTGTGGAGCGGAAGACCGCATTTGTGTGGAAAAGAAAGTGGGAAAGAAGGGGATGCGGGAGTCAGGGCTTCAGAAGCTAATGCTGGCATAAGGTGAGAGGCACCGCATACTGAGAGGCTACAAATGAAAACAGAGCTTTGGAAACTCTGTTTCCAAAAGAAGAAATGATTGGCACTGGCTCCAGCTTTAAAAAGAGGCTATGGATAGGCAGTGCAGGATGTCCTAGAACAGAACCAGAGGGACCAGGAAGGCACCCGAAATCAGCAGGGCAGCACCACAGGTGGTGTGGGAGGGGAACGATGTCTTCTTGTGGAATGCTCTTGAGTCTCTGCCTTAAGCATTGGCACAGAAATCTAACTGCCACTCTCCCCCTTGGCAGAGGAAGGAGAGGGAGAGGGAGAGGGAGAGAGGGGGAGAAAGAGAGAATCTACAGATCATTCTTCAAAATGCAATTAAACGTTTGATTCAGACGAAGCAATTGGGATACCATGCGGGCAGTCTCTGGCAGGCAGGGGTGGTGGTTTTCAAGGGGGTTGGGCACAAAGGAATATCCTGGAACACTTGTGATAACCGTGGCTGGGTTATCCGAGGGCGATTCTCAACCTGTGGGGTTGAAGGGTCACCTATCAGATATCCTGCAGATCAGATATTTATATTCTGATTCATAACAGTAACAAAATTAGTTATGAAGTAGCAACAAAAATAATTTTATGTTTGGGGGTCACCACCACACGAGGAACTATATTAAAGGGTCGCAGCATTAGGAAGGCTGAGAACCACTGCCCTAGAGTTTCTGACTCAGTAGGTCTGGGCCAGGCCCCCAAGACTTGCATTTCTAAAAACTCCTAATGTGTGTGTTTCTCTATGTTTGTGCCTGTGTGTGGTCTCTCATGCGTGTGTGTGTGTGTGTGTGTGTGTGTGTGTGTGTGTGTGTGTGTGTGGTTTTTTTTCTGTTTCTGCCTGTGTATGGTTTCTCTCTCTCTCTCTCTCTCTCTCTCTCTCTCTCTCTCTCTCTCTCTCTCTCTCTCTCTCTCGTGTGTGTGTGTGTGTGTGTGTGTGTGTGTGTGTGTGTGTGTGTCGGTTTATGTGGGAATATGTATGTGCTTGTGGGTCAGCTTGCTGTAGATGATAATGAGATCCACTCTTTGGGAAACTCTTGCCTAGGAAAAACTGGTCCCTTTAGAGATTGATCAAAGTGGTCTTTAGTTCCTTTAGAACGATAAATCATGACAATATAAAATGAGGTAAGTGAGCATGCTCTTTTAATTCTAAGCTTACAGACCAATATAAAACTTTAAACATGAAAGGAAAACGTTTGAAAATGCCATCGATTCTCGTCAGCACGACTCGTTCAATGAAGAAAAACCTCAAAAGTTCAGGTAGGGCTCCCTTCTTGGTTTTGTGCTTCCCGTAGAGTCTTACTTTTGTTTTCTTTTGATCCACTCTAATTTCCTGTTTCTTCTACAGGAGTTTCTCAGTGGTGTGAGGGAAGGGGAGGGAAGAAGAGAGCCAGGAGATGTCTTTCCCAGCCTTGGACCCAGGGAGCCTTCAGAAGGATGGGGTGTCCATGACTCTGCCATGCGAGTGGGACAGCCACATTGGAGGAAGAGGTCGGGCAGGCTGAGCTTGCGGTCACACTGGGGAAATCTTCATCACTCTGCTCATCGTGGAGGCTCTGACTGTTCCCCTGGACTTCATCTGAGTCTGGAACACAAAGAGAACACAGCGGGGAAGGATGGGATACATGCTGGTGCTCAAATCCCTCCAAAGCCTGGAATTGACTGTATTACACATGACTATCTCCTGGAGCATTTCTTAGGATAAGTCTGTGTACTATGGGTTCCCTGACAGAGGCTGGAAGAGTGATTAGAAGCCTTTAAACATCAGCAAACATTTCACATTTCCCACGATCAGACTGGGAAAGGGTGTTTTTGCTCTTGAAAAGGAGTCTGGAAATCAGAGCCATGATTCAGAGTTGTTTAAGTGTGGAAAGGGAAACAGTCTAATCAGTAACTAACGAAGGCAAACAGAGAGGTTGGTGGGTATTGGTGTCCATCAGTGGCCTGTGTGTGTTCGCTGTTGGTGTTCACATCTGACATTTCCTCTGGAAGAAAAAGGCTGAAGGAGGTCAGTGGGGCCAGTCAGAACCAAAGACTGATGTTCAAGGCGGAACTCCCAGATAGAACACAGGGTAGGTATTCCGTCAGCTTTAAACCAAGTCTGGAAGCTGCATCTTGCTCTTGCCAACATTTGATCTCTAAGGGGAAACACAAAACCACAAGTGATATTTATGAATTTGGGATGCTCTTAAGAATCTAGATCCACAATTTTAGAAGAGGAAAGAAAAATCAAGGCTGGTATTGACAGAAAACTAAAGGTCTCTTTTTTTTTTCTTTTAACTACAATCAGCGGCTACTGTCTGTTGGCCCCAGGACGTAACAGTTGCATAGCTCACAGGCCACCTTTGGATTAGCTATGCCACCTTCAACACGGCTCTGATTAACAATTATATCTGTTGAGGGAAATACCAATCTAAATGCCAAGTGCTTTCATTATGAAGGGATTGTTTAATATTTCATACTCCGAACCAAACCACACACCAGGATTGACTGTGTCAGCGTGTTTTGCACAGAAGACACACGTTGAGCAGTAGACTGCTTAATTATGTGATTATTTGTCTTTAAGGAGACTATACAAACATGAATAGGAGCTGCTAAGAGAGGTATATTGCTTTTCTGCTATCCTTAATCTATGTCTATAGGCATTACAAGTTACAAGTTGGCTTTTAAAACAAATATCTAAAATGTAAGTTACTTTTAGTGCCGGCTGGGCATTTGGGTGATAAGGGGTCCTTGAGCAGAAAAATGGACACTTTCTATGGGTGGCATTCTGACTTAATGCTATTTCCTTCCCCTTTCTCTGGCTGGTAGTAATCATTCTGTGTAGAAGTTGGAGGTGGGGAAACAGGGTGCTAACTTCTTAATTAACCAGGGTAGGTTTACCACTTTGGTCATTGAATCACCAAGTATAATGATAGAAAGCATGGCTACTTTGCAATAAGTTGAAATTCTGGGAGATATGAAGGTTCTCGGTGTCACACTGCGGAGGAGATGTTATGAGTGCAGCAGAAAGTTCAAAAGCACCAGTGAAGTTCAAACCAGCTTAGAAGTTGGGTTCTGTGGTCTCAGTTTACAAGGCAGCGGATGATGTGCAGCTGGGTGTTGAGAATCCTCCTTCCAGTTCCAGCCGGACAAGACACCTTTGTATCAATGGCTTGACATTTTGGAGTCTGTGGTCAGACTTTGAGGCAGCTTCAGAGCACAGAAAGAGAGAGATGGGACACTGGACAACTGTCTAAAGGGGACAGTGGAGTGAAGAGGTTCCAACTGGGTTCTTAACCCAGAAGACAAGGAACCTCGTTTCTGCTTCTGAGGACTTCTAATGACCTTGAATGTCATGTTCAGTGTTAGTTTCTTTTCTTTTCTTTCTTTTTTTGAGACAGGGTTTCTCTGTGTAGCTTTGGTGCCTGTCCTGGATCTTGCTCTGTAGACCAGGCTGGCCTTGAACTCAGAGATCTGCCAGGCTCTGCCTTCTGAGTGCTGGGATTAAAGGCATGCGCCACCACTGCCTGGCTCAGTTTCTAAAGCTGACCCTCCACTACTCATCCTGTTCTTCATGGCCTGATAGCAATCTCTGTGTGTGTGTGTGTGTGTGTGTGTGTGTGTGTGTGTGTGTGTATGTGTGTGCGCGCGTGTGAGCCTATGCAAGAGTGCTTTTAGATGGCAGATTCACCAAGTGAACTCTATATCCTGTTATCCTGTTTACAAATTCAGCTATTTTGGAGGAGAAAAACTTGCCAAGGAAGAGGAAACTCTCCTCACAAAATTGAAAACACTTTTACGATCTAAAGATGAGCACCAGAGACACTAGAATAATTCATTTCGTGAAGATTGCCAGGAATCCTTGCTCTGGAATTCCCCTGCCTGTGCTTACATCATGCCTACGTGAGGCATCATGGTCAGAGAGAACAGATTGACATTTGCTCCTCTCGAACTCTGCTGCCTGGTTTCCGAGAGATTTGTCTTGATTTATTTATTTGTTTGTCTATTTGCCTCTCTTGGCTGTGAGTGGCTGCAACACATGGTAAATCTTTAACTTCAAGTGTCCTTCTGTGGTGACCAACTAAAATATTAGCAAAATAAATGTTTTATGGGAAAATGTTGGCAGGAGCCCCAACAGAAACAGGTGGTATTGGGTTATTTCAATATAATGTAATGATACAGCCAGGTTTCCATCTGGGCAGCATGTGGTTGGGACTGCTCAGAGAGTATCAAAGCACATGAGTATGCACTGGGGAAGCCCGTGGCGTACAAGTGTGCAGCTAGATGGCTACTTTAGGAAATAATAGTCTGGGTTTGGGGTCCTCTGGGTTAAATATTTTGACTGTCAAAATCTGAATTTCTTCATAAAATATTAAAAGGCAAAGCAAACCCCTGACATGCAATACTGAGCGGCATAATTACCAGGCAGTTCCTGGAAGCCGTAGAGAATGTGCATAAAGCAAGGCATTGATTATAAAAGAGTTCATTACCCTTGGAAGTGAAGACAAGCTTTAGCGGGAGCCTTAGAGCAGAGTGGCTTTACCATCAAGGCTTACTATACTGTGAAAAAGGTTCAGCCTTGTCAATAGGAGTACAATTAGGAAATAGGAGAGACTGGAAGCAGCTGATTGCTGAAGGCCTGGCTGTCATCCAAAGCTAAAGAGATGAACCCTTGATTTGTCACGAGGGACGTGTCTCTCCCCCATTCCATAACATTCCTGCTTCAGGCACTTTGAAACACATGGAGTTAGGAACACACGGAACATTTGGTTTTGTACTCAGCTTTCCTCACTGTACATTCATGCTAAGCCAGATCATAAACTCTTGGCTCAGCAACTCCCTATACGTATCCCAGAGAGGAGCATCAGACTATGGTTGTGTGCAGAGGCAGAGATACCTCCCTCCCTGGCTCTCTCAACTCCAGCCAGAGGAAGAAGGCTGGAATATACACAGTGGGAGTAAGCAATTTGGAAGTGGCTTATAATCTCCTGTTGATTAGAAGATGAAGGAAGTCATGGGTACCATCTGCCAAAATGAAGGAGCCACTTGGACCCCAGAGTAATTGGCTGGGAAGGCTTGGCTTCCAGAGGATTCTTTGCAGCCATTAATGCAACAGATACAGAGATGCTGAAAACAAAGCCCTATGTATGGATCTAACAGTCAATATTTAAAAATGGTGGACAGTATAAGCTCAGGAAAAGGACATAAGGAAATCAAAGCACTTAGTTATAACGTCCTAACACTATGGTACCAGAGGGCCATGCTCTCATGCTCCTGCTGGTTGCCCAAGGAGTGGGCGTTCCTGCAGCATCTCCCTCCTCTACACGAGAGGATCTGGTGTGATGAAAGGGCTGGATGCTCCAAGTCCAATCCTTTCCTTGCACTCTCATGGAGCTGAGTTGACACCAAAAAGAACACAGTGCCATGGAGGAAAGGCAAGGGAGCAAGGACTCTGGGTTATGTGGGGAGGTGCTTTTCTTCATCTGGACAGATCTGTGTCAAAGAATCATGGCATGTCTCAGTTCCTACAATGCATTGGGGTGACTGTTTGCATCATAAGACTTAGGCTTCTGAAGGGTTGAAAGAGGTAGTAGTGGCACGTACAGTTTTCTCAGATAAGAAGTTTACCATCTCATGAAAGAAGACAGACATTCAGAGAAGAATGGGAACGTGTGCTACCCAAGGAAATAGACTTACTGATTTTATTCCCATAGCATATGGTTCATAGTAGATGCTGAACCTAGCAGGCTGGAAGAGAGCTGACAGGGATTTACAGGCATCTGACTGGCTTAGAAGTTATGCCTAACTCCAAATACTGACTTTTTCCTATTACACACCAAGTTCCCTCTGATCCACTCAGTGCTGAGGAAATAGAATGTGATTTAAGAGTGAGGTGCAGAACTCATAACAGAGATCCAAATTCATGCCTCAGATGTAACTGTTTGACTTTTCAGCCAGGCAGAGCTTTCTGGTTGTCAGAAATCATCTGAATTTGGGGCACAGCTGAATTAACTGCACACCTATTGAAAACTCATATATTACTCAGAATTCCTTTACCTCCCCTTTCTCCTGAACTACAAACTGTGGAGGCCTTCAACCACAGTCACTTTGCAACTGCTACGATACCAGTCTGGGTCATTCACAGAGAAAGATATTTATTCAGCTCATGATACTTGAGGTTGGTAAACCCAGGGACGCAGCAATCGCTCATGACGAGAGCCTTTGCGCTGCATCGTAACGAGGCACAAGGACAAAGGGCGAACTGAAATAGAGAAGGGCCAGCCGGCTGGCACAGCGACCTGCTCTCTAAACAGCGGGCACACCCCTGTGATCACACATCTGCCTTCCATGCGGGCTGTGTCTTCAGGACCCAGGAACCCTCCGTAGGCCCCATCTCTCAATAGGGCTGCTCTGAGGAGAGCTGTCCCAACACATGAGTCAAGGGGTCCGTTCAAACCATAGCAGCTTCCTAGTGCAATACCAGCCTTCCCTGTCAGGAAAAACATCATGAGCACGGGGGGAAGCAGACTTTTCTGAGTTAGGGAGGAGGCTGGAGCACAGAGTGTGCTTTTCAGGCAGGAAGAGCAGCGATGAGGTCGTGGATTTTGCTCTTCCCTGCCGCATCATGGTGTAAGGTGGGAGGGGAGAGAGAGGGAGGCTGGGAGCGCTGTGGAGAAAGATCATGTAGAGCACATTTCAAGATTTATGTACAACGTGTTAAAATGGATAATGTCAAGCAAATTGTCAAGAGTGTGAATTTCACAAGGGCCAAAGCTTGAATCATCCCTGCTTTCAGGAACCCCTCAAAAATGATAATGCTGGCAATGAGATATCATTTAAGTAAGATGGCTAAGTTGAGGCCAAATGCTGAAAAGATTGGATGATTTGTGACATAGTAGCAAGTCATTTATTGTGTCAAAAATGAAATTTGTGACAGAACTTGATGAAAACTAGCTTACGGATTTATCATTTTTACAGGATGGTTTTCTGCAGGGTCACGAAAACTTGTGTGCATGTATTTCAAAGATAAGAAGTTTGAAAGATACAAAATATGATGGGAGAAAACAGCTTGACTTCAGAGCTGGAGAGATGACTCAGCAGTTAAGTGCACTGGCTGCTCTTATGAAGGACTGAGGTTCAATTCCCAGAACCCACATGGCTGGTCACCATGGTCTGTCACTCCAGTTCCATGGATTCAGCACCCTCTTCTGACCTCCATAGGAACCAGGCATGCACATGGTGCACAGACATACACGCAGGCAAACACCCATACACATTAAACAAACAAACAAGTTTGGTTTCAATGCTGAGAAAATAATGTAGCTAAATCCTGGGGTCTCAACATTAATGAACAGTGGAAGCTTTGGAAACTGATGCCCTAGTTTAGAGACTTAAAAGGTCTGCTTAAGCTCATTTTATTTTTCAAGTTCTAGCCTCCCCAGTTAGTCTATAGTAGAACTAAAGCTAAAGCCATCAGACTTGCCAGGTTTAAAAACGTTTAGTAAATTTAACTACTCTTTTAAGCGAGTTAACCAAGCTTCTTCAAGGTCAAGTTAAGGCAAACACTTTTGTGCTGCTTGACATGTTGGGCAATCACATTCCTAAGAACAGAGATGAACATGTAGCCTACATTTTTGATTTGATGTGAGTGTTTTAAAACAGACTTCAAGATGAAGGGGAAAGAAATCAGCATTTTGGTACATATGAAGCATCACTTCAGTTGATACAAACATTACCTGCCCATTTGCAAATAGAGTGTATACAGCTACAAGCCAACACCTAATGTGAAACACTGACTGTGTTATTTCTGTAAGTCCTCTGCTTCAGAGACAAATATCCCTAGCCTGGTGGTCATGCTTTACTTATGTGCTGTGGATATCGCTCTGTATAAATAAACACTGATTGGCGAGTGGCTAGGCAGGAAGTATAGGCGGGACTAACAGAGAGGAGAAAAGAGGAAACAGGAAGGCAGAGGAGGGACTGCCTGGAGCTGCTGCCAGGACAAGGAAGATGTAAAGTACTGGTAAGTCACGAGCCACGTGGCAAAGTATAGATTAATAAAAATGGGCTAAATATAAGAGTAAGAGCTAGACAATGATAGGCCTGAGCTAATAGCCAAGCAGTTTAAATAATGTAAGAGTCTGTGTGTTTATTTTATAAGTGGGCTCCGGGACTGGTGGGACTTGGTGGGAGCTGGAGAGAAATTCTCCAGCAACACTCATGGCTTCTTTTCTTGGCAGCATCCACATGTGTGAACAACTCTTTTCAAGAATGAAGTACACAAACAGTGACAGTTAACCCAAAATATCTGGTGAGCACCGTGCGAACTCACCAAGACTCACAGCTACCTCCATAAAAGCAGATACAAATGCTTGAGTTTTAAAATATGTTATCAAATGTCCTGGCTGCTTTACATTGTACTCTTTTTTTCTTTTATGCAAAATAATATGTTAAAAATCAATGAAATTTCATTACTCATATGTATTTGTTCTTATTGTCACAAACTTGCTACATGCTCTATGGTTCTAAAAGACTAGACAGGACAGTCCATAATTAGGATTCTTAGGTTAGGACTGTTTGGCTTATCTGGTGGCAGAAACCACAAAAATTATTACATGCACAATTTTATTCTTTTGTACTTCTCTCTCTCTCTCTCTCTCTCATCAGATTTCATTAGTGTTTGTGAATCTAACGTATTGTTTAAGGCAATTCTTTGTTCACTGTGGCCCAAAGGAGCCAACAGTTTGGACACCCCCATCTACATGGTCTGACTGAAAACCATCTAAGCTGTTCCTTACTGATTTGACAACAAATCAGACTCATGATAATTTACAAATGAGAAAATTGATGCTTACATGGTTAAAAGGCCTACGGTCATGGAGGTACAAAGGATAGGACTACCTGACTCTAAATCCTCCAAGGCTTTTGACCCTTACACCAAAATTACATCCCCCACTATCAATAAGAAAGTTGTGATTTCATATCACATTGGTAGTTAAAGCTGTGGATGTTGGTTAACTACTTAAGAAAAGTCAGAGGATTCTCTCTTGACAAAGTCGATTTCACACGGGTTGAACGCAGTTTATCAGCAGCAAAACACAAGCCAGTCAATATGAAGGAAGAAGATGTTAGTGAAGCTAAGAAGTGATAACAAGACAGAGAAAGGCTTGATCAAAAGAATAAAGATAGGAGGAGAGGATGATTTACTTACAAAATACCTCCAAAGTTTAAGTATGCCAACATATCAGCAAAGTTAAAAGACAAATTACCATGAAAAAAAAAACCCACACATAATCTTTATGGCAGTTTAAGGTGAAAGCCCTCAATGTGCATCACAATCTTATTAGTCTAAGAAACAAAGCTCTAATAGTCACAAAACTCACAAAGAATGAACACAAGTGGGCAAATAAATAAAATAGGTTCAACTTCAGCAGCCATAAAATAAATTTAATTAAAGTCTTCCTTGTGTAGTAATTGGGCAGAGAGGAGAACGAAATGCTAGAGTTGATAAAAACATGGAGATAAAGACTGAGCACACACTGGAATGTTGTCTTAGATTAATGTGGAGTGTGGTTGTAACAACTCATCTGTAGGACAGTTTGCCAACTTTGTCCCATAAAACGTTAACCTTAGCAATGCCCTTCCTACCTTTGAGGATAGGCATTGAAGCAATGACTGCAACATAAATAATTAAAAAAGAAGATTTGCTAAAATTGTAAACATTTAATGTAATATCATGTAACTATTCTGGATAATTTTGAAGAGGTAAATTTAATGGTGTGATAAATGCTCCATATATATTCCTTAGTAAAAAGAGGGCTAAAAAGTGGTATCTTTTTCTAAAAATTGTATGCATATTTAAAGTGACTGGGGGAAAATGCTGTAATGGTAATAAGGTATGAGCTGAGTTCTCTGACTGAGACAGAGAATTTGTAATCAGACTGAAATGTTGTTATAAAGTGGACTAACTGTTCTTGAGTATGCTGTATGTACATGTGTGTGCACAGGGGTGTGCTATGTGGGTGCAGAGGCCAGAGGAAGACACTGGGTGTCCTGTTCTACCACTCTCTGCATTAGTCCCCCATCATCTCTCACCAAACCCAGAGCGAGGCTGGCAGCAAGCAAGGCCTAGTGATCCTCCTGTCTCAGCTCCCATTCCCTACTTGGTGCAGGGGTCGCAGGTGTGAATCTATGCCCAAGCTCGCATTTCCTACCTGGTGCTGGAGCTGCAGGTGTGAATCTATGCCCAAGCTCCCATTCCCTATCCTGGTGCTGGGAGTGCAGGTGTGAATCTATGCGGAACTTTTTATATGGCTCCTGGAGAACTGAACCCAGGTCCCTATACTTGCTCAGCTACTGACTTATCTCCTTAGCCCCTGCTCACTTTTTGTATGACTTATTAGGACATGGTACATTTGTGTGAGAGGAGGAAGGCTAATGATTAAGTGCAAACATCTATCATTAGAAAGAATTGCTTCCACATCTAATTATATTACTGCTATAGTATTGTGTTTATTATCACAGTTCTGGATGATCTGGACATGCTGTTGGGAACAGAAAGCTTCATACAGGGAAAATGCTGCTTTGAAATTTCCATGTGAATGGAGGGAATTGTTAATTTTCCAGTGAGTGAATATGAAGAACGAGACACTGGGTGTGGCAGTGCACAAACATAATCCCAGACTTTAGGAGGTGGAAGTGAGAGGGCAGAGAGCTGAAGGCCCGGCGGCAAGTCAAAATCACCACCAACAGAACCGAGGCACTTTTAAAAGAGATGTGAACCCACCCTGGAGTGAGCAGAGCCCTGGAGGCAGAAACTACTTTCCTAATGAGTACATCATCTTACAACTGTTAAAAAAAAAAAATCAAGTTTTAGAAAGAACTGCCTGAGTTCACCTGTGCTACCAAGCAGTGTGTACTCTCTCTGCGGTTGACTTCTGGTTGCCTAGCTCAGGAGCACAGGGATTTTCCACCACCAGTCACACCCAGGCATACCCAGCGTGAGACAACCTCACTACAACGATCTGAAATGGGACGTCTCATTTATAACTTCAGGTTTTTACAGAGGTCTTATAGGTGAACAGCCGCAGAACCATGTGATTAGCCTCGCTACAAGGAAAACGAAAATAGATCCTGCCATTTAGGGAGTGAAATAAAGGGTCATTCAGGGGTTACTTTCCCTAGAGTAAACACTGAATTCTAGTAAACCTGGAAAGACAGTGTCGTGGCCACCAAGTGAATCTAATACCCGCCAAATCCACAGATGGTGTGTTTGTGTGTGTGTGTGTCGGGGGGTGGTGGTGGCTGGGAATTCCCTTCAAGTGGGGAATATGATCCTGGAGGTTTGCTATATGCACACTCCTGCTGTGCCTGATTCCCAGGCTCATGGACTTAGGGGCCTGGACGGGGATTGGCTTGGTTAATAGTTCTTTAATCTCCAGTGTTCTCTTTAACCTGCATATGTCCACTTCTTTTTCCCTTTTTACTCATTGGCTTCTCAAGAGACCTTACACTGTAGGAAAATCTCTTTACTCCAACTGCTCTGTAGCCTCTAACCCATGACATCATTCCCACAGTCCTCTGGGGCTCATGAATGCTACCCTCCAGCCAGTAGCTCCAGAGCAGTTCCACATCCATCAGACCAGCAGCCTGTTATTCAGCACCCATTAAGCTTTTGAGGAAATGTTTATGCCGCGGATACTTATTAAAGGAAACAGAACAAAGAAATACAACACCAGCTTATTAGGACTGAAGTAGACCATAGAACGAAACCCTCCTCACTTGGCAAGCACTGGAATCTGGGCTTGGGAAATCTGGAGGCCGGATGAGAAAGAATGCTGTCCTTCAGATAGTGAGTGAGAAGACGCCGGCCTCATATAGATGGAGGGAACGTATCCTCATCCGAACCTCCACACTTGGCATTTAGGACAGAACAGCATTGTTTCAGGGCTGTGAGCCTCTTGACTGGTAACAGTTCAAACGCTATGGATGGCCTTGGCCACCGCAGGCTGTTCCACAACTCTGCTTCTCTCACCTAGCTTCCCTTCCCTTTTCTCAAAGAAATTCTCCCTTGGAAGGAGATACACCTTTGGGACAATGGTTTTTAGGCAGGCATTTACTAAAGATCTATGGACCAGGTGGTTTCTTTTTGGCCACCAAACAGCTCCCAAATCATGACTCAGAGACTTATTAGTTATGAATGCTCAGCCTAGCTTAGGCACGTTTCTGGCTAGCTCTTTTAACTTAAACTAACCTATTTCTCTTTATCTATGTTTTGCCTTGGGACTTTTAACCTTTTCTTACTCTTTCTTCCTTCGTTTCTTCTTTCCTGCCTTCCCCCTCCTCCTCCTCCTCCTCCTCTCTCTCTCTCTCTCTCTCTCTCTCTCTCTCTCTCTCTCTCTCTCTCTCTCTTTCTATCTCACTTTCACTGCTTCTCTGTCTGGCTGTGTCTGCCTGGCTTCAGGCCCCAGGTATGTCCCTCACTGCCTCCATTGTCTTCTCTCTTCCTCTTCTCTCTCTTCTTTTTTCTCCTACTTATCCTCACTACCTGGCAGCCCTGCCTGTCCTCCTTCTGCCTAACTACTGTCCATTCAGCTTTTTATTAGACCAATCAGGTGCCTTGGGCAGGCAAGATGAACAGATGCAACAATCTTTACATAATTAAACACACATTCTTACATCATTAAACAAATGTAACACACCTTTACACAGTTAAAGTCATATTCTGCAGCACAAACAAATGTAACACAACTTTACATAGTTAAAATAATATTCCACAACAGATCTGTTCTTTCCTAAGTGTCACATGTGCAATGCTCTAGTGTGTGCTCTCCTGCTCCACAGGGATCCGGTTAGAGGCAGGGTTGACGACTTGCTGTGAGCTTGGGAGAGTCTCACTCAGAGAAACCTGCAAGATAAGGTCTGAGTTTTACATGCAGAGGCTTGAAGCAAGAGGAAACACTTAACTTAGATTCTTGTTGTTGTTGTTTTTAAATAGAGGTTGTTGCTAAAATGCACACCAACTCTGCAAGTCCCACATGGAGCTGAAGACTCTGTGTTGCTGAAAACGTCCTAGGTCTCTCTTTGAGCAGCAATGTCCGGTCCTGGAGGAGGAAATGCCGTCTCTGACGGGTTACTCCAGCCTTGTCTCTAGTAGGAGGTGCAGAACCTTGTGAATTGAGATGGAATGTGGCTGGGGTGGGGGGATGGCTGAGAAGTCAGTGTGCCCTCTAGTAAAAACACCCAGACCTCTGCTTTTCCCAGTTCAAGCCCTTAGGCACACTATTCTTTTTTAAATAAACCAGTGGTTAACTTCAGCTTGTTACAGGTCCGAGAGACCTTAGGGGGAGGCTCAGACTACACGACTCAGTTCATTGACTGTAGCAACAACCAATTTCGAGGTGATTATGGCTATCATAAACTCTGATCAATCTTTAAATAAGGTTTCCAGGTTTTGAACCCAAACCATCTATTTTGAGAATTGGTCTTATCCCCAGGTTAATATTTGATTCACCATCAAACAGAATGTGAGACACATTTAGTTACGATTGTAACTATACCTACCCTCCACCACAAGGAAATAGGATCACACCTAATCTTTAGTTTCAATTTTCCATACATTATACATCTGACTGGATAGTCATGAGCAGAGACAGTTAAGGCTGTTTGTTTCAGTTCTATAAAGAAATTAATCAGTGCTTAACTATATGAGGTTGATTATTAATAGTGCTGGCAATCTGACCATATGCTATGACTTCATCTTTTCTACATCAGGAAACTACATGAGAATATATTGATGGCTTTTCTTATGCCTTTCCCCATGCCAGAGTAGCACTTGGGGAGGAAAGAGGTTCACATTGTGACCCAATGGGGAGAAGAGGCCAGGCATGTGCCATTCTGAACACCCTGTGTGGGTTTAGGATTCATGCAAAGGGGCCAATGCGCAATGACCGTTGAACAGAAGCAGCAAAACTTTACAGCATCATAAGCATCTACAGAATAAGCTTCACTGAATCTCAAGGTCTTTCCTAAACCACCACTACACTGCCAGAATACAGCAAGGGAGAGCGAAGACTCACGTCAGGAGGCGAGTTCAAATCCCACTCTCTCACTGCGTGACTTGAGGAAGCCATCTAGCACTTCTAACATTCTATTGCCCTAGTTGAGAAACCTCAGTGTGTCTGTCAGTGCAGGATCACCCGAGAATTGAACACAATAAATGGCTGACCCTGGCCCACATTAAGGGCACAGTATACAGTGGAGAGTCCAGTGCCCAAGGTAACTTGGAGAACTAAGACTTAAGACTTCTGTCATCCTTGGTAAACTGGTGACCCCAGTGATAATATTTCCAATACTGCTTTTATTTTACACCTGTCTTTGATGTCCTTTTCAAGCATCCAATGCCAACATCTAATCCTCCCCACCCCATTGCTATGAATCTCCAACCAACTTGAACTTCTCTGCCATCCATCTGTTATGTGACGAAAGACTCCTTTTCTTTGCCTGCATCAGGGAAGACACTGTAGGCTCTAACTGTGTGTGGCAAGGGTGCCACTTCCAGGGAGGGCACTGTGACCAGGCAGGCTCCACAAGACCCATGGAACTCCTGCTATGACAGACAGCTGGCTGCCCGGTCAGTGGACGTTCCCCTGACTTCCTTACTGAAAAAAAATCATTTGCAGATGTTCAGCTCAAATCCTTCCTCACAGGTTAGGGTGGACAAGCATATGCACATGGAAATCGCTGAGAGTGATTTCCTCTTTAACGGTGGTGCAGACAGCTGTCACCTCCCCCTCCCCCCGCCCCACCCCCTTCTTTCTTCCCCATCATCCTTTCCTGGATATGGAAGTGATAATGACCAGTGTTCCAAGCCAGAAAGGACCATCATCAGGCTGTAGCCCTGAGGATGGGAACCATGTGTTAAAAGTGGCGGGAAAGGAAGAGGGAAGGAATTTGGGACCCTGATAATACTGTGGATTTCCATACATGCCTAGATTACATGTCTCTGGACTTCTATTGCACAAGAAAGAAAGACAGACAAACAGAAAGAAAGAAAGAAAGAAAGAAAGAAAGAAAGAAAGAAAGAAAGAAAGAAAGAAAGAAAGAAAGGAAAAACCATAATCAAAACAAGTTGCCATTGTTACTACTGATCCACGCTACTTGTAACTAAATGCGATTTTCTTTCCCACTTCGGTGAACTTCTCAAAGAGACTTGTCCTATCCAGAAAGGGCCCTGGAAGAACAGTGTCCCACATCTGTGCTACCATTGCAAAGGAATAAGCTTTATGCAACATGGTAACTTTTAAATTAAAAAAATATTTATTTTTCATTACTATGGGTGTGTATGATGCACTGTAAGAGTGGGTGCTTGGGCCTTTGGAGGGCAGAGAGCAACTTTGGACAGTCAACTCTCTCCTTCCATTGCAGGTTCTGTAGAGGATTGAACTCAGGTCATCAGGCTTGTGTGCAAAGTGCTTTTACCTGGTGAGTCCTCTCAGTTCTGTCTCCAACAGAGTTGCTAATGAGCCAGTATGTTCCTCATAAGTGGCTGGAACCGCATAGACCCCTTTCAAAGGGAAGGATTTATTGAATTTCCTGGTACTCTGCACTTGGAATAAAGATACAAAGGCACACCTTCCTTAAGGCCTTTACCTAATTGGGTCCATGTTCTGGAGTTAACAAAGTCACCATGTTGTAATGGCTCTGCTTTTCATTCCTCATCAAGGCAGACTCACTCTTTACTGGACACTGGCAAAACCAGGCTCTTAAAAACACACATGAGGCTGGCTGGTTTGCATTTTCTTCAATCCTCTGGACTTTCTCATTTCTCTATGGGTCTAAATGAGCTCCAGTCACTCTGACTTAAAGGTATTTGATCTGAGGCTGCCACACACTGATTTAGAGGTTACCCATGTTCCTCAGACCAGACAGAGTGCGCCACATGATCCCACCTCCCTTTTGGCTGAACTAGGCTTGGCCTTCGAGACTGCTGCTCCTTGCTGCCTTAAATGCGTGGCTGAGATGGCCTGACTTTAGAGAACAGCCCTTAGCACTGAAGAGATCTGTCCACTGAGAAATCTAAACAAATCCTTAGTTTTTCTCTTTACATTAGACTTTACATAACTAGAGTGAGACTTAAACAAAACTATCTATGTTTAAATAAAATTCAGATTTATGTTTTAAATAACATTTTTATTAATTCTTTGAGCATTTCATACAATGTTTTTGATCCTATTCACTTCCCTACCTTGACTTTTCCCAGACCACTTCTTCCATCCACTCCCCATCCCCCAACTCTGAGTTTGTTTTTTTTCCCCCTATGGGGTCCAGTTTTTGTTGTTCAACTCTTGTTGGGTTTGAGGCCTGGCCTGGAGTATGGTGGACCTACCAGGGGTCACGGCATTAAAGGAACGGACTCTTGCTCTCCCAGCAGCTGTCAGCTGCTGGTAGCTCCCCAGTTAGAGGCGGGATTTTATGTCCTCCATTCCTGACCCGTGCTGGGATTTCCTTTTGCTTGATCTTGTGCAGGTCTTGGGTGTGCTGCCACAATCATGGTGGCTTTATCTGTGTAGCTGCCTGGTTGTGTCCAGGAGACGCTGTTTCTTGAGGTTGTTCTCTACCTCTGGCTCTTACGGTCTTTCTGTCCGTCTTCCATGGAGGTCCTTGAGCCTTAGGGGGACTGGTGAGATATGAATGTCCCCTTTGGGCTGAGCACTCCAGTCTCATGCTCTGCATGCTGCCTGACTTTGGGTTATTTCTACTGCAGGAAGCAACCTCTCTGGTGAGTGTTGAGAGATGCACTGATCTGTGGGTATAGCACCGAGTCATTTGAAGTCATTTTAATACTGTATCCATTTAGTAGAAACATAGTGTTAGGTTCTCCCAAACTCTAGATTTAAATGCAATCTACCCAAGCTTTGCTTGAGGCCTTTGATTTGAACATCTATACAACTGTCCCTGTTCGCTTAACTTTGTTTTTTATTATATTGCTGATAGAGCCTGGATTGACTGACACTCAATAGGTAGATATTTATCACAGATAGGCTTTGTTTCTGCCTGCTAGGCAACTTAAAATATTCATAAAATAATAGAATATCTGATTTTTAAAAGCAATATCCAGATGTTATTGTTCATATTGAGGAAAGTAGAGATAAAATTTAAGATGTCTTCACTAAACTAGAGAAAATGGTTCATTTGAACACAGACTGACAGTTTCCAGAACCATGTACAAGGAACACAAACACATAACGGAGGCACTGCCTGAAAACACTTGGTCGAAAGGCAAGACCAAGGAGACCATTGGCTGTCTGAGTGCTATAGAGATCCCGAGAGGCTGGGCTGGCTAGCTCAGACTCTTTCCTAAGCAAAGGTAAAGGGTTAAATATGCTGTGTGCTGTCAAGAGCACAGCCAAAAACTTTGGGGGTTCTGAATCTGGGGCTCACGTTCTAGACCTCCACTGAAAGACTGGGGCATCAAATGGCAATTAGTGGATTACATAAACCCTGAGCACAGAATCCTGGTTCTGCCTGCAGCAGTTTCTATGTAGGACTTAACGAGGCATGAGTTTGCACAGCAAAGTAGATTTCTTCATTAAATAGCTAATTAAACTCTTGAGAACGTGATCATGAACAGAGCTGATAAATTCTACCCAAATTAGAGCATTAACTAATCCAGGCAAGAGGCTTCCGCTCAAAACACAAAACAGAAGGCTTATTACAACCCATTCTGCACATGATGCTTACTGTCTTTCTCCCTCCATGTGTGTGTTAATTTCTAAAATATATTCTTAAATTTCCTCAGTGTGATTGAAACAGGTTGAGAGAGACCCAGAACCTGAAGCTGTGAATATAGAGAAGCCAGATCATAATAGTCCCAGATGATCACTTTTGCTTGTATCCCATTGGCTAGAATGATCTGGAAGATTTCATGTTAGGGTGAGAGAAGTGAGATCTACAGAGCAGACAAACAGTCTTTGGGAAGAACTACCTCCACAAATAAACATCCAAGGCAGATAACAAGACTGAAGTGGTAAGAAACATTTCTTTAAAGTTGGTTCTACCCAGATTTCTCAGATTTCTGTTTCTGCAGTAGAATGAGATTTGGTTCTTTGGCATTCAACTTCAGCGATGTTAAAATGTGAAAAATAATGTGTCTTTTAATCAATGCCATGCCATATTATTAGAATGTGTGACTTAAAAATAACACTAATATTTGTTTATGTGATTATTTTTAATATTTTAAAGAGTTTTCAAACCCTTATCTTATTCTGCCCCATCCCTTTTGTGTGGTGTAGGAAGGACCAATATTTTGATTTTCAATTTACTCATAACAATAACAGCAACATATGGTAAATAGAAGTTATTGACTCAGGCACTAGTCATGGTCCAAGGTTAAAAGGTAAAGACAGTATTTAGTATTTAGTATTTAGAGCACAAGAAATTCTGCTCTAACAGATGTATTATTTATTTCTGTGGGTCTGAAGATTGAACCTAAGACCCTGAGCATTCTAGGTAAGTGCTCTGTCACTGAACCACATCCTAAAGCTTCCTTCTACCTTTTCTTTTGAGACAAGCTCTTACCAATTGCTTAGGCTGACCTTAAACTTGAGATCTTTGTTTCTAATGCTCTGGAACTACAGATCTACACCTTGAGACCCAGCTCAGTTTATGTTCTTAATTGCATTTGATCAGGAAAATCTTAGACCTGGCGATCCTGAAAGTGGCTGTGACGTCACAGTGGGCTGCTGACTTACTCCACCATTTTCTCCACTGCAGCCTTGAAAACCCAAACTGTAAGGATGGAGTCTGCGATTTGAAAACTGATTTTGTCCTAGAGGAGCTGATGATTTGGGGCCTACAGTATGACTGGAAATGGTGGGAAAGCTCCTTAGTCTGCAGCTCCCTAAACTGCGAGTCATGACAGGTAAGTGTGGGGTTCACAAAAACTGGCAAAAATAAGAGGTTGTTTCTGAATGCACAATGACCAAATGTTAATTCAAATTCTCATGCATAGTGGATCCGAGGCGTTTCCCTGCAGCACTGGTTTGGAACACACAGCATGTGCACTTTGCACTGCGTGTGCCTCCATGCATGTAGGCACAGGGAGCACAATGGAAATGCCTCTGCTCAGATTCCAGCCTACTGTATGCTATGAACTGTAGTGTCTTTACTGTACACATAGTGCTGTGCTCTTATGGAAACAACAGTTTAATTACGGAAAACAAAGACAATATTTTCCTATCAACTCTTCTCAGCATGTGTTATGAGGTAGCCACTAGAGAAGACGACTTGGTTTAAGTCAGTAGAAAGTCTATTAGCAGTGATTATACTGGGTTTTTGGTATCCCGGTGCTGTCCCAGAGCTTTCTTAGTGTGCGTTTTAAGCATACCACATCCTGGGTTGACACACCTCAGTTAGCAAGAACAATTAGCCAGAAGCAGAACTATAGAAGCCATAAAGCAAGGTTAATACATTGAGATACTTTCCTGGAGCTGTGGATTTCAATGGGTTAGGTTTTTGTTTTCATTTTGGCAGCTAGTGCTGCCTACCTGCTGGGTTCCAAAGCCTAAATAGTACTTCCATTATGGCAATCAGTTGTGCAAACGTCTGGGGTCCTGTTGTATAAGTACCAAATTAATGTATCTCTGCATTGTATTGTGTTACAACGTTTCATTAGAAATAGATACTTGAGCTGCTGACTTGAGTTCACTGTAAATCAATTTTGGTTTGGGATTAGTACAGACATTTCAAAAATTTCTGAAATGGCCATTGTACAATTTTGTACTATATATTTAGACCAAGTAGTATGCTCAGAATGCTTATGCAACAAGCACTTTATTGACTCCAGGCAATATTTGAGAAAGGATGTGATGGAGCCTGGACTAGATTCCAACTGGTTATGTAGGTGAGGCTGGCCTGGAACTCTTAAGCTTTGTGTCTCTGCCTCCCAAGTGCAGGAAATACATCTGTGCACCACAATGACAGGCTTTGCTCAGTGAGTCCTTAAGAAACCTTGGTAATTAGTCTAGATGCTAGAATTGCAATAGACTGATCCTCTGTGCTGATTTAACACAACCTTTGCCGTCAAGAAGACATATTCAGTCAATGGAGGGAACTAGTGCTGAGCTCTTGCTTTGAAGATGTGTACCTTGACTCTGACTACAGCTGGACAGGCTGGGAAGCCTGCCAAGACAGCTACAGAGATCACGGACTGCAGTTGGGTTTTGGAACGTGAAGGAACTGATTACATCATGCTCCTTTGATTCTGCAGTCTTGCCAGCTCTTCTCTCTGTTTTGAAAAAAGTAAATTTACTGTGAGTTTAGCTGAGCCCAGATCCCCCTCCCTCCACTGTGGCTGCAGATGTACTTAGGAGCATGAGGGTTTGGGGGGCCAACCAATCATGTGGCAGAGCTTCACACAGGATGGGTAGGGGCTGGAGGCTCCTCTTTCCCATCTTGCCATCTAAGAGGTGTTTTCTGTTCTAAACAATCAATGTGTTGCAGATCGCTCTGCTGCAGTCTGTTGCAATTTTCTCCCCGAACATACATTCCTGCCAATGGTGAATTAGACTGCTATTACTTCACAGATGTCCTTTGATCCTAATTGGCATGTTTCCTGGCAGGGAACCATCAGAACCACTGATCCTGTTTTGATAAACCTGGAAGAAAAAGCCCAAAATTGGGAGCAGGGGGGAAGAGAAGGGCTGGAGTCTTGGGTTCGAGTTGTGTCTCTGTTGTTAATTAACTGTCGCCTTGGGTGAGGCATGGAGATTCTACTTGTCTCCACTCTGTTTTCTAAAGAAGACTTGATTCGATTTCAACCTCTCTCAGACCCTCTGATACTGAAAGGGAAAACATTGTAGGCTTAGGGGTTGATACTATCTTGTTTTGGGGTCTTGATTTTCTGAACTCTTAATTCACAGGGGTCACCAGAAGTAACCATTGATCCTGGGTTATTAGTTCGCTCTTCCCATTCTGCTGTATGAAAAAGGGCGTAACTTACTATGCGCTGGATTTTATTGATAAAACCATATATTGCAAACTAAATATATTCTTACAGTTTACAAGCAACCTAGAGTAACTATGTATTAACAAAAGATCGTTTTTACTGCAAAATATTATTAAAGTGATATAATTTGATGTTAAGTTATTTCATTTGAACAGAAAGATGGGAAGAGTGGAAAATTATCACAGCAGCCTGGCTCTATGACTTTTTGTATTCAATTCATTCTTCTTTCTCATGACTTCCAATTAGCTGATAGACATAAGTGACCACTGTAGAAGGCTAGATGTCCATCAACACGAGTGACAGACCTGTATTTGTTTCCAATGCATAATATGCTCCAGTAGCAGAACCTGGGTTAATGTAGAATTTATTTTCATGCTCAAGTGTGTGTGTGTGTGTGTGTGTGTGTGTGTGTGTGTGTGTGTGTGTGTCCTGAGAAAAGTTTGTCAACATGAAACTGGAACAGGGCTAAGACAGCCACATCTCTCCATCGAATAACTTTGTGTCCATGGATTTTGAACTTACGCACAGTTGTAACTTTCTGTTCCAGATAATTTGGTTTCTCATCAAAGTCTTCTCTCACAGTATGAACACACCAGCCAGCCTTCAGATACTCATAACATTCTTTTGTGGAAAGGCTTTCAGTGCATAGAATGTACTGAATCTTTTTTTTTCTTGGTACCATTTTTAAAATTTAGTTGGCAAACTGTTGTACCAACCAGGCTTTGCTGCCTCTCTCTTCCTCAGACTTCTGGGTAACCTGCTCATTTCTCAATTATTCTTTTTTATAACTTCTTATTTTATATATGGGATGCGGCATGTCTTATTTAGGCAAGGACAGTAATTAAAGTTTGTCTTCAGTTTCTTTCTTCTCTTCACATGGTCTGTTTCACTGAGTTCCTACTCTATTCATTTCTTTTGATTGTGTTTCTCAATTTAGAGGCTTTCTTAAGCTTCTGATATTTCATTGTCCAATTCTATTTAGGGAATGAGTCAATAGTAAGTTGGCTGGATGTTTGATGTGTTTCTGAATTAGTTACTTTACTCACTGTTGTAATGAAGTATCTGATAAAAGCCACTCAACTGAGAAATGGTTGATTTGTCTCACAGTTCTAGGGAATAGCCCATCACAGTGGAGAATGCCTAACAGCAAGGAATGTGAGGCAATTGGTAATTGTGCTGTTTATATTTTTGTTAACTTGACACAGCTAGGGTCATATGGGAAGGGAGATGGGAAATGCTTGCCTCTAGGCAGGTCTGTAGGGACATTTTCATAATTAATGATTGACATGGAAGGGCTCATCCCCTTGTGGGGTAGTTGAGTAAGCCAGTAAGCAGTGTCTTTCCATGGTCTCTGTTTCAATTCTTGTCTACAGGTTCCTGCTTTGAATTCCTGCCCTACCTTCTGCCATGGTGGACTGTAGGCCACAAGGTAAAATAAAGACATTCCTTCCCTGTTGCTTTGGAAAAGAGGTTCTGCTTTTGTTTCTACAGGAAGCAAGAGGCTATGGATTTGTTCCAGGTTAAGATGGATCATATTTGATCAAGCTGGACCTCCTGAACTTCAACAGATTGTACCGATCAACAAAGGTTATGGCCAGTCTTCTCAGGACTTGATCATAATTCTTAATTTTCTCAGGATCCCCATAAGATTGCCAGCACCCTCAATCAGCAGGAAGTAGTAGGAGAAGCTATGCCCAAATTCCCAAAATATTGTTTATGAATGTTTATTTTTCTTTAAAGCAGGTTCATTATAAATACAATCTCTTTCTAAAGAAGAAAAGGGATGATGCTGAAGATACGATAGGATGAAAGGGTAGATTTAGATTTCTACTTTTAAAGAGCAACAACTTGTTTAAAATGTTTTATGTTGCTGTAGATTCTAGTTTATTACAGATTTAAAGTTAATTTTGTTATATTGTATGTATATTTCTACTCTTGTTTAAGATATGTTTATGCAACTCATTTAAAATTTTAATGTGTATTTAAGAAAGATTAATAATTAGTCATTTATGATAGTGACACTTATAGTTATGTTAGTTAAGTTTTCTAGGTATACATAGATATATTTCAATTAGGTAGGTAATCTTCAAACACTTCAAAGACCTACAAAATATGGCATTTAAAATGTCTTAAGAACTTAGACTTTCTGGACAATGAGACATGTCTACTCCTGGCAGCATCGATTTACTTCAGAGAGGAGGATGGGCATCAAACACATTCCATATAGAGTCAATCTTCTTCTTGGCAAAAATAGCCATTTGGGCAAGAAACTGTTCTTACCTTTGACTGCTGACAAAATGTTGTATCAACTTGCTTGATAACTGTTTTGTTATATGTAATTTTACTGTTAAAGCTAAAACCTTCTTTTTTGATTAGATACAAAAGGGGAAGTGCTCTGGGGTGTATTTCTGTATGTTGTAAATATGTGTTGCTCTGACTGGTTGATAAATAAAGCTACATTGGCCTATGGCAGGGCAGGATGGAGCCAGGTGGGAAAAATCCAAGACAGATAGGAGAGAAGAAAGAAGAGTGGGGCAGACACTGCTAGCTGCTGCCAGGAGAAGTAAGTTGTAAAGTACCCATAAGCCACAAGCCACATGGCAAGGAATAGATTTATAGAAATGGGTTAATTTAAGATAAAAGAACTAGCTAGAAAGAAGCCTGCCATGGCCATAGTTTGAAAATAATATAAGCCTCTGTGTGTTTATTTGGGTCTGAGCACCCATGGGACTGGGCAGAACACAGGAAAACTTCCAACTACACTTCCCAAGTTGCTTTTGGTTATCATGTTTATCATAGTAATAGAAACCTAGCTAGGAAAGTCACATTGCATCTGCATTCAGGAAACAGAAAAAGATGAATACTGGTGTTTGGCTCACTTTACCGTTTTCTTTTTATTCCATCTGGAACCCTAGTCCTTGGCATGCTGCCTAACATGATTGGGGTGAGTCTTTCTATGTCTATTAACCTAATCTAGAAACTCCTTCACATGTGTACCCAGAAGGTCTAGATTCTGTTAAGTTGGTGGTTAATATTCTTAACTATCACAAGTTCATCCACTGTCAACTTGGTATTTAAATATCCCCCCCCCTCGTGTGTGTGTGTGTGTGTGTGTGTGTGTGTGTGTGTGTGTGTGTGTGTATGAATTGCAGGCATGCACATACTTGTGTGAGTGTGTGCATATGGAGGCCATGAACATGTCCAGTGAGATTAATATGCTATTGTCCATCTTATTTTCTTAGACAAAGGACCTGATTGCTAGTGAGCCCAAGTGATCCAACTCTCATTTTCCCAGTGCAAGGGTAAGTAGCCTATGCCAGTGTGCCAACCTTTTCTTATTGGTGCTAGAGAGTGAACTCAGGTCCTTGTGCTTGTGTGCAAAGCACTTCATCAACTAAGCTAACTACCTCGTCCACAAATATATCACATTAAAGCCGTGACCTTCCACTTCTGGTTCCCACAAGCTCACAGCCATTTTATAATGCAAAATGTATCCAGTCTAACATCAAAACCCTTCATGGTCTTTAAGAGCCCTATTACTATTTAGAAAGGTAACTTTTCTTCTGAGACTCAGGAAATCTCTTGAACCTGAGAGAGTCCCTGTAACATCAAGAATAAATTATATACTTTCAACCTACAATGGTACAAGTAAACATTTGCATTCCGAAAGGGAGGATTGGGGGACACCAAGGAAAGATTGGACTGAAGGAAAACTGAAACAGGGCAAACATTGAATTCTGCAGTTCTGTGTCTAGCATCTAGGACTCATGATGAAATCATTTCAGTTCCTATAGTGGAATATGAGTTGAAGATGGGTTATATTCATTTATGCTGTGAAATATTTGTTTAGTAATGCAAAGATGTTACATTTTTTAATATTACATTTGTTTAACTCTGTGAAGCTATGTTACTATGTCTGTCTAAAACACCTGATTGGCCTAATAAAGAGCTGAATGGCTAATTGTTAGGTAGGAGAAAGGATAGATGGGGCTGGCAGGCAGAGAGAATAAATGAAAGAGAAAAGAGGAGAAAGGAGAGAGAAAAGGAGGAGAGGAGGATGCCAGGGCCCAGCCACCCAGCCACCCAGCCACCCAGCCACCCAGCCACCCAGCCACACAGTCACCTAGCCACACAGCCAGCAATGGACTAAGAAGGAAAAAAAAAAAAAAGACATATAGAATAGTGAAAGATAAATGCCCAGAGGCAAAAGGTAGATGGGATAATTTAAGTTAAGAAAAGCAGGCTAGAAATAAGCCAAGCTAAGGCCAGGCATTCATAAGAAAAAATAAGTCTCTATGTATTTATTTGGGAGCTGGGTGGTGGGCCCCCAAAGAGCAAAGGGTAAAAAACAAAACAAAACTACATTTTGGAATAGCCACCTAGAGCCCAAGAAAGCTGAAAAACAAACAACAACAACAACAAAACCCAGACACAGCTCCTTTAAGAGTTTCTGCTTTACAGCCAGCCCTTGAGTGGTCAATAAGTTAAGTTAAAAAAAAAAAGAAGAAAAAAGTTAAATAAAAAACACCCACCACTGGAATGCAGTTCCTGGTCAAACTAACCTCCAACCTCTGGACCTAGCCTGTGGGCATAGGCTTGGCTTTCACAACTGGAGAGGTGGGACAGAGCCAGCCACCAAAGCCCCAGGGGAGGTCCTAGTCATGCAGCTTAGCAGTTTGAAGGCTCATGTGGTCAAAATGCTAAAAGATACACAGTAAAGGAAAACTTCTAAACATATTCCAGTGTGTTTAACAATATGCATAGGCTTAAGACAAGAGAAGGGTATAGATAGTTATATAAACAATAGTTTAAAAATAATAAAGCCAAGTCTTTAAAGAGAGTAAAAGTAATATAAAAGAAAAGGCCATGTAAGATGGGAAATACACAGGGAGTCTCGATCCTATATAGTGTTGTGTTGATGTTGAATTTTTTTGTTTACTGATAAGCAAACAACAGCTGCTAAGAGATATGGGGTTGAAAGGACTGCTGAAATAAACCAGTCTAGATATTTTAAGAATGCCTTAACTTTAAAATGTAACTAAAAAAATGCATTGCTTTGGAGAGGAGGTTTTTCTTTTATTTCCATAGGAAACAAGAGGCTGTGAACTTGTTCCAGGTTAATATGGATTAGGTTTGATCAAGGGAGACCTCTTGAATCTTGACAGGTGGTATATATCAACAAAGGTTACCATTGGTCTTCCTAGGACTTGGCCATTATCTCAATTTTCTCAGGGACCTCTAAAGGAGCCTTTGCCCACAGAAACAGGAAGCAGTCTAGAGAAGACAATGCCCACATTCCCAAGAGGTGGTGTGAGTGGTTGTTAATTATTTGGTGGGTTATGGATGTTTGTTATCATTTAGGGGAATATAGGAATATAGGGTAAAAAGACAATTGTTAATCTCAGATATTTTGCATTGGCATGAATTTTGGTATATTGATACAAATTTGAAGTTGTTTTTATTGCACTGTTTATCTGTTTCTAATCCTATTTGGGATGTTGTGTTTGTGCAGCTCATTAAAAAATGTAATGTACAATTAAGAAACAAGGCTAGTAGTTAGTCTATAATAATCAAACTTGTGGTCACATTGGGTATGTTTTCAAGGTTAAACAGGTATATTTTGGACAGATTAAAGGTCTTCAAATGCTTCAAAGTGAGAGGACCAGGTGGCCAAACCAGAGCCATAACAGGTTCCCCTGGCAACCCTGACATGGATCAGGCCTTAGTTTCAGTTCACTAGAATGGGCTGGAGCTGAGCAAGCAATTCTCAGGAAAACCAAAACTTAGAGGCAGCCAATTAAAAGGTGCCCCCAGCCTCCTACTAGCTCAGCAGGCACCCCAAGCCCCTTCTGCTGGTTCAGCAGATGCCCCCTCCAGACTTCTACTAGCTAAAGATAGCTTTTCCTACTCTCTCATCACCAAGCCCCTAGACACTAAACCCCCTACCACCACCTCCCACCAATCAGCTCCTAGACTAATCTTTCCTCCACCAATCAGCACCAGATTAATCCCTCCTCCCTGGAATTCTCCTAACTCTGCTTAAAAAGGAGTCTACAACCTCCCTTCAGGGTCACTATTTACCACCCCATCATGCTGGAAATAAATGCTCTTGCTAGATTGCATACGTGACTGTTGGTCTTTCTTGGGGGCTTCTCCCAGGCCCTAACACAAAGACCTATAGAATATGGCATTTAAGATGTTTAATAACCTATGATTTTTCAAGACAGTGAGACACATTTGCTCTTGGCAATACCAATTTACTTAATAAAAGGATGATGGGCATCAAAGAAACTTCATATGGAGTTTGCTTTCAATGTGGCAAGTACACAGGAAAAAGACTGTTGAACTTTGCCAAGACAAGGTGGGACAGTCCTTCAAGATTCCTGCTTCACAGAAGAGTCTGCCAGATATTCTACAGGACACAGAGGAAAGTAACTGATGAACTTTGCCAATACAAGGCAAGAAAGTCCTTCAAATTTCCTGCCAGATATTCTAGGCCTATAGGCTGAAGATAGATGCCCCAACATTGCGGATTAACTTTGGGTGACTGTCCAGGCAGCCAGATGTCTCTGTTGTTATATAATATTGCATCATTCTGGGGTCTTTGATGGAGATAAAGTTTAATGTTTACTTTTCCTTAGTTACGACAGAAAATACATTAGGTATAAAACTTTGGAATCACTGTAGGGAAAAAAAAAAAGGGATCAGTCAAAGAAATCCACTCTGGCCCTGAAACCAGAGCTAGTAAAATAAACTCACCCTGGTCTTGAGACCTGAGCCAGTGAAAGAAACACTTTAGCCCTGAGCCCAGAACCTAAGAAACACACTCTGACCCTGAAACCAGAGCCAAAGAAACATACTTTGTTCCTAGAATCAGAGCCAGAGAAAGAAATATTCCCTGACTAAAACGGGCCAGTGAAAAAAACACTGATCAAATGACCAATGAAACCAACCAATCCCTGAGGATAAAATCTCCCTGGAGAAACTCTGCCCCTCAGAAGCCCTATATAAGCCCCTCTGCCTGTTCAGTTGTTGACTGTCCTTTCCAACCCTGGCAGAGGCAGCCATTCTCCTGGGCTTTTCCTTCCCAAGTAAATCTCTTTCTTAAAAGGGTTTTGGGGAAGATCTTCTTTTGCTGGTGCAGAACAAAAGAACCTGCTGAGCTATTATTCCCGTAGGGGGACAGAGCAGAAAAAAGTAACAACTTTTCAGAGCAGCCAGAGGAGATTGCTACATTTTTGCAGGGGTTTCCTGGTTTAGCAGAGTGAAGCAGAAGAAGCAACATCTTGGGTGAGAGAGAAGAATAAGCAGAGCTCTGCTGGGAAGGAGTTATATCTATGCAAAGGATTATGAAGAAGATCTTAGAGGTTAGCCTCTACTCTTAAAATTCTTTGTGAGGACAAACTTCTTGCTTACACTTGTGATGGAGGCTGTCAACAATACCACTAGAGTTACAAGTCTGGGCTATCTAGCAAGCTGCAGGCTAGCCTGAGCTACAGTGTAAGTCTGTGTCATAACCTCCTTTCTTCCACCCCCAAATCCTGTTACTTTTTTTTTTTCAGTGCCAAGGTACCTCTCTTCCTTTCTCAACTCTGCAGTATAAATTAGTCAAAATCATCCAAATAAGGAAAATGGTGCAGACTCCTCTTGTTCGTATTGTATCAGTCCCATTTACTCCATTGCTAAAAGGGAGTTTGTGCAGAGCCAGTAACTGATTGTAATTGTTTTCTTTGGTACTTTAACCCAAGGCATGAACTATACATAACTATACTTAGGAATTTAGGAGGGCCAGTTTCGCTCCACTGTTTTGACAGTCCCCATGTGCAAACATGATTCTTCATTCCCAGATGACTCCCCCATGTTTTTCTCTTCTTCCCTTCCTCCTTTTGTATGAACCCCATCTTTTTCCTGCAAGTACAGTGAGTCACAGTCTTAGAGCTCTGAGTTCTTGCATGGTACTCATTCTGTATCTTCCTTCGTGTGTGCTTGTTCTGGTTTTTTAATTCCTCTATTTTCTTAACATTTAAAACAATTAACATCTAATTAATATACCATTGCCCTTTCCTTTCTACCAGCCCCCATGTGAGCTTATTCTTTTACTGTAATTTTAACTTGATTTGTAGAAGAGACAGAAAAGAAATCCATGTGTTCACTGGTCATGTTTCAGTAGACATAAAAAGTAAGATTCAGCTATCATTCTTGTTGAAATGAGTAAATATGTCAAGATAAAGCTGAAGAAGAACAAAACAGTGAATTTATTGCGTTTCTTCTTTGTGTGAATTTCACCTGACTTTGTTATCTAAGAATTAGAGTCACATAGTCCTATGTTGAAGTGGATGCTACACAGCTGTTAACTATTTTTGGGGAAATGATTAAATTACTACCAGGTTGAGCTTTGGTTCTGATGGCAGGCTTGTTCTTAGTGGACAGATACTGTGTGGTTCCATCACATTGAAATCATCCAGGTGAGCAGTTTTAGAAAATAATACAAGGACCCATCCCTAGGTGAAGAATATCAGTGTCTTTATAATGGATTTCTGTTGTCAGGATTTAAACAAATCAAAATAAACCACTTAGTGAAGGGTTGGTAGCACTTCCCTATAATACCAGCACTGGAGAGGCTGGAGTAGGAGGAGCTTGATCTTGAGGTCAGCTTGCGATATGTAGCAAGATCTTGTGTCAACAAAACAGAGCCCGGTCAATGAACACCCACCTAAGTTATCTCAACGAATAGGTGGGTGGTTTGGTCATTACAATGTATTTGAAGAGCAATTTGTGGCTTATAGGGTTTTATACATTGGTTTTGAAATTTTAGGTGATGCAGGCTTTATCTTGTTAGTTCTGCTTCCCTGAGACTTGGACTCTGCAATTTTGAGGTGACATCTTACATTATAACAATGTTGGCAGGTAATTCTTACTAAAATGATCTGTTTTTATTTAAAAAAGGAACACTAATTTTGGAAGACTATGTCTCCAGGTATCTTTTTAGTCTGATCTTTAGATTCTTGTCTTTACATCTAAGCATCTCTCCTGCCTGACTATAACTTCTCTAAGAGTTAGGCTCTCTTAAAGATTATTTATTATTATTATTGTGTATGTATATTTGTGTGCATGATCTGCATGTGTGTTAGAAGACAACTTTGTGGAGTTGGTTTTTCCCTTTTAACTGTATGTGGACTCTGGGGTTCAAACTCAGGACTCCAGGCCTCTACTGACAGTGCCTTTACCCCAACAGTCATCTCACTGGCCCAAGAGTGAGTTCTTCCTATATAAATATGTCATACCTGAGCCATTTCTCCAGCCCCTTTGCTTCAAAGGTAATTGTCTTAGTGATTTTCTTGTTGCTATGACAAGCTATGTCCCAGGAAGGCTAAGGCACAAAGGTTTACTCTGATTTACACTTGGAGGGAATCTATTTTATCACTGTGGGGAAGACATGGTGGCCAGATGTTCACGTTGCATATACAGTGAGGAAGCAGAGAGCTATGAACGATGACGCTCAGCTTGCTTTCTTCTTTTTATTCAAGTCTGGAAGCTGGAGTGGCTCTTCCCATCACAGTCAGCCTAATCTGGAAAATCCCTCACAGATCTACCCAAAGATTTATCTCCAAGGGGATTCTAGATCCTATGAAGTTGACAATCAAAATAAACCATCGCAGAAAATGAAGTTAAATCTCTGTTGCTCATTGTGTCATAAAAATTCATGGTTAATAGTATTAATGCTTTTTCTGAAATCAAATTGTGTACATTAATTGAAGAATACAAGGTAAGCTCAGTTCTGTGTTTTATCTGTTTCTTGCTTTGAATTCAGTGAGTCTACTGAAGGAAAAGCCTGGTGATGTAATTATGCTGTACAAATGGCTTTTAAAACTTCAGGATCTTTTTTGCTGGATCAGTGTAATTGGATCAGCCCCTTAGCTAAATTCTGCCTTGGAGCAATCCTCAAATGCCCATTTCAATGATGGCTCTAATCACTATTAACTGTCACATTGTTGGAGGAAAAGGTAAGTATTACATCATTAGTTAGCTCTGCTCTGAGTGGGTATCTAATCCCGTGATTCATGTGTTGGATAGAGGGAGTGTTCATGGTGCACTTACTGCCATACATGCTGATAACCATTTGTAAGTGGTCAAGATCTTCTCAGTAAATTTGCTTAGGTTCAGTTTGTCTTTAGTTCCAGAAGTTTCTTCTGAATGAAGAATGTCCAAGATAGTCCATTATCTTTCTAGTAAAACAGAACAAACATTCAAACTTCTCACATAATTATTTTAGATGAAGTAGAATATGCACATGAAATTGAACACTTGATCTGTATTTTCTACAAAATGTGTTTAACCTTTTGAAATTAAGACAAACCTGGCTAATTTTGTGACATAGTCACTCAACATTGGGAAAATTGCTTATTGTGCCTAGTGTAGGAGACACAGCTTATAGAAAGCATTAGAAAAACCAGAATTGTTAAAAACACATACCTTTTCCTCAAGAGAAGAAAATGACTGATGTCTGCTCACCTGGAAGGCTGGCATGGATGTTGTCTAACAACCTGGTGATCTTTTGCTATTTTTAGAAATTTTATTAATTTATTTTACATCCTGACTGCAGTTTTCCCTTCCAAAATCCTGTTCTCCCAGTTTCTCCCCCCACCTCTCCCTCCCCCATCCATTCCTCCTTTGTTTCTATTCAGAAAAGGACAGGCCTCCCATGGATATCAACAAAACATGGCATATCAAGTTGTAGTAAGACTAAGCACCTCTCCTTGTATTAAGGCTGGGTAATGTAATTCAGTATGAGTAATAGGCTCCCAAAAGCCTGTAAAAGAGTCAGAGACAGCCCCTGCTCCCACTGTTAGGAGTCTCACAGGAGGACCAGGATACACAACTGTCACATATATGCAGAGTGCCTAGGTCAGTCCCATTCAGGCTCCCTGGTTGTCTGTTCAGTCTCTGTGAGCCCCTATGAGCTCAGGTTACTTGATTCTGTGAGTTTTCTTGTGGTGTCCTTGGCTCCTCTGGCTCCTATAATCCTTCCTCCCTTTCTTCAGCAGGATTCCCCAGGCTCTGCCTAATGTTTGGCTGTGGGTCTCTGCATCTGTTTCCATGAGCTGCTGGGGGAAGCCTCTCGCATGACAATTGGGCTAGGCACCAATCTATGAGTATAACAGAATATCGCTAGGTATCATTACACTGACTTTGTTTTTTTCTTTCTGCAGTCATGTTTGGTTCTATCCTAGGTCTCTGGGCCATCCAGCCTCTTGGTCCCAGAGTTCTAGGCAGTGTCAGGGGTGGGCTCACACTCCTGGCATGGGTCTGTGGCTGGAACAGATTGGTTGGCCACTCCCATAATCTCTGTGCCACTGTTACCCTAGTACATTCCATAGACAGGATGGACTGTAGGTAGAAGTTTATGTGGCTGTGTTGGTGTGCCAATCCCTCCCCTGGAAGTCTTGCCTGGTCACAGGAGATGGCCAATTCAGGTTACATATCCCCTTTTGCTAGGAGTCTTAGCTGGGATCATCCTTGTAAATTTCTGGGCGTTTCTCTTGCCCCAAGTTTCTATCTCACCTCAAAATGCACCTCTTTTACAGTCGTCTCTCGGTACTCTCCCCCTCTATCTTTCCCCACCTGGTCTCTCATGTTCCCATCCCAACCTGCCCCCAGACCATTCATAAAATCTCTTCTATTTCCTTTTCCTAGGGAGATCCAAGTGTCCCCCCTTGAGCCGTCCGTGTTACTTAACCTCTCTGGGTCTGTGGATTGTAGCTTGATTATCATTTACTAATATCCACTTATAACTGAATACATACCATGTTTATCTTTCTGTGTCTGGGTTACCTCACTCAGGAAGACTATTTCCTAGTTCTATTCATTTGCCTTCAAATATCATGATGTCATTTGTAACAGCTGAGTAATACTCAATTGTGTAAATGTACCACATTTTCTTTATCCATTTCTTGGTTGAGGGACATCTAGGTTATTTCCAGGTTCTGGCTATTATGAATAAAGCTACTATGATCATAGCTGAGCTATTGTCCTTGAGGTAGGATGGAGAATTCTTTGAGCATATGCCTAGGAGTGATATAGCTGGGCCTTGGGGGGTAGATCAAGTATCAATTTTCTGAGAAACCTCCATATGTATTTCCAAAGTGACTGTACAAGTTTACACTCCCAACGGCAATGGAGGAGCGTTTCCCTTGTTCTACGTTCTTTCCAGCATGAGCTGTTGCTTATGTTTTTGATCTTAGCCATTCTGACAGATGTAAGATTAACTCTCAGTGTCATTTTGATTTGCATTTCCCTGTTGGTTAAAGATGTTGAACATTTCTTTAAGTGATTCTCAGTCATTTGAGATTCTTCTGTTTAGGTATGTACCACATTTTTAAATTGGATTATTTGTTTTCTTGGTGTCTAGTTATTGAGTTCTTTATATATTTTGGAAATCAGCCTTCTGTTGGATGTGAGATTGAAGATCTTTTCCCATTCTGTAGGCTGCCATTTGTCTTCTTGATGGTGTCCTTTGCCTTACAGAAGCTTTTCAGTTTCATGAAGTCCTGTTTACCAATTAATTGTCAATCTTAGTGCCTGTGCTATTGATGTTCTATTCAGGAAATTGTCTTCTGTGCCAGTGTCTTCAAGGTTATTTCCCACTTACTCTTTTTTTTTTATTTTGCAATACAATTCAGTTCTACATATCAGCCACAAATTCCCTTGTTCTCCCCCTTCCTGCCCCCCTCATTTCCCCCCAGCCCACCCCCCATTCCCACCTCCTCCAGGGCAAAGTCTTCCCCGTGGACTGAGATCAACCTGGTAGACTCAGTCCAGGTAGGTCCAGTCCCCTCCTTCCAGGCTGAGCCAAGCGATCCTGCATAGGCCCCAGGTTTCAAACAGCCAACTCATGCAATGAGCACAGGACCTGGTCCCACTGCCTGGATGCCTCCCAAACAGATCAAGCCAATCAACCGTCTCACCCACTCAGAGGGCCTGATCCAGTTGGTGACCCCTCAGCCATTGGTTCATAGTTCATGTGTTTCCATTCCTTTGGCTATTTGTCCCTGTGCTTTATCCAACCTTGGTCTCAACAATTCTCACTCATATAAACCCTCCTCATTCTCGCTAATTGGACTCCCAGAGATCCACCCAGGGCCTAGCCATGGATCTCTGCATCCAGATCCCTCAGTCGTTGGATGAGGTTTCTAGCACAACAATTAGGGTGTTTGGCCATCCCATCACCAGAGTAGGTCAGTTCGGGCTGTATATCGACCATTGCCAGCAGTCTGTTGTGTGGGTATCTTTGTGGATTTCTGTGGGCCTCTCTAGCACTTTGCTTCTTCCTATTCTCATGTGGTCTTCATTTACCATGGTCTCCTATTCCTTGTTCTCCCTCTCTGTTGTTGATCCAGCTGCGATCTCCCACTCCCCCAAACTCTCTTTCCCTCAACCCTCGCCCTTCACTACCCCCACTCATGTCCAGGCTGTTCATGTAGATCTCATTCCATATCTCTGTCATTGGGCGATCCCCGTGTCTTTCTTGGGGTCCTGTTTTCCAGGTAGCCTCCCTGGTGATGTGAGTAGCAGTCCAGTCATCCTTGTTTCACATCTAGTATCCTCCTATGAGTGAGTACATACCATGTTTGTCTTTCTGAGTCTGGGTTACCTCACTCAGGATGATTTTTTCTAGATCCATCCATTTGTCTGCAAACCTCATGATGTCATTGTTTTTCTCTGCTGAGTAGTATTCCATTGTGTATATGTACCACATTTTGTTTATCCATTCTTCAGTTGAAGGGCATCTAGGTTGTTTCCATGTTCTGGCTATTACAAACAATGCTGATATGAACATAGCTGAACAAGTGCTCTTGCAGTGTGGTTGAGCATTCCTTGGGTATATGCCCAAGAGTGGTGTAGCTGGATCTTGGGGGAGATGGATTCCCAATTTTCTAAGAAAGCGCCATATTGATTTCCAAAGTGGTTGTATAAGCTTGCATTCCCACCAGCAGTGGAGGAGAGTTCCCCTTGCTCCACATCCTCTCCAGCATAAGGTGTCTTCAGTGTTTTTGATCTTAGCCATTCTGACAGGCATAAGGTGGTATCTCAGAGTTGTTTTGATTTGCATTTCCCTGATGATTAGGGATGTTGAGCTTAAATGTCTTTCGGCCATTTGAGTTTCCTCTGTTGAGAATTCTCTGTTTAGTTCTATAGCCCATTTCTTAATTGGACTGTTGGGCATTTTGATGTCTAATTTCTTGAGTTCCTTATATATTCTGGATATCAGTCCTGTGTCAGATGTGGGGTTGGTGAAGATCTTTTCCCATTCTGTAGGCTGTCGCTTTGCCTTGTTGACCGTATCCTTTGCTCTACAAAAGCTTCTCAGTTTCAAGAGGTCCCATTGATTGATTGTTTCTCTCAGTGTCTGTGCTACTGATGTTCTATTTAGGAAGTGGTCTCCTATGCCAATGTGTTCAAGACTACTTCCTACTTTCTCTTCTAGCAGGTTCAGAGTAGCTGGATTTATGTTGAGGTCCTTGATCCACTTGGACTTAAGTTTTGTGCACGGTGATAGATATGGATCTATTTGCAGCCTTCTACATGTTGATATTCAGTTTTGCCAGCACCATTTGTTGAAGATGCTTTCTTTTTTCCATTGTGTACTTTTGGCTTCTTTGTCAAAAATTATATGTTTATAGGTGTGTGGATTAATGTCAGGGTCTCCAATTCGATTCCATTGGTCCACATGTCGGTTTTTATGCCAGTACCAAACTGTTTTTATTACTGTAGCTCTATAGTAGAGCTTGAAGTCAGGGATCGTGATGCCTCCAGAGGTTGTGTTATTGTACAGGATTCTTTTGGCTATCCTGGGTTTTTTGTTTTTCCATATGAAGTTGAGTATTATTCTTTCCAGGTCTGTGAAGAATTGTGTTGGTATTGTGATGGGGATTGCATTGAATCTGTAGATTGCTTTTGGTAAGATTGCCATTTTTACTATGTTAGTCCTGCCTATCCATGAGCATGGGAGATCTTTCCATTTTCTGACATCTTCTTCAATTTCTTTTTTCAGGGACTTAAAGTTCTTGTCATATAGGTCCTTCACTTGCTTGGTTAGTGTTACCCCAAGGTATTTTATGTCATTTGTGGCTATAGTAAAGGGTGATGTATCTCTGATTTCCTTCTCCGCTTCTTTGTCCATTGTATATAGGAGGGCTACTGATTTTTTTGAGTTGATCTTGTATCCTGCTATGTTGCTGAAGGTGTTTATAAGCTGTATCAGTTCCTTGGTGGAATCTTTGGGGTCACTCAAGTATACTATCATGTCATCTGCAAATAGGGAAAGCTTGACTTCTTCCTTTCCAATTTGTATCCCCTTAATCTCCTTATGTTGTCTTATTGCTCTGGCTAGAACTTCAAGTACTATATTGAATAAGTATGGGGAGAGTGGACAGCCTTGCCTCGTTCCTGATTTTAGTGGAATTGCTTTGAGTTTCTCTCCATTTAATTTGATGTTGGCTGTTGGCTTGCTGTAAATTGCCTTTATTATGTTTAGGTATGTTCCCTGTATTCCTGATCGCTCCAAGACCTTTATCATGAAGGGGTGTTGGATTTTGTCAAATGCCTTTTCTGCATCTAGTGAGATGATCATGTGGTTTTTTTTCTTTGAGTTTGTTTATATGGTGTATTACATTGACGGACTTTCGTATGTTGAACCACCCTTGCATCCCTGGAATGAATCCTACTTGATCATGGTGGATAATTGTTTTGATGTGTTCTTGGAGTCTGTTTGCCAGTATTTTATTGAGTATTTTTGCATCAATGTTCATGAGGGAGATCGGTCTGTAGTTCTCTTTCTTTGTTGTATCCTTGTTTGGTTTAGGAATCAGGGTAATTGTAGCCTCGTAGAAGGAGTTTGGTAATGTTCCTTCTGTTTCTATTGTGTGGAACAATTTAGAGAGTATTGGTATTAACTCTTCTTTGAAGATCTGGTAGAATTCTGCGCTGAAACCATCTGGTCCTGGGCTTTTTTTGGTTGGGAGACTTTTAATGACTGTTTCTATTTCGTTAGGGGTTATTGGACTATTTAAATAGTTTATCTGGTCTTGATTTAACTTAGGTATGTGGTACCTATCCAGAAAGTTATCCATTTCTTTTAGGTTTTCCAGTTTTGTGGAATAGAGGTTTTTGAAGTATGACCTGATGATTCTCTGAATTTCCTCAATGTCTGTTGTTATGTCCCTCTTTTCATTTCTGATTTTGTTGATTTGGATGCTCTCTCTCTGTCTTTTAGTTAGTTTGGATAAGGGCTTGTCTATCTTGTTGATTTTCTCAAAGAACCAACTCTTTGTTTCATTAATTTTTTGTATTGTTCTCTTTGTTTCTATTTTATTGATTTCAGCTCTCACTTTGATAATTTCCTGGCGTCTATTTTTCCTGGGAGACTTTACTTCTTCTTGTTCTAGAGCTTTCAGGTGTGCTGTTAAGTCACTAGTGTGAGATTTCTCCAACTTATTTATGTGGGCATTTAGTGCTATGAATTTCCCTCTTAGTACTGCTTTCATAGTGTCCCATAGGTTTGGTTATGTGGTGTCTTCATTTTCGTTGATCTCTAGGAAGTGTTTAATTTCTTTCTTTATTTCTTCCTTAACCCATTGGTGATTCAGTTGGGTATTATTCAGTTTCCATGAGATTGTAGGTTTTCTGTAGTTTTTGTTGTTGTTGAAATCCAACTTTAGACCATGGTGGTCTGATAGAACACAGGAGGTTATTCCAATTGTTTTGTATCTGTTTAGATTTGTTTTGTGGCCAAGTATATGGTCGATTTTAGAGAAGGTTCCATGGGGTGCTGAGAAGAAGGTATATTCTTTTTTGTTAGGATGGAATGTTCTGTAGATATTGATTAAGTCCATTTGAGTCATGACATCAGTTAAGTCCTTTATTTCTCTGTTAAGTTTCAATTTGGGAGATCTGTCCAGTGGTGAAAGTGGGGTGTTGAGGTCTCCCACTATTAATGTGTGGGGTTTTATATGTGATTTAAGCTTTAGTAATGTTTCTTTTACATATGTGGGTGCCCTTGTGTTTGGGGCATAAATGTTCAGAATTGAGACTTCATCTTGGTGGATCTTTCCTGTGATGAGTATGTAATGCCCTTCTTGATCTCTTTTGATTGATTTTAGTTTGAAGTCTATTTTGCTGGATATCAGGATGGCTACACCCGCTTGTTTCTTAAGACCGTTTGATTGGAAAGTCTTTTCCCAGCCTTTTATTTTTAGGTAGTGTCTATCTTTGAATTTGAGATGTGTTTCTTGTATGCAGCAGAAAAATGGGTCCTGCTTTCATATTCATTCTGTAAGCCTATGTCTTTTTATAGGTGAATTAAGTCCATTGATATTGAGGGATATTAATGACCAGTGATTGTTCATTCCTGTTATTTTTTGGTGGTGATGTGTGTGTACTTCTCTTCGTTGGGGTTTACTGCTGTGGCTTTATCTATTGCCTGTGTTTTCGAGGGTGTATCTGACTTCCTTAGGTTGGAATTTTCCTTCTAGTGCTTTCTGTAGGGCTGGGTTTGTGGATAAGTATTGTTTAAATCTGGCTTTGTCATGGAATGTCTTGTTCACTCCATCTATGATGATTGAAAGTTTTGCTGGGTATATTAGTCTAGGCTGACATCCATGGTCTCTTAGTGTCTGCATTACATCTGTCCAGGTCCTTCTGGCTTTCAAAGTCTCCATTGAGAAATCGGGTGTTATTCTGATGGGTTTGCCTTTATACATCACTTGGCCTTTTTCCTTTGCTGCTCTTAATATTCTTTCTTTATTCTGTACGTTTAGTTGTTTAATTATTATGTGGCGAGGGGACTTTTTTGGGGGGTCTAGTCTGTTTGGTGTTCTATAGGCTTCTTGTATCTTCATAGGCATTTCCTTCTTTAAGTTGGGAAAGTTTTCTTCTATGATCTTGTTGAATATATTTTCTGTGCCCTTGAGTTGGTATTCTTCTCCTTCTTCTACCCCTATTATTCGTAGGTTTGGTCTTTTCATGGTGTCCCAAATTTCTTGGACATTTTGGTTCATGACTTTGTTGGCTTTAGTGTTTTCTTTGACTGATGAATCTATTTCTTCTACTGTATCTTCAACGCTAGAGATCCTCTCTTCCATCTCTTGCATTCTGTTGATTATACTTGCATCTGAAGTTCCCAATCATTTACTCAGATTTTCTATTTCCAGCATTCCCTCTGTTTGTGTCTTCTTCATTTTTTCTATTTCCCTTTTCAGGTCTTGGACTGTTTCCTTCATTTGTTTCATTGATTTTTCTTGATTTTCTTTCAGTACTTTATTGTTTTCTTCCAGGACTTTATTGATTTCTTCTAATTTGTTTGCCCTTTCCTCTAGTTGTTTACAGTGTTCTTCCCATTTTTTTGTCTTTTCCTCTACACAAGCCTCTAGCTTCTTCATGATGTCATTCATAAGGCTGTTTTCTTCTGCTTCTTCCAATTTCTGATGTTCAGGTCTAGGTGTTGGAGGAGGACTAGGTCCTGGTGATGCTGTATTGCTATTCATTTTGTTGTATGTGTTTCTGCCTTGACGTCTGCCCATCTCCTTGTGGTTCGTTCTTGGCCTTATCCGCACACTTGGTTCAGACAGAGCTGACAGATTCAGGAAGTCTGTCTCTCTTGTCTAGATGGGAGCTCTCTTGTCCAAATAGGAAGTCCGGGGCAGGATGGGAGGTCTTGTCCTGAAGGGAAGTCCGGGGCAGGATGGGAGCTCTTCTCTCTCTCTCTCTCTCTCTCTCTCTCTCTCTCTCTGCTCCAGAAGGGAAGTCCAGGGTAGGATGGGAGCTGGGGGCCAGCCTCTAAGTCTCAGGAAGAGGCTGGGGGCTCAGGCGGGTGGGCGTGGGAGCAGGGCATGGAGATTGTAGGGTCTGCCAGGGGTCTTGGAGAAGGGGATCCTTCCTGGTGGGGCTAGAAGGGAACCTGCCCGGTGGCCAGAACCTGGGGCCATGTTGGACAGGTCTTCCCCGGTGTGGCTGGTGCCCAGGGATCCCCACTTACTCTTTTATCAGATTCAGTGTATCTGGATTTATGTTGAGGTCTTTGATCCATTTGGATTTGAGTTTTGTGCAGGGTGATAGATATGGAGCTATTTGCATTCTTCTACATGCAAGTATCCAGTTATATCAGCACCATTTGTTGTAGACACTGTCTGGATAAAAGATTAACTAAAAAAAAAAAAAAAACCAGATATAAACAAAACAGCAGCCCTCTTATATACAAACAACAAATGAGCTGAGAAAGAAATCAGGAAAACAACACTCTTCACAATAGCCACAAATAATATAAAATATCTTGGGGGTAACTCTAACCAAGCAAGTGAAAGACCTATGTGACAAGAACTTTAAGTCTTTGAAGTAAGAAATTGGAGAAGATATCAGAAGATGGAAAGATCTCCTATGCTCATGAATTGATAGGATTGACATAGTAAAAATGACCATTTTACCAAAAGAAATCTACAGATTCAGCACAATCCCTATTAAAATCCCAAAACAATTCTTTCCAGATCTTGAAAGAACAATACTCACCTTCATAAGGAAAACCAAAAAACCCAGGACAGCTAAAACCATCCTATTGGTTTAAATATTAAGGCAACTCCATGTAGTTAAAAGGGAGGTTTATTTTGTGGGGTAACTTACAAGTGAAGGGATAGGTTACAGGGTCTGAGAGAAATGAAGCACAGTCCAGTGATGTTCTCTGGAGAACTCTGCTCAGTCTACCTCCAGCATCCAGGATCCAGGAACCAAGAGAGCTGGCCCATCCAGATCTCGGGTCTTCAGGGGTCCTCTCTCGGCTCCACCTTGTAGGCATGACAGTTACTGAAGCCTCAATGAGGGTAGCACTTTCAGGTCAAAGCTGGAATGGCTACCCACTACACCATCCTGTACAATAAAGGAACTTCCAGAGGTATCACCATCCTTGATTTCAAGCTCTACTACAGGGCTATAGTGATTAAAACTGCATGGTATTGGCATAAAAAACAGAAATATGGATCTTTTGCTATTCTGTAGAGCAGCCTTCACTGGAATTCCCTACCTCCTGAACATTATTTAGACCCTAATCCTCAGCTTTGTCTCTCAGTGATTAGAACACATCCTTATGAAAGAGGTCCCATGTACTCTGCATCCTCCATCAGTAGAACTCATCCTCATGCTTATTACAAATCCTTCCTCCTCAGGCCCTTATCCTGAACACTGTTACTTGTGAATAAGGACCCCTTCATATTGTAACAGGTGCTTCGCTAAAGAGATGTGCTTTGCAAGAGACTTTTCTCTGTAGCCATATTTAAAGCTTTATTATGATAATTGTCATGTGGAAACATTTCCCCAAAATTTTACTGAGTTGAAATGTGTAATGAAAATAAACCACTTGGTCAGACTCTAGAAAATTTGACCCAGCACCTGCTAAAGTGGTACTGACCTGAATTCTATTCTTCATCTCTCTCAGATAGTTTATATCCCTACCAGCTGTGATGCTCATGGGGACCCCAACAGCCTAGTCAATGTTTATTTCCTGACTGATATATATTACGTATCTTTCTTATGATTAAATGGAATAAGCATGTTTAGCATATGGTATATTGAGCTACTCAATAAATAGAAGCTATAATCACTACCGTATAGTTAGTTAGCTCAGTTCAGTTTCTCTGGAATATATATTGTATATCGGAGGCAGTGAGTTGTCAACCTAATTCTTCCATTGTGTCTTTGCACTCTTCCATCATATCTTGGCTCGCAAAGCTTTAGGAAAAGAGAAATGCATTTCCAGTACTAACATAAAACACAAGCCTATTTGCTTGCCAGGTTAGTAATTTCCTGGCTAGCTGTTAGTCTCTGGTGCACTAATTGAACTGAAATTTACTTGTCAGTATAAGATTGAAAAATATAAATGGTATAGAAAAATGAATTATATAGTATTTGAAAGTATTAATTAAAATATTTTATACCTCTCTGGCATTTCTAGGAGACACATCTCAAAGAAAAGCCACTGCTTCTCTGACTCTCACACTCTTTCTGCTCCGAGCCTTGGGTACAGGAATTGTCTTCTGGATACATCAGTTGGGACTGGGCACCACATCATCTCTTGTTTTCTGCATTTTGTTGGGTTATGGGTTTTTGTAGTGGTCTCCATCTGTCGCAAAGAGAAGTTACTTCGGTGAGGGATTGACAGCTACAGTTATCTGTCAGTATAAGGATAAATATTTAGAATGTATTTGGGAATCATGATGGGTTAGTAAAATAGTGGTTTAGGTTCTCCTCCAAGATTCCTACTTCATTCAACATGGCTACCTAAACAAGACCTGAAGGAACAATGATACCAACTGACATTGTTAGGATCCTGCTCTCACTCTTCCGGGTGTAACGTCTTACATCATCAGGGGCCTGGGGCGACTGCTTACTGCTGCATGGTCACTCAATCTCTGCCTTAAAAAGTCAGATGTGGACCCCTACCCCTCTCTTTCTGTTTCCTCTCTGCGGTCTGCTCTGCCCCGCTTCCCTCCCTGACCAGACCGGGGTCCTCCCCTGCTTCCCTCCATTAAAGCTCTAAAAACTTAATATTGGGTTCTGCCGTGGCCGTGACTCTTCTGCCGACCAACCAGCACTGTTCATCCTTTCAGACTCGCTATTGTGAAAGCAGGAAGCTAGAAGCACCCAAGTTCAATAAGAACTACAGGCAAGGGGAATGCTGAGAGTGGGAGGATGGTCTTCCCCAGAGAAGAGTGCTCCCAATTGGTTAGCCAATAGCAAATGGTCAGCCTTGAGATCATGCTGCATCCAGGTAACATTATAAGGACTGAGAAGGTTGTATTTATATATTTAGACTATATATATATGAATAATATATATATATATGAACAATTAAAGAAAAGGGGCTATGAATTTGAGAGGAGGGGTGCATGGGAGGGATTGGAGAGAGGAAAGGGAAGGGGGAAACAATATAATTATAATTTTGAAAAATAAAAAGAATTATTAAAATATTTTGTAATCTATTTTCTTCTTATTGAAGGATAAACTATGTATGCTGTATTCTCTTTCTGTGGGGCACTTAGTTTCACTAGGGTAATTTACATGTGTTATTTTCCTGTCACAGAGAATTCTAAAAGGCACTTTTAGGCTTATAAACTCTGGCTATGAGTCAGTTTGAACAAGGAGACCTTGAGGGTCTCATCTTCTCCAAGGCTACACGCTATCATCCTAGCTGCTGCTGCTGCTGCTGCTGTGTGTGTGTGTGTGTGTGTGTGTGTGTGTGTGTGTGTGTGTGCATGTTGAACATCTAAATCCAGAAACAAGGAGGAGAAAGGAAGATATAATAATCTCTATATAACTATGCTATGGTTTACACTTTCAGAGAAGCTATTCTGAGTAGCAAAAACATTTTGTTTCAGAATATGAGCTTATCACCTGAATTCTTTTTTCTTTTTACTTCAGGCAATTTCAGTAAGGCGAGCAGTACAGATGCACAAGGGCTAGCCATTTTCATCTTCTAAGAACGCCATTGGTGGCTGAGGACACTGGAAGTTAATAAGCATCTGCACTTCATTGTGAGCTAAGTCTTTTAGAGTGCTTTCTTTCAAATGCTTGGGTTGCCCCCCTTGTCTCTGAAGATCTCACTTGACTGATGAGAACTAAGGAAGTGAACAGACCCAGGCAGAGTCCTGCATGAAGGGTAATGTGAGGGGCAGAGGTCCCAGAGGAAGGGGCAACATCACTAAACATAGGAAGGGAAGGGGAATGAAAAGCCACAATCATTTTTTTAAACTAACAAAAGACCAAATATCTCTTTTAACGCTTAACTGAAATGATCCCTGATCTTGATTGAGATCAAAAGACAAAGTAAGAGAAGTTGGCAGAAAGAAAAGTCTCTGGCTTCTCTGCTTTTGGGACCCCTTATATCTGGCCATAATCCTCTGTGAGAGGAAATTTTAAGCCAATCAACATCTTGACTTTAATTTCTACTTTGTAACTTGAAATGAACGGCATGGCTGCTGTTCATTTCCACTGCTTATTTAAATCACCCTGTCATGTGTGTGATACAAAAATAGAATTTTTAATGTTAAACACCAGAATGGGAGCTAGAGAGCACAGAATCAGACATGTTTCGTGTCAAGTATTGCCTCTTAAGAAAAACTGCAATGCAGCATTTCAGTACAACAGAAGAACAGCCTGGACACTGTGTTCGTGCATCTGAAGAATGAGCCGAAGGTTCCTGTTGCACCTTTAGTGAGAAGGCTATACGGATGAAATCTGGAGCTGATTTGGAAAGGGAAAATGCTCTACAAATGTGAGGCACCATCACCCTGTGTCTGGCTGGTGACAGACACTGGACAGCACAGGGATCCACGTTTCTCTTGCCACTGGCAAGGACTGTTGGGAAATTCACGTTTAGTTGTCATGACTGAAGGAACAGTTTGCTTTCTTCCTGTTCCATCTAATCCTCACCTGTGAGGTAAAACCTTTCGATGGACAGCATACTTTCGGTTTCTATGGGAGGGAAAAAGAAAGACGACTGGGTCTTTATTACAAGCCCCCAACCCACAGCTTTTCCTGATTTGAAAAAAAAAAGGGTTTAGTCTCAAGTCTTTTCCAAGAGACTCCTACTTTCTGCTCAGCACCCAGGTGTCACATTTGAGTCAATCAAGATCAGTGTTGTTCTAGTTTGGTTTTGGTTTTGGGTTGCTGTGATAAACACCATGCCCAAAGAAAGTTGGGGGGAAAGGCATTTCTTGGCTTACAGGTTACAGTCATCATTGAGGAAAGTAAGGGCAGGAGTCATAAGGCAAGGCTACTTGCTGCCTTGCAAGTTCCCTTCCTAGGCCTCCTGCCTAGGAGTTGCATCACCCATAGTGGGGTAGGCACTCCTACATCAATTAGCAGTGAAGAAAATGTTCCAGAGACATGCCCACAGGCCACTCTGAGGGAAGCAATTCCTCAGTTGAGGTTCCCTCTTCTCAAGTGTGTCAAGTTGACAGTACCTATCACAGAGGTGTTGAGACTTAAAAGCACTTCTTGTTTGAGTCAGAATTATACAAGACATGGGGGCATGCCTTGCCTACAGGTCTTTATGGACACGCACTGCTTTTGATTAAAGGTGATCTTCAGGGAATCTAAGTTTGAATCCTGTTTCTTCTATTGCTTGCACTGAGATCCCAGGTTGTCTCACCTTCTTCATCTTCAAATTGGAACTAATACTTATACCTTCTTCATCACACACCTGTAGAATTAGACAAAACTATTAGTGAAATTCAAAGTGTATCAGTATGGTACTCAATGTTAGCTGTTATCAACCTCCCAGGATCCTTTAGTGTCTGGAGAGAAGCTGAAGTAGAGGAACTTGAGACTGAAAATTTAGAAACTGACACAAAATAACCCGAAGCTAAGAGAAAACGTGGATATTAAATATTTTTAGATACTGGGGAAAACTTATCAAAAAAGAAAAATATACCTTTTTGTTCATGTTACCAGTAACTCTTCAGAACCTATTAAATGCAAAAATAGTGATGACCTACAATAGGCAGGCCAAAGCCTTACTATGTTAGCAGCTGTATACTGTTCTACTATCTAGGAGAATTTGGGATGGATTTTCTATTGTGTTGAAGTATGGGGGAGCGACAGAGAGAGCTCCATGAAATCTAAGCACTCTACACTTTATGCATATGTGTTGACAAAGAGTGATGGAATGTCAACATTAGAATAGCCCAAAGAAGTAGCCAGAGACTCCAAAGGACTTCAGCATTTCATGAGTTCTTTATGTCAATGATATTGAAATGTTTTGATCACAATATCATACTATGTCTGCAGAAAAAAAAACCCTCCTAAATGATGAGTCAAAACTTGTCAAAATTCAAATGCTTAAAGCAGCCACCTTTATGCAATAGGCATTGTTTTGCCTGATTTTCACTTATCTGTACAGTGTGATAAGGACAGTTGTCTAATGTGCTACACAAACTAAAAGGAACATATTTTGCTCCCTGAGCTCGGAGCCATTGTTGGATTTTAGGGCGAGAGTAAGGGATATATTCTGTATCCCCAGGTGCTCTCCCTGAATTCCCCATCAGGGTTTCCTTAACTACCATTAGAACTAGGTCTTCCTTGTGCTTTTCACATGTTTGGGGATGTTCCCAACTATTCTGTTGAAGAACAATGAAGGAATTGGGACTCCCTTTCTTGGCAGGTGCTTCTTTACTGGTAGTGGGTTCAAGGGAAGAAGCTGGTTGTCTATTCCAGGCTAAGGCTTCTCTGGGGGCCCTTTCCTCTTCTAGGTAAGGGATATTATGGTTCAAAATGTCCTTCAAATGTACAAACATTGCTTTCTTCTATCTTGAGATATTTTTTCTCAGTGTGATGTCACAAAATCCTTAGTCCTTCCTAACTATGTCTTTTACAAAACTCCAGAAATTCAGTTCCGGGATTTCTTAGTCATATGAAAGTAGTGGGACTGGGGAGATGGCTCAGAAGTTGAGCACTGACTGCTCTTTCAAACATCCTGAGTTCAATTCCCAGCAACCACATGGTGGCTTACAACCATCTATAATGAGATCTGGTGCTCTCTTCTGGGATGCAGGTGCCTGGCTTACAACCTTCTACAATTCTGGTGCCCTCTTCTGGCATGCAGGCATACATGCAGGCAGAACACTGCATACATAATAAACAAACAAACAACTAAATAGATAAATGATATGAAAGTATGATATCCTGTCACATTTTTCGAATAGAGAAAGAGACTTCTCTTACTGAGAAAAGGAAAATATGGCTGTGGACACTTCGGTCTTTTCCCAACCCCCTCAGTCCTTTCTGAGGATTAGGGTAGCTCAACATTCATTGAAATGCTGACATCTAGAAGACCAAATTCAGGGTATCTGCTCAGTGGGGCATGATGCTTGTGTCCAGGACAGGTGGGCATGTGAAGTTGCTGTCTCTGCTATTTCTGTGGTCATCCAAGGAGATTAACCCTTCACTGTCTTTTGATGTTTTTAGAATTTGGAATAGATTTTCTTCTGTTGTTGAAGAATAGGTGAGAGAGCCAAACCTTATCAAAGCCAGGTATGATGGCATGAGGCTTGTAGTACCAACTGTTTAGGAGGCTGGGGTGAGAGAGTTTCTTAAGCCTGGGAGTTTCAGGCCAGCCTGAGTAGTGCAGCAAGATCTTGTTCCAACAGACAAATAAAAGGGCTAGAACCTTATTACATCCATGGGTCAGGTAGGCATCTTTGCCCCCTCTTGGGCCGTGAGTTCTCTGACTAGAATGGGTTCTCTAGACTAGACTCTCCTTATGTATCGATCCCTAAGATTGGAAGATGAAGAACCAGCCTGCTAATTTATGTTCAAGCTGTGCTTTCCTGTCCAGTTTATCAGAGAGGTTGATCCAGGAATAGACGGTGATTGACATTTCTGTAGATGTTAATAAAATGGATACCTTGTCATTTTTTGCACTCATTAACGTAGGTGAGTTCAGTTGGTCAGAATGAGGTAGAGGGAGGAAAAATGGAACTCAAGTCACCACTCAGACTCTTCCAACAATGTATGAACTCCAGTTATTATCACTTCCATCTCCTCAGTGGCACCAGAGTATAACCAGGCCCAGGCAGGCTTCATGTGAAAGGATCTATGCTATTGTTCTAAGAGAGGAGTTGGCCTTGGCCGTTCTATCCCTACCTCCTTCAACTTGAGATTCTGGAAAATTTGATTGATTCAAGAGATGCATAAGATTAATTACTGCAGAGTTAGTTTTGCCAGAGCCTACTATGAAAGGGAAAGATATTTTGCATTCATTCTGGGAAGTAAGGAATTTCATTAGAAAATCCCAGGGTTAGGAATAGCGTAAGACTGAGCCTAAATTTGCCCAGCAATATAAATCCCAGGAAAGAAAGAAAGCAGAAAGGTGATGGTACTGTGGGAAAAAGTGTTGCATCTTCTCAGGGGAGTTCTTCATTTCCCTTAGCATTTTTATTAAGTATTTTATTTAATAATCATACATGCATGTAATGCTTGGATTCATTCCACTTTCATATCCCCCCTCCAATTCATTTCCTTTTAAATTATTTATCCAATTTTATTTACTTATTTATTTCTCCATGGACTTTGCTTAGAGTTCCCATTGTATTGCAGATGCCGAGAGGAAAATGCTGAAGTGGGTGTACAATATGAGCAGGGGCACTCTGGTGACAGGTGCCCATGGGAATCCTACGTGGCTCACTGCATTCACTGGGACGTAGATGGAAAGGATGGCTTAAGAGACAAACTGGGAGACCAGCATTACCCAACCCAGAACTCACAACCATAAGAACAAGGAACAGTTGGTGTGGCAAAGTCCTGGAAATGCACATGGACTTCTCACGTGTTGTCCTTCTATCGAGGTTCATGTGCTCCATTGCTAATCTGTGACAGCTGCCTTCACTGAGCAGAAGGCAGTGATGAATGTCATGTGACTGGAAAGCATGCGGTCCACCAAGGGTAAATGTCAAGCTTCCTGTGAATGCTGAGGAGTGTGGCTCATGGGAGAGACATATGTATTTAAGGTTTGTAAGTCTATACAATCTGAAATGAATGTCCTGGAAGAACAGTGTGAAATGGCTGGTGAGTCTAAACCAGGGCTATTATTTTTTATTAAATATTAATGCTATGCATTCCTGCAGGGTGCAGAGAACAGATGTTAGACCTGACATCCTGTCATTTTTATCAATGTCTGGGTTTCCAATGTCTATTAAATCTGATAGTATAAAACACAGGAAGGGATAATTAATCCTCCATTTCCATGGTTATCTGCTGACATTGGGCCCTAGAGGATCTATAGCTCTCTCTTGAATATTTGTTTAGAGGCAGAGATAAGCTGAGATGGTCTAGTCTCCCAGCAAATTGTTCCACTGGGCCTCTGGCTGGACAGCAGCCCATTCTGAAAGCACAATTTTTTCTTGTTAGATTTAAGAAAATAAGTAAACTTCAAATAAGGTTTGCTTTAATGGCAAAAAACCTTCACTGAGGATGCGGGTTTTTCTTTCTACCTTACGTCCCTGAGTCATTTCTCTTGACATCATCCTAGATTTAAATAGTAAACAATGAATTACTGACTAACTAATGAACGAACTACCATTCAATAGTCCAATCCATGCTGAGAGACCATTCGTGTGGAGTCTAGCAGGTGCGGAGAACCAATTTTGAGCAAATTCACAGTGACATAAAGTGTGGCTTATGGTGATTTAGTACCAGGAAATATTTGCTAAGTGGAAAGCCCTGGAAAGAACAATTTGGAAATCATTCTTGGTCAGGTGCAGCTTACAGTGGGTCTAATCACAGGAAAAATACGTCCAAGGCCCCTTCCTCCCAAAATCACATAGTCTACGTGGAAAAAAAAAATAAAGACATGCTTTCACTCTGTAACACCCTGTTGTCTTACGATTATTTAAATGGTTCTGGCCACCATGCTGCAATTTCAGTTATGTCCTGAAGAGAGGGTAGACTGTGGAAAGAGAGAGAAAGAGATGTCTGGATCTCAGGCCTGAACATGAACTCTTTACAGTAACTGTTTTTATAGGAAATGAGGTAAAATTTAATTTATGAAAACCTGCTGGGTGCTAGAGAGATGGCCCCACTTAGTGGTTTCGAGTACTTGCAATCTTCCAGAGAACTGGAGTTCAGTTCCCAGCACCCACCTCGAGTGGCTCACAACTGTCTATAACTCCAGCTGCAGGGAAACTGATATCCTCTTCTGGCCTCTGTGTGTGCATGTGTGTGTGTGTCACACACACATGCACACACACACACACACACACACACACACACACAAACACGTAGAAATAAAAAACAAATCTTAAAAAAAACAAAACAAAACATAAACCAAAAGCTGCTGATGTACTGAAGTAAACTGAGGATTTCCTGCCCGCTTGAAAGAGGACTGAACAGTCTACCATGCTTAGTTCTGTTCTTAGCCTAGGAGATTTGCTGATTTGCTCTTTGACTCAAGGAACAAAGTAGGGCTCTCTGGTCTTCTTCCCAAACACATTGGTGCATGCTACTAACTAGCATAATGAAGTTCTAAGCTCTAGAAATAAGAGGTATCTTTAGTATTTTTCTTTTCTTTCTTTCTTTCTTTCTTTCTTTCTTTCTTTCTTTCTTTCTTTCTTTCTTTCTTTCTTTCTCTCTCTCTCTCTCTCTCTCTCTCTCTTTCTTCCTTCCTTCCTTCCTTCCTTTCTTTCTTTCTTCTTCTTTTTTTTTGAGACAGGATCTCTTGTAACCAAAGATATCCCTGAACTTGCCATATAGCTAAGCATGACCTTGATTTCTTGATCCTCTAGCCTTCACTTCTCAAGTGCTGGAACAGGCATCAGCAACCATGCCTGGATGAAAGACACTTTTGAAGGTAATTTCTAGGAAGTGGTGTGGCAGAGGAATGGAATCCCCTTTGTCAAGTGATTTGAGTTGAGAAGAGACAGTATGGAGGGCCTTGTATGAGACACTACAACATGTTATAGGACATGCTGCTGGAAGCAGGATCAGGGACTCACCATGGTATAATTCAAAGGATACCGAGACCCCGACAGGTGCCTGAAAGTCTTACCATGTGAGCCTATCAGCAAAGGTCAGCATGATTGCCGAGGGGACTTTGTTAAAAAGAAAACAGCATTTTCCCTTGGAAATCACTCCAGTGAGTTGATGAACACAGAGGGTAGATTAATGGGCAATTGTACATTTAAGCAGCCAAGACAAGGATGTGAAGAGGATCTGGCTGTGTGTAACATCTGTCACCCTGTTGATTGCCAGGGTGGATCTGGCTGGGTATACAGGTGTCCCCTCCCTTGCTCTCTGTCCCAATGTGTGTCCCTCCTGAAGTTGCAATACTCAGTGGAAGAGGGGAACCTTCCCTAAATAGGGAAAAAGAAGAGGATGGGTCTTTGGTCAAAGGTAGCTATGATACCCTGCTAGAACCCCCAAACAAGCTCTTAAGAAGCCTAGACAAGGATATACAACTGATAATTCCTGATGGCCATAGTGAGGGTGGAAAAAGCCTAGGAATACATTTTCTTTCTATGGATGTCAAGTCTAGGTTGGAAACTCAATTGGAGAGCCCAAGCCACCAAGTAGCTGCAGAATAGACAGCTGAGAAACGAGGAACCACTGGAAACACATTGTACTCTCTCTCTCTAGGACCTAGCTGGGTGGAGTACTGCTATGTAGCACATAGGCTAGTGTCCCCACATAATATGTTCCCACGAGGACCAAACCCAAGCACCCAGTCTTCTTCTGCCTGTTCTCTAGGTAACAGACATGGGGGGCGGTTAACCCCAGACTCTGAAGTCATCCTGAGAAGCTCTGAGACAGGAAGACAGCTCCTACTGACACTCTTCCTAGCATGCCTATCCCTAGCCTCAGCTTTGCTGCTGAGTTTCCATCAACAGACTGAGGAGGCATAAACATGGTCTGAGTGGAAACTTAGGAGATGTTTATAGCCATAGAACCAAAACACAGGAGGAGACAGGTGGGCGAAATTTGCCTAGGTTGCCTCCATGCAAATAAATTGTGAGTTCTAGTTCATTTAGAGGGAAAAATGAAGCCTTCCTGAAACCAACCTGTCCCTCTTACCCCACCCCAGATCTTTAATGTGCCTTTTCATGGGTTTTGCTTTCAAATCTGCATGAATTATTTTTCTTCTATTAAATATTAATGTGCCTCTCTCAGTAAAAGAAGGGGGCAAATTAGGTCTGGTGCACGTCTTCCCGACACTATTTACTGCTGCTGGGGGACTGAAGCAAATGCCAGCTCCCAACACATTATTAAATCAGGCCTGCACGGAGCCCAGATGTTACACTGATCCAAGTGCAGTGAATGCGGGCTGAAAAACAAACAGGAGCGAGCACCAGGTCTGCTCTAGGAGGCTTTGTCTTCCCGCATCCTTGTTACCTTTCCCACCCCCAGCGTCCCACCCAGCCCACCTTTTCCGTTCAGCGTGTCCAGCTAGCCCTTTGAGAAAATTGCCCTCAGCTGGGCACGGCTTGCTGCTCCGGAACAGTAGTTGTGTGAAAGGGGATTTATTTTTTTAAGACCGTTGTTTTTTATCCCCCAATGACTCTTTCTACTTGATTAGCTCAGGATCAATATGTCTGCGGGCAGAATGTGATGGAGAGAATGATTTATCACTAAGAGGGAGGCTGGCCTTTGTTCCATGTGGTTCTCTTCTCCATAGTACGTACACACACACACACACACACACACACACACACACACACGAGAGAGAGAGAGAGAGAGAGAGAGAGAGAGAGAGAGAGAGAGAGAGAGAGAGAGAGAGAGTGCATTCTTGCTTTGCAATTCTTCCTCTATTCTTTTCCTCATCTAAGTTTTATCGACTTTCACAGTCTAGATGAATTTGGTTTCCTTCCAGAAGCATATCTTTCATTTCTAAATTGTAACTCTAAATGAACTGTGAAGTTTCTGAAGAGAGTTGTTGCATGGTGTAGGTTCAGGCAATACGTTCTTCAGGACCTTCTAGCTAAGGAACATGGAGACATGGGAAGAGTGTTGGTTTGTGTGATTTCTGAAAAAAAATTATTTCACCTGTGGAGATAATTGTATCATTATTATGGTCACCATTGTCATCGTTATGATGTCATCCTTTTCAACATTAACACTGTCACCATTATCTTCCCTGAAAAATGGCTAGGTAGGGAGTGGGGGTTGGAGAGGGCCCGAGACCCTATTTTTAACAGGGTCCCAGGCAGTTTTGATGATATTCATCTGATCATCACATTGTGAGAAGTGAGGTCTTTATGACTCGAAATGAGGTAATTCCTGGGGAAGTGACTTGTAAACTGAGAGACCAGACCACTGATAAATCTTAAATTATTCTTGTTTCCTTCCCAGAGAAGACTCTGATCTTTATCCCCTTTTTTTAGTGTAGCAGCACCTCCCGTTGGTGTTACCACAGGAAGGTAGAGTTAGTCCAGCCATTTATGATCCCTTCCACCCTGGCTAAGCCACTACCTCAGTCCATTACATAGCCATAACTGAACACCACAGACTGGGTGGCATGCAATGAACAGAAACTATTTTTCACCACTTCAGACATTCAATGTCAAGATGCCAGCAGAATTAAGGTCTGCTGAGGGCCATTTCTCCCTAGATGGGAGACATTTTGCTGTTATCTCAGGAGGTAGATGGGACAAATGAGCTCTGTAAGATCTCTTTTGAATTGATGCTTTTAGTTGGCATAATTTCATGGTACATTTTCATACATATTGTCTTAGTGTTTCTATTGTTGTGATAAGGACCATGGTCAAAAGCAACTTGGGGAGCAAAGGGTTTGTTTTAGCTTACAACTCTCAGGTCACACTCCATCACTGAGAGAAGTCAGGGCAGGAACGTGTGTGTAGGCAGGAACTGAACTGAAGTAAAGGCCATGGGATGCTGCTTACTGGTTTGCTCAGCCTGCTTTCTTTTAGAACTCAAGATTTCCTGTCTAGAACGGGACCTCCGATGGTGAGCTGAGCCCTCCCACATCAATCATCAACCAAGACAATACCTTACAGACTTACCTACAGGCAACCCCTATGAAGGCGTTTTCTCAAGATGGCCTCTTCCTAGACATGTCTAGGTTTGTATCAAGCTGACAAAAACTAAGCACACATGCATTCATGTGAGTGTACGCCCACCCACATGCACACACATGTATATAGTTATATTTTGTTCTTATTCACCTCCATGCTGCTCTCCCCATCTCCGTCCACCTCTCTTGCTAGGCTCTTCATTTACAAAATAGTTCCTAGCCGGGTCTTGGTGGTGCGAGCCTTTAATCCCAGCACTCAGGAGGCAGAGATAGGTGGATCTCTGTGAGTTGGAGGTTAGCCTGGTCTACAGAGCAAGATCCAGGAGAGGTGCAAAGTTACACAGAGAAACCCTGTCTTGAACCCCTCCCCCTGCCAAAAAAAATAGTTCCTTTCATGTCATAAGTTTTATTATTCTTTATTTTCCCCATCCTCCTTTCTGACCTCTTTCTGCCCTCTCATAGTCCCCTTTCTTTTTTCTGATCTTGCACATACATGTGATATACAGATATGTGCACACACACACATATATATTTTACACACATTCCATATATATTTAAATTTAGATTCTGCATATGAGATGAAATGTGATAGTTGTTTGAATCTGGCTTATTTTGCTTAACATAATGATTTATAGTATTTTCTTGAAAATGTTAAGTGTTTATTTTATCCTGAGAGCTAAATAAAATTTCATTGTGTATAGCTACTCTATTTTCATTATCTATTCACCTGTTGATGGACTTCTAAGCAGGTTTTATGTCTCACTTATTGTAAATAGTGGAGCAGTAAAGCTGGGTGTACAAGTATCTCTCTGGTTCTGATGTAGACTCTTGATATATACTCGGGAGTGATACATCTGACTCATGGTAGCTTTATTTTAGTTTTCGGGGTATCTCAATCCTGATTTCCATAGTGGCTGCACATTTTACATTTCTACCTGTGGTATGTGAGGGTTATTCTTTACCCATGTGCGTGTCAACTTGTGTTGCTTTGTTGATGATAGCCTCTGCCTAGGGCGAGATGGAATCTCAGTACAGTTTTAATCTGTGTCTTCCTAATGATTTAGGACGTTGAAAATTTGCATTTCTTCTTTTGATGATAGTCTAGTCTACTTAATTTATTAACCTGTTTATTAATTTGATGACTTTGCTTTTCAGTATATGGTTTTGGAGATCTCTCTAGATTCTACATATTGATCTACTATTGATGTATAGTTGGCAAGGAGTTTCTGCCTTGCTATAGGCCGTTTCTAATCTGCTGATTTTTTTTTTGAGAATAAAGCTTTTAATTTCATGTGGACCCATTTGCCGACTTTTGCCATTATTTACTATGCCTTTGGAGTCCTTTGCATATGCCTGTAGTAATCCCATTTAGGATGGCTTCAATCGAATCACCCAATCATCTCTCAGTGGTGCCACCTTACAATACTATCACTTTGGTAATTAGGGTTTCAGCGTACGATCTGAGGGTAGAATGAAACCCAAACATTCAGACCATAGCAGCTGCCATGTCATTTCTTGCTTAGAGATCTCTCAATTGTTCTCCTGTTTCTATTCCTGTCTCCCTTCACCTATTTACAGTGCAAATTGTTTTTTAAACTCTCAACACTTTCTTGAACTCTTCAGTAGTCTGCAGTGGCTTCTTAATGAGTATGGTCCCAGCTATCATTTGCTATGTTCTTAGTCACTTGAATCTTTCACCTTTTCCTTATACAAGTGCATAATATAACCTTCTCCTTAAACAAATTATACTCTATAATCTTTGTCTGGCTTCTCCTTTTCAACTTGTCTATTTAAAGCACTCTCTTACCTCTTGCATAGATTTATTGGTGTGTGTGTGTGTGTGTGTGTGTGTGTGTGTGTGTGTGTGTGTGTGTGCGCGTGCTATTATCAACTAGCTTTCTGCCTGGTTTTTATGTGTTTGCCTATGGTCTATCTTGTCTGTGACTTTTTATGGACTAGAAATAAGCTCCTTGAGGCAGAAGTTCATCTCTTTTACTCTGCTCCCTACTGTCAGCATATAGAACATTGTGGAAACACAACAGACACCTTAGTTCCTTTTCCCGTTGCTGTAATGAAACAGTACGGCAAAAGCTGTATAAGACAGGACTTGTGTTAGCTTGCAGCTCAAGGTGCAGTCCATCATGGCAAAGATGCTAAGGCAGAAGGTTCTTGAAACAGCTGGTCACATCACATCCACAGTCAACAACTGAGAGATGAAGGCAAAGCTCAGCTCAATACCCTTCCTCTGTTCACACAGTCAGGATCTCCAGCCCAAGCAATGGTCTGCCCACAGTTGAAATAGCTATTTCCACATTTATTAATATACTTAAGATGATACTCTCACAGGCATGCCCAAAGGTTCATTTCCCGGGTGACTCTAGATTTTGTAAAGCTGATAATTAACATCAACTATCACAATAGGTCTATAGATACTTGCTCAGGTAAAAACTAATTGAACCATGGTCGAGAGACAGCCCGAACTGACCTACTCTGGTGATGGGATGGCCAAACCCCCTAATTGTTGTGCTAGAAACCTCATCCAACGACTGAGGGATCTGGATGCAGAGATCCATGACAAGGCCCTGGGTGGATCTCTGGGAGTCCAATTAGCGAGAATGAGGAGGGTTTATATGAGCGAGAATTGTTGAGACCAAGGTTGGATAAAGCACAGGGACAAATAGCCAAATGAATGGAAACACATGAACTATGAACCAATGGCTGAGGGGTCCCCACTGGATCAGGCCCTCCGAATGCGTAAGACAGTTGATTGGCTTGATCTGTTTGGGAGGCATCCAGGCAGTGGGACCAGATCTTGTGCTCATTGCATGAGTTGACTGTTTGAAACCTGGGGCCTATGCAGGATTGTTTGGCTCGGCCTGGGAGGAGGGGACTAGATCTACCTGGACTGAGTCTACCAGGTTGACCTCAGTCTGTGGCTGTGGAGAAGGCTTTGCCCTGGAGTAGATGGGAATGGGGGGGGGGTTGGGGGGAAGGTGAGGGGGACGGGAGGGGGGAGAACAAGGGAATCCGTGGCTGATATGTAGAACTGAATTGTATTGCAAAATAAATTTAAAAAAAAAACAAAAAAAAAAACTAATTGAACCATTCTTGCTTATTAAATTGCACTATAGCTTCTGTGGCTAACACAGTTAAGTAATTCCTAAGCATTTTCTCAAGCAATTCTGGATTAGCTCTTTAATTGTTTAGACCCTGAATAGCTCTTAGTGCACATCAACTATTTTTTCTGTGAATCAGGAAAATTAATATGACTAATTGAAAATATGGATTAGTTTTTGAGAGAGGGTCTTACCATATATCCTAGGCTATCTGCAAACTATGTAGGCCTGGGCGACCTCAAACTTGCCATCTTCTTGCCTCAGTTTTTGAGTGTTGCTATTTCAATCATGTGCCACTATGCTCAGCTAAAACTGTAGGTCTTTAGCAAGAAGTCTAGGTGAATGTCTGAGTTCCAGGAGGCCAGGACTGTGTACCTAGAGATGTAATGGGCCCCTAGAATCTTTACTTAATTTTGTCTTTGCCAAAATGATCCCCTCCTCACACACACACACACACACACACACACACACACACACACACACACACACCTGACCAACAGAGGAAAAAAATCCATATCCAAACCAAATCACCCAACTAAACCTAAATAAAAACAAAAAATAGCAGTAATACCACTAAGACCTAAAATGGATCAATACATTGAGACTGTGTTTCTTCTTGGATACAAACATTTCATACAGGGAAGGGCTTCTCAAGCTGGGTAATGGAATCCCTTTTCACTTCAGCTCATCTAACATAGCACATTAATAAGCTGAACCAAATGTGGTGCTACAGCTGGTTTTATTGGTCATTAACATTTAAAGATCCACATGAAGTCATGTTTTCCAATTTTGACATTAAAAGACTAGCTGGCCTAATTATTGCTTCTAAATGGAGACAGCAGTGGAGCCTAGTCAGCACAGTAGAATCGTTTGTCTTCTGCGATGCACTCACCTTCCTGGAGCAGGTGAACAAGAGACAAATGTGTTGATTGACCTTTGGCTGGAGTCGGCCTTACAGTAGGGTAGTCCTGGCAGCTGTTCTAGATCTTACTCTTGGCCGGTCTTGATAGTGTACTGCCTTCCTTTGATTGTTACAGCAGGTTCACATAAAAGCAAATGTAATTCATGCTCTGAACTTGGCTGTCAGGTTAGGTTCTCATAATTTCCCTGTTTGCTGTTCCGTGAGTTTGAGCTATTAGTTGTGTTATTAAGTCTGACTAACATCGCTAGGTGAGGTTTTTTTTTTTGGAACAAATTAACTGATTAGAAACAGTGCTGGCCCAAATAATGTCCTAAGTTTTGATTAAAAAAAAAAGTGACAGTTCTGAGTGTAGCATGAATCTTTAAAGGTATTATTAATAAAAACAAACCTGGAGCCAGGTACTGGGGTGAATGCTGAAAGATCAGAGAAACAGAACAAGCCATATCCACCCTCACCTTGCCAACTTCTCAGCTGATCTTGTTTCCTTTAACTGGAAGCCTCTGAGTCCTCACCCGAATGGATCTCAGCTGAACTGCTGCTAAAAGCCTAAAAGCTTAAAAAGCCTAAAAAGCCTCTAGTTCCTGATCCTCACACCTTATATACCTTTCTGCTTCCTGCCATCACTTCCTGAGATTAAGGGCGTGTGTCTTTCCCAAGCAAAGACAAGAGATCTCAAGTGCTGGGATTAAAGGTGTGTGCCACCATACCTGACTCTGTTTCCAGTGTGGCCTTGAACTCACAGAGTTCCACACGGATCTCTGCCTCCCAAGTGATAGGATTAAAGGTGTGTGTGCCAACATTTTCTGGCCTCTATGTCTATCTAATGGCTGTTCTGTTCTCTGACCCCAGATAAATTTATTAGGGTGCACAATATATTGGGGAACACAATATCACCACACCTGAGGCAAAAGCAGAGGAAGAAAGGAGGAAGGGGGAAAGATAAGCAAACCAGAAATGTTATGGCCCTCTTCTGTCCCATTTGTATGACAGACACTGAATGAGCTTGTGGTGGGAGAACTATGGGCTTTGTTCTCAGGGCCAACTCTGTACCTGGCCCCATCACAAAGCAGAATTTGTCTTGGAATTTGTGTGTGTGTGTGTGTGTGTGTGTGTGTGTGTGTGTGTGTGTGTGTGTGCTTAGAGGCCAATAGAGATGTGCTGTATATGCATGGATTGTGGTACTGGAGTTGAACCATGAGCATTGTTCCTTCTTCATGCCCACCTGAAATTCAAATAGACGCCACTAAGAAATCATTACAATGACAGTTCCCTATTAGTCAAGGTTGTTTCCACTTTCTATATTATCCTCAAAGTTTTAAGATATAAATAAAATGTAATGAGGGTACTGGCAGGTTCCTTCTTCCTTCCTTCCTTTTCTTTTCTTGGTGGAGGACACAGGAGACACATTCCTAGCCTGTAATTTGCACAGATGTTTTCCTAGTAAATCACCGTTGGACCTCATGTCTCCGTTTTTCTCTTTCTATTAGCCACCAGGCATAGCCTCTTAATACTCCATGGGGCAGTTGGCCCAACGGAAATGTAACACAAGACCAGGAAGGCAGTGTTATGTGCTGCCTTTTGGGTGTGTGTGTGTTGGGGGGGGTTCCTTGCTGCCTAGGTTCATTTTGTTGGGTTAACCAGACATTTCTGCTCTCAGATTCCCTAACTTTACTGAACAATTCTGACCATTCTGGCTTAGAATTTTCTTCCTGTTAGGTATCAAGGAGTAAGACAGACAAGGGAGAAGACTGAGACTTGAGTGATATGTTTAGCAAATGAGACCTTGGCCAAGTTGATTGATGTCACCAGGCTTGAGCTCCCTGATGTGCAAAATGTGGACAGCTGTTCCCCCAGAATAGCCTTATGTCTTATACTTAGAGTAACAGCAGGTGGCCATAGGTGATTCTGAGTGTATGTGTGACTGTGATTACCTGTGTATATGGTAAAAAAAAAATAAATAAACTTGGCAATATGTTGAGGGTTGAAGGAAATGTGAAGAGAATGAAGATCAGAAGAATAATTAAGGAACCCTTGAATGGTTCCAGGCCATGCTAAGCAAAGTTGTCTACCACTGAGATACTTTTAAAACTCAGATCGTGGTTTCTATAACTGTTGCTTCTGGATTTTTCTCTATCAGTGTCCACAGGCTCTAAACTAATATCCTCCTGACATGGGTTTTTCATTCTGTCTCTTATTGGTTGACTGGTGCTCTTCCTTCCAATACATTAAAGACCTATTTCACAGTACTTCAGAATGTGACTTTTTAAAGATGGCATTTAAAAAGATAATCAAGTTAAAATGCAATCATTAAAGTGGACCTTAGTCCAATATCACTGCTATCTTTACAATAGTGGATATAGACACGGAAGTGGAAAGAACACGGAGAGAGAGAGAGAGCTGCCTGCAGATGAAGGCACAGAGCAGGATGATGTGACAAGTCAAGGAAAATCAGAGGTTGCCAGCAAACACCAGAGTCTAGGAGGGAAGGCATGAACAAAGTCAACTTTAGGCCTCAGGAGGAACCAGCTCTCTTGCTTTGATTTTGACCTCCAGTTCCCCAGACTACTCTACATGAACACATAGAGTTCAAACATTTGTGAGTGCAAAGCCAAAATCCACAGCCAGCAACAAGAGTAAAGAAAGATCTTTATTACCTGCAGCAAGAAAGCACGGCTTCCACATATAGTGTGCTTCCCTGGACCTTAGAAAGGGATAAAGATTTGTTAGGGAGGCCTCCACTTATTTGTATGAGGCTTATGGGGAGGTAAATCCTGTGCATTCTCAATTTAAGATCCATACTTCTTAGCATGCAACTTTGACAAAGAGAACAGACTCTATCCTATTACAGCTACTAACACTGTGGAATCCTATATTTCTGTGGCTTAAGCCAACCAGTTTAGTGATGTTTTTTTTTAAAACATCTCTAGCACATGGTGTATTAGTAAGGGTTCTCTAGAGTAACAGAACTTACAGAATGAATCTCTCTACACATGTAGAAAGGGGATTTATTAGAATGATTTACAATCCAGCTAGCCCAATGATGGCTGGCTGTGTACAAGAATCCAGTAGTTGCTCAGTCCATGAGGTTGGAGGTCTTAACTGGTCTTTAGTATATGCAGGAATCCTGAAGAAATAAGCTGTAATGCTAGTGAAGGAATGGACTTACTAGTAAGGTGAGAGCAAGTAGGAAGAGAGCAAAACCTTCCCTCTTCTATGTCCTTAGATAGGGTTCCAACAGAAGGTGTGGCCCAGATTGCAGGCAGGTTTTCCCAGCTTAAGAAATCTGGATTAAAGGTGTGTCTTCCTACTGCAAAGATCCAAATTAGAAGTAGATCTTCCCACTTCAAGTCAAGCAAAACTCCCTCACAGCTGTGCCCTCCCTTTTTTGGATTTTAGTTGATTCCAGATGTAGTCAAGATGAAAACCAAGAGTAGCCATCACACACGGATACATTATGCTTCTGAAATTTTAGCTCTAAACATTTTCTGATACCAGCTGATTTCAATATTTCCAGAGGATTATTCCTTGTGATTAGAGGCGGTGCTTCTCAGCTGGCTATTTCTTGAGTGTGATGTTGGGGGAGAAAGCGACACCCTCACAAGCTGAAGCAGCTCGACCTCCTCCTGGCTGTGTGTCCATGTCTGTACTGCCACCCATGGTCTGTTGGAGTCCAGTCCTTCCCCCGCATGCTTTTAATTTCCAACTTCTGATGCTAGCTGGAAGGGAAGGCTAGTGATTTTCAACTCCTCGGCTTCGTTTTTGAGATCTGTAGTCATGCAAGCTCAGCATTCTTGGATTTGTGCCCAAAGATCCAAATACATCTACTCCAAAGTCTGACTCAGAAATTGGGGTGGAATCAAAGGAGTCATAATTGAAATAATGTGATGATTTTGAACAATATTAAATTCTAAATGTTTAAAGTGCACCCCAAAATATGAGTCCAAAGGGACTTCATCATCTACACAGAAAAGGAGTTTCTTCTGGTCAAATGCCCTTGAGGTATTTCAAGACACACATTAAGTTTCTTATTTAATAAGACAATGGAATTTCACCATGAGTGTAAAATTGATTGCTTTCATCATTTTTGGTTCATCTTATTTTACTAAATTGAGTCAAAAGAAGCATACTTTGTTGTCAGTAGACAAACCCGGCCAATTAAGCTGTGCTAGAAATATAAATGTGGTCTCTGTCCCAGGTAAGGCTTCCAAAAATAGTTAAGGGATAAGGTACCTAGATTCCAAGCACTTTGAGGACCATTAAATGCTAATGGTGTTGAATTGGTTTTGATGAAGTTGGGGTCTGATTTAATGGAGTTGTTAAGAAAGCTTTTCTCAATAAAATGAAATTTAGTTTGGTTGCTGAAAAGGTCAGGATGCCCTGCCAACTCCCCATCTTCTCTTCTAACTGCCTGTGTTATGGGATACTTGACTACAAATCAGATTCCAGAACAACAGATAAAGTGGCTCAAGGTAGGAGCTGATGGAAGAGACTGCCTCCTTTGATGCCATCATGGGAACCTTAGTAATATGAAATTTGGATAGATGCATCTTAGAAACATCACAGTGTGGTGGTATTTTATTTGTGCTTTAATAAATAGAGCTTGCCTGGAAAGGAAAGAGGAAAAAGGCCAGCCATTATAAGTAAACAAAGAAGTTGGGCAACTGTAGCACACGCCCTTAATCCTATCACTTAGCAGGCAGAATCTCTGTATGTTCAAGGCCACGTTGGAAACAGCCAGGTGTGGTAGCACATGCCTTAATTCCAACACTAGTTAACCATGGAGATCTGGAGGTCTGTACAGACAGACAGGAAGTGACAGAGCTGTGTAGGAAGAGGAAGTGATGTAGCTGGACAGAGAGCAAATCAGATGGCAGAACAGCAAGGCATATAGACATGGGTAGACAGGAAGTAACTCGCATTTGGAAGCTGCCAAGTTGGTGAGGTAAGGTTGGTTGGCTGGTAGCTTTCCCTATTTCCCTGATCTCCCTAAGTCGTTCATCCCTTTATTTGGCTCCATGTTTTCTATTTAATAAGACCATTTAGAAATTCATCTACATCACAGGAATAGCTTCCTATTCGTCAAGGGAGTTTCCATTTCCTATGCTATTCTTCAATTTCTAGGTTAGTAATAAGATTTAAATAAGGGTATTGGCAGTTTCTTTTTCATCTTCTTGGTAAAGGGTGTGGGAGACACATTTCTAGCCTGAAATTTGCACATGTGTTTTTCCAGTAGAGCACTAGTGGGCCTTGTGTCTCCATTTTGCCGGTTCTCCTCGCCACTAGGCAGTGCAGATGAAGTGTGAGCTCACACTCAGGTAGTAATGCCATCGTTTGTGTCTCTTCTCCTCACACAGAAAGGGCCTTTTCTCCTCCCACAAAAGCAGTGATTTAATTTGAAGCTGGGGGAAAGAGGAAGGAAAAACAATGCTTCAAAATATAAAGCAGCAGTTCTTCTTAATAAAAACCACATTTTCTTTCTGAGTTATGGTACCCGAGGGTCCCATACACAGTTTGGGAGCTGATGAGGGTGGGCTTTGGGAGGCTGAGAAACTGTAACTGAGATGTTGGCCCATATGGTTTCGTATCTTTTGATTTTCTTTTGAGATTCATGGCACATACTTGAGCCACAGTGAAATGTGTGAAACCCTTCAGAAAGATAACTGTGGAAATAAATCACAATGGATACTCAAATAGTATACTCATCAGAATGCTGCTTTAGGTCTGAGGGCCATTAATGTGTTAAATAAGGTCTGTGGCAACTTATGGCAAGACTAAGGTATAGGACAAAGAGGAGAAATGAAGTAAGAAGAGGTGGAAGAAAGGGTCTATAGGAGATTGAACTAGTCATTCTAACTGACCTTTTGTATCTTCTTATGGTTAAATTATGATTGTTGACTTAAAGAATTCTCATGATTTTCTACATAAAATGGACTTGGGATTTCTAAAGCTACCTGAATATTTTTATAGTTTTATCCTTTATAAGTGAAAGGTGATTAATACAAACATGAGACACGAGTGGCTAGAGCTTCGGGAACACTGCTTCTAGCTGGGAACGCCCTCATGCCATGGGCAGGGATGCTAACACAATTGGTATGAGGCTATGTGATGGTTAGTCTAGTTGTCAACTTGATACAGCCTAGAATCTGCTAGGATTCTCAGTGATGACAGTCTAGACCAGGATGTCCTGTGGGCATATCTTCCTGGGAGTATCTTGATTTTCTTATGGATATGGGAAGACCCAGTCTGAAGGTGGGTTTGAGGTCCTGGTTTGGGGTCCTGGACTGTACAAGGATAAACAGGGTAAGCTAACTTTTATACACGTATGTCTTTTTTCTCTCTGTTCTTAGATAAGTTGGGACTCCACAAATTCCTGCTTTGACTTCTCCATAAGGATAGACTATCACCTGGAATTGTAAGCCAGTCCCCGCCCCCTTCCTCTAAATTGCTTTTTATTGGTGTACTTTATCACAACAAGATGAAACTATGACAGGCTAATTAAATGTCCAAGACTGCTCCTCTATTAGCTGAGTCCCTTTGCTGCCTCTACAGCCTCCTGTTATGAAATCACATTTGCTGGCTTTGATTGGACATAGTAGCACTTGAGAGAAACATTGTTTCTGCCCTTTCAGCAACACACATTTACTGAAAAGCTTGGGGGATATTTGGATCTTTTGAAGCATCTAATCAAAGTAATTTTACTCCAAAGAGAAGGCAGACATTATTTTGGATAAGTGAGATTATTTCAATAGTATTGTAAAAAGGTACACAAAGAAGTAGCCTTGAACACAGACTTTAGTTTTGCATGGTAAAACAAAGCTTTCTCCTACCAGCAAGGACTTGGAGGTAGCTTTTCCTTACTATTATTATTTTAAACATTTAGCTCTTAATTTTGCTTTAGTTTTTTTTTTTTTTGTAACACCAGGGCCATACTCTTCAGCAATCTACCTTTTAAAATCCATCTGATTATCAGTCTACCGGTGAATATTCATAGGATTTTCTTTGTACTGGGAACAGAGCTAGTCACTGTGGACAGGGAAATGGTTAAGAAGTGATTCCTGCCCTTGGAAAACTTACAGTTCTTCCTTCCTTCCTTCCTTCCTTCCTTCCTTCCTTCCTTCCTTCCTTCCTTCCTTCCTTCTTTCCTTCCTCTCCTCTCTGTCTCACACAGACACATACACATACACACACACACAGAGAGAGAGAGAGAGAGAGAGAGAGAGAGAGAGAGAGAGAGAGAGAGAGAGAGAGAGAGAGAGAGAGACAGTTATTATGGTGCAATGAATGTTCTAATAAAGCAGGAGGCTCAGCTGTCCCACAGAGCTGTAGGTAAGTGCTTATCTGTTTTACTTCAGCCTTCTAAGGGTCTTTGATTCCTCCAAGTATAAGCTACAATTCCAAAATTTCAGGGGTACAAGATTATGGATATGGCCTTAAAATGAGTCATATAGCCAGTAGCTACTACTAATTTGGAGATTAAAGGAGATGACTGTAATTTATTTCCAGGGTTTATGGATCCCTGTATATAAATTCTCTCAACCCTCTCTCCTCTCTGGGGCATAAATACATGCCACAGTATGGCAGACTCCATTTCCACTCCAGCCTATCTCCAACCTGCTCTATAACTTGATTCTTTGGGAGGCCTGTCTGTATCCAGTGAGTGTCACTATAAACCGAAATGAAGTAAGAATTACTTAACTCCACCCAAGACCAATCAGATAACCATTGCTAAGGCCTGAGACTAGGTTGTACAGATACTTTGCAATTTCTCTGAATTTTTCTTTGTCTTCATCAATCTATAAGCTATAAGTTGCAGCTTAGGAGAAAAGACTGTGAATGTGGGGACACAAGACCCTGAGGAGAAAAGTCTGCAGGAAGAAAACAAATGTAATCAAATAATCCAGTGGTTTTTATTACCATGAGAAACAAGAATAGGAAAAGAAAACTAGGAAGTTGCTGAGGCTTGACTCTGACCAGCATCAGTGTCAGAGAATGCATCACATTGGGAAAGATGCTTTCATTGACCTTATGGAGATAGGTTTTTAATAGTTTTATGACTTAGAAGGATATCGTCAACCAAAGGTATGGGAAGGTTCTATATCACACATCACCTTCACTGTAATCCCCAAACCTCAGTGTAGGGACAGTTCCTCCAAAAGTTTCACCCTGAAATATATATGTAAGTTTGTTTGGTTTGCTTAAAAGTTAGCTGCTTGGCAGACATTTCTGTGAATGATGTGGTTAAAGCATATTGCTAAGCCATCCAGAAAATGTGATTTTTAACAGTTAAGAAAAAAAAATGAAGGTAGGCTAAAAGAGAGGAAAATGGACCAGTGTTTTTAAAGTCATAAAACCTAAATTTAAAAACAAAGCAGATATGTTTTTTTTGTTTTTGTTTTAAGCATTGGACTTGCTATATAAACTTCTTACTTGGGTAATATTGATACGACTTTAGGGAAAACAGGGCTGCAATTTTCTAAGTGTTGGCACTTGAGGGAATACATGTATTTAGACATACAGATCAAGGCTAACCACTCAGGTGACTTACCAATCTATCCTTGCTACTTCATTTACATTCTGGACAAGAGCCCAGAAATTGGACTAGCCCTTGAGGGCCTGATTCAACAAGGGAATGGATGGGATTTGGTAAATTATATATCAACAATGCTTGTGTAAGGCTTTGAGACCTTGTGTATGTACATATGCATGCATGTGTGGGCACAGACGCACATGTTTTTGTAGGTGCATGCCCAGGTAGGTGTGAGTCTATGTGTGTGGAGCCAGAGGTCACCCTCACAACCCCAGGTGCCTTCCACATTTTTTTAAACATAGACTTAATTAATCACTTCTCTTGTTGTTTTGACTAAATACCCGACAAAAAGAAACTTAAATGGAAGGGGTTTATTTTGGCTTAGACTTCAGACAGTCCATCGTAGAGGGAGAGGCATGGAGGTAGAAGCTTAAGTAGCTTCAACCACAGACATGAAGCTAAGAGAGATGAACACTGACACCCAACTCCTTTTCTTCTTTTTATTCTAGTTTGGGGCCCCCACTCATGGACAATACTGCTCACCTTTAGAGTTGATATTTCTACCATATTTCTCTTTAGTAATGTAGACTATTCTACCCATTAAAGCAACTTGAGGGGCATGTAGTGACTCCATGAGTAAATTTTCAGCCCTCACCTGACCTACTTCATCCTGAATGCACATCAGACTTCCCGTGTAAGTCATCTATGGGATTCCACACCTGGATTCATGCTGTTCCTTTTGCCTGAAGTGTCTTGCTTCCACCTCTCCACATAATAAAGGTCTAACTATGTCTATCACTTAAGGCATCTATTATAATGTTTGTGAGAGAATAAGATGGTGAATATTTGTTTGAATGTCATGATTGTGATCTTTGTCATGGGAATCAGGAAAAAAAATGAAAAAACTACTTCATAAAACTAAAATCATTTATTTGTACACTTTGAAGGAGAAGTAGCATTTGGGAAGACCCAGGGGGAGGGGAGGGAATGACTTAGGGGTAGGAAGGGAAGCAGGTTTTAAGTAATGGGGAGATGTGACTAATTGGATTGAAAGGATTATTGAAAAGAGTAATAAAGGACTCATATTTCTGAGTCCCTGAGAAGTTGGAAAGAGTAAATAGGTGTGATTGTTAGTCTTTTGGGTGGATTTAGAATTACTTAGGAGACACGGCTTTGACAGTATCTGTGAGGGCATTTCCAGAAAGTTATAGCATAGGAAGAAAGACACATTCTGAGTTTTCATGGCACCATCCCAAGGTCTATTTATAGTCCTGCACTGAATAAAAATGAGAAAGTGAACTGAGCACCAGCATTCATACCTCTCTGTTTCCTGTCTGAGGACAGAAGTGACCAGCTGCCTCATGCTCCCATACCAATGAACTCCTCCACGCCTTCACCACCACAGCGGGCTATACGTTCTTAGACTATAAGCCAAAAGAAATCCTTCTTACCTTAAGATGCTTCAGCTATAGTAAAGAGAAAAGTAACTAAGTGGGGTATAGCTAGGAGAGGTGTTGTTTCTGTGAAAAACTAGCTGTTGTTCATAGGGCCTTGGAACTGGTTTGTGGGAGGAATGAGGAAGAATTTGAATATGTGGAATAGAGAAGGTTTAGAATGATGATGGGATATTTTTGTGTGACTATGGAAAATAGGAATGCTGATAGAAAAATAGATGTTAAAATTGTGCTCATAAAGTTTCAGAGGGGAACATAGGCTGTCCTGGGAACTGGACTAGGGACAATTCATGTTACATTCCACCTAAGTCACCTTGAGTCTTTCTGCCCATGTCCTGACAACTTGAGTGAAGCTGAATTCAAAATTATTGGATGAAGTTATTAGGGGGAGGAAATTTCAAGACAGTTTGACATTCAGGCTGTGGCATGGTTACTGCCCACTGCATTTATTGAGGCTTGTTCACTTATTTATGTTTTACATTTTATTTATTGTTATTGTATGTATGATGAAGGGTTACATGTTGGTAACTTGTGGAGGTCAAAGGACAGCTTTGCAGAACTGATTCTCTCCCTCCATCTTGACATTATTGTCAGGCTTGAGAGGTACACACTTAACCTGCTGAGTCATTTCACTGGCGTTTGTTGAGGTTTCTAATAATTTAAAATACAAATGGATGAAAAAGCGCATTTGGCAAGGATTAGTTCAATTAAGAAAAGAACTTGGAACTTTTCACTGGGACAATAGGTAAAGTGTTTTGAGGGAAAGAGCCCATCTAAAGAAGGTTCCAGCTTATTAAAATGAAAGTTCATTTGAAAGGCAAGAGACTCAACTGAAAATGGGGTCAAAGAGGTTTCCTGCTACAAAACAAACAAACAAAAAACAAAAAACAAAACCCCAAAACCCAATTCCTCAGGGAATTTCCTCCCCAGATTCAGCTACCAAGCTACACAGTGGTCTCTATGACTGTGGTAGAAGGAAACTAATCTATATCTTGAATTGGCAACTGAACTCCCATCAAAATCCATGTGGTGTTCACTTCCCAGACATGGAAATGCTGAGTTATTGGGTCATTAAAGGCTTGCATGAGGTTTCCGAGAGCTGCTGGTGTCAAGCAATGTGTGACAGGATCAAATTCTCTACAAGAATGCCCTGAAAGGTCATCGAAAAGCTATCAAGTGAAGCCTAAGCAACAGTGGAGACCCCCAGAATTTTGGAGATGCCAGTGTGATGGGACACATCCTAAGAGATATGACTCGTGTGCTATACAAAGCAGAATTGTAGTGTTAGGGCTACTCAAGGGTTTTGGAGCCCAGGTGGTGGTTTGAAAAGCCATGAATGTTTGACATGGAGATGCAGGATTTGGTGTTTGCCTAGCTAGGTTTTGATCTTACTTTGGTGTTTCTTTACTATTCCTCCATTCTTTCTTTTTGGAGTATAAATCCTTATTCTATACCATTGTATACTGAAAGTATATAACTCATTTTTAAATATAATTAGACGCAGTTAAGAAATTTGAGTCTCAGAAGAGAGTTTGGACTTTTGAACAATGTTTAAACTTTTTTTTAAATTTTTACAGATTCTTTGTGGATTTCACATCATGCATTCCAATCCCATCCCTTCACATCAGCCCTCTGCCCTTGCAACTCCCCTGCCCCCAAGTAAAATAAAATAACATTTAAAAGAAAAAAAAATCTCATTGTGGAAGTTGTAGTATGGCCCAGTGAGTCACACAGTTTACCCTTTAGTCATACATCTGTACTTCCAAGTGTTCATTACAATGAGTCATTGATCTGATTCGAGGCTTTTGGCTTCTGCTATGCTATCAATACTGGGACCTCACTGGGACTCCTCTTGGATATCCTGTTGTTGCCTTGTGTCGTGGAGATCCTACAGCTTTGGGTTTGCAAGTCTGGCACCTTCACATGCTCCAGCATTCTACCATGGGGTGGGCCAACTCATAGCCCTGGTTGGTAACTGAGTTGGTTAGCTCGTTAGCTCTCCCTCATCCTCTCCAACAGGATGAGCTCTCCAGGACTACCCCAGTTAGTTTACCCAAAGCATCAGGCAGCAAGGGGTGGGTCCAGTTCTTCTGCTTTCATGTCCTCAGGGTCAGCTCTACTGTGTTGCCCAGGTGAGGTACATGGCCCACTCTCCCAAGTGCTGCAGCTGGTAAGGGGCAGGACCAGTTCCCCCACTGTCATGCCCCAAGGCCAGCTCTTCTGCCTGAAATAGGTGGTGAGGGGTGGGGGAGGGGGCATCTTTCCCTTGCCCACGTCACCACATGGTAGATGAGGGGTGAGACCAGCTCTTCCTCTCTCCTGCCCTCAAGGCCGGCTCACCCACAGCTCTGCCACACTCACTGTGTAAAATGGTAGATTTGGGGCTATGATGGGTCAGTGGGAATGAGACAGGAAGCATGGAACACATCCTAGAAGATTTTGAAAGAAAGAAATGTCGGGCTTGTTAGAAGATGATTATGGATAAAGCAAAGACACTTTTTTATTATTTGAGAATTTCATACATGCATATAACTTTTTGCTCAAATCTACCAGCCCTTTCTATTTCTTCCAATTTCTCCCCATCCCAACTGCCCCTGATTGGTTTTCTTCATTGCTTTTGGCCTGTAGTAAAGCAAGCATAGCATTTCCAAGGCACGTGGTCCACGAGAACCAATTACTTCATGACTGGGAAGGATTAAAAAGAGTGAGAAGGGGACTTGGGTCTGACAACACCGTTCAACAGCATGTTCCCCAATGACTTAAAGACATCCAACAAAGGAACCCAGACACTGAAAGGTCAGAACCACCTGATCTCTGTAATATTGGAACTTAGCTTCAAATTCTTAGATTTACATGCTTCATCTGGAGAACCTGTGGAAGTAAGGAAACTAGAAACTAAAAGGGCTATTGGGGTTGGGATATCTTAACAGATGGGGAGTAGTAGAATATATATGCTATGAAATATCTGTGGAAAATACCAGAATCTGTTGTAGAATATTATTTTAAGGTATGTTACAATTATTTATGTTATAGAACATTTGTTTAATGATGCAAAGATGTGTTGCATTTGCTTAACTCTATGAAGCTGTGTTACTATGCCTGTCTAAAACACCTAATGATCTAATAAAGAGTTGAATGGCCAATAGTAAGGCAGGAGAAAGGACAGGTGGGGCTGGCAGGCAGAATGAAATAATAGATAGAGAAATCTGAGAGGAGCAAGAAGAAATAATCAAGAGAGATCAAGGAGTGAGACAAAGAAGGGGTCAGCCACCAAGCCGCACAGCCAGCCGCAGAGTAAGAGTGAAAGTAAGTTATACAGAAGAAAGGGGAAAAGTCTAGAGGCAAAAGGTAGATGGGATAATTTAAAGTCAAGAAAAGCTGGCTAGTCACAAGCCAAGCTAAGGCTGGGCATTTATAATTAAGAATAAACCTCTGTGTGTGATTTATTTGGGAGCTGTGTTGTAGGACTCCCAAAAGAGTAAAAGAGCAAAAACAACCAGCAACAAAAGCCCTTATCAAGGGGCTTGAAAATCAAATTCTTTAAGAAACTAAGGATTAAAATGGCACCTGCCTATGGTACATGGAACTCAAACTCTACTCACATCCAACAGTTCCTAAATTAAGTGTACTTTTAATTTCTACCCATGGGCTATGGTGTTTACAGTCACCCTAACTTTGAGGATTATGAGGGATTTAGCATTCAGTTTTAGGCACCCATGGGCATATGTCTATGTAGATGGGTTCCTTTCTTTGGGATACTAGAACCCAGTGCCTATGTCTGGGACCTTCTTATTCTAGAGATGTGAGGGTTGGTCTGGTGGTAAAAAGTGTTAAATGAGCCAGAAGATGCAGACTTGCATCTTAATTCTGTCACAAGCTTTCTGAAAGGATTTAAGTAACTAAATATACCTATTTGAACTGACTTAAGGTCTGTACATGGATCTCATTGATGATAGTCAGGTTACTCTCCTGAAACCTAAGAGGCTCCATGTCAAGAGTTTAGGAGTTTAACAAACTTTTCATTTTAGTTTCTCTTGGAGAATATACTTTAAATGTTATTTTAAATACTATAATAAAGATAGCAAAAATTCAAATGTGTTTTATTTCACATTTTAATGTGTCTGTGAACACTAATGCATTAAAATGTGTTGCTAGGTCAAGTTGAAATGAGGATCAGAATACCATCTTGTCATGTGCACACCTTTAATGAGTAATGCCTCCTTCTGCCCTGGTCTGCCTGACTTGGTCTGACATGGCTGCTGCACATTTCCAGTGCCATAACTTTGCACTTGCGTGTGTGAGACTGGAGTGCATTCACACCTGCTGACTTAGGGGCCAGGTCAAGTAATTTGTATTTGCTTTCCTCATGGCATGAGACTTGTCTGTACACCCAACACCAACTCACACATCTTGAAAACATCACATTAGAGCTAATGTGATGCTTCCATTCTGACTTTATGATGAGAATGCATGATTTTATTAGGTGTCAGCAACAATTCGACTTTGAAACAGACATTTCCTACCACTTCTCTTGTGAGCTTCTGGATGGGTTAAGTTGAGCAGGGCTCAAAGCTGCTAGGAAAGTTGCTTTGTAACAAAACAGAAACTATGATCACTTGCAACTGCTTAACTAGAACAATAAATGTTTTCCAAATGTGCAACCAAAGAAAAGTAAAATACTAAGTCAGGTGATGAGGGGAACATGATCATTTAAATTTTCACATTCATCTCATCTGTCTCATCGTCATCAGTGATACCCTTTATCAGTGAAGTAGTGTGTCTGGATATGAGGATTCCACATAAGACTTACCGTACTGGTCTCTTTAACAGGTAGGACTGAACATCTAGGTACACACACACACACACACACACACACGCACACGCACACGCACACGCACACGCACACGCACACGCACACGCACACACACACACACACACACACACACACACACACACACACACATACACACACACACAGACCAGTACTCAGTTACCTTCCTTGAGTCACTAACTCATCCCTCACTGTACTTTGCTCACACCTACCTTGAAAGATTCAAAGGTGTATTCTAAAGAAATACTGGAGGTCACTTGAATGAGTGATTTCTCTTTATCCTTGATGAAGGTAGACATACTGAGTACCAGTCTAACAGGTAGGACTGAATGTCTAGGTAGACACATACACACAAACACATACACTTTGGAACATCACCTCTAGTCATGATTTCAACTATACAGTATGTGAGTCCAGGAAAAACCACATGGTTATCAAAGAATTCTGCAAATTTATGTTTAGGGAATTCAGAATCTCAGGAAGTCTTTTATTTTCATTACCAAGTGTTGTGCGCTATGGACAACTGCATGTCTATATAATGCTGTGTACATTACCACAACTGGCAGCACAGTGGCTTGTTTGCAGCACCCTCCCTGCAAACATCTGCATAAGGCAGTGTTCTGTAAGACAAAAGCAGAGAGTGCATCAGGAGACTAAGGAAGGCACTAGCCATCTTTCAGCTGTAGTATATTCACGTGGGACTACCTTTGTGTGCTCACTATGCCAGTGATCAAAGTGTTCTTATGTGGCCCACGACTTCACTTTCTTTCTTTTTCTTTTATTGAAAATAGATCTTTTTCATAAAATGTATTCGGATTGTAATTTCCCCTCTTCCTTACTCTTGCCAGTTGCTTCCCACCTCCCCTCCCATCTGGATCCACCCCCTTTCTGTCTTGCTTTAGAAAACAAACGGGCATCTAAGGGATAGGAATATAACATAATGTAATGTAGAATAACGTAACAACATAATAATATAAAAAGAAACAAACAAAGAAGGGTAGTGCAAACCAAACAGAAGGAAAGGCATCCAAGGAAAGGTACAAGAAACAGATATAGACACAGAGACACACTTGTTCGCACCTTTAGTGATCCTGTAAGAACATAAAACTGGGAGCCATGGTATATATGCAAAACCTGTAGGGGGAAAAAAGAAGATCTAATATGACATTGTGAGACAAGGAACCTTCGAAGATGCCACTGAATTTGTTTTCTGTTGACCATCTACTGCTGACATCAGCCTACACCTAAGAGTAATTTGTTTCCCTTGTGAGACTTCTTTGGAGAAAACTAATTTTTCATTTGAAAACAGTTATCAATCGGCTCTAGCTTCTGGGTTAGGGATGGGGGCATGGGTCCACTTGTCCTTTCAGCTCTAGGACCCCATCTGGTGCAGACTTGTGCAGGCCCTGTGCATGCTGCCTCAGTCTCTGTGAGCTCAGATGTGCATCAGTCCTGCTGTGTTCAGAAGGTCTTGTTTCCTTGGTGTCCTCCATCACCTCTGTTCTTACACTGTTCCTCCTCTTCCACAGGGCTCCCTGATCACTGAGGGGAGGGATTTGGTAGAGACATCCCTTTGGGGGCTGAGTATTCTGACTCTAATTCTCTGCCTATTGTCTGGCTTTGGGTCTCTGTATTTGTTTCCATCTGCTGCAGGAAGAAGTTTCTCTGATGATGAGTGAGCAGGACACTGACCTGTGAGCAGAGCAGAATGTCATTAGGAGTCATTTTATTGCTATGCTCCTTTTGTAGAACAGTATTCTCCCCACCCCCAGGCTCCTGAGCTATCTAGTCTCAAGTTCTTGTTTACCCATACAGCACCAGGTATGGTTTCCATCTCATGGAATGGGCCTTAAATCAAATGAGATCTAAGTTGGTTATTCCCACAAGCTTTGTTCTACCATTGCACTAGTCTGTCTTGTCCCCCACCTCCCTCCACCCTGATCTTCCTATTACAGTCCCCCTTTCATCCATCCATAACTATCTATTCTATTTCCCTGTCCTGGGGAGATATGTCACTCCCCTCTAGTGTCTAAATACCTAACCTTGGTGTTTCTATGGATTGTAGTTTGCTTATTTTTGATTTCACAGTTAAGATCCACATGTGAGCAAATGCATACCATATTTGTCTTTCTGGATCTAAGTTATCTCATTTAGGAAATTTTTTTCTAATTCTATCCATTTGCCTCCAAATTTCATTGTTTAATGGCTGAATAAAATTCTACTGTGTAAATATACCACATTTTTTTTATTCATTGATTTGTTGATGGTCATCTAGGTTGTTTCCAGTTTCTGGCCATTGTGAATAGAGCAGAAATGAACATGACTGATCAAGTTCTTCTGGAATAGGATGAAGAAGCATCCTTTGAGTATATGCTCAAGAGTGGTATAGCTGGATCTTGGGGTAGAATGATTCTGATCTTCATGAGGAACCCCCATACTAATTTCCATGGTAGTTGTATGCGTTTGTAGTCCTACCAGCAATGGGTGAGTGTTATTCTTACTCCACATCCTCTTCAGCATAAGCTGGCATTTATTTTATTGATTTTTGGCCACTATGATTGATGTAAGATGAAATCTCAAAGTGTTTTGATTTACATTTATCTAATGTCTAGGAATGTTGAACATTTCTCAGCTATTTGAGTGTCCTTTTTTGAGAATTCTCCGTTTAGATATGTACCTCATTTTTAATTGGGTTATTTTGTTTTCTTGATACCTAGTTTTTTAAAGTTCTTTATATATTTTGGATATTATTCTCTATTGGATGTATAGTTGGTAAAGCTCTTTTCCCTTGCCAAACAGCTGTTCAGTTTCATGAGGTCTCATTCATTAATTGGTGATCTTAGTGCCTGTGCTAATGTTGTTCTATTTAGAAAATCTTTTCCTGTGCCATTGAGTTCAAGGTTATTCTCCATTTTCTCTTCTATCAGATTAAAGATATATGATTTTATGTTGAGGTTTTTTGATCCATTTGGAGTTGAGTTTTGTGCAGGGTGATAAGTGTGGGTCTATTTGGATTCTTCCATATGTAGCTGCCCAGTTGACCAGCACCATTTGTTGAAGATACTTTCTTTGTTTCCTCTGTGTATATTTCTGGCTTCCTTCTAAGAAAATCAGATTTCCAGAGGTAAATGGATTTATGTCTGGGTCTTCAATTTGATTCCACTGATCAATGTGTTTGTTCTTGTGCCCAAACCATGCTTCTTTTTATTATTATAGCTCTGTAGTACAACTTGAAATCAGGTATGCAGATACCTCCAACAGTTCTTTTATTATTCAGGATTGTTTTTAACTATACTGTTTTGTTGTTGTTGTTTTGTGTGTATTTTCATATGAAGCTAAAATTTATTTTTTGTTAGAATTATCCAAAGAGAGTTATTCTTTTTTGGGGGGGAGGGCTATTTTGATGGATGTTGTTTTCCTGATTTACTTCTAAGTCCATTTGTCATTTGCATGTAGGATGATTTTTTTTCTGAGTTTATTTTGTATCCAGCCACTTTGTTAAAACTTTTTATTGGTTGTAGGAGTTTCCTGGTGGATTTTTGAGGTCATTTATGTATACTATCATATCGTCTGTAAATGAAGATACTTTGACTACTTTTCTAATTTATATTCCTCGATCCTCTTCATTTGTCTCATTGCTCTAGCTAAGATTTCTAGCACTATATTGAGTAGGTACAGAGAGAGAACAACCTTGTCTTATTCCTGATATTAGTGGAATTGCCTTGAGTTTCTCTCCATTTAAGTATATTGTCTATGGGCTTGCTGTAACTGCCTTTATTATTTTGAAGTATGGCCCTTGTATCCCTCATCTCTCCAGTACCTTTATTATGAAGGGGTGTTGAATTTTGTGTAAGGTTTTTTCTGTATCTAATGAGATAATCATATGGTATTTGTCGTCCAGATTTTTTATATGGTAGATTGCATTTATCAGTTTATGTATGATGAATATTTTTGCATCTCTGAGATGAAGCCTACTTGGTTACCATGGATGATCTTGTTAAGTTTTCTTGGATTTGGTTTGCAAGTATTTCACTGAGAATTTTTGCATCTATGTTCATAGGGAAATTGGTCTGTAATTTTCTATTTTTGTTGGGTCTTTATGTGGTTTAGTTACCAGGGTAACTATGGTTTCATAAAACAAATTGGGAAATATTATTTCTGCTTCTGTTTTGTAGAATAATTTGCAGAGTATTGGCATTAAGTCTTCTTAGAAAGTCTGGTAGAATTCTGTGCTGAACAACCTGACTCGACTCTTTTTTGCTTGGGAGAGTTTTAATGACTGCTTCTATTTCACTAGTGACTATAAATCTATTCAAATTGCTTATCTGACCTTGGTTTAACTTTTGTAGGTGGTATATATTGAGAAAACTATCCATTTGTTTTAGACTTTCCAGTTTGTTGGAGTACAGGTTTTTAAATGTCTTTATGATTCGCTGGGTTTCCTTGGAATCTGTTTTTATATCCACTATTTCATCAACAAAATTAGAAAATTTTGTTATTTTGGGTGTTTTTCTCCACCATTTAGTTAACTGGGCAAAGGGTTTGCCAATATTGTTGGTTTTCTCAAAGAACCAACTCCTTGTTTCACTGATTTTTTTGTATTTTTTTTTTGGTTTGTTTGTTACTATTTTATTGATTTCATCCCTCAGTTTGATTATTTCTTGCCTCCTACTCCACTGGACATTATTCTCCTTTTCATTCTAGATCTTTCAGGTTTGCTGTTAAGTTACTATTACAAGATCTCTCCAATTTTTTAGTGTTGGCATTTAGTGCTATAAATTTGCATCTTAGCACTACTTTCATTGTGTCCCATAAGTTTGGGTATGTTGTATATTCATTTTCATTGAATTCTAAAAAGTCTTTAATTTCTTTCCTATCTTTGTCTTGATCTATTTTTCTTTTAAAAAATTTTCCCAAAATAACATTTTTATTAATTATTTGGGAAATTTTTAGAATGCACTCCAAAAATGTTCACTTCTCATTCCTCCAAGGTTCACATTCCCACTCTTGTCTCTCCCTCAAAACCACCAAGTAAAATTTGTGTTGTCCATGTACTCACTGGAACATGGTCAAATTCCCATTGGCCAGTGCCTTAAAGAAAACTGAGTCAGCCCTTCCCCATCCCCTCGCCAGACACCATCAACTGTGAAGAGCTACAGTCAGCATCTTTATCACAGTTTTTAAGGACTCTCTTTTATAACTTCCTGTCTGTCTGGACTGTTTCTTTTCTTTCTTTCTTCCTTTTTTTTTTTTGTTCTTAGGATCAAGGTTGTCATAGAATCCTTCAACGTCCCTCGTTCTTAGTTATGAGTCTGCAGTCATTGTTACCACTGCATAAGAAACTTCCTTGCACATAGCAGCCCGCAGCAGCACAGATCATGGACTTTGACATGGTTTCTAGTGGCAGCATGGATGACAGACAGCAGCATGACCTCTGACAGCACAGACTACAGATATTGACATGGTCTCTGGCAGCAACATGGATGACGAACATCAACATGGCCCATATACAGAACAAGTGGATTATGGACATCTTTATGGTCTCCAGTGGTTGTACAGACCATGGACATTAACATGTGGCAGTGGCATGGATCATAGACATCAGAGGCTATGTTGGTGTCTGTGGTCCGTGTCACTGCTGGAGACCATGCTGATGTCCATGATCTGTGCTGTCACTTTGGGCTGTGTTGATGTCCATGATGTCTGCTGACCTATTTTTCACTCAGTAGTGGTGCTTTTCAGTTTCCATGAGTTTATAAGTTTTCTGTTGTTATTGATATCCAGCTTAATCTGTGGTGGTCTTGAAGGATGCCATGTGTTATTTCAATTTTCTTGTATCTGTTGAGACTTGCTTTTTATCCGAGTCTGTGGTCAGTTTTGGAGAAAGTTCCATGAGGCATATTCTTTAGTGTTTGGGTGAAATGTTCTCAAATATAAGTTAGGTCCATTTAGTTTATGACATCAGGTAGGCTACAGTATTTACCTTTAGTTTTAGCTGGATGACCTGTCTATTGGTGACAGTGGGATATTGAAGTCACTCACTATCAATGTGTGAGGGTCAATATGTGATTTAAAGTGTAGCAGTGTTTCTTTTACAGACTTGGGTGCCCTCATGTTTGGTGAATAGATGACAAGGACTGAAATGTCATATTGATGGATTTTTCCTTTGATGAGTATGTAGTGTCCTTCCTTATCTCTTCTGATTAATTTTGCATTGAAATCTGTTTTGTCAGATATTAAAATGGCTATACCTGCTTTCTTCTTAGGTCTATTTACTTGATTTTTTTTCTGTCCTTTTGTGTCAAGGTGCTATCTATCCTTAATGTTAAGGTGTGTTTCTTGGTTGCAGCAAAATTATGGATCCTGTTTTCACATCTGGTCTATTAGTTTGTGTCTTTTGGGGGGGGATTGAGACCATTGATGTTGAGAGTTATTAATGAAAAGACTCCTTTAATTTTGTTTTTCCCAACTCTTTTGATTTGCTGGCCTAGGATTACTTATTCCTTGAATTTTTTTATGGGTGTGGTTAACCTCTTCAAGTTGAAGTTTTCCTTCTATAGGGCTGGATTTGTGGCTAGATACTGTTTAAATTTGGTTTTATCTCATATTGTCTTTGTTTCTCCATCTATTATGATTGATGCTTTTGCTGGCTATAGTAGTATGAGCCAGTATCTATGGTCTTTTAAGTTTGTAGAACAATGTCCAGGCCCTTCTAGCTTTTAGTCTCCATTGAGAAGTCAGGTATTATTCTATTAGGTCTGCCTTTTTATGTTGCTTGGTCTCTTCCTCTTGTGGCTTTTAATATTCTTCATTTGCTCTATGCATTTAGTGTTTTGATTATTATGTGCCAAGAGGAGTTTCTTTTCTAGTTTAGTCTATTTGATATTCTGTATGCTTCTTTTAGCTTGAGGGACATCTTCTTTAGATAAGGGCAATTTTCTTCTATGATTTTGTTGAAAATATTTTCTTTTTTTTTTGACCTAGGTTTCTTTTGCTTCCTCTATTCCTATTATTCATAGATTTGGTCTTTTCATGGTGTCACAAATTTCCTGTAGGTTTTGACCTGGAAGTTTTTAATCTTTTAACATTTTTTGACTGAGGAATCAATTTTTTCTATCCTTTGTTTAATGCCAGAGATTCTCTCTTCCATCTTATGTGTTATGTTGGTGAAGTTTACTGCTGAGGCTCCTGTTCAAGTTTCTAAATTTTTATTTCTAAATTTCCCTCAATTTGGGTTTTCTTTTATGATTCTATTTTTTACTTTCGGGTCTTGAGTTGTTTTATTTATTTCCTTTCCTGTTTGTTTGTATTTTCATAGATTTCTTTATGGGATTTATTCCTCTTATCTTTAAAGACCTCTATCATATTCATAAAAGTTATGTTAAGGTCCTTTTGCTTTTATGCCTCTGTCGAAGGCATTTAATTTTTGGAAGATTGTAATTCTAGAAGCTGATATCTGCTCTTGTCTTTGTTGGGTGGGTGTTTCATTCTGTTCTTGGTTTCTGTTGCCCTCACTGGTTCTTAAGAGACTGTGGTGACTGTGTGTTGTGGTAGAGAATGCTTCTGGGGTCCTCATAGGAGATTGGGGAACTCTGCAGAAAGGTGGGAGGAAAGATTATGTGCATCAGAAGAGACAGAGGTCACTTGGAAAGCAAACGTTTTATATGTACATAGGCTGTCTCCCCCTAAGGTGGGGTTCAAGAGATCAGTTCTGGATATGGGGAAGATAAGAATTTTATTGCTCAGGTGTAGAAGTTTCTGAATGAGAGATTTGACAGGCAAATAGTGGGGTTACAGAATCAGAACATAAGCATAACAAATTGGTCATAACAACCTCCTGAAACAAAAGATATGATTGCAAGGTGGTCATAACAATGTGGTCATCTCAACCTCCAAAAACAAGGTATGGTTGTAAGGTGGTCATAACAAGGTAGTCATAACAACCTCCAAAACCATTTCCTGGAACAGGCAGTACAGACTCATTTGTAGTTAATGTTACAGGTGGGGCATAGCTTAATCCTAGAAAAACAGAGATGGAATCATAAACAGGAATGAATCTAATTTGACTTTGCTATATGACGGCTTTTAAGCCTGAGATGGAGGCAGTTTGGTTTATCAGAGTGAGGAGAGGCCCCATCATACAGTCTGCTACAGAGCTGGGGATAAGACTGGGGGATTGGGAGGGATGGAGGGAGAGTGGAGATCTGAAGCTTGCCTGTCAGCTTTGCTGTCTTCCTTGTTCCTCTGGTTTTCAAGTGATGCCTGCTGGAGCTGGGAGCTGAGGCAAAGGGATGAATGGGGAGGAAGGTTGGAGAAGATGTGTGCGATTCACGGAAATGGAGGAAGAGAGGGAGTGGGCCCACAATAGGCAGTGTGCTGCTGAGCTGTGGGTGAGACGAGGGGATGGGATTTGGAGTAGAGCAGGAAGAAGCAAAGATTAGCAGTTAGTCTACTTGCTTCCCTGGCCAGTGTGGCCATCAGGTTCCCAGGGAACCCTGTAAATAGTTATAAAGTGTTATTTTGGTATGGTCTAGTGTAATTATTTCTGAGCCTATTTAAAACATGTCTCACATTTCCTTGGCACCTCTTTCCTGAATGACTTTCTTTTGGAAGCAGTACTTTATATGATGTTAAGAACAATGGAGCCTGAGGCTGGGTGTTTGTGTGGTAGGGGATGAGTGTGCTAGGCATGAGCAGTGGAACAGTCCTCATGTAGTCAGTGCAGGGGTGTGCAAAGTTGGAAATGGGGGCCCTGATTTGTTTTAGCTGTCACTTTCAGAAGTTACCATCATCAGATCTCAACGTCCTCCCAAGGCTTCCCTTGCATGAGACACTGAAGCTCAGCTTTGACAACTGATTCTGTAGGTAAACAGCACTGATGAGGCTTGAGGAATATGCAGAGATAGATGAGAGGTCCTGGACTGCACAGTTGTGTGCATGAACCATACTCCAATGGTTCCCCCATGCACATTAAGATCAGAAGAAAGGGCTGGATATAGGATAGTGGAAAATAGCTACCAGGGTTTGCATTGGAACTAGACTGACCCACTGAAATAAAGGGCTTCTTCACTAATTTTTGTGGGTAGAAGATTAGTAGTATTGAAGAAATATTATCCTGATTTCAACATTGATTATTACCATGGCAAAGGTTTACATACAACACAGGCCCTAAACAACAGTGGTTTAAATAGGACAGGTTATATTTTTCTTTCTTATAATAACCAGAAAGCAGGAGAGAGAGGACATTGTGCTCTGCTTTACACAGATGTCTGAAAATCTCAGTTCCCTCTGTTTTATTCCAGTTTAAGAATATCACCTTTATATGTATGATTCAAAATGGTTCCCATGTCGGTGGTATGAAAAGTAGAAGTTAAAAGGAGGATAGTGGGTACCCATCATTAAATAAGAGAGTCTGAGGTCGAGTGAATTATTTATGCTTACATTATCTTGCTCAGACTTAGTTGGGTATATGACCATTCATAGCTGTAAGGTATCTGGAAGTGCAAATTTTATTTTATTTTTTTGAAAGAAGATCTTGGCATATACTTTAGTCTAGCCTTTAACTCAAGCTTCACCTGCCTAAAACTCCCAGAGTGGTGGCATTGGAGGCATGTGCTACCATGTTTAGAGGTATAGTTCTTATTTTGTGTCCAGATAAAATAAGGGGAGAATGGATATTGGTGTAGAAGTCGATGACCTCATTAGAGTCTTTAATGAAATATGCAAATACTCTGGCACTGTTTTGAAGTCTGCCAGCCTACTCTCCATTCCAGAGGTAGATGGCCATGTTGATAAGTGTGGAGTCCAGAGTGTGGCACATGGTGGTCCTGGGCCTAATGTCTTGCACATTAACATCATCCTATCTGTATTTATTTCCTCAGGTGAGAGACTCCAATTTTTGCTCTCTACTAAAACTGCTTGAGGACATAAAGTTGTGAAAGGTTGGTCTAGATGCTCAAACACACCAAATGGTGATATATAGACTAGGTGACTTCAAACCATACCCTAAGAGACCTGGAATATGCATCTAGACCAACCTTTCACAACTTTATGTCCTCAAGCAGTTTTAGTTTGCATCTCCAAGGGTCCATCAGAATTAAAATGCTTATAATTCAGAAAACAGATTAAATGATGTATTAACTACTAATGCCATAAAGAATAATTTTCCAATGTAATGAGAAATTATCTTGACCACATTTTTGCCAGGAAACAATCTACAAAGGAAATAAGAAGAAAATGCCACAGTTCAAAAATAAGAAAAGCATAGATGGGCTCTAGTAGTCATTCTGAAGAAGAATTGTGTGAGTTTATTTATTTATTTATTTATTTATTTATTTATTTATTTATTTATTTATTTATTCATTCATTCATTCATTCATTCATTCATTCATTCATTCCCCCACCTCCATGTGTGTGTGTGTGGTTGCATGCCATGCAAGTACATGGAAACCAGAGGATGTGGGATGTCCTGCTCTGTCCTTCTCTGCACTAGTTCCTTTGAGACAGGGTCTCTCACAGAACCTGGAAGGTAGATGTGCACTCTTCTCCTTCTGTTCATTTGCTTACATTCCAACTGCAAGATGAAGATCTGTCCCCAAGGACCTGACACCAGAGACACTGCATCAAGTGAGCCAGATGGTTATGCAACCTGACCTCTGTGCTTGAGGCTTCTCATCTCTTCTTACTCCCATCTCCTGTCATAATCAGTCACTGCCCCAAGCTTTGGGAGAGACTCTAGTAAAGAAAACCTGTAGAACCTCCAGGGAACTTACTAGACTCTAAGCTACAAAAATAACCAAATTAAAAGTAAACATAAACAGTATTTTCAGAGTAACAATTGCCTCAAAGAAACTTAATCGGGGTAATGACAAGCTGGAAGCACTGTCTATGGCCAGGAGGTGAGACCTGAGTGAGGGAAGTGGTGAGCCGTACAAACCTCTTGAGGAAAAGCATCCCAGGATACTATGAGAGCAAATAAATGCTATGCTCAGTGGTCACAGCACTGCAGAATCAGTGGGGCTGCCAGCATAAGCAAGGCTTTAAAAAGCATTATGTTTTTTATGACACAGAAAAGAGGAAAGAAGGACTAGCAGAGGGGGATGGAGTTCTGTGCACAAACTGCCTTGGGTAGGTTGAGGCACAGCTATTTCTGGAAAGAAAGGGGGCTGAAAAGTTGTGCCAGGGTTGGTAGGTTTGATGGAAAAATTAGTAAAGTTTTTACTAAAAATTACTAACAAGTCTTTCCTACTTGGTTCTACTTATCAGTAAACTATCAGGTGAATTTTGAAGTAGGATGAGGTCAGGAAAAGAGTAATGATTTTCTGAGGTCATGAGAAAATGAACTTACCAGCAGATGCACACAGGGATTCTGGGTGGTTCTGGAGGTCTCTTTGAAATCTGTAGTGTTTGGCTTATGTGAGATGGTTCTGCATGGCTGTATAATTTTCTCAGCTATGCCTGGATGTCATGAAGGGAGAAACATAATGGTGGATTCACTCATGGGAAAGGCTTTATCTATCCCATTTTCCATCCTTCACTGAGTGTGACACTTCAGAAAGTTGACATTTATGGACAACTCAGTGGCTCTCTTGGCCTCAGGACTGGGTTTGGCTGGTGACAGACAGGGAGGTGACTGAAGTAGTAGAGACAGATAGTGTTGACAATTCGTTTATTTTCCCTTTCTCTTACAATGGTCTCTGGCTAGCCATGACTCCATTTTTCTCTGTGGAGGCTCAGCTCTATTGGGCAGCTCCCACCATAGCTTTGGTGTTTCTTAGTTCCCAGAAACCACCATTTCTTTTTCCTGCAGGTACCTCATATGTGGTACCTGATCCTCTTTTTTGGGACCTTGGAGTCAAGCTGATGCTTGCTTCCAGCACCTTCTTACTTGCCCTCTCTGTATCTTCATGTTCTTGGTAAGTTACTAGCTACTGCAAACATGCTTTGGACATTGGTGACGGAAGACTAGCAGAAGGGCAGACGAACATGGCATTTGTGGGTACAGAGGGAAGAGTTACTGTAGGAAAGGGACTCTCTAAGTTCAGTGTAGAGGTAAATTAAGGGCATGGGAGGGTGGCAAGGCTGGGAAAGCAGCTGAGTAGGGCCATGAAAATTCCAGGAAGATCCGTGATTTGGGGGGGATGGGCTACTTCACTAAGCTGAAAATTAGGAGGTCATTGTCAAAGGATAGTTCTTAGAGAATGAAATTTGTGATTGATATCTTTATTGAAAATAGCAATATCTGGGTTAGTGGTTCCCAGCTCTGTCCCATATGTTAAAATTACCAGGGGCAATGGCAAAAAATACTGATGGCTGATTTCACCTTTAGAGAGTCTGGCTACAATGGGTCTGATATGGGACCTGCACATTATAATCTTTATAAAACTGTCTCCAATAATTAAAATATATGGCTGAATTCAGGGACCACTGGTCTGGGACCTGGCAAAGCAACTTCTGCATCAGTATATGCTGGAGGATATCTTTCTGTATGCTGTGAATATATGTTGTTTCCATTGGTTAATAAATAAGCTGCTTTGGCCTATGGCAAAACAGCTTAGAGGCAGGTGGGGAATCCAAAGAGAGAGACAGGAAGAGAAAGGCAGAGTCTGGAGAGAGACACCAGCTTGCCATCCAAGGAACAAAATACTAGCAGGCCAGTAAGCCACAGAATATATGGCAAAACATAGATTAATAGAAATGGGTTAATTTAAGATATAAAAGCTAGCTAGCAAGAGGCCTGCCATAGACCACACAGTTTGTAAATAATATTAAACCTCTGGGTGATTATTTTGTAAGTGGCTACAAGACAATGGGGCTGGGCAGGACCTGAGAAACCTTCTGGCTATACTTGGCACCCAACATAGGGCAAGAATTTCCACCAAAAACCTGAGAAGCTTAAATTAAAAAGATTCTAAAACGGAGCTAAAAACAGCTTCCTAAATGTGTCTCTCAGGCAAGCTGTGAGCTACACTATTGCAGGTTCGCGGTGTATGGGCTTGACCTACAGCATGCCAGATTCCTGCTGCAGTACACAGAGGTGTCTCCAAGCCACACAGCATGCTGCATGGTGGATTTAGCTTTTGCTAGTACAGACAAAAAAAAAAAAGGTTTCTGGGCTACATGCTCCTTGATAGAGGGAAGCATAGACCCACTACCTCCCCGAGTCAGCAGACAGCATGGCTCCCAGAGCTGGCAGTGAATTACCTCCACCATATTGGGAAGCTGAGGTGGGCAGAGCCAGCAGCCAAGGCTGTCATTTCAGTCCTAGCCATGCTGCAGTTTAAAGCAACAGAGTCACAGAAAGACAGATTCAGATGGAATAAACCTTTAAATGGTTTACATTATATGTAAAAATGCATGTAGGCTTGGAAGAGAGAGAAAAAGGAATATATGCAGTTGTATAAAGAAATAGTTTTAAAACATAAAGTCTTTAAAATGACAGTAAAAGTAATATAAAAATAAGCCACATAAAGATGGCAATCACACAGAGAGTCTGGATTATATTGACTTTGGGATTTTTAACTTCAGAAAGATATTTGATTATAAAGGGTGCTGAGTTAAGCCAATATATATACTTTAAATGTATCTTGACTTCAAAATTTGTGTCTAAGAATATGTTGCTTTGGAAAAGAGGTTCCTCTTTTGTTTCCACAGAAGATGAGAACCTATGGATTGCTTCCAAGCTAATATGGTTTAAACAGCTAAGACCCCCCTGAAAGGTCTCCAATGACACCATGACCCAGATGATCCAACATCCAAGATCAGCTCCAAAGAAACTGTCTGAGTTGATCCATCCTCACAGACTACAGCAAAGATTTAACTACAATTCTTAATTTTCTCAGCATCCCCATAAGATTACCAGTGCCTCCAGTCAGCAGGAAGTAGTAGGAGGAGAAGCTATGCCCAAATTCCCAAAATATTGTTTATAAATGCTTATTTTTATTTAAAGGGGATTGATTATAAATGCAATCTCTTTCTAAAGAAGAAAAGGGGATATGATACGATAGGATAAAAGGGTAGATTATTGAATCTACTTTTAAAGACCAACAACTTGTTTGAAATGTTTTACATTGCTATGGATTTTAGTTTATTGATACACATTTAAAGTTAATTTTGTTATATTATATGTATATTTCTACTCTTGTTTAAAGTATTATGTTTATACAGCTCATTTGAAATTATAATGTATAATTAAGAAATGCAGATTAATAATTAGTCATCCATGATAATCAAACTTACAGTTATGTTAGTTAAATTTTCTAGGTATACATTAACATATTTCAATTAGGTAGGTAATCTTCAAACACTCGGAAGAGAGAGAAAAAGGAATATATGTAGTTGTATAAAGAAATAGTTTTAAAACATAAAGTCTTTAAAATGACAGTAAAAGTAATATAAAAATAAGCCACATAAAGATGGCAATCACATAGAGAGTCTGGATTATATTGACTTTGGGATTTTTAACTGCAGAAAGATATTTGATTATTAGAAACTTAGACTTTCTGGACAGTGAGGCATGTCTGTTCCTGGCAGCACCAATTTACTTCAAAGAAGATGATGGTCATTGAAGAAACTCCATATGGTGTTTGCTTTCCTTATGGCAAAAGTTACCAATCAGACAAGAAACTGTTCTTGCCTGGACTGCTTGGCAAAATGTTATATTGACTGGACATACAGGACCCATGGAAAATGACCATTAAATTTTGTCAAAACAGGGTGAAATGGTCCTTCAGGTTCCTGCTTCTCAGAGGAGACTGCAAAACATTCCACAGGACACAGGGAAAAGTGACTGAGAGACTAGGCCTATTGGCTGAAGATGGATGCCCCAACATCGCAGAGGAACTTTGGGTGACTGTCCAGGCAGTCAGCTGTCTTTGTCATTCTAGATTTTTGGAAGTTGCTTACAATACACTTCCTGCTTACACAAGTATGGGGTCTTTGATATAGCTGAAGACTAAATAATTATAATTATAGTTTTCCTTGGATATGATAAAAGATAAGTTAGACATGAAACTTTAGACTCACAAAAATAGGATAGATGATAGAATATTTTCTTTAATTTTGCCAAATATAAGTAGACTATATATTGTAACTGTAATTCTTACTTGATAACTGTTTGTTATATATAATTTTACTATATTAAATTTTCCTTTTTGATTATATAGAAAAGGGGAAGTGCTGTGGAATGTCTTTCTGTACTCTGAATATATGTTGTTCCCATTGGTTAATAAATAAGCTGCTTTGGCCTAGGGCAAAGCAGCTTAGAGGCAGGTGGGAAATCCAAGGAAGAGAGACAGGGAAGAGAAAGGCAGAATCTGGAGAGACACCAGCCTGCCGCCCAAGGAGCAACATGCCAGCAGACTGGTAATGCCATGGAACATGTGGCAAAACATAAATTAATAAAAATGGGTTAATTTAAGATATAAAAGCCAGCTAGCAAGAGGCCTGCCATAGACCGTACAGTTTGTAAATAATATTAAACCTCTGAGTGATTATTTTATAAGTGGCTGTGGGACCATGGGACCAGGTGGGACCGAAGAAACCTTCTGGCTACAAGTATGACATAACAATGTTTTGGGGAGAAGGCAGTGACTCAGATGCTAACCATGACTGGGCATGGTGGTGCACACTATGATTCCAGCACCCCAAGAGGCTGAAACAAGAGGATGGTTAGTGAAGAGGAGTGCAAAGAGGAGGAGGAGGAATGGGGGTGGATAGAGAGACTCCACCTCAGCTTCTGCTATTGTAGTCAGAAGACTTGGGTTTTATAATTTTTCTGGGCCAACAATCTCTCCAGGAAGTAACAGTCAACACCTAGGGGTGGGATTGTCTCTTGGTAATTTGGTTTGAGTCTCCTCTTCCCCAAACTCATTTCCACCCTCATTTCATCATTTGCTCTTAGGATTGCTTTGTTTCCATTTCTGGTGCTTGGAGACCTACATGTGAGTGAGGGTTTCTGCTGTGTCTTGCCTGGCTCTGATTCTCTTGACCTTTACCAACCTTTAGCTTTCTTCTTTTCTTATCAAAAAATTCCTCTCCTCTGCACTGCTTCCCTAGGGAACACTTCCAATCTGATCCATTTTAAAGGTCCATTCATGGACCACACTGGTGTGTACTGATGGTGGTGGGGGGGAGAGGTTCCCATATTTTAATGCACAAGGTAGGATGGACAGCTGTACAGAGTCATTCAAATCTCTCCAGAATGGTGCATGTAACACCCTCTGGTTTGTAAAGAGAACAGGCTGCTGAAGCCCACAGTTTTACGCTCTCTTTCATTTTCTAAATCATGCCACATTGTAGGGCCATTGGCATAAAATTCTTCTCTATAGCTGAGCAGAAAACCTGCACATTTCTGATTTTGCTCTTTCCAGAGTTAATTTCTGCTGTTTAATGAGATTTGAGAATGAAGTCAGGCATGAGGAGGAGAAAGGTCACAGTGTGTGCTCAAAGGTGTATTAACGACTGCTGGAGCAGACATCGCTCTCCTTTCCAAGAGGACAAAATTAAGCAGCAAATAGTAAATATGTTCAACAGCACTTTATTGCAAGTAGGACCATTTACAATGAAATAAGGGTATGAGAATGGTTTCCCAGAGAAGATGGAGCTGCAAATAGAACACATCTTTCCGGTTAGCCTGTGAATGTGATTCCCACCAAGGTTAATGGGGAAGCGGGTAACGAAGGACACAGATTCCAAAGCTGCACGGTGCCATATTGTATCACACAAAGGTAATTAATACTAGATACTCTGGCTAAGTGGAAACATTCTGCACAGCAGACAACCTAAAATTATGCACAATGCTTTATGACTTATCTCAATCTTGACAGGGTGACATTAGAGGCCATGTGCTCCCTCCCTTTCCATCAGGAAGTCTGCATAGCAGAGAGAGAATGCCAAGCAGAAAGAAAGCAAGGGAGAGGGGATGCAGTCTGTGTCTGGGCACTGGGCACTGGTGTGTGAGCCTGGGCAAGTTACTTCCTTCTTCTCTTAGGCTCAATTTCCATATATATATATATGGATTCAAGTGTATAATCTTGAAAGCTTTTTAAAATTTAAATTTGGAGGTTGTCTGTACTCATTGGCAAGTCACCATTATTGCATTACAGCAGCATGGTTGTAAATAAAAGCATGTCTGGGTAAAAGGCTGCATCTTCAAATGCAGGCATAAATGGACACTGATTTACTTTTCCCTATTGGTGTGTAAATGTGAAAAGGATGGCTATGTGCATCTTTAGGAATTCAAGCATATTGCTATTATTTATTTTGTTTGTTTGAATGTATCAATGCTGGGACCCAAACTCAGATCCTTCACAAAGCTAGACAAGCGCCATACCATTGAGCTACATCCTCAGAAGTCATGATTTTGGGATGACGAACTATAGTTTTCTCATTATTCTACCATCAGTGTTCATCTCTTCTCCCATTTTTTTCCTAACACAGAACCTGCCAAAAGTGAGCTCACTTATGGAATTAGAAACCTGAGATTAGGAAGAACGCGTGTGAAAGGGCTCCTCTGGCTTGTTGGCTGCTCTCTGTCCCTAGGATGCAGCCTCTTTGTCTTATTCACTCTCAGACCTGCGCAAGAGGAGAGTAAGGATAAGGCTGAAATGCTGGGGGGATCACATTACACCCTTCACATTCATCTGTCTCCTTGGTTGTCTAGAGAATCCCCTGGTCTTAAATAAAGGGGATTAAAAGCTGAGCATTTGGACAAATACTATGTCCCAGGGATCACCCTATTGGCAGGCATTGCCTCAGCTGATCAGCTTTGTCCCTGAGTCCAGGCCTGTTTGTAGGTAGGTAGTATCCTGAGGGCAGATTTCCTTCTGAACATTATCTCAGAACTCACTGGCTGATATATATTACAAATTCCAGGTACACTGTGTATCTCTCTTTTTTCTTTCCTTGAACTCTTATGATGTGTTCTTCTTTATTTGCCCCTAGAAAGAAGAAAGAAAGAAAATTAACAGCTAACCAATTCTTGAGGTAGATCTTAGGCCCTAGAAGCTATTTATGGTCCTTATAGAGAATTTGAGAAATCACTTGGGTTTCTCCAAATATGCCTGCTTTAAAAAGACCTGTTCAGAGTAGAGGAGACCCAACAAGTTAGTTACAGGTTTATAAGCTAAATCTGCGGGTCTCATGACCTTGTCCTCTCCTCAAACAATGAGAAGAGAACCTTGGAGGGCTGGCAGCCTCTGGGCCAAGTTATTGACAGGTGCAGCATTGTAGCTATTGATTGCAGTGTAGGAGTGAATGTTTCATCAACCTTTAATTGAGCTGTTTCCTAACTAGAACCAGGTCAGCCTCCACTGTGCTGCTCAGCTAAGTAGCTGTGCTTAAGCTGTGGTTGAGCCCTCCTTAATAGACTTTTAAATCAGTCCTGGAACTATGCTCCTCTGTTGAGAGTGTTTATTAGCATCCTCCAGGAGACCAGGTAAAGATAGGAGCTGCTGCCTCATTTCCACCAGCTGATTCACAGGGACTAGGGAGGAGTTGGGTAACTATTTTTAATAAATTTTAAACCTTTTAAAAATGATACTCATTATCTGGAATGTACACTGAGGATTTCATTGACAGCTTGGTAACCAATTAACAAATAAGTGAACCAAAGGCGGAATCCTGGAATAACTACATCATTTCTTTTCCAAGGGAGAGGATGTGGTTACACGGGTATGGAAACATCGGCACTGTGTAATTTTAAGACTATCACTCTTTCCCTTTTCTTGCTTGCTTCATTTCAAGAAATAATTGTACTGGGATGAGCCCACCACTTAGATGCAGTGTCCCTTCTGACTCCTTGGCAAGGACCTTCTATACCCAGTTATAGAAGTGGGTATGCTGGTGAACTCGGCATTCACCGAAAGAATAAATTGGATATCATTGAATGATATGGTATAATGTCAGGTGATATCCTTCTATTGTTAAGTTGGCTGGATGCTCAGACAGTCCTGATTTTATTTCCTGGCACTTATATCCTCAGGGACTTATAATTTTGGGGAGAAAGGGGAGACTCCAAAACATGACTCATCTGTTCCCATATTACTATTCTTTCCTCTCCATTAAGGCATGACATACCTCTTTAATGAAACTGTAGCACAGTGTGCTGTGGCCAACAAAAATCAAGGGGCCCTTCCATCAGATACCAGTGATAGAAAAGCCTGTTCTCATTTTGAACTCATGTTTCTCCTCCGCAGCTCTTGACCTGGAGGGATCTGCAAGGGGCTGACGGCAAACAGTCAAAGGCTAAGGCACTACTGTTAAAACCCGCTGGCTATTTACATCCCTATGCCAGGAAGCCACTCCCTATTGGTGGACAGCAGAGACCTATGGCTCCTATAGGTTTTAAGATGCATTAAGCAGAGATTGTCCTGGCAATGGAGACCTGCACTTTGTCTTTTAAGCAGATAAAAAGAGAGGTCAGTCAGAAGTAATTCCCCCACTCCTCATATAAACAGTTTAACGGCTGCAGCAACATACTTGCTTGGAATTACTCCCTCAGATTCAATTCTCTTTTCCTGTTCCACTTGTAAAAATGGTTAGTGTCCTCTATAAACTGCAGCTCACGAAGGTACAGGGCTTGCTGTGCCGTTGTAGAATAAATGTTAATCTAATACAGGTTACTAGGTCAAATGCAATCAGAGGCTTGTGGGGGAAGCACAATATAGCTCTGCTTCTTCTAACACAGTAAACCCGGATATTGTATGATAGGTTAAACACCAGTGAGCCATAGCAGGAATTTGCTTGAAAGTAAGATTTAGTTGAAAGGAGACAACATTGAAGTAGTGACCTAGGATTGACTTTGCCCTCCAAGAGAGCATTCTGAGACACTGACGTGTGTTGAGAAAATGGACTTCTTAAAAATGTGTTGTTCCAGAATTCCTTGGTCATAGGATGAATGCCAGGTGCAGCAGCTGCGGCACTTCTGAAGGCTTCATATGTTGTCAACTGTGGCTTCAATTTCTCCTCATTCCCCTTAAATCCAGATGTACACACACACACACACACACACACACACACACACAAACACTTCCTGGTGTAGCTCTTTCCAGCATTCTATGTTAAAAGAATATAAAGAAAGGTGTGTCTTTCTATCTTGTCAAAGAAAAACTTAGGGGAAAAGAGTTTTTTTTTTTAAAAAATAGAATTTATAACATTTAAAAATCATCTCTGTGTTACGTGTTTGACACTTCTCAATCAGTGAAGCCCCCAGGACTGCATTTCTTTTGAAGGGATGTCTCTAGCTCAAGCTGCAGGGAACTTTCTGAATGAGGAACAGTTTCAGCTGTTCCCTCTAGCAGCTGCAGAGTCTCAGTGACCCATGACCATCTAAGGCACAAAGTCGAGAACTGCAGGGGTCATGATTAGGGCAGGTTGGTTCAGGAATGATGGCTGTGCATGGCCACAGTTTGGGAAGTAGCTGTATACGTTTCATTGATTCTTACTCAGGATGGATTTTAAAAATGAAATAGAGTTCGCTGGGTTAATTCTGTGAATTCTTATGGAATTAAAAATGCATTTCACCACAAACTATATCTAGCTTGTGTGTACGCTTTTGTAGTCTTCTTAGGGAGTCACTGACATACCTAGGGTAACTTTCTTTTCTGTGTGTGTGTGTGTGTGTGTGTGTGTGTGTGTGTTCATAACAATTTTATTTATTTATTTTTTTATTAAGAGATTTTCTATTTATTACCTAGGGCAATTTTCATTGGTAGTTTTATAATTATGCACAAGCTAGTGGCCTAATTAATTCTGCCACTTACAGGAAACCCAAACAGAGATAGTCTTTTTTTTTTTCTTTAAATCAAATATCTATGCACGCTAATTTGGATAATACATGAAGAGGTCAAGCCAAAGCAACCATCACTACAGAGCTTCATTCATTTAGTAAAGGGACAACATATATCTATCTATCTATCTATATCTATATCTATATCTATATCTATATCTATATCTATATCTATATCTATATATCTATATATATATATATATACCAAACAAATCCATAGAGCCTCATCAGAACTTTCTTAAGATTAAAGGAAGACCCATAAGCACATTTTCAACTGCCTTCAGGAGCAGAGGTGGGTTCTAGCTTGTCTCAGGGGTGGGCTGTAGCCTGTGTGTCAGGGGTGGGCTGTAGCCTGTGTCTCTGGTACACAGGTACAAGGTGCTCCTTGCTACAGCACCTTATCAGATATGATCACAGCAGGAAAGAGAGCAGGGCCTTGATGCTGCCACACTTACTGTGAGAGTCTGAGAGCACCCTCTTGAGAACTCCATGAGACTGAAAACTCAGCACTGACCAGGCCTTGTCTGTACAGGGTACAGCCTAAGTGGCCCTGCAAAGCAGGTGTTTATAGCCGCTCTGAGATCTAGCAATTGTTCACTTAAGCATTTATTATATATCTGCCCGCACATCTCAGCTTTGGCATTTGCTCACTGCTCTAGACTGGGAGCACTTAACCCCACCAGCGTCTGTGTCAATGGTGAGGAGCCCACCACATGTGCACAGTCACTGTGATACGATGGGCTCACACATGCTCAACAGGCTCCATACCGTGTTTACTTGAGGTTCAAGTTGGGATCCAAATTCTAACAGGCCATTCACTGCTGCATTAACTTTTCATAAGGACAGTCCCTCACCCTCTGTGTGTGTGTGTGTGTGTGTGTGTGTGTGTGTGTGAGAGAGAGAGAGAGAGAGAGAGAGAGAGAGTTTGATCTATAAGTGTTACATGAAAAATTGCACAGTAGTCAGTACAATGGAGACTGTTCTGACAAAGCATGGCTTCTGTCCTACCTGAGAACCGGATAACTCTGAAGAAGCCTGGTGACAAAGCTCAGAACGGAGACCTAGTTCCTGTAAAGAATTGTATTGCCAGGTGAGCCTGGTATCAGGTGTTGAAGGCAGCCTTACCACTTCCTCACAGTGTGACCTTAGACGGTGCATGCATCTGTACCTTGGTTGTTAGGTACAAAATGTGGATGATACGTCCATCTATTTATTCTTACAGCACCCCCCCCCCCCCCCAACTCCACAAGGACTTTGGGCATTGGCCTGTGTTCAGCAGCAGATCCACACTTTTCCGTTTTCCTCTACCCCTGTCTCAGTGCATTTTCTATCTGGCTCGAGGCCTTGACACTGTCCCTTCTGTGGAGATTTGGTCTTATCTTTGGTCTTGGTATCATCAGATTTTTCCAGATTTTCTTGTTATGTGTTTCCCCCTTGACTATCCTGCCCCTCCCCTGCTGCCCCTCAACAACTTCTTTATGAACTAGACAGTTGAAATGGAAGATTCCACAGGGTTTTGGGACTCTAAGGATGGATTCTTGTTAAGTGCCTAAAATATTTGGCTTGTAATTTCTTTCCCTTTTCTGAGAAGTAGAGTCAAATCATCCCCTGCAACAATGTGACAGTCTTGAAAACTGGAGCACAGGGAAAAACAACGTTCTGTTGGGTTGTGGGGAGGGGCAACAAGATAATGGTGACATTCTCTTGGCCATAGGGAGTGCAAATAAGATGATGAGGATTAGGGAATCTAAATCCTGTCATCTCCACCTGAAAGAAATGGAGGGCACACCCAGCCAATGCCAGAGTGAGACTTGAAAATCAGAACCATCCAAGTGTTCAATATTATCTGTTACCAGGGCCACACACTTCACAGACGCACTAAGCAGAGACTACCCTGGTGATGCTTCGAAAGACTCATAAAAATATCTGAGTTGTTTTAAAATAAGATGGAAAAAATGGACTTTTAGGTAGAAGAAATGATTTTAATAAAACCATTAGCATATTAATGTCTATAGTAATTCAGTTCCAAATACAAGCAAATGTATGTGTACATATATGAACACATACATGGCCACTATACAAAAGCAGAAGTTTCTAATGGCTCATGAAAGTCATATATTCATGGCCATGTTTGCTATGACTTTGTATCCATTGCCTTGGAAATGCTAGGTGCTAAAGGACATATCAGCATCTAAAATGCATTCCTCTCTTCTTCCATCCATTAGTGAGGAAAGCTTATGAGTAGACACACCTCAGCTGCTGACTTCTAAGAAAGAGGAAAGGATTACAGCTATTACAACGGAAATGTGATTCTTCTCACAGCAGGGGGGCAACTGTGGTTGAGGAGACCCAGCCTCAGAATAGGGAAAATCCCACAGATATTTCCATGCACACCTTTTCCTATGACCTCAGAATTGAAGAACATCTTGTTACCAGCTGGGGGAAGTTCCAGGCAAGAGCCTTGTCAGATGTTAAGTTACATTGGTCTACCTATGCGTCATGCACTGTCTCTGCCTTCAGCCTTGAAGCTTCTTAGATCTATGGAATGTAAATGCTTTTATCTTCCGTTTAATAAAAAGATAGAAAGCCATGGGTTTTTTCCGACAAAATTACCTTGAGTGTCAGAATCAAAGCAGGACTAATAGTGGGGAAGTCCAAATCCCCTGAAACCTGGGGACCATTGCAAGGGTCAAATGCCTGCCCTTCTTTGGTGACTTCTATGCCCTATTTCATATCTTTTGGAGAGTTAAGTTCCACCTGGGTAATTTTAGCCCATCTGTAAGAAGAGAGCTACTGTGTGACACAGTGTGGCTTCTAATTTCTTCACAACTTTATGAAACTGATCAGTTTCTTTGCATAAAATCTTAGAAAGGCGCCACAGACTCTTTAAGCCGAAGAAGGGCTTTGAAAGCAGTTCAGGAAATTACCGTCATGAAAGCGATTTCCACATGTGTCTCACAATATTACAACCTCCCCCTTCAGGCGCTGCTCTTTTCTAGACGGTAATAAGAAATGAAAGAACAGCTTATTTTCTTTTTAAAATGAGGCGCAATGTGTGTGGGGGGTTCTCTAAAATCTTAATGTATGACGATCCTGTGCAGACCATTAGAATTCTTCTTTGACTTCAGGACCCAATGTGTATTCTCAGTTTGCTATGACTATTCCATTCCATCTAGGTCAGGAGGAATTATGTGTGTGTAACTGAAGTGCAGGGTGCATCTTAAACAGGGCATATCCTAAGAATGCAGAGAGTCAGTAAACCTTTCACCTGCCTAAGAGGAACCCCTTCTGATAATGCCAACACAATTTTCATCTAATAAAATAAAAAGGGGAGTGGAATGGGACGTAAAAGACTTCATACGACCCTTTATTTTCACTAGGAAAAAGAATTACAATGCCATGTCTGTCTGCCAAATGTCCTTGGGGTTTCTGCATTGCAGTGGCCATTCAGTGTCATCACTGAAGTGGCCATTCAGTGCCAGCCCTGTAGACCAGGGTAGCCCCTATTTCTGTGTAATTACTCAAAGCCATCTCCCTGGAGGCCTTGAGGAGTGAGATTTATAGCTGACTTTGGGGGGGGAATGCCAGGACACACAGCACATAGTTTTGCTCCTGAACTTGGTCCTAAAACTTCCAGAGAGTTCCTTTTCACACATAGTTTCTGAGTGCTGCTGTGTGACCAGATCTAACATGGCAGGTGTAAGCGATGGAAGGATGAGGATACAGTTCTGTCCCTCAAAGATTTCACAGTCAGGTAAGGAAAACAGAAGTGGATGGAATAAATGTCAATATGGGCTGCTCACTTATGTGTCATATGGGCAATGAAACATTGCTAGGGTGGAGTATGAATGGGGGTAGGAACTAGGGCTTGAAAAATAAAAAAGTTTTACCTGGTAGAGAACGTAGGAGGGCATGTGAGGCCAAAGGGACAGCGACAGAAAGCATGGAGAGGTTTGTGTGTGTGTATTTGGAGTGCAGGTGGGTCTGCAGAGTACAGGTTATCTTATGCTCTGCACACTAGATGTTCCCAAGGATATAAAGACAAATCAGGTCCCAATGCCCGCCCGCCCCAGTCTGAAATACCTAGGATGGAAGACACATGTGTATGACTAAGAGCATCATGAAGAAGCTCTGTAGGATACTGTCTTTGCCCTTTGAGACCTTAATATGTTGATGGGGAAAGACACTTCTCCACAGCCTCCCCTTTGCCCTGAGTTAGATACCTTGGGGCTCTTTTATGTCACATCATAGAAATCTGAATTAGCTTAGGCCTGCTTTTATTTTGTTCTTATACTTTAAAAAAAACCAAACCTTCGTTTTAGTGATTTCTCAGTTTTATTATATTTATGTTTCATATTTTATATTTCTTAAAGCTGCAAGTCAAGGGAGAGAAATAAACACTAATATAACTTTTAAAAAGTCCAATCTCTGACTTTTCTTATAAATGTACCTTATGCTAATTTGACATGCCCATCTTGTATTTTTTTTAATTTAAATTTTTATATATGAGTGCTGTGTCTGCGTGCAGGCCTGCAGGCCAGAAGAGGACATCAGATCCCATTACAGATGGTTGTGAGCCACCATGTGGTTGCTGGGGATTGAACTCAGGACCTCTGGAAGAGCAGCCAGTGCTCTTAGCCATCTCTCCAGCCCTTGATATGCCTGTCTTACAGTAGCATTTATTTTATCAAAAATACAATAAAAATGCCACAATTGGTTTATGCAAATATTCCTTTTATGTTTTAAAAGAGGTACATTTGGCCATTTCATACTCCCAAGCAGTTTAATTCCAATAAGAGATGGAATCATGGGGACTCTGGGTCTAGGCTGTGGTGTATGCTGAGCAGGGAAAGACACCCTTTGCTGGTTAGACAACGCAATTAGTAGTCATAAACCTAAGCCAAACCAACCAAACTAAACAGCAGCGAGTATGCACTGGACATTTTACTGGAAGAGCATCCTAACATACCTACTTACTTTAGTTCTTAAATCAGCTCAAAAAGTGAGAAACATTATTTTCAGTATCATTTTATATAAGAACCACAGCAGGGGGCATGCCCAGGTCTCGCAGAGAGTAACTATTTGGGGGCAGAATTTAAAGTCAGTTCTTAACATGCTCTCCATCATTCTAGGCTTCTTCCTTAAAGCTTAATCTCAGGAATGTAACAGGCCAAAGTCCCCTTTAATTATGGTCTGACATCTGAATGCTGTCTGGTTAGAGTTGTTTTGGGGTACATTCCCAGTGGAAAACTCTCTTTTCTTAAATTTAAGGCAATTCTTAGAATAAATCACCTCACAGTAAGAAATGGTGTTAGCATGTTCAACTATGTTCATAGCAGCATTATTTGTAATAGCCAGAACCTGGAAACAACCTAGATGCCCTTCAACTGAAGAATGGATAAATAAAATGTGGTACATATACACAATGGAGTACTATTCAGCAGAGAAAAACAATGACATCATGAGGTTTGCAGGCAAATGGATGGAACTGGAAAATATCATCCTAAGTGAGGGAACCCAGACTCAGAAAGACAAACATGGTATGTACTCATTCATAAGTGGATACTAGATGTAAAGCAAAGGATAACCAGACTGCAACTCACAACTCCAAGGAGGCTACCTAATAAAGAGGACCCTAAGAAAGACACAGGGATAGCCCAATGACAGAGAAATGGATGAGATCTACATGAGCAAACTGGGGGTGAGGGAGGTAATCGAGGGCAAATGCCAGGGGAAAGAGAGCTTAGGGGAGCAGGAGATCCCAGCTGGATCAGGAACAGAGAGGGAGAACAAGGAAAGAGATACCATGATAAATGAAGACACTATGGGAGTAGGAAGAAGCAGAGTGCTAGAGAGGTCCCCAGGAATCCACAAAGATGATTCCACTATAGACTACTGGCAATGGTCGAGAGAGTGCCTGAGTGACCTACTCTGGTGATCGGATGGCCGAACACCATAACTGTCATGATAGAGCCCTCATCTAGTAATTGATGGAAGCAGATGCAGAGATCCATGGCCAAGCCCCAGGCAGAGCTCTAGGAGCCCAATCGATGAGAGAGAGGAGGGATCATATGAGCAAGAGATATCGAGACCATGATTGGAAAAAGCACAGGGACAAATAGCCAAACTAGTGGAAATACATGAACTGTGAACCAATAGCTGAGGAACCCCCATAGAACTGGACCAGGCCCTCTGGATAAGTGAGACAGTTGATTAGCTTGAACTGTTTTGGAGGCCCTCAGGCAGTGAGACTGGGACCTGTCCTTAGGGCATGAGCCAGCTTTTTGGAACCTAGTGCCTATGCTGAGATACTTTGCTCAGCCTTGGTGCAGAGAGGAGGGGATTGGCCCTACCTCAACTGAATCTACCAAGCTCTGCTGACTCCCCAGGGGAGACCTTGCCTTGGAGGAGGTGGGAATGGGGGGTGGGTTGAGGGGGAAGGCTGGGGGGGTGTGAGGAGGAAGGTTAGGGGAATTTGTGGTTGATATATAAAAAGAATAGAAACTTTTTTAATAAAAAAAATGATGTTAGAAGACAATTTTGCAAAAACAGAAAAATCTACTCAGGTTAGGGGAGAGTGGCAGAATTTGAAATTGCTGTGGCTGTGTAGATCTGTGCCCCCAGGACTCAGTAGGAAGAGCAGGAGAGCCACAGTGGGAGAATTCTGTATAACACAAATCATGAATTTTACTGAATTTTAAATATGTCAACCTACAGTCCTTGTTGTTGGATGAAAAGGAAAGTAACCAATCTATGAGAATGAGATAGAGGGAGGGGGCATTCTCCAGTAAAAGAAGGGGCTTTGTGGGGACCCGGGACAGCCACCAGGCAGAGTTTTAGTAAACAATTGATGGGGAGGGATGTAAGATGAAATGCTAAATGATCTTATTAATTAAAAAAAAAACAAAAACAAAACACGGAGCCAGATATTGGGGTGAAAATTGAGAGATCAGAGAAGCAGAAAGAAGCCAGCCATATTTTTACTGCTAGAGAATCTTCAGCCGAAGAGAGAGCTACTTCCTGTATACTCATACCTATATGCCTTTCTGTGTCCTGCTATCCTACTTCCTCTCTCAGACCAGCTACATCATTTCCTGTCTGTCTGTACAGACCTCCAGACCTCTATGGTTAACTAGCACTGGAATTTAAGGTGTGTTCCACCATGCCTGGCTCTGTTCCCAGTGTGGCCTTGAACTCATCGAGATCTGGATGAATCTCTGCCTCCTGAATGCTAGGATTAAAGGTGTGTGCTACCACTGCCTGACCTCTATGTTTGATACAGTGGCTGGCTTTTTCCTCTGATCTCTATGTAAGCTTTATTTATTAGAGCACAAATATAATATCACCACAGAGCAATGCGTGAGTTAGCACCCAACTTTCAACTGTTTCTACCTGTGTATGAGTTGCGTTTTCTGTGTAAACTATAATGGATTGAGGTGCAGTGAGTCTCTGTGGCAATCCATGTCAACACTGAGGTCTAAGCTGCCCTCTCAAATTGCTAGGACGTCACTGGTGTGCTGGAACTCAACTCACATTTGCCTTTATAAGTTGTTTCTGGGGAGGTGGAGACCAGAGAAGTCCTCCAGTTCTGCTACTGTTTCTGCTCAAATGGGCCACTCCTTACCAACACTAAGGAAAAATTTTCCACAGGGCTTGCGTGAAGATTGTTCAACACATTTTTTTCTTGAGATCATGTTTCCTTTCCTGGCTAGACCTGGCACTTCTGTGTGATCCCTCTTCCCAAGTCTTACATTTCAGAATTTGAACATCTAAGAGCACATTTGAAACCCAGTGTCCTTTCCCAAGTAGTCGAGCTGCAGTGTGAATTTGAACGGTGCTGCTTTCCTACAAAACTTACTGTTTTGCTTTCTTTGCTCCAGGCATACCCTTCATAAAACTGAATTTTTTTTCTATTTAATTTGCAAGAGAGCAAAAGTCACACCAAGAGTCACAAAAAATACTTGAACCATTCTTTTCTTACTTCTAGAAATACTTTGTCGGGCCAGTGAAAGATGCTGATGGTATCTTTTTTAATATTCTGAAGAATAATCCTATTAAATAAAAAACAAGGAAGCTGTTATACCCGAAAGGCAGAATTACCCAAAGCCGACTGGCAGGGGTCGAGTTACTTTGCAGAACCCTAGCTGTGTGCTGTTCCTATCATTCCATCAAGGGCTGGTGAATGAGAAATAATTTGTGGCTTCTGCTCATCTCGTCATGAACTTTGTTCTGTGGAATTAGATACAACTTTGACAAATTAGAAAAGGCTCCTGGGTGCCCCGCTGTCCCCAGAGAAGTACAGTCCACTGATTGTGTGCTGGTCTTCTGTGCTCCTGCCATGTCAGGCCATCAGCGGCAGTCAGTCCATTGAGCGGGCTTTTTAATAAGCTAGTCTGTCACCACCAAGTTCTTCCGATCTTCTGACCTCGAATTAATCCTCAGGACACGCTGACTTTCTTCTATGTTTCATTTGTGGCAAAAGGCCCTTAACAGAGAAAGAAATATCTCCTTTGTTTATAGAGCATGGACAACAAAATTAACCTTTGAGATTAACCATGGGTGAGGATCATGTTTTATCTTTTCCCCAAGACAGTGGGGTAGGATTAGTACTTGCATAAGGGAGTGGTCACAGACTGTATTTTCTCTTCTGGATAAATATGGCTAATGAAGGGTGTACTTTCTTTTTCCCTCTCTTTCCAGTTGATTTCAGGTCTTAGAAAAATGACAGAGATATAAAATATCAACATATAATTGATCCTTGATAAGTCTCAAGATAAAAAACTTATCTTTGTCTAAAAGCACATGACTGTCCTTGCCCAGTGCAAGTCTTGGATCCAGCATTGTCCTGATGCAGAGCCAGGACCATGAATGAGACCATAAAGAACCATATTTAGGGGAAGTGTGTTCCTTTGTTTGTTTACACAGCTGTCACACTCATGTTTGACAGTGTCGGGTGGAAAGCTGTGGTCCTGTAGGACATAGGCAATACCAGGCTAGTATGCAATCCTTTTCTGGCTTTTTATTTTTAAACATAAACCATTAAATAAGATGAACAAGAGATTTATGCTCTTACATCTCCATGGCATAATCAAGATGCAGCTGGACTTAGACATACAACTATTTTCAAAGTAAAGTTGACACAAACAGCAACAATAAACAAAGTTTGTTTGTAGACAAATTTGTGGTGGGGCTTGATGGGATGTCAGCTGTATTATGAATGTCATCCATGGTCTCTGGAACTTCTTGAAGGGTAAAGCAACATGAAATCAAGATTGTGTTAGTTCTGCCCTTGAAAAGCCCCAAATGATACCCATTGTTTGCTGCTGAGAGCACTAGCCACTCTGTGTTTTTATTTTTTTTAGTCTTTATTTTTTATTTTTTTTGTTGGTTGGTTGGTTTGCTAAGAGCTTCCCCTTATAAATAGAATTTGATCATGACAAATACCACCACCACTAAGGGCCAAAGTTAGGCACCCAGCTTCACGACTAGTCCTTCCTAAAGTGGCAGAAATGGATCTGGAACTTGGAGCAATGATTTATCCTGGTTTAATCACTTCCTGAAGCCAAGTGCTTCTTGTATTAGAAATGCATTCTGATTCCCATTTCTTAAGATTTGAATGGATTCCAGGGATCTGATCTTTTAGAATTGTGTTACCTTTCATCAAGTAGGGTCATTTTTCCTATTCTCTTCCTCTCTGTCTCTGTCTCTGTCTCTCTCCCTCCCTCAATCTTGCTCATTTTATTTTCCACTCAACAGTAGCAATGACCATAGCAAATAGTAGAATAGAAAGGATTGTGCTGTAGGTGTGAGACTAGGGTTATACAGAGTGGAAAAATGACCATGTCAGTCCCCATGAGCCAATTACATAATGCTCAAAGTTTCAGGGTAATGAAAAAGAGGCATGTGTTGGGATCCCCAGCTCCCCATTATCATCGTCTTGAGCTAGGTACTTATCGCGTGTTGTGCTGGTTTTGGCTAAGGAAAGTGCTTTGAGGAAGCAGTTTTTAAGGCTCACTTGATGTCTCTGGAAGGCAATAAAGATTTCTATTTGCAAGTAGCCCTCTTTTCTGTGAAGTGTATTTTGTTGGCATTGTCAACTCCAGCAAAATAATAGCTTCTTTATTTTCTTTAGTGGGAAGAATAGCAGGTCTATTTCAGAGACCTGGTTTCAATGTGGATGTTTTACTTTCTGGGTATGCTATCTGTTCAGGTCATTTAACTTCCTTCTCAATATTCACATTAGCTGTGTGGAGTTAATGCAGTCTATTAAGCACTTCTAAAGAGCTGCTGTAAAGGCCAATGAGGAACAAGTGATGAAAGGCTTTGCTTTACTATTCTACATGGAATGCAGCCTTTGAAGTACATTTATAGCCTAGGTAGATATCTTGGACCACAGAATGCTTAAGCACACAACATGTAGACTTGACTTTATTTGACTGTTCTACCAATTGTCTGGAAGCCCTTTGAGAGTGGAAATACAATTGACATCTTGTATTTTTTGTTTTATTTTATTTTATGTGTATGGACATTTTGTCTGCATGTATGTCTGTGTTCCATATGCATGCAGTACTCTTGGATTACCTAGAAGTGGAGTCACAGATGATTATGAGCTGCCTGTGGGTGCTGGGAATTGGACCACAGTTTTTTTTGGAAAAGTATCCAGTGAACCACTGTGCAATCCGGTCATGTTGTACTAATGAAGCTTAAAGCCCAGCTCAATGGCTCAATCCTAGTAGACAGCTGGCCAAGGAGATCAGATGTTTGACACATTTAACCCTATCCTTAACAGGGATACTCAAATGTATGTGAGAATTGTGGATGCCTGTGCTCCTCATGAAAATGTGTGTTAAAATACATTTTGAACCAGTTTTCACACATTCACATGATAAGATTCCATAGATAGTATTTCACTCAAAGTATGATGAAGTCTAAGGAAACTAAAAATAAGGTATAATAGAAAAATAGGACTGCCATTCTTTCCCCCAAGTTTATCATCTGAAACACAAAGCAAGTGCTGAGGTAACAGGGGAGCTCTGCTAAAACACTCAACTGTGTAAGCACATCAGCTGCCTCCAACATACCGGTGTAACCAGAAAAGCTCAACTGTACAATCACATCAGCTGCCTCCAACATACTGGTGTGACCAGAAAAGCTCAACTGTGTAATCACATCAACTGCCTCCAACATGCCAGTGTGGCCAGAAAAGCAACACTCTTGTAAGGTGAAGTCAAGAGTATCAGGTGTGTCAGCCCAGTAGACAAAAGAGCACAAGGAAGTATGTTCTAGATTCTTCGGGAATGGGGACCAATCTATAACAGCAAACCGACTTTTCTCCACACGCAAGGTCGCTTTGCTCACCCTGTTCTGAGGAAGAGACAGCATGGACTTTCTTTCTTATCTCTTCCTCCCTCCTTCCACTCATATCTGGCATTTTACAATGAGATTTCCAACAGACATGGGTTGTCCAACAGACATTATGATTCATTGATTGATTATGGGTGCCAGACTTTCAGTATACAATTAAACTAAATCAGACTCTATCAAGGCAACAGGCATGATTTGACTTTAAGACACAGAAACAAGGGAACTGAGTAAAAGCAGAGTCTCTACATCATTCACTTCAGCATTGCAAAGCAGATGAAGTGTAATCAGAGATGTAAATCACAGGGGCCATCATAGGAAGAGGCAGGGAAGGAAGTCATTAGAACCTCTGATTTGGAGAACTTTTAAAGGCAGAAACTGAAGTCAATCACTTCTACAGAAATAAAATTCTTCAATGATGAAAAAAATGGGAAAAAATACTTATGTAAGAACTCCTTCCCCATACACCCATGCTAAGGGTTGAACCAGGTTTTGTTTAGTAATGCCTGTTTTTAAGTTATTTTATTTTCTTAAGTATGATCTAGATACAACATATTTATATCGTTTCCAAATTATTTCATGTTGACCTGTTTTTACTGTCTCCAAAACCAAATTCAGAAAACAAAATATATTTCACATCTATAAAAATGGAAGTATTATTTTCCTACTAGCTATAAAAGTAGAATTTATTTACTATGGACGTATTAGGAAAATATGAAAAGTTACATAAAAAGGGAAGCAAAATCTGTCTATAGTCCCTCGCTTTGAGAATTTTAAGGTGACCAGTGTCTTTCCAGTTTTTAGTTTTTAGATTGACTCTTGTACTGTGATTTCTTCTTTACTTTGTGGAGTTTCATAAACATTATATTATTTCTTGAAATAAAACTTGAAATTGCTTAATATAATCCTGACATGTATAAATCATGTAGTATTTAATAAGGTTATTTTTTTAATTCAGTTGTCTCCAGTGCTTAATTATTATTTTCCAAATAAAATACATAAGTGAACAACAAATATTCTACACATACATTCTACACATATTACTGACTTTTTTCTTTGTGGCAAAATCCAGGAGGAGTTTCCTGAATATAGGCTATAGACAGCTTCAATGTTCATTTACCTTATAAGACAAAGATTCATCCAGAAGGGCAAGAGGGCTGAGCCATAAGTGCCCTGGGAACCAGGAAATAAACCTTATATGTACCCTGGAAGAAGGTAGGTACTCTTCAGAGGATTATAGCATGGACCTCAGGGTAAAGGGGCAAAATCATAAAATGAATGAATCTAAATATTTTTCATGTTTCTATGTGAACAAATGGGAACAGAAGAAAAATTGTCAAACTGTAAAAACCCATTGTGGTAGTTTGAATGACAATGCCCCCTCCACCCATAGGATTAAAGGTAACACTTGGTTACCAGGGAATGACACTGTTTGAAAAGAGTAGGAAGTGTGGCCTTGTTGGAGGAAATGTGTCACTGGTGGTGAAATTTGAAGCTTCAAAAAGCCCATTCCAAGCCCAGAGTCTCTTTCTTCCTGTGCCTGTGAACCAGGATGTAGCTCTCTGCTACTTCTCTGGCACCATGTCTTCCTGTATGCAGTCATGCTCTCTACCATGATGACAATGACTGAATCTCCGAAACAGTAAGTAACCCCTAATTAAATTTTTTCCTTCATAAGAGTTGCCGTGGTCATGGTGTCTGCTCACAGCAATAGAACACTGACTAAGACAGCCATTGTATATAGAAGTGTAATAAGCCAACTTTAAAAAGGCAAATGAGCACATTAGAGAAGTCTGTTTATCCAGACTCATCTAGACAGTGGGTATCTTCTCCAACAATGACTTCATTCAAGATTCCAACCACTCTTCTTCAAAGAACAGTTATCCCATTCACGCTTTTGGATTTGATAACTGACAGCTGTGCTTGACCCTTTCCTTGAATGATTAGTGTGACTGGTGCAAGCTAGGTTGGCTGGATAATTTCCCAAAGTCTGTAAAATTGTCTTTTGTATAAATAAAATACTTCTTCAGTTACAAGACATTGAAAACTCTGACTCATATTGGCTTAAGCAAAAGGATTTTTGTTGGCTCCTATACCTAAAGTATTGTAAGAGAGACTTAGGCTGTGGATATGATTTGATTGGAAACTTAGGTGCTATTATCAGGATCCAAGTCTTGATTCCTCTTTATCTGAGTGAGCTCTTCCTTCAAGCTGGCTACCCCAGTCCCAAACTCATTTTGCACTGAGTTGTGCCCCAGGGTAAAGCACAAGGTTGAGTCAAATATTCAGGATACGTTGTCCTTTGGTTCTCTCTTACCTGACTTGTTTAGGTCCCACATCCATCACTGAATATTCAGCGACTGGCCTTGATAACATACTCCCCTAGTCAATTGAAGTAATTTTGAGTTTTTCTCTGGATCCAAAAGTGAAGTCTGTACAAGACTGGGCAAGGAACTGGAGCATTACCTGGAAATACATCCAGATGAGGATATCAGCACACATCCACTAACATTCCACAGTGTCTGATTCTGAGATTTTAACTTGTTGGTTGTTTTGGAGATAAACTCTCCTAAGGGAAGGATGAATGGTGAAGAGGAAAGAAGGCAGTAGAGGAAAGATACACAGAAAGATGCTGATGGCCTTTCAGTTGCTGTTTCTAGTTCTTTCTCATGGCTATTCTGTTTCTGCCCCTGGTCCCTGAAAATTCCCCCTGTACTTATAACAAATCCTCTTTCTGTTGAGCTCATTCTCAGTTGTTACTTCCCCATTTGCATCCATGGAGATGTAGGAAGCATCTTTAACCTTCCTCTGAGGCTGCCTGTTTTTATTGTCCCCCTTTGCCTTACATGTGGAGCTTCCTTTTGGTAATTCTTTTCCTTTTATTAAAGGTGAGCTCCTAAGTGCCCTGAATGAGTAGCAAGGAGGATCAGAGAGCACAAGGAGATGACCATGTATCTGAGAGGGGCTGTCTGTAGTCTATCAAGTAACTGATATGGTGTACAGAAGATGTAGATACCACTTTCTTAGAAGGTGCTTATCTGTTCCTCAGCAGAAATGATGCGTAAACCTTCAAAAAGTTTTTTCTTTTCTTTCTTCCCTATTGTATCATGATGTGATTTTATATGGAATACTTTGCCCCTTTTTAATCAAACAAAGCTCATAAAAGTGTCCTGGCTGACATGCAACACCATGACAAACCCTAGTGGACTGAGTCAACCATATTACTCCATGTGACATTAAGGGGCATACTGTAATGTGACTGATACCCCACGGGACAGCACATCACAATGGGAACCATCTCAGAGATAGAGAAACAGCAGAGAATGTAAAGCCACAGCTGCAAAGTGTTTGAGTGCTGGTGGGTTCTTGCAGGCTGAGTGCTGGTGGGTTTCTGCAATCTGAGTGCTGGTGGGTTTCTGCAAGCTGAGTGCTGGTGGGTTTCTGCAAGCTGAGTGCTGGTGGGTTTCTGCAAGCTGAGTGCTGGTGGGTTTCTGCAGGCTGAGTGCTGGTGGGTTCTTGCAGGCTGAGTGCTGGTGGGTTCTTGCAGGCTGAGTGCTGTTGGGTTTCTACAAGCTGAGTGCTGGTGGGTTCTTGCAGGCTGAGTGCTGCTGGGTCTCTGCATGCTGAGTGCTGTTGGGTTCCAGCATGATAAATGCTGGTTTCCTGCATGCTGCCCCTTTCATCGGTCATTAGGCAGGAGGCAGTTCCATTATTTAGGGATGGGTAAACTGTCAGTTTGAGTTGAATATCTCTGAAACTTCTTTTTAGTAATAACACCTTTCTATACTTTGAAATTGCTTTCAGAATTTTCATATCAAAAGAATCCTATCCTTGCTCATGTATCTTTTCCCTTTAAAATTTCCAATATTTTCGGTCTCTTATTCTTCTAAAGATGGAGGCAGAAAAAACTATCTAAACAAACCACAGAATACTTTTTTACATTTTATTGTAAGGTCCATGAGAGCACATATAATGAGAGTTTGCTGAATGAGTTGCTGATCAGTATTCTTCTTTGTGACTTGTTTGTGTGTTTGGTGTGGCATTTAATAAAGCACAGTAAATGTATTGATTTCTTAAGGCTTCCCTAGCAAATAATCACAAACACAGAGGTTTAACGGGGATCTGTCCCCCATAGGTCTAGAGGACACACATCCAAGTTTAAGGTGGTGCTGAAATGGCCACCTCCCTAAGCAGTCTTAAGGGACTTCACCCTCTGTTCAACCTCTCCCAGCATTCTCCAGAGATCCCACACAGTCCCACCCAGTCTCTGCTTCAGCCTTGGCCTGCTGGGTTTATTAGTAACAAAGAGAAGCCAGACCTGGGTAGCCAGCACCTGTTAACCAGGCAGAGGGAGGGTGTGCCTGTCCTGTCTTTCTACCAGCATAACAGCCTGGTCATGGGTTTATATTTCTCTTTGATTAATATTTGTGGGTACACAGGGTTGTTTGTTTGTTTCTAGAGACAGGATCTCATGTAGCCCAGACTGGCCTTGAACTTCTGATCCTCCTGCCTCAGCCTCCCAACTGCTGAGATTACAAATGTGTGCCATCATGATTGGAGGCATAATTTAGTAAGTCAAAAATTGTTGTTTTCATTTTTGATTACAGCAGCGTGTTTCTTTGAATAGAGTTCATTTATTGGGATATACTGGCTTAAATCATTTTAAGTTCATATTGATGCCCTTTGAATGGTCATACCATCATCCCAATTATTTATCATGGCTGGTATGATTCAGACAGCTTTGGTTTTATGTGTTTGTGCATGCGTGTGTGTATGTGTGTGTGTGTGTGTTTGAGACAGGGTTTTTCTGTGTAGTCTTGGCTGTCCTGGAACTTGCTCTGTAGACCAGGCTGGCCTTGAACTCATAGAGATCCACCTACCTCTGCCTCCCAAGTACTGGGATTAGGTAATTAATACTTTTATGTTATTCTTAAGATTGGGCTATGTTGATATCTTGATAGAGGGAGACATCATGGGGGTAGGGGGAAAGCTGGTGCCCTGGAAGTTCCCAGGAATCCACAAGGATGACCCCAGCTTAGACTACTAGCAATAGTGGAGAGGGTGCCTGAGCTGGCCTACCCTGGTAATCAGATTAGTGAATACCCTAACTGTCATCATAGAGCCTTCATCTAATAACTGATGGAAACAGATGCAGAGATCCACAGCCAAGCACCAGGCCAAGCTCTGGGAGTCCAGTCAAAGAGAAGGAAGAGGGATTCTATGAGCAAGGGGGGTCAAGGTCATGATGGGGAAATCTACAGACAACTGAACCAAGCTCATAGGAACTCATGGACTTTAGACTTACAGCTCTGGAGCCTGCATAGACCAGACTAGGCCTTCTGCATAGGGGAGACAGTTGTGTAGCTTGGTCTGTTTGAGGGGTCCCTGGCAGTGTGATCAGGATCTATCCCTGGTGCATGAACTGGCTTTTTTGGAGCCCATTACCTATGGTGGGACACCTTGTACAGCCTTGATGCAAGGGGAGGGGCTTTGACCTGCCTCAACTGAATGTACCAGGCTTTGCTGACTCCCCATGGGAGGCCTTACCTTTTCAGAGAAGGGAAGGGGAGGTAGGTTGAGGAGGAAGATTTGGGGGGAGTGGGAGGAAGGATGAGAGGGGGACCTGTGATTGGTATGTAAAATGAATAAAAACCTTCTTAATAAAGAAAAAAAGATTATGCTCTGTCATACATGATAGGTGATAATGTTCTGTATGCTGTGAATATGTGTTGCTCTGATTGGCTGATAAATAAAGCTGTTTGGCCAATGGTGAGGCAGAATAAGGTTAGGTGAGACATTCTAACTAAAGAGGGAGGAAGGAGAAAGAGCAGAGCACGGGAGACACTGCCAGGAGAAGCAAGATGTAAAGTACCGGTAAGCCACAAGCCACGTGGCAAAGTATAGATTTATAGAAATGGGTTAATTTCAGATATAAGGGCCAGCTAGTGAGAAGCCTGAGCCATTAGGCCATATAGTCTCTGAGTAATTATTTTAAAAGTGGCCACAGGACTGTGGGGCTGCAGAAGCTGGGCAGGACACTGGAAAACTTCCAACTATACATACACACCTAAATGTGTCCTCTCTAGAAAGATAGAGAAATTCTGCAGCAAATGAAGTCATCTAGAATTCACCATAGTAGAAACTCTTCACCGAATAGGTTAATATCTGAAATTGGTTTCGAAAGTCCCCTTATATTAAATAGCTAGACTCCACCTATTAAAGGAATCTAGTAGCTCAACTTCCCCTAGTCATAGGAAATAATCACCCCAGACAAAATACATTTTTCTTAGTAGGGATACAAAATATAACATTTTAGTTTGGCTAAACCTAGTTAAGAAAACCAAAGACTTCAGTGGGGGAAAATAAAGATACTTGCTGAGTACCTTTCAAAGTTTGATAAAAAAAAAATTTTTGATAGCTCAAAGGTCATGGATATATTCCCTAAACAAGTTTCTTATACAATTGTATACTTGATTATATTCTTAAAATCAGATATAATCATTGATTTACCTTAAAGTTCAGTACATAGTCACTTCCTGTTGAGCACATGGTGATATATCTACATTTTAAAAGCATTTTGGTTCCTAATAAGAACACAAACTTAATTTTTATGTGTTTATAACAAGGTATAGGTCTCATCTACATCTTCACAAATTAAGTGACTAGACTCCCTGTCCATGGGTTCCCTCCCAAAGGGTTATGCAGTCTGGTCCCGAACACATACACACACACACACACACACACACACACACACACACACACACACACACACACACACAATGTATATATAATACCTGCCTTTCTGAAGGCAGGCATATACATAGTCCTTTCAATCCTAAGTTTGTCAACTCTCTGGAACTCAGAACACTGATAATAACTACTTAATTAGGAGAAGTCAAAGAGCAGTATAAAAATTTTTAATTAGAGCCTAAGAGTAAAAGATGAAATTAGTAGGAATGTATTTTTTTTCACTTTCTAAGTTTAGAGGAGTATTCCAAATTTCTGGGAAATTTTATGCCTTCCCACCATTCTCTGAGTGCCAAATGTGCACTCAAAGGATGATGTTGTTTTTTATGTATTTATTTGTCTTTGTATGTGTACATACAGGCTCTTGCATGAGTTTATGTCCACCAGAAGAGTGAGTTACAGGTGGTTGTGAGCAGCCTAACATGGAGTCTTCAACAAGGCACCATGTGCTCTTAAACTTTAAAAGGTTACAACATCTTCTGCATCCCATTATATCAGGTGTTATCCCCATGTTCTTGAGCTCTACTTCAGTGCTGAATCATTGCTCAAGTGTGTGCTTGCCAGGTGTTACAAAAGGAAAGCCAAGCCCTTCTCACAGCCAGCATCAAAATAGCATTGACTCTCAACTTTGGCATCCTGAAAGTTGCGGCGCAGGGCCTGACACTATTTCCCTACAATTTATTTCAAATCTTTCCCATACCCAGATGCGTACACATTTTATGTTTTCATGTCCTTACTTTTATGTCTTTTAGTCTCAAAATTACAGAGCAGTGCTGTACAGAATGAGGAAATTTTACATAAATGAGATCTCTGAGCATAGATTTAAGGCATCTGAGTTACTTTATTTCTGTGTATTTACTTGATAAGAGCATTGCATGAATAAAGTGAAGAATGAACAATAGATGAGGGAGTATTCATGGCACATTCAGACCTTATCAGGTCTGCGATCAGTTATCTGTTGAAGAAAATTACATTGCATCTGTCAATAGACTTAATAACTCTGGGCCTGTGATTTCATAATGGATAATCACACAAATTCAGGAAGCTATACCATATGCCATTCCAGTTTTCTACTCTCTTATTCACCTTAATTTTCTAGATGACTGAAATTATCTAGCCCTGCACTGGAGATGGCCCACATGGAAACAGGGCCTGCAGGAATCCAGCCCCTCCCACACCAGGCCTGTGCAGGTTGAGGCTGCTGGGTTTTGTCTGAGATCCAGGCATCTAATTGAAAGGAGCAGAACTTGGAAATTGTAAACCTGGACAATGCAAGTGATTAATGGATGGGAAACAGTGCAGGGAAGATGTGGAACAGCTGGGGGAATTGAGGAGGGAGAAATGGGGTGGTGAAGGCCAATGATTTGGTATCTGATGAAGAATTCCACATTTTTCTATGTGAGCCATGGGGGATATAGAGTAAATGGTGCAGATTATTCTAGAAAACTTTTCTTGGAAGCAGAGACTCTCAAGAACATTTCATTTCCATTGATTAAAGATGTTACTACTATTTATAGACTCATTTATCCACTTTCATATAACATTGTCACTGTATCAGTAAGTAATGGTGCTTGTTTACTACAAATACTGAATGACTTCATTTCACCCATCTAACCAAGTAGGTGTTTCTTGTTCTCAGGTGAGATCTGATGAAGGCGATTCTTGGTGGGGTTTGGGCTGCTCAATGACGTCATCAGGGTCTCAAATTCTTTCCATCTTTCTCCTAGACTCTCTACCACAGCTCTTGTCCTCATGCTTTTTTTACAATGCCAAGTGGCCATTACATCTGTAGACCATCCCTTCCCTGTGCAGGACAGGTGTGCTCAACACCTGTCTCTTCACATCAGAAGCAAACTTGACTAGAGACTCCCAATAGATGCTGGCTGGAATTTCATTAGCCCAAACTGCTTCTCACAGACAAGGAAATTTCCAAAGAAGCAGACTAAGTCAGCATGTTGCTTGGGGCTGGCATATGGCTGCCTACAAACAACTGGAGATGTGTGAACAGGGAAGGTGGGATGGACATATGTCAATTCAGTAATGACCAGGGACAGCTGCCACCATGTGCTAACGCTCCTAAGGAAAGACAACAGGAGAAGCTTTAAGCAACTGTGTTATCACCAGATGATCTAAACAAAGGCAAAGGTGTCAGTCACCAGGACACCACTGTTGCCTGTGTTTGCATGATTTCTTTGTGGTTATTATTTTTTACAGTTTCACACATAAACGCTTTACACACTGACCCTTCTCATCCTCCAACCTCTGTACCAACTTTCTTCACCCTCCGTCTTTCCTACTAATCTCTCTCACATATTCATGTCTATTTATTTTTATTTTTTTTTGTGTGTGTGTTCTATGGGGATTAATCAGGACCATCTGTGTAATCGCGGGTTTGGAGCTAGCCATTGGAGTCTGGAGAGCTCAGCCAAGGGTACACAATTAAAGGCACTGATTCTCCCTCTCCCAGAATCTATCAATAGCCAGTGTCCAGGGTTAAAGGGTAGGGCCCCATGAGCCCCTCCCTCTTTTTTGACTAATTGTCGGATGAGGGCCAGTTTTGTGTGGGCCCAAGGTAACTATAGTTGTTGTGAGCCAATGAATGCAATGGCTGTGTTGAGTCTAGAGAATGACATTTCACAGACTGTCACCCTATCTAATGGCTCTTTCGTACTTCCTGCTCCCGTTCCTATCTCTGTCTTCCCAGTGCCAGAATTAAAAACTGATGTGTATATGCAGCATGCAGCACATTTTTAAAATAAGGCCATTTGTTTTCTTGATGTTTAGAGTTGTTTTTTTTTTTTTTGTATGTTCTTTTTTTTGGATTCTGTGATTTTTTTCTTTTTTTTTAAACTTTTTTTTATTGATTCTTTGGGAATTTCACATCATGGACCCCAATCCCACTCATTTCCCATTCCTTCCATATCTGCCCTTCACCCTTATAACCAACCTCCCCAAGAGAAAGTAAAAAAATTAAAGTTAACATTAAGAATTAAAAAATTGGCGGGGCGGTGGTGGTGCACGCCTTTAATCCCAGCACTTGGGAGGCAGAGCCAGGCAGATCTCTGTGAGTTCGAGGCCAGCCTGGACTACCAAGTGAGTTCCAGGAAAGGTGCAAAGCTACACAGAGAAACCCTGTCTCAAAAAACAAAAACAAAAACAAACAAACAAAAAAGAATTAAAAAAAATCATGCCAGCCCCTCCTCTACTAACCTCAGCCTTCTCTCACACCTGGTACAGCTGTCTTGTCTCCAGTGCCACCATATATATGCCACTTGGCTCCTGCTTACCCTCTCCATCACATATTCATTCATTGTGGTGGCTTGGGAACTGAGATGTGTCACACAGTATACCCATCTTCCCAAGCAGCATTGGTTGCAAATGTTCATTGAAATGAGTCTTTGGTCTGGTTCAAGGCCTCTGGCTTCTGCTACACCATCAATACTGGACCCTCACTGAGACTCCTCTCTGCTGTCCTGTTGTTGTCCTGAGTCACAGAGATTGTGTGGCTATGATTCTGCCAGTTCTCCTGCTCCCATACTTCTGGGGCCAACTCTCCCACATCCATGCCATTTGGCCAGCTCTCCCATGCCACCAGGGCCAGCTGTCCTGCACCCATACTACCAGGGTCAGCTCTCCTGCATCCTCTCCACTGGGACCAGATCTTCCATGCCCATGCTGGGCAGTGGTCAGTGAGGGGCGGAGCCAACTAAGCAAGGCCCTTGAACATCAACATGGCTTCAGGCAACAGTCCAGACCACAGGCATCTGCTTTCACAGATATTCTACACTAGACATACTGACTAAAGAGTCAGAACTAAGAGCTTCATATGAGAGAGAAAACATAACATTTGTCTTTAGGGCTGGGGTTAATGATTATTGTCAGCTCCATATATTTCTCTGCAAATTTCATTTTCCTTTACAGCTGAATAATATTCCATTGTGTACATGTACCACATCTGCATTATTAACTGATCATCTGATGGGCCACTAGGCTGAGTTGTCTCAGGAGTGGTATAGTTGGCTCATATGGTAATTTTTAGTTTTTATTTATTTATTTGTTTTTTGGAGAAACCTCTGAACTTATTTCCAAAGTGACTGTATAAGTATGCACTCCCATCAACAGTGAATAAGGATCCCCTTTCAACACATCTGCACCAGCATCTCAGTTCCCAAGCCACCACAATGAATGAATATGTGATGGAGAGGGTAAGCAGGAGCCAAGTGGCACATATATGGTGGCACTGGAGACAAGACAGCTGTGCCAGGTGTGAGAGAAGGCTGAGGTTAGTAGAGGAGGGGCTGGCATGATTTTTTTTAATTCTTTTTTGTTTGTTTGTTTTTGTTTTTGTTTTTGAGACAGGGTTTCTCTGTGTAGCTTTGCACCTTTCCTGGAACTCACTTGGTAGTCCAGGCTGGCCTCGAACTCACAGAGATCTGCCTGGCTCTGCCTCCCAAGTGCTGGGATTAAAGGCGTGCACCACCACCACCCAGCCGATTTTTTAATTCTTAATGTTAACTTTAATTTTTTTACTTTCTTTTGGGGAGGTTGGTTATAAGAGTGAAGGGCAGATATGGAAGGAATGGGAAATGAGTGGGATTGGGGTCCATGATGTGAAATTCCCAAAGAATCAATAAAAAATGTTTAAAAAAAAAAAGAAAAAAAATCACAGAATCCAAAAAAAAAAAGAACATACAAAAAAACCCTCTAAACATCAAGAAAACAAATGGCCTTATTTTAAAAATGTGCTACATGCTGCATATACACATCAGTTTTTAATTCTGGCACTGGGAAGACAGAGACAGGAACAGGGGCAGGAAGCATGCAAGAGCCATTAGATAGGGTGACAGTCTGTGAAATGTCATTCTCTAGACTCAACACAGCCATTGCATTCATTGGCTCACAACAACTATAGTTACCTTGGGCCCACACAAAACTGGCCCTCATCCGACAATTAGTCAAAAAAGAGGGAGGGGCTCATGGGCTCTCATATGCGGGAATCCTGATATTTGCTGAAATATCAGGATAGCCTGAGACTTGCTATTATCCAAGTAAGACACTGCTGAGAGATGGGTTGTGCACCCATACCACCCAGTCACTGTGTCTCATTACAGTGGATCCATTCCCTGTTCTGATACCTAGTTCATGGGAGATACCTAGGCAGGTGGTACCTGGGGAGGCGATGCCTAGAGGGGCAATGCCTAGAGGGGTGATGCTTAGGGAGGTCATGCCTAGAGGGGTGATGCCTAGAGAGATGATGCCTAGCAGGGTGATGCTTAGGGAGGTCATGCCTAGAGGGATGATGAGGTGCTCACCTTTTCGTTTTGCTTGAGAGAAGACTTCCTTCTATTCAGATGCATAACAGTTCTGTAAACTCACTCAAAAGTGTCAAGAACCAGTGTGACTTCTGAGATATTTCCTTTTCCTTGAAGACTTTCTTCCTCTACCTTGGCCTCTCAAGCCTCAGGATGCACATTTCCCTGGTCAGCTGTTTCTTACAGGCCATGGGGAAGGCTGGGCACAGGCCCAGCTCCTCTGCCTTCTGCCGGTGTGCTACTTGCCACTGATTTTTTCTGAATACAGTTTTTTTGTTTGTTTGTTTGTTTGAGCTTCAGATGAAACTTCATGGACCATTTCTTCCTACTTTCCTAGAAACAAAGGCCAACCCAAGGGAGGGAGTGTGAGACAGGAGACTTACACAGAAAGTCACTTCTCAGCATCTGCCAAGGAAAGTGCTGACCTAGTGGAGGAGCTCTGGGATTTGGAGTCAGTGCTCCTAGAAGCTGCACAGCTGCGCATGCACATTAATCACACAGCTTCCCCAGCACCAGGCAGAGTGGGATTTCTGTGATCAAGGGCTCAGTATAAAAAGTGTTGTAGCCCCTCTCTCTCTCTCTCTCTCTCTCTCTCTCTCTCTCTCTCTCTCTCTCTCTCTCTTCCTCTCTCCCTCCCTTCCTCTCTTTGCAGCTTTACCCACTCACTGTAGCTCACTCTAGCTTTCTAAGAGGACTAGGTGCTTTTCATGTCTCCCCCAAATGCTCTTATTTTTCTGTTATTTGCACTTTCCCAGTTGAAGTGCAACAGATGTTTCAAAAGGGTTCAGAACAAAATTCCTCATTAGGGAACCATGACAAATAAATCACATCCCTAACTGCACAACCCCCATTTGCTCAGATCTTTGGTGGATTTTTTTTCCCAGGGTGAGAAGTGGGAGAAGAATCTATAATAAAACTAAGCGAAAAGAACATAATAATAATCACATTTATTGACTGAGCTGGGAGTTGCTGCTTGTCTGAGTACTTTCCCATCTGTTATTTTACTCCACACTCACAACCCCCTCAGGGACAGGTATTACTGCCTCCATTTAACTTATAAGAAATGGAAAAGCACACAGGACTGGGGAATTGAGCAAAAGATTAAGCTGATCCGCATCTGAAGAATTTGATTAGAGTATGGAACGCTGCAGTGTCCACACACATGCAAATTACAGATTCCCACAATGAACCAAGCCTTTTAAGTTTTAAGAGTAAGATGATTCCTACTACCACTGTGTTCTGGACGTCAACTTTCCCTCCATTATGTTTATGAATTTTCAAGGGTATCTTAGATATATTCATCAACTCACCTCAAATTGTTTATTGTGGCTTTTTTGCAAACATTAATAATAGCATTACCACCAGCAGCAGACTCTCAGAATAAAGCAATTGCACTGTAACTCCTTGATATACTTGTGTGCACCCAGTGTGACTTGTTTGATGTCTGGTGCCAGAAAAACAGGTCCATCAAGTCTTTAAAGCAAGTGTGCCTTCAATCAGATGTAAGCAGACAATGACTATAACTTCCAGTTTATTAGTGGGGATGTTAGGGTAAAGGGACAAATGCTGTGAACTCTTTTGTATCCCTTGTCTTTCCTGTAGCCCAGTCTTCCAGTGTCTCTCTTTCAGATCTCTGAACAACAATCCTCTTATTAAGAACTTTGTTAGTCACTCTATTCCAAATGGCTACATACTAACTAGCTAGTGAACTGGTCAACCCATTTATCATGAATTTCTGTCTATTTTGAAAGGTGCAATGTCCCTAAGTCCTAGAACAGGACTTACACTGAAGCAGGCACTCAAAAATATTTACTGAAGGGATCAGAAGTCAGGAGAAAATAACAAAGTAAAATAAAATGCTTTGGGAGGAATCAGAATGGTACTGAAGGGTCTCTAAACACAAGAACTTAAGGATTGCAGTCTTGAGCTTGCTCACTGACCAAGGTACTGTTCTTTCCTCAAATCATGTTTCCCAATCATGATGTTAAAATTCATATACACATGTGAACTTCCTTTCAGAGGACAATGAGAAAAGGTGGTAGTCACATATCTCAGGCCAGCAGTATAATTTTTCATTACCATGCCCAGCCTGAAGCTGAAGTATGAAGCTTGCAGGAAACAGGAAAACATCTTATGTGATGTCTGGTTTTTTATTGTTACTGTTGTTGCTGTTTAATAATCTCTACAGAGTATAGATCTTCAATGATGCAGAATCCAAACAAAAAGAAAAACCTTCCCAGATACAACCTGTGCCCATATACCCCCATCCATCACTGTCCCAGTTGCTGGCCAGCAGGGAAGACTCCTGTGGGCAGGCTTCCCCACCAACAACCCCCATAGGACTCTGTAATCTACAAGACCCACACCCTACCCGAAACCCAACCATCCCCTTGTGATCTCAGTGGCATTCTGAGACACAGAATCTGCCAGCTCAGATTGGATCAAGAGTGGCTCCCTGAGACACAGAATCTGCCAGCTCCAATTAGACCAAGAGATACTACTGTTGGACCAAGATTGGCTCCTTGAGACATAGACACAGCAAGCACAGATTGGACCAAGAGCAGCTTACTCAGACACAGGCACCTCTTGCACCTATTGAAGGAAGAGATGGGTAAATGCCAGTGCAAAAATACATACAACAACATAAAGACCAATATGGCACCACCAGAGCCTAGTGTTTCTACAACAGCAAGACCTGAACATCACAACATAGAAGAAGCAGAAGAAAGTGACCTTAAAAATAACTTCATGAAGATGATAGAGGCCTTTAAAGAGGAAATGAAAAATTCCATTAAAGAAATTGAGGAAAAGACAAACAAAAATGGGAAGAAATCAATAAATCCCTTAAAGAAAGCCAAGAAAACCAAGAAAAAACAATTAAATAGGTGAAGGAAACAGTTCAAGACCTGAAAATTGAAACAGAAACAATGAAGAAGAGCCAATCCAAGAGAATTCTGGGAATAGAAATGCTGAGTAAATGAACAGCAAGCATAACCAACACAATACAAGAGGTGGAAGAGAGAATCTCTGGTGCAAAGGATACAATAGAGGAAAGAGATTTGTCAGTCAAAGAAGACAAAAGCCAAAAAAGTCATGACATAAAATGTCCAGGAAATCTGGGACACCATGAAAAGGCCAAACCTAAGAATAATAGAAATAGAAGAAGGAGAAGAATACCAACTCAAAGACACAGAAAATATATTCAACAAAATCATAGAAGAAAACTTTCCCAACTTAATGAAGGAAATACCCATGAAGATATAAAAAGCTTATAGAACAACAAATAGACTAGACCTCCAAAAAATTCCCTTGCCACATAATAATTAAACCACTAAACATACAGAATAAAGAAAGAATATTAAGAGCAGCAGAGGAAAAAGGCCAATTGACTTATAAAGGCAGACCCATCAGAATAACACCTGACTTCTCAATGGAGACTCTGAAAGCCAGAAGGACCTGGACAGATGTAATGCAGCTAGAAGGTCCTGGACAGACATAATGCAGACACTAAAAGACATGGATGCCAGCCAGACTAATATACCCAGCAAAACTTTCAATCACCATAAACGGAGTGAAGAAGACATTCCAAGACAAAAACAGATTTAAACAATACATATCCACAAATCCAGCCCTAGAGAAAGCACTAGAAGGAAAACTCCAACCTTAGGAAGTTAGATGCACTGACAAAAACATAGGCAATAGAAAACCCCACAGCAGCAAACCCCAAAGAAGGGAAATACACACATACTACTGCTAAAAGATAACAGGAATCAATGATCACTGGTCATTAATATCCTTTAATGTCAATGAACTCAATTAGCCTATAAAAATACACAGGCTAACAGAATGGATATGAAAACAGGATTCATCCTTCTGGTGCATACAAGAAACATACTTCGGGGCTGGAGAGATGGCTCAGTGGTTAACAGCACTGACTGTTCTTCCAGAGGTCCTGAGTTCAACTCCCAGCAACCACATGGTGGCTCTCAACCAACTGTAATGAGATCTGGCGCTTATAATAAATAGCTAAATCTTTAAAAAAAAAAGAAACATACTTCAACTTCAAAGACAGACACTACTTTAGAGTAAAAGGCTGGGAAAAGACTTTCCAATCAAATGGACTTAAGAAGCAAGTGGGTTTAGCTATTCTAATATCTAACAAAATAGACCTCAAATTAAAATCAATCAAAAGAGATCGAGAAGGACATTACATATTCATCACAGGAAAAATCCACCAAGATGAAGTCTCAATTCTGAACATTTATGCCCCAAATACAAGGGCACACACATATGTAAAAGAAACATTACTAAACTAAAGCTTATATCACATGTAGCTAGAGTTTTCCTGCCTGGCCCACAGTCAGGACAAATCTCTCTCACCTGCCAGTCCCACAGCTGCTCAGACCCAACCAAGTAAACACAGAGACTTATATTGGTTACAAACTGTATGACCGTGTCAGGCTTCTTGCTAACTGTTCTTACAGCTTAAATTAATCCATTTCTATAAATCTATACCTTGCCATGTGGCTCGTGGCTTACAGGCATCTTCACATGCTGTTTCTCATCGTGGCAGCTGGCAGTGTCTCTCTCTCTCAGCCTTCCATTTCCCAGCTTTATTCTCCTCCTTGTCCTGCCCACAATTCCTCCTGCCTGACTACTGGCCAACCAGTGTTTTATTTACCAACCAATCAGAGCAACACATTTGCCACATAGAACATCGCACAGCAATCACACAGCAAACCCCACACACTAGTAGTGGGAGACTTCAACACCCCACTCTCACCAATGGACAGATCTGCCAGACAGAAACTTAACAGAGAAATAAAGGATCTAAAAGATGTTATGACTGAAATGGACTTAATAGATATCTATAGAACATTCCACCTTAACAAAAAAGTATATATCTTCTTCTCAGCACCCCATGGATCCTTCTCTATAATCAACCACATGCTTAGTCACAAAGCAAATCTCAAAAAATGCAAAAAAAAAAAAATGGAATAACCTCCTGTATTTTGTTTGATCACCATGGCTTAAAGTTAGATTTCAACAACAACAAAAATTACAGAAAGCCTACCATCTCATGGAAACTTAACAATGCTCAACTGAATAACCAATGGGTCAAGAAATAAAGAAAGAAATTAAAGATTTCCTAGAAATCAATGAAAATGATTGTACAACATACCCAAACTAATGGGACACTATGAAAGCAGTGCTAAGAGGAAAATTCATAGCACTAAATGCCCACATAAAGAAGTTGGAGAAACCTCACACTAGCGACTTAACAGCACACCTAAAAGCTCTAGAATAAAAAGAAGAAAACTCACCCAGGAGGAATAGACACCAGGAAATAATCAAATTGAGAGCTGAAATCAATAAAATAGAAACAAAGAGAACAATACAGAGAATCAATGAAGCAAAGAGTCCATTCTTTGAGAAAAACCAACAAGATAGACAAAACCTTATCCAAACTAACCAAAAGGCAGAGAAAGAACATCCAAATTAACAAAATCAGAAATGAAAAGGGAGACATAACAACAGACAATGAGGAAATTCAGAGATTATCAGGTCATACTTCAAAAACCTGTACTCCACAAAATTGGAAAATCTAAAAGAAATGGGTGATTTTCTTTATAGGTACCACATACCAAAATTAAATCAAGACCAGATAAGCCATTTACATAGCTCTATAACCCCTAAGAAAATAGAAACAGTCATTAAAAGTATACCAACCCCCACTCCACCCCCAAAAAAACCCAGGAACAGATGGCTTCAGCACAGAATTTTAACTGAATTTCAAAGAAGAGCTAATACCAATACTCTTCAAATTGTGCCACACAATAGAACCAGAAGGAACATTACCAAACTCTTTTCATGAGGCTACAGTCACCTGATACCCAAACCTCACAAAGATGCAACAAAGAAAGAGAATTACAAACCAGTCTCCTTATGAATATTGATGCAAAAATACTCAATAAAATACTGGCAAACTGAATCTAAGAACACATCAAAAAATTATCCACCATGACCAAGTAGCCTTCCTCCCAGAGATGCCAGAGATGCATGCATGGTTCACCATACAAAAAACTGTCAATGTAATACACCATATAAACAAACTGAAAGAAAAAAAAACTACATGATCATCTCATTAGATGCTGAAAAAGCCTTTGACAAAATCCAACACCCCTTCATGATAAAGGTCTGTGAGAGATCTGGAATACAAGGAACATTTCTAAACATAATAAAGGCAATTTACAGCAAGCTGACAGCCAACATCAAATTAAATGGAGAGAAACTCAAACAAGACAAGATTGTCCACTCTCCCCATACCTATTCAATATAGTACTCGAAGTCCTAGTTAGAGCAATAAGACAACAAAAATTCTACCAGGGAACTCCTACAGCTGATAACACCTTCAGTAATGTGGCAGAATAAAAGATTAACTAAAAAAAATGATAGCTCTCCTATATACAAATGATAAATGGGATGAGAAAGAAATCAGAGAAACATCATAAATCCAGTGACACTGAACCTGACAGACCAAAAAGTAAGAAGTAGTCTTGAATGCATTGGCACAGGAGACCACTTCCTAAATATAACACCATAGCACAGGCACTGAGAGCAAAAATTAATAAATGGGACCTTCTGAAACTGAGAAGTTTCTGTAAGACAAAGGACACAGTAAATAAGACAAAATGACAGCCTACAGAATGGGAAAAGATCTTCACCAACCCTACATCTGACAGAGGGCTGATCTCCAAAATACATAAAGAACTCTAGAAACTAGACATCAAATTACTGAACAATCCAATTAAAAAGTAGGCTATAGAGCTAAACAGAGAATTCTTAACAGAAGAATCTCAAATGGCTGAAAGACATTTAAGGAATTGCTCAACATCCTTAGCCATCAGGGAAATACAAATCAAAGCAACTCTGAGATACCATCTTATACCTGTCAGAATGGCTAAGATCAAAAACACTGAAGACAGCTTATGTTGGAGAGGATGTGGAGCAAGCAGAACCCTCCTACACTGTTGGTGGGAGTGCAAACTTGTACAGCCACTTTGGAAATCATTATGGCAGTTTCTCAGAAAATTGAGAATCAATCTTCCCCAATGCCCAGCTATACCACTTTTGGGAATATATCCAAGGAATGCTCAATCATACCACAAGGACACATGCTCAACTATGTTTATAGCATCATTATTTGTAATAACCAGAACCTGGAAACAACCTAGATGCCCTTCAACTGAAGAATGGATAAAGAAAATGTGGTACATATACACAATGGAGTATTACTCAGCAGTAGAAAACAATGATACCATAAAATTTGCAGGCAAATGGATGGAACTAGAAAATATCATTTTGAGTGAGGTAACCCAGACTCAGAAGGACAAATATGGTATGTACTCACTCATAAATGGATACTAGATGTAAAGCAAAGGATAACCAGACTACAATCCATAGCTCCAGAGAAGCTAGCTAACAAGGAGGACCCTAAGTGGGACGCATGGATCGCCCTGGGAAGGGGAAATAGATGAGATCTCCATGAGTAAACTGGGGATGAGGGGGAGCAATGGAGGGGTAGGGGATGGAGGATGAGAATATAAGTGAATGGGATGGTTGAGGTGGAACAGGGACGGAGTGGGAGAGCAATGAAAGAGATACTATGATAGAGGGACACATCATGGGGATTGGGACGAACTGGGTGCTAAGGAACATCCCAGGAATCTACAAGGATGACCCTGCAGTAAGCCCCAAGAATATATTATAGAGATTCAGCTGTATATAATAAACTATACCTTGACCAACCAAAGAGTCCTTCAAGAGGAAGCCATTTATCAAGGAATATTTGGTGTTATTTAGCTTATTAATATATATCAACTGTCTTCTGCTATGAAATTCTTGTACATCCATATACTACTAGGCCATATGGCAAACAGTTTAGCTTCTTAGACCTACCGATGATCCACTACATAACACCCCTGTAGGGCCTAAGAGACAGGCAGGTTATAGATTCATAGGTTTGTTTCTTGTGCAAATGAAGCTCAGACCATCCCTTGCCTTCAAGCCTAGTAGCATTGCAGAGCTATTCACTAAGGAGAACAGGGTTTTTTTTTATATAATCAAGTGCAGTAAGGACTGGAGCAGAGTTCCTGGGTGAAGCAGAGCTGTGTAGCTAGGGATAAGGGAAGGAGGCAGAGTTTCTGTAGATGGTAAGGCAGAATGGCTCAGTTCGAGGAGTGAGGAGCAAGGAGAAGCTTTTATAGACTGTAGGTGAATCAGGTCAAGAGAGGAGAAGAGGGAGGAAAGGTGGAGGATGAAGGAGCAGGGGACAAAGATGAGATTGAAAGCATAAGAGATTAATTATTACTAGGGCTATGAAGAGACAAAGGAGGGACACAGAGGAACTGAGTGTCAGGGCAGAACTGAAGCTGTATAGATAGAATTTTGTCCTAGACAAATAAAGTTGAAGGACAAAAGAACATGGTGTATATAGATTCCTTTCCCTCAGATAACCCCAGGACCCTGGGAGGGATTTTCTCAGGGCAGGCCCCAGGGAAAATTTCATTATAACCCCAGCTTAGACTACTAGCAGTAGTGGAGAGGGTGCCTGAACTGGCCTACCCCAGTAATCAGAGCAGTGAGTACCCTAACCTCATAGAGCCTTCATCCAGTAACTGATGGAAACAGATGCAGAGATCCACAACCAAGCACCAGGCCAAGCTTCAGGAGTCCAGTTGAAGAGAGAGAAGAGGGATTCTATGCGCAAGGAACATCAAGATCATGATGGAGAAACCTACAGAGACAACCAACCCAAACTCATGGGAAGACATGAACTTTAGACCAACAGCTGTGGAGCCTCCATGGGACTGGACTGGGTCCTCTATGTAAGCGAGACAGTTGTGTAGCTTGATCTGGTTAAGGGCCCCCCTGGCAGTGGGATCAGGATCCATTCCTGGTACATGAGCTGGCTTTTTGGAACCCACTACCTATGGGCTCAGTCTTGATGTAGGGGGAGGAGCTTGGACCTGCGTCTACTGAATGTACCAGGCTCTGCTGACTCCTCATGGGAGACCATACCTTGTTGGAGGAGGGAATAGGGGTGTGGGTTGGGGGGGGAAGGCTGGAGGAGCAGGAGGAGGGAAGAGAGGGGTATCTGTGGTTGGTATGTAAAATGAATAAAATAATTCCTTAATAAAAAAAGAAAAAGAAAGAAAGAAAAGAAAAACATTCCTGAGTGCTTATTGTAATTATTGGTAAACTGAAGCCTGGCAGGGTTGTAGCTGCCTTTGAAATCATCAGATGGGCATTGTGTTTAGACTACCTGACTGTGAATAGCTACCATCAGTTTTCCCAGAAGATGATCACCTACAGACATTTTACTCTAGGTTGGTTGAGGTAGAAGCCACAACAGCAGTGGTATCTAGGGGAATCTTTCTCATAGGATATGGTACAGTCCAGTGTTAGTGTGTTTGCCCAGAATACAGTGTTTGTTCAGCGTACACTGGATCTGTGCTCTGTTATAGCAAATAAACACATAGAAAAGGTATGATTTCAGTCCTTTCTCTGACTTACTGAATTGGAGTGGGCATTTTAACAAGATATCTACAGACTCAAATGCATCCTGAAAAATCACTAGCTTAGGTCATTAATTCAGCTAAATAATGTCATTCTTTCCTCACAGTTAGGGACATTTACCTTTCCTGTAACTGCAGAGAGTAAACTTTTATCTCATTCTGTAAACCTAGTTCATGAGCCTTGATATTTAAATGTGACATCAATTATTATTTTTTCATTTTCATTTTCTAAAAGATCTGCTAATTTTCAGAGTGTGGAAGTAACATTTTGAAATCATGATGTTAGAACAGAGTCTATGCAGTTTAAGATTCAAGAGTAAATTTCACTGAAGAAAACATTAAAAAGAGAAAATATGTGACTGGTGAGCTGGTTCTGCCCGAGTAAGGTATTTGCTGTTGATCCTAAGGACCCAGCACACGATTCACACACACACACACATACACACACATACACACACACACACATACACACACATACACACACATACACACACACACACACACACACACACACACACACACACACAATGTATTTAACAATAAAAGGATAAAAACTAATAGTAGTTCTTTGGATTTTCAATGCTATTTTTCTTTTTTTTCTTAGAATACTTAAGTTGTTGTTAATCTAAAGGAAAGAAAGAACTTAAAGTAGATGAAAGTCCAACATGCGTGTCCACTTTGCCCTGTTGAATCCTAAAGACTTGAGCATCTGTTATGAATCCAAATTCTCTCACTTGTGTTATACCCGCCACTATTACCATTGTTTCCTTGTTTCCATTCTTATATTGTAGTAGGACATGGAGCACAGATGTCTTTTGGTGATTTTAGATTATTCTTACGTTTCTCCCTTATCTGAATTCTTAGAAGAGGTTGGCACGCACATACACACACACACACACACACACACACACCGATGAAACAGTTGCCTCTATGGATCTCAGAAGTCATATCAAATCAACTGAGGAATCATCTTAACTTGCTTATTTCATTCTTCATTGTTGGAAAAAATTCTGTACTAATCATCTTTCCTAAAGCCTTTGCTAGGGTTAATAGTTTCAGTAACATTTCTCGTGAGGCTATTTACCTTGTTAAAAACGTGTCTTCTATTGTCTTTAAACAAACAAAAACAAAATCCTCCATCTTAAGACCTGTTTTTATTCTTTGTGCATGTTTGTGGAGACAGGAGATCAAGTGCAACCGAACAATCAATGTAACATTCACAGTAGTTTAACCTCTTCCCTTGACTGATGGGGAAACTGCACGTTAGAGAATGTGCTTGATCCAGTGAAGGTCAGAACTCAGTGGTGCTTTTCCATTGTATTAACAGAAAATAGCATGAGGGCGTGGGGGAGGGGTGGTGCTGACTGCCAGCCCTGGGGCTGGATGCACTTTATTTAAAAATATAAGCAGGCATGCAGGTATGCCTCCCACTTAACCTGCCCTTTGCTAACTCATGCTGTGGGAATCATCCAGCATACTATACATGAAGGCATTTTAAAATAAGCAAATGGTCTCTGAGGTTCCTATGTCTGGTAGCATTAACAGTTGGTTAAAATTGGCTTCCAGTGTACTGGTGACCTCTTACTGTCAAGGCCTCCATAATACTTTGATTTCCTGTGATCCACTCTTTCCCATTTCTGCTGCCTTGAAGTCAAGGCATAGAAAAACCATAGAGGATGACTCAATTTGGATCAAATGACCTGTGTAATAGCAGCAGTTACAATTGATTCCAGAGGACACACACTCTTTACTTCTTCCATTTCTACGTTATGAGGCAAATAGAAAGGAGAATGAATATTTGGGACAGGGAGTGAAAAAAAAAATTACCAATTGCTTCCCTGGATAGGCACAGCATGAATGCATGAATCCTTATTCCAGAACAGATTAAAGCACATTTGACAGAAACAGAGCCAAGTTTAGACATCAGGATTCAAATGGAACCATTAAAGGATGTACCCTTGGGGGTTCTTAGCATTAATCACAGGTGATTATGAGGGCCTTGCCATGTTTGGAGTGTCTGTCATGCATAGAGACTTGCAAATCTCCTTTAGCAAAATGATGGAAAGGGCCGAATCATAAGACAATGATGGTTAACTGTTGCCTCAGAAAAATAGTCCAAGTTGTTGGAGAAGCTGAGTTTAAAAGAAAAGCAGGAAGGAGGGGTGGGGGCGGGGAGGGAAAGTGAGAGGGGAAGGAAGAGAGGATCGTTTTACTTAAATCCAAAATTGCTTTGTGTTTCATAAATTAATTTGATTCGAGATGTTTGGTGGGATCTAGATCGGTCAGAGAGACAGATGAGTTTTGATTGACATAGATGACCAAGGAGCTCCAATCTGGATTTGTGTGATCCGTGTTCAGTTACTCAGTACTTGGGTGTTTAATAACGGGGTGAAGAGGCCCCTGGGGACACTGGGGAGGCACAAGGCCTAGAGTCAGCAGCTGCCACTTCGTTCTGAAGAAGATCGAGACCACCAGGGGAGGAGCTGGCTATGCATATAAAATAGGGAGCACTCTTGCAATCATCCCCTTGAAAATGAATCATTGGTCCCACATCTGTAATACAAGAGAACTGACTCACCAGTCCTGTGTTCAATTCAATTGTGAATGATTTCATCATGAGCAGGATGGAACGTGCTTCAATTCATTATTAGCTCATCATCCCCTTCCCTTCTGGACTATAGGCTACTTCCATCCCCAGAGACTATTGCATCCAGGTTTCAAAGCTCAAGTCTTTGAATATATGTCCCCATGTCCCCATGTTGACTCTAATTCAATTATACTTAAACACTTGAAAATACTACTTGTTTTTTATTTGAACTACGAAGCGCCAAATGAACAATTTAGAGGTATTTTGTGTCAGAAATGAGAAATAATTAACTGCCGGATGCATGTGTGGTTTGCTCTGGAATTTTCTGACCCAGAGTTTTGAGAGTATCCCAGCAGCCACACCCCTTCTATGTCTGCGTCCTTGAGTTAGGATGGACACAGGGCTCTTTCCAGAAAAACCATTTGGTACACAAAGATTAAGTCCCCAGTCAAATGGTTTCTGCCTTCATATGTTTTGGAACAAGAAAGAGCCCAAACATTCAAAAACATTCATTTCTAGGTGATTTATTTTCCAACCTTTGTGGTAGTCCTAGAAGTGACAGTGGTCATAACCCATAAGTCAGCAAATTGCTTCAGTTGTGGATGGTGCAGGGTTTGTTTGTTTTTTTTTTTTTGGTTTGAGCCTCCATATTTGTTGAACCATCTCTTTTCAATGATCCTTTCTAATTTTAAGCGGGGCTTGGTCATCTATATCATGTCATCATCAGTAAGTAATGCAAGGTCAGAAGACAGTGACTTTAAGAAATTTGAAGAAAAGCCTTACAGTAGGATGTCTTCAAATGAGGGTACAGTGATTACATTCAGCAAATACAAACAGAACATCTAAGTAAGTCTGAATTGAAGATAAACCACAGTTATTTTAAAACAGTACAAGAATACTCCATGAAACATTTAAGGCATGTTTATACTAAGTTTTCATTTGTTATTAATCTGAAATTAAAGCATAACTCAGTATCTTACAGTTGCCTTTCAACCCCATCTTGGGACAAAGGGGTGAAGTCATTTTACAGGGCTATTGGAGTCATAGAGTTCAGCACTAAAGTCTCAATATCCAGAGGTGGTATCTACAGAAAACTCAAGGTGGGTGACCTTACTGTGATCAACAACTAATCACTTGCACCATGTCAGGGTCTAGGAGATGAAGCTTGACCCCAGATGCAAAGTGAGGTTAGAAAGCTAGATCGAAGTCAGGTGATCAAACTGGACAGTTTTTGCATGTTCTGTTCTCCATTACCCATCGTGTCTTCTTCCTGTTTTCCATCTAAATGTCTCATAAAGATAGATGAGGTTTGCTATCTAGAGATGCTATAGGAGGCTGAGTATTAATGAAGAAAAGATGGCCATCTGTCCCAGCTCACGGCTCTCTGGGCCTTTAATACTAACCAGCTTTCCCCTGGTTAGAATTAAGCTGGTGTCGCAGATCCTCTTACACAGCTGGTACTTACTGCCCAGAACCGCTTGATAAACCTGTTAAGGAAGCAGGCCTGAGCCCATGAATCTGGCATTGTGACTCACTGCTCTATTGTTCTCTGCTTTGGGGTCGAGCACCGCTGCCGATGGAGAGAAACTGAGGATGGAAACCTTGGCGTTTTACTCCTCCACTTCTGCGTCCTCTTGCAATTAGAAATGAAAATCATTATCCTTCCTGTGTACCAGGGCGGACGGAGTGAGCAGACAAGGCAAAGGACGTGCCAGTCCCTGGAACGAAGAGAACGCCAAACACACTGAGGAAAGGGACGCTTTCTTTGCTCTCTTGGGTCTTTTCTTCTTCCCAACAGCCGAACATCCCAGTTTTCCCAGGATAGCCCAGATATATCCCTGCTACCCTGTTATAATTAATAGCAGCCCTTCTGTGCCAAAACACGGAGGGTGTCGTGAACTCAGGTAAGCTGGCTAATGAATACCAACCTCAGATCTACTGGACAGCAAGCCGAGTACGTTATACTAGAGTTTTCTCCGAGTTCTCACAATTGCCAACAGTCCAGGAGCACCGAGTCTTCTGTAGCAGCCCCGTGCAATACTGAGTCTCACTTTGACTCTGAAAGCTGAGCAGGTTCTAGGCAGAGATAGGGCTGAAAGAGTCTTTTCTCTCCTTTCAAAAACCCCATGAAATACTTTTTCTCAGCCTGCTTCTGCTACAGGAGCCTAAGAACTAATAAAGCTACATGGAGATTAACATATGAAAGAAGCCAATTTGCAGAGAACTGGAAGCCCCTCCTTCCCATGGCATCATCTAAGGCAAAATAAAGCCCCTGTCATATAAATGGGAAGGGAGGGGCTACAAAAGGCTTTTGGCCTCTTAGTTCACTACCTCACTTCTATTCACTGGAATGATTTTCCTTTCTTTAAAAAAAAAAAATTATTCAATTCATGTATCAACTACAGATCCCCCTCTTATCCCTCCTCCCACTCCCCCACCCCCCATCTAACCCTCCCCAACCCACCCCTCATCCCCTCCTCCAAAAGGATAAGTTCTCTCATGGGGGCACAGCAAAGCCTGGTATATTCAGTTGAGGCAGAACCAAGCCCCTCCCCGCTGCATCAAGGATGAGCAAAGTGTCTGACCATATGTAGGTAATGGGATCCAGAAAGCCAGCTCATGCACCAGGGATAGATCCTGATCCCACCTGCCAGGGGCCCCTCAAACAGACCAAGCTACACAACTGTCTCCTGCATGCAGAGGGTAGTCCGGTCCCATGTAGGTTCCACAGCTGTTGGTCTAAAGTTTGTGAGTTCCTACAAGCTTGGTTCAGCTGTCTCTGTAGATTTCCTTATCATGATCTTGACACCCCCCCCCAACCCCTGCTCATATAATCCCTCTTCCTTCTCTTTAACTGGACTACCAGAGCTCGGCCTGGTGTTGGTTGTGGATCTCTGCATCTGCTTCCATCAGTTACTGGAAGACGGCTCTATGATGACAGTTAGGGTATTCACCAATCTGATTACCATGATTTTCCTTTTCTTAACAATCTCTTTGTATACCATGCCTGAATTAAAAGGCACAACTTGGTCTCCATCTCTCCTGGCAGCTGCTGGGAATTTTACCTACATTGTTGTGTTTTTCTCTGTTGTGTTTTTCCCCTAAACTCCAATAAAAGTGCTCTTGAGCTTCCTTTAGAGTCCATTTCCAAGTTTATTTATTTATTTTTTATTAATTCCCAAGCGGGGAATCTCCTGTTGGTTTACATCTTTGCCAGTATCTTTACCTTCAACAAGATGGATCTTTTTTTTCATGCTGCCTTGCAGAGGTCATTTGAAGGGCCATAGGAAGTTATTTGCTTCCTTGCAGCATTTTCCATCAGTACAGACCTCATGGTCACTTCTTCCATGCAGATTATGTCCAGCAATTGAGCAATCAAATAGTTGTCAAGGCCACTAGCTTCTTAATTGACTTTGTCATAACTACACTTTTTCGTTCATTTACTGACTTTGGCACCCTTGTGCGGTGTGTGTGGTTCAACAGTCCTCAGCATGTTAGTTGAAGCCCAGTTGACTTAGGAAAGGGGTCAGTGAAGACTTGACATAGGTTAAGAAGTTGAACCATTGTGGACCTTTGGATCACACCATTGGTATCTTTGAGTCTGAAGCTGAAGGCCAGTTTCAGTTCTTCAGGCACATAGACGTTGTCAGCTGCTCTTACCTTCCTGGCCATTTGAATCTTGTTTCAATCCACCTGCTTCTAGTCCTCATGGAACTCAAGGCATTTGGCTTCTTCATAGATAAGCTTCTTCCTCGCTCTTTGAAGCACCTTTTGGGCAAACATAGTTCACAAGGTTTTTCTTCAACTTGGCAATTCCTTGAGCTTTTCTTAAAGGTTTTGGCACAGCAGGAACCTTCCTTTTCTTCTCTGTGACGGCCTTTATGGGTCCAGCCAGAAAATAAATTAGAACAGATATTGTTTGAAGCTTTTCACATTAAGAGCTCTCTGAACTTCAGGCAATGGTGGCCTTGGAGGAAAGAGAATTTCCATGGCTAGTTAACTTGTCTGTACCTTGCAGCATGTCAAGGCTTTGGAAAGTGGAACAGGAGGATTGCCTCATGTTGCTCAGCGGTGGGAAGAGTCTGGCAGGTTCTCAGGTTTGATGCAGCTTTTATGAGGCAAGGAGGAGTTGATAGATACTAAATGGGTGCACACCTCATCATCAAAATGTTATGTAGTTTTGATTCATCTTTATACACAAAGTAAAGAATTTGCTGATGCTTCTTCCTGGAAAAATTACTGCCTAGAAATTTCTCTGTGCTTTTTTTCTTAGAAATATTCCTATTAAATAGTAAGTCTTAATATTTAATATTCATTCTCTTAGAGATGACAGTCATTAGATCTAGAATCTTTAATCAATATCTAGCAGGCTGAGAAAATTCTATGCCAGAGGTTGTATCTGGGGCTCTTTGTGCTGAGACCTCATTCCATAACATCAATGATTTCCATTGTAGAGTCTGAGTGTTGAAGGAAAGGAAAGTATCACTTTCCTTCTGGATTGCAACTGGATCTCCTGTAGCATGAATCTTATTAAATAAAAACAAACCCAGAGCCAGGTATTGGGGTGAACACTGAAAGATCAGGGAAACAGAACAAGCCACAGCCAATCTCATCTCGCCAATTCCTCAGCTAATCTTGTTTCCTCAAACTGGAAGCCTCTGTGTCCTCATTCAAAAGGATCTCAGCTGAACTGCTGCTGAAAGCCTAAAAGCTTAAAAGGCTCTAGTTCCTGGTCCTTATGCCTTATATACCTTTCTGCTTCCTGCCATCACTTCCTGGGATTAAAGGCATGTGTAACCATGCCTGGCTGTTTCCAGTGTGGCTTTGAACTCACAGAGATCCGTGTGGATCTCTGCCTCCGGAATGCTAGGATTAAAGGGGTGTGTGTGTCACAATTTTCTGGCCTCTATGTCTGTCTAGTGGCTATTCTGTTCTCTGGCCCCAGATAAGTTTATTTGGGTGCACAATATATTGTGGAACACAAGATCACCACAATCTCGTGCTGTGGAGAACATGCATTCATGCCTGCTGTTCTGGTACTGTAAGAGCATGTCTCTGAGACTCTGAACTCGGAGGCTGGTGCCATTGCTTTCACCCTTCATGCCTGATAAGGTAGTGCAGGCTGAACACTGAGCTGTAGTGCCGTCCTGTCACCCTTGCTGGTGTCCTGCGATTCTAGCCTGTAACCTCAAGTGGAAGATTAGGAGCAAGAAAAGGAAGCTTCTCTGGGAGGCATTATTGTTGACAGAGAATTAATCAATAGGGACATTAACCAATAATTGTAACAATACTGACTAATCTTGGTGTTTTGGAGGGAAAATCTTGAGATTAAATAAAATTTGTGCATTTTTAGCATAGTGTAGGCACTACAGCATTGTACTGAGTTTTCATTCTTTGAAAAGAACTGGATGATTGTATAGACCATGAGAAAGGAAAGCCCATCATCCCGTTGAGCTGAGCCAAAAGCTTGCCTGTCAATCCCAAAGAATATGTTACATAGGACATTATAATAGCTTTTAGCTGCAGTAATCGTTCTCAACTACTAAATAATTGGTTCCTAGTAATGAAGGTGGCATAAGGATGTAGAGTAAGATTTCTCTGGAGTGACAGACTCATGGTTCGGGATATAAATAGGTAAGAAGAATGGGTCTCCAAGACCCTTTGCAGCCCAAATTGTGATGTTGTCAGGGAGGGAACATTGGAAGAATGTGGAAGCAGTGCCATGAGGCCCGCAAGCCAAACTCTCCCATTGGAATAGATGAGGCAATTCCACAATACCGGCCAGTAGATGTCTCTCTCTCTGTTATTTCCCTTCTGATCATTACCTTGGCCATCAGACAGTTCTGCTACATTACTCGACTGTACTGGCGAGAGAGAACTGACAATATTAAAATGACTGCATTGCTTTTATGAACTGGCTACAGGAGACTTGAGTACATTTCCATTACTGAGATGTGTTGCATGCTTAACCAAATGCGTTTGGAAGCAGATAATTAGGCATCGTAAGCTGTGATTGTTTAAGGAAGACACACATTGAGGTTTGAGACATGGCACAGGAAATGCCTGACTTTTGAGAATAACCTGGGGTGATTTGGGCTGGGAACTTAGGGAAGAACAAGACTTCTTCCTGTAGCAAACACTCTAATGGCAGTATTTTAAACACAAGCATTCTCACTAGATGATTGGTGAACAGTCCTCAGTCCTGCCACCAAAGGGGGGTGTTGCTTTTTCAAAAATTTGACTTTCTTGTTCTGAAACAGCCAGTGCCAGCATGCTTAGTTTGCATGCACTGACACAAAGCATATTTGAAATCTGAAAGCGTTTATGCATTAAATAATACAAGGTCCCATATCTGGAGCAAATTACTGAAAATTCTGGTTTAAAAGGAATACATTCACTGCACCTTTTAAGGCCTCCCAAAAGAATCATAAAGACAAAAAATACTTTTTGAATTAAATACATAGACAATCTGGAGCCAATAAAGAAGAACTAGATAAGGAGACTTTTGCTAGTCCTTCCCAGGTAGTCATGAGGAAAGGTAGGGTGATTACTCATGCATATGACTCATAAAGTATCCATTGAGACATTATCAAGGCTTCCAGGAGATTCCAATGAAGCTGTTGAATAGACAGGCAGGTTTGAGTGGGGCTGATTTCTGGATCTATATCTGCCAAAAGTCAACTGAAACCTTGATGTTCAAAGTGTGGACAACGGATGAGGGCTCCCAGCTACATCTGGAGCTTGTTGGAAGTGCAGACACTCACACTTCACCCCGCACTGCAGAATCAGAGTGTCCACTTTCATAACATACCCGGTCATTTGCTTCTATCTTCCAAAAACAAAAATGCCATGTAGTTATTCTTTTATTCATTTATGTATTTAAGGAGCAATTGAGTGTGTAGTTGGTACCAGTCTTGGAACTAAGCTCTGAGGATATAGTGCTAAACAAAACAGACAACAGGCTTTATGACATCATATTTTATTTTTATATTTATTTATCAAATAGTCATAGCACGATTCTTGCAAACCATGACTATTAGAATCACTTCACTTATACTGATATATTTTATCTTCTAATAACTCTGTGAAGTGGGCTCTATAATTCTTGTTATTGTTTGCACTTTAGAGATAAGGAAACGGAGGTGCAGAGTGGTAAAGTAACTTCCGTAAGCATCAAAAAAGCTGAAGGTGGCAGAGCACGGATTAGAATCCAGAAGTCTGACTTCAAAGTTCAGATCAGTAAGTCAATCAGCTAGTTATGTTATTTACCTCCCAAGGACATAATCAGAATGTTGTGACAGAAACAGTGGGAATCCATTAGCCAGGCCGGTCATAAATGTGCTTGTGAGATACTGTTCATTTATAAGAGAGAAGCACCCTCATGTGAAGATGTGCAGAGCCAACTTTCAAAACAGAGCATGTGTAAAGCATCTGCAATACAAAGAATGTGGCCTCTTCTAAGACCACCCAGGGAAGCCTGGAGAGATGATAGGATGATAGGTGAGGCTGGGGAGAGGTAAGGGAAGGTCAAGCTGAGGAGTACACGGTATTGAAAACACAAGACTTTGGAAGAGAACAGGGAAGGAGAGCTGGTCTAATGCTAAGTATTCTGAGAAACCAACGAGGGTTTGGTCAGGAGAGCATGACAAAGTGACTGTTAATGTGACAGCTGAGAGGACAACAGGTTTCAGAAAGCAAAGGCAGAGGCATCAGAACTATCCAGAGTTGGCTGAGTGGCCCAGGTGCAGGATGGTACAGCCCTCATCCCAATTGTAGCTGTGAGGGATGCAGAGAAGGACTCAGGTGTAAATGCTGACTGGCAGGCAGGACCAATAGAAATGATTGCTCACACACAAGGATCTGTGGGTTTCTAAGCTCCAGTGATGCACAAAGGGCAGAATTAGGTTACTACCAGGGTTTTCAATTTGAGCATATTGGATGCATGGCACTGCTATTTGTTAGACTAAGACCAGCCAAGGGTGACCAGTTGGGTGAGTGGGAAATATCTGTTCCTCTTAGGATTTATCAACTTGAGCTGTTTCTGAGACTCCAACTGGATATATAAGAGAAACATCATGTCTTTCCACTCTTTCATTCTGAGTCTGGGATAGACTGTAACTTGATATTTACTAAATGAACTACAGAGAAGTCTGTTATGAGAAGATATAGTGCTAGTTGCCTGTCTTAGCACTGCCTGTTGGTTGTTAGAGCAGAGATCAAAGCTTTGCTTTGTAGAGTTAGGATGATATACAACTGTAAATGACCACCCCAGCAAACAAATCAGAAACAACAGAGCTAATGCATTAATGTAATTTGCACTAAGTATACAGGAACTTCTTGAGAGAAGATTATGGTAGTTAGACTCCTGGCTTTGGGAGGGAGGATGACACCCAGATGCAAGCGCCTTGTGAGCATGTTTTACTCTTCAGAAGACGGTCGCTAACTCAAATGTTTCAGAGGCTGCTGCTTTGGATATGATGTCCATGATGAATTTTGTCCAAGGCCAACGCTACTCTACCAAAACAAACTTCAAACTCTTTTAGAGAATTTGAATGCTGTATAAAAGCCATTCATCTCATCACAGTGATGCTGTAGTCACTCCGTTCTTTGTTCATCTCTAAGCTTCATTCTATTATTTCAGTCATGGAAACAGTTACGGGATCCTCAAAATTGCTCATACAAAACTGAGATGCGCAGAAAAATACAGTTTACATGTTTTCTGAATTTGTTCTGGGGGCTTGTATGAATCTGCCTGATTGGTGGGGTGAAATGAGGCAATCACCGCCCTCATTTTAATTCATTCCATCTTAAAATTTAGGCCAGTGGGCAAAACTGTCTCTCAGATTTTAGGATCCTGTTCTTCCTTATACTGCATACTGTCTTAGGATGGTGTGAGACAGGGGGAAACATTTTCATAGTGTCACAGTGAAGATCCCTGCTCCATTCTCCATGGATGAGTGGGGACTGGTGTTTGCTAAATCTGGCTTACTAAATGCTTCCATTGGGCATTCAGTTGCTGATAGCTTTATAGTGCATTTCATAGCTCAGTCAGTGGAACTAACAGAGAAGAGAAATAAGAAATGTACTCCAAAATGTAATATTAGGTGTACACATTTGGACTCTGCAAGCACAGAGGAAAAGTCTGACTAGTACAAAGTAGAACCATGGAGCCCTTGGAGATAGTCTTGATGAGAAATTCATCTAAGCCAGGGGTTAGAGACCTGGCTTTTGGAGAAGAACCTCACTTTTAAAGAGTTCTTTTGTCACTGTAATGGATTGGGTCTTCACTGGCAAACAAAAGCCTCATTTTTCCAGCATCATAAAGCAGTGTTTTAAAAAATGAAATTAATTGAAAGAGCAAGTGCTTATGGAGCCTCCTGTGTGCTCTTCCTTCTTCTAGTGCTCTGGACAAAGAAAAGAGGGCAAAAGACATCATACTCATTAGCCACCAAGAGGCCACAAACTACTTGGGGAGAGATGAGGCACACCATGAAGTAGTTGACTAATGGATGCGGTTAAGACAGGGATGTTGAGGCAAGTGGTTTGTGAAGATGGAAAGTATTAGAAGAGCTGAGGAATGGAAGACGACTCTGAACCTAGCACTCTCTGTGAATGGTGATTTATATACAAACCATTGAGAATGGCTGTGCTGGAAGAGAAGCTGAGAAGGTAAAAAAAGATAGAAGGAGGTACATAAATCATAACTTTGATGTGTGGTTGGATAGAATTACACTGTCCAATATGGTGGCTACTAGCCTCATGTGGTTATTGTGTACTGAAAATACAGTGGTCCAAAAACCTGTGGATAGCTAGGCGACAGGCCCTCGGGGAGAACTTAGTGCTATTATTCTGTCAAATGGACATGATGATAAACTGTCCTGTAAGTTATTATCTTTATACTCACCAGTGAGTGCATCTCTCAACCCTCATTAGAGAAGCTTTTTTAAAAAAATAGCAGATAGTAATTAATACAGAGAATGTGCATACCATAAGAGACTATGAAGTTCTCATCTCTAAATAGATCATCTTTTTCATAGCTCCTTTCCCCAAACCCTGAGGGATCATCCAGGAAGTGAAGGTGGAAATATTTTAAGACATAGAGGGAGTGGATATCTGTAGCCAAACAGTATTTGCTGGACATGACCGCACACTTTGTACATGGGAACTCATGGCAGCTGGAACTACATTCAAAGATTTTCACAAGATCAAGCCAGTCTAAATTCCAGCACAGATGGGAGAGGAACTGTGGGAGTTCATGACTGCTGGGGTCGGGGGACCACTCTTGTTTAGGGATGTGGGCCTGAAAGACTACCCATGCTTTAGTAGATGATCCCACACCCATGCACATGTAAGCAACACTAAGTGGACTCAGTGGATATTACATTAAGAAAGACAGTCTCATGAAGCTGTGATAAGAGAGAAATTAGAGGGAAGTGAATGAATAGTAGATTGGATCTGAATATATTATAACCAATTATGAATATTAGATAAACTATTTTTCGAAAGAAAGTGGACGATAATGGCCTGTAGAATTTTTGTGTTATACTAACAATGTTTCTTTAATGCAATTAATCTACATATTGACTAAGTCACACATACAATGTTTCAAAATTGTATTAAAACTATGACTGCATTTATTTTAATAAAGAAAATTGGTATGCTAAAAAAGATGTATCAGAAAATATGACAAGATCAAAATTAATACATACTGTTTATGTAAGATATATGACAGGTGTTGGAGTATTAATGAGCATCTATTAAAAAAGATGTAGTTATTTATTTTATGTATATGAGTGCTCTGTCTGCCTGTCTGCCTGCATGCCAGAGGGCATCAGCTCTCATCTTAGATCGTTGTGAGCTACCATGTGGGTGCTGGGAATTGAACTCAGATCCTCTAGAAGAGCAACCAGTACTCTTTACCTCTGAGCAATTTCTCTACCCCTTAATGTTTAATATCTTAATATTAATTTTAAAGTAAGATATATTGAAATGTTAATATTTTGGATACATTAGATTAAAATGCATTATTTAAATAAAATTTTCTGTTTCTTTTAACTTTGTCCTTAAATATGGTTATTAGGAAATTCAAAATCATGCTTGTAGTTTGCTTTAATTTCTCTTGGACAAGACTGGTAGAAAAATGTGAGAGAAATGATTCCATACTGAAAAATTAGATTTGTGTACTCAGGAGGCCCTGTCCTCCCAGAAGGCTCCATCCTCCTAGGAGGGTCCTTACTCCCAGAAGGCTCCTTCCTCCCAGGAGGGTCCTTCCTCCCAGTAGTATCCTTCCTCCTTGGAGGCTCCATCCCCCCAGGAGGCTCATTCTTCCCAGAAGGGTCCTTCCTCTCAGGAGGGTCCTTCAACCCCTTTTCTGTGAAGAAAAGGAAAAGAACATTCTCAAACTCCCACAGGACAGTAACTGCTCATTCAAACTTAAGCATTCATGAATTCTGTAACATCACTATATAGACCCATAATGTATCAACTTTTATCAGTTTTACACACAAAAAAATTACAAGATACATTGGTAAGAGAACTTGGGCAGATAAAGCCCTGACATCTCTAGCACTAATTTAGGGGTTCTTTTGGAGTCTGAAGTTTTAATTCCTGAGAGGGAACTGGGAACCTTGGGGCCAGTCAGGATAAGAACATCAGCTTAATTGGGCAGTGTGTTGAGTATCAAGAATAAGAGTTGGAGGTTTATTTCCTGGACAGTAAGAAATCTAATGTACTTCTGTCTACCTAGCAGGGTTCTGTGATATTCTTGCCTTGTTTTGGTACTGAATTATCCTCTCTTGAAGCTTGGATCTTGGCCCCTAGACTTACTCAATGAGGAAGCTGAATGGAACTGGACCTTTCTGGGTGTTGTCAATCCTGTTTTAGAATTACCATCTAGTACAAGGTCAGGACTGCCAAGCAAGAGCCATTTGCACATCTGTGTGACAGCTACAGAGTTGTTGTCTTGTAGCTAGAAATACTGTTGAATGCTGGTCCTGAAATACCTTGAAATCTTTCCTCTAGTTCTGTTTTTAGTGTCTAGTCTTGTCCTGGAAGACTGAAATGTCAGCTTACCTGACAAGTAAAATGTAACCATGACCCATTGTCTAAAGCCTGTTGATCCTGGAACTGTCATGTAGGAAGCTGCCTTTACCAGAACAGAAATGTGTCCTTCAAGGTGTGTATCTGACGTTGGAGATAATTGTAGTATGAGGCCTCCATCAAATGGGTTAAAAGCCAATGTTACAATCTTGAATAGGTCTGCTACTGTTTGGGGTACAGAGTTTTTTATTTACTGAATTCTCCAAGTGTCCCTCAGGAGTCTTGCCTCAACAGATTTATCCTAGGATCCTGTCACCAGTGGCTGTTTTCTCACTAAGTAGATAGAGGGAAGAGCCAATGGAGGTAACTGCCAACTAAGAGTCACTTGAGTATTAGCACGATGAAGTGAATGTAAATTATATGCAATCTGGAAGGTCTTAGTTTCTTTTGTCTTGTCCTAGATTTTTCCTTTGTGAAAGCATTTGATATTGCTACTAGTATTGTTGGGAAATTGGAGACCAGCCCCAGCCCTTACCCACACTTCATGGATAGGTGGATGATGGGCTGTGAAGACTCTACTCTAAACAGAGTAGATCCTGATGTGGGGGCGGGACGCATCAAGATTTCAGACTGCACTTCCATCAACTTGTGAATTGATAGATGTTTCACCCTCATCACTGTGGTGGTAGAAACATTTCCCATTTACCTTTGCTCCATCTTAGTGGCAGAAGTTTTGTAGGAAGGGATAAAGCATGGAAAGGACAGAACTGTCAAATTTTAGCCTTTGGTGGGTCTTTAAGAAGGCACACTTCTCAGCTTTTCTTTGGCCAGGATATCTTTGGTTCAAGATAATTGCCATCATTAACCCTGGTTTAGCCTATAATGTAAAGTAGGAACTGAATGCTCTATACCTACAGTTTTCCCTCTTGTTTTGTGACAGTACCGAATCCTGTGTGCTTTATATTTTGTCCTGCCCACGTGCATGATGATAAAGTTTAATTACAATTTAGTCACAATAAGACATGGCAGCCAATAATAAGATGGGACGATTGTAGCAATGCACTGTGACAGAGCTAAGCTGTGATCCTTTCTCTCTGTGTGTGCCTGCGTGGCTCACTTGACTGCTGGTGCCTCATGTTGCCATCAGTCACATTCTCTGTTCATGTTCTCCCATGCACAAATTCAATGCCTTCACTGTCTTAACAAAGCAATTATCAAGGTGCTTCATCAAAATTTGCATGGATTTCCTTCTCCTCCTTCACAGTTTCAAAGCTAGGACATTTGTTCTTACTGCAGTCTCAGCAGACTTTGAACACAGTTTAACTTTCCTTATTAAGCTGAGAAATTTTAACTTTTTGCTTACAGAAAATACTTTGTGATTCTCTTTGGCATAATCAAATTGTCAACATCACTATTCTTGGATTTTAAAATATTTCTGGGTTTTATTTACTTCTTTGGTTTTCCATTAAGAAATTACTATTTTCTTCTTCTTGAAATCCTTCCCTCCCAGAGTTCCAGGAATCCTGTGGAAAGATAGGCAGAAGGAGTAGGGGACGTGGGGATGATAGAGGACATGAGGAGAACAAGGCCCTGTAAAACAGCTGAGTGAAGCTCATATGAACTCACAGAGACTGAAGCAGCCAGCACATGGCCTACATGGGTCTCCACCAGGTTCTCTGCATATATATTCTAGCTTTCAGTTTAGATTGTTTATGGGACTCCTGAGTGTATGAATGAGGGGGTCTCTGATTTCTGTGCCTTTTCTTTGGGCTCTTTTATTTTTCTATTGGCTTGGCTTGTCCAACTTCAATATGATACTTTTGATTTATCTTATTATATTTTATTGTGTTTTGCTGTGATCTCCTAGAAGCCTGTTCTTTTCTAATGAGAGGCATAACTGGAGTAGATCCATATGGGAGAGAAGGTGGGGAGCAACTGGAAGGAGTAGAGGGAGGGGAAATTGTATTTTGATAAAAAAAGAAAAAGAAAAAAATATTTTAAAAAGGTACATATGAACTCCACATGAAATTAATACTAATATAGCGTGTCATTTCCAATGATAGCCATCAATCTTAACATTAAAAAGAAAGAAATTATTATTTTTACTTTTGAAAATTTCATAAATCCATACAATTCATTGTGAACATATTCATCCCATTACCCCTGCTTATTCCCCTTCCACGCTTGCTGACCCCCTTCTTATTCCCAACTAGGTTCCTTCTACTTTGTGTGTGTGTGTGTGTGTGTGTGTGTGTGTGTGTGTGTAGGTCTTGTGCAGGTAGTCACAGCTACAGCTTCTATCTGTTCATGCCAGATCCGTGTAATATCAAGAAAATAGCATTTGGTACTTTTGCATTTTGAACACAAGCACTGAGATATAGTCACAGTGAATGTGCTAACTAACTATCACTAAGTGACTAACAGACTTACATGGGCTGGGAAAACTGACGATGGGATGATTCATGTCCTGAGCAGTATGAAAAAAAGATGCCATCACTATTCAGGACAGCATTCACTTGAAAATGCAAATTACTTATTCTAGAAGCTTCCATTTAGAACCTTTGTGCCTCAATTCACCACTGAAACCATGAAAATCAATGCCATGGAGACAGGCACTGTTGTACAGGTGCAGCCCTGGGAAGTCTCCTCCTTGTACAGTTGTACAGGTGCAGCCCTGGGAGGTCTCCTCCTTGTACAGTTGTACAGGTGCAGCCCTGGGAGGTCTCCTCCTTGTACAGTTGTACAGGTGCAGCCCTGGGAGGTCTCCTCCTTGTACAGTTGTACAGGGGCAGCCCTGGGAGGTCTCCTCCCTGTACAGTTGTACAGGGGCAGCCCTGGGAGGTCTCCTCCTTGTACAGTTGTACAGGTGCAGCCCTGGGAGGTCTCCTCCTTGTACAGTTGTACAGGTGCAGCCCTGGGAGGTCTCCTCCTTGTGCAGTTGTACAGGTGCAGCCCTGGGAGGTCTCCTCCTTGTGCAGTTGTACAGGTGCAGTCCTGGGAGGTCTCCTCCTTGTACAGTTGTACAGGGGCAGCCCTGGGAGGTCTCCTTTCTTAGTTCAGGTGTCAGGTCCAAGAAGTCCATTAGAAACAAAGAATGTCATTGCTGGATAAAGGAGCACACAATGGAAGAGTAGCTCAGCAAGGGAACCCCCTCTGCAAAAAGTGGTGCACCAAGACCCACACTTGGCTAGTAAGCATACTTGGTCATGATAGCTACCATCTTTTTCCCTATTGTGACTGAGTCACATCCCATTGGTGGGAGATTTACTTCACAATCTGGTTCATTTGGATAACTGGCTCACAGGAGATGAGGAAGGTTCGGGAAATATTAGTACTTGACAGGCTCATTACCTTTGACAGAAACAAAACAAAATAAAACAAAACACAAAGGAAAACATTCCTTACAGACTCCTTGCTGGTTCAGGTGCCAAGCCCAGGAGAAGCTCTCCTTTGGCTCAGTGCTGAGCCTAGGACCTTGGTTTAATGTACATTGTCATCATAAAAATTTTTAATAATTTTTGTTGGGGATCAGGACACACATTTCCATCTCTAAATGAGCCTTACAAATTATGTAACCCATGTAGACTGCATCCCAGTTTGGGGATAGTTGTTTTCAGTGACAATTGATTTTAAAAGTTATGTTTTTAAAAGAGTCATAATGTACTCTAATTCCCATCATTGCTATGGACACACACACACACACACACACACACACACACACACACACACGCGCGCACTCACACAATCAGAATACAGAAATCTATGGCATGTGAGAAGCATGTGTAACACTGAATTTGGATCTTACCTTGTGAGATAAAGGAGCAGTAATTTTTCTCTGCATTGTGCTATTTTTGCCTTATAGAGTCTGTGACTCCAGCGTGTGTCTCTTTAAGCAGTCTTTTGGCTTAAGGCTGCTATGGGTCATGGCCTAGCTGTTTCATCTTTCATTTGCCCCTTGGGTACAGAATGAGACTTAATAATGAAGTGAGCCAAGAATCTCAGTGTGGCCCTCATCCTTCTTGTTGATAATACTTAAAATAAATTATCAAATTACTCCAAGAAATTTCAGGTTGTTGCTTTCAAAATACCAAATGCTATTTCTCAAGGCAAATGTTGAAAAATGTCAGGACCATAAAGACTTGGTTTATTCATATAATCTCTACTTAAGGTCATAATAAAATACATTGAGTTAGTGAAAGAAGACATTGGAAAGTAAATGTTCATAACACAATTATTAGCAAGATTATCAATATTGGGATTAAAATGGCATAACAAAGAAAATATAACAAAATATAAGAATATAACTAATTTAAAAATGACAATTCAGTTACTAATTTTATTAGTTAAGGAATGTCAATAACAGAAGTTTGTTTTGTTTTGCCATTTAAAGTAAGATGGGGTCTAAATGTCTGGGTCTGTGGTTATTGATTTTACTTTACCTTTTTATTATCTTTGAGAACTTCATACAATATATTTTGATCCTATTCACCCTTTCCTCGTCTCTTCCCAGATCCACCCCCTTCCGTACCCACCCAACTTCTTGTCCTCTTTTTTTTTTTTAACTCATTGAGTCCAATCTATGCTGCCCAAATACCTTGGATGTGTGACCTTCCCCTGGAGTGTGATCTATCCACCAGGGGACCCATTCTTAAGGGAATCAGACTCTCCTCCCAGCATCCATCACCTGCCAATGACTCCTCAACCAGGGGTGGAACCTCATGCCACCTCTCCTCCCTATGCTAGGATTTTGTCTGGCTTGAGCTTGGTGCAGCCTGTGTTCATGTTGCTTCAATCCCTGTGAGTGTATGTCAAAAGTATTTCTGGATACTAGCTTTGAACACACACACATATAATATTATATATATATATATGTTTGGAATATTCATAGATATGGAAGGAGCCATATGGAAGTTTCACAGGAGAGGAGACAGAACTCAGTGATATAAGGGTAACAGGAAATAATGGAACAGGGATGATTAAATTAGGGTTGGGGAAGGGAGGGCAGGGTAAAGGAATGAATATGGCAATAAGTAGCACTAAAGAGCTTTTAAAAATAATCTGAAAACACACTACTATAGAAGCTTCCTAAAATATGTACATAAGCATACATTAAAAGAGTTTAAATGGAATTATCCTATAATGGAGCAACAATGCCCCTACTATATACCACAACTAAATAAACACAAATAAAAAGCCCAGTGCCAGGAATGGGTTATCTCCTCCAGTGTTGTTAGCCAGTGAGGTCCCATAAACCCCAAAGTTATTGCCAGTGCTATTGATTATCCTCAGAACACTATTGCTGAGGACACCACACACTGTGAGTCATAGAAAAGGGAGAAATCAAGCTGGTCCTGACCTGGAAGCTTCATCCGTACTGGCTAGTTTGCATAGCGGTGGAAGGTGTTATGAACGGTACCAGAAGAGGAAAGCTGTCATCAGTCTTACCCAGCTGTGAACTCTTAGGACTAAAAATATCTGGCCTGGCAAGGCATGGCCACTGGTAAAAGTGGCAAGAAGGATGGGTGTAAACAATCACTTTCTGATTGGATTTAAGGCTTGCTTCGAAAGAGAAAAACCATACCTGGCGCCATCATTGGGAACAAGAACCTGTGGCTTGGCAGGTCACAGACTCTGGATGAGAACCTGCTATTATTCTGCTAAGTTGACATAGTATTAAACTGATTGCTAATAACTTATCTTTATACCCGTATATCAATGCATCACTCCATTCTCATCATAGAAGCTTCTATTTGCAGCAGCTGGCAATCAACAGAGAGACCCACAGCCGGTCAAGGTGCAGAGAATAAGAGATTGTGGAAGGCTTTGATTTTCTATACATACTGGGCACTCTGCCTTGTGGGGTCATTTTGACCCATTTTCACAGCCTTCTCATAGAAGAAGAGCAGACTAATGGACACTGTGGAGAGTGCTCATGGGGCCTTAAGATTTCTCAGTTAGAAAACTGGAAGGTTTGGCTGAAGCAATGGCATTCAAGCAGACAAAAACAGGAACTTGCAGGTAAGTTGGTTAAGGCCAGCAACCACCAAGATGACAGACAACTGACTGAGGATTCTCTTTGAGCCTCATTATGCCTTTTTGGCAATATATTAGCCTAGTGAAATCTCTGTAAGGGAGAAGGGGAGCTACTGTACAAGCAAAGCCCATTTAATTCCTGTGCAAATCAGCAGGCATGCCCTAAAAGTCTCCCCACTTTCCAGAAAAAAACATGAATATTCAAAACTCTTCCCAGAAAAGGCATGAATATTCAAACCCTTCCCCATAAAATGAGACGTCTGCCTTTGCTTTGGGCTGCTCTGTCTTTGGAGTAGCTGTGCTTCTCCAGCGGAGTTTGGTTGGGAACTTTCACTTCTTCCCAGCTGCTCTGTGTCTGATTGCATCTGATTTTTCTCCTGCAGGAGACCAAGGATCCACTCAGCTAGGGGACACTTCTTCCATACAAACTGTGAAAGCTCAAGCAGCTTACCAAAAAGGGTGACATGCTTTGGGTTGAAACTGGGTTGAACTGGGGAGCCATAGCAAGTGTCCAGTAGGCAACCCACTCTGCGAGGATCACAGAGAATATTGTCAGTCCTGATTTTCAAGCAGAGGAGAGAGCTCTCCCTCAGAGACAAGTCAGTGTGACATGTTAAAAACTTAGCTGTCCCAGGCCAGCAGGGCAGTTCAACAGCTAAAGGTACCTGCAACCAAGCCTGATAACCTGAGTTTGTTTCCTGTACCCGAAGTGGTGGAAAGAGAGAACCAACCCCAGCAAGTTGTCTTCTGATAGCCATGTGCTGTGGCATGCCTCTCTCTCTCTCTCTCTCTCTCTCTCTCTCTCTCTCTCTCTCTCTCTCTCTCTCTCTCTCTCTCACACACACACACACACACACACACACACACACACACCTGTGTGAGAGAGAAATAATGAAGAAATAAAGAAAGAAAGGATGAAGAAATAAAAAGAAGAAAGGAAGAAGCTATTCAAAAATACAATCGCCCAGGACTGAATCCACCAATAGATAGCTCAGACCCTGCATGGATATTCCTAGAACATGGATAAAGATAAAGAGAAGGCCTTTTAGGGATGTTATTTTCAGGACTTAAATTATTTGAATAAGAAGTAAAACCAATTCTCACATTAGATTAGAGGACAACCTTCGTTCTAATTTTAATATGGTTGGCACTGATGTCATCTGTTCATTCCCCATGAAATCCATTTTCCCAGCTACAAAATAGGAGTAAAAGCAAGTGATTGTTTTTGCCTCACACTGAATATTAAAAAATAATGTTGTAGGTACACATTCCTGCCTGAGATGTATGCCATGAACATCATCATCTAAACAGGAAAGATAGCTTTTTAAAGCTATTTTGACAAAGAAGCTATGTTCCTGACATCTTACTCAATGGCTATTGTTTAGTAGAAAATAACCAAAGTGACCACATCTTCTCTTATTTTTAACTCCGGAATACTGTGGAGTTGAATAACTGACCTCTGAAAAGAGGAATTAGGGACTGTTCTTATTCATAAGCAGGTTAGACAAAGCTAGATATTTAAAAAAATAAAATTAGTAAATAAAAATTTTAAAACTGTTCTCACTTATATGTGATGGATTCATAACCATTCTTGTATAAAATTTATAGCTTTAACAATTAAACTTTATGTTCCCAAATACCTAGGCTAGTATAGTAACATATCTTCTGTTTGCAAATTCCAAAAGCTCCAGTCAGCTTTTTGGTACTGTACGTTGGATAATCAACTTATGAAAAGATTGATTTTGGCTTCCTGTTTGAAGGCTTCTGTGTAGGAGTCAGCCTTCACTCTTTTTCAATTTTTTTACTTGGTTACTTTTCGTGCCTGTGTTAGGGCAGCTCATCACGGTGGAGCACACGGCAGAGGAAACCTGTTGCTATGGTTCAAATGTGAAATGTCCCTCACAGGCTCCAGGGTTTGAACAATTGGAACCCCAGAAATGGTTCTGTTCTGGGAGGTTGTGAAGTCTTCAGGTGAGGCCTAGCTATAGAAGTCAGCCATTCTTGCTTCTTCCCTTTTCTCCTTCAAACAGAGCAGCACACCTAAGCTTTCTTTGGCCTATGCTCCTCCTGAGAAATCAATACTTCCCTCTTTCCCTTTTTCCAGGGCTTTGCTCCTCTCCCTTCTAGCCTTCTTCCTTTCTTAGCTGTTTTCAAAAGGCATTGGCAGGCGCTTGTCCAGGTGTTTACGATAATAGTGAAATGAAGTGCATTAAAAGGAGACCCAGAATTGAAAAGCAGATGTGAATGGGAGTGAGGTCTGTGCAGTTGGGCTTCCTGGGGACTGACTTTGTTTTCCTTAATGTTTGTTTTGGTGATTTTTTTCCCTGGAAGTGCCTCAGAGAGAAGACCTCCTGGAGCAGGGGGGTCAAAAGGCACTGTGATCACTTAGCCATGTTGGAGTTAAGCTACCACAGTAACTGGCCTTTGTGAAGGCAGAAATGCCAGCCATTTTATTGCTGACCCTTTCTGCTACCTGCTTCTGAAAAGGAATGGGTGTCACCTTCCTGACATTCAGGTCTCATCACATGGCAACCCACGAGTGAGCCATGCATTATCTCCAAGTGAGATCCTCCTAGCTGTCCAGGGCTGTGTCTGTCTCTCTTTACCCAGGGTTACCAAAGCCCTGTGGGAAGGTTTCTAAGACACCCCACCCCCAAACACACACACACTCTCCCTCCAGGCTTGATACTGTTTTACTCCTGGAGCTTTCTGAAGTTTGAAAATGCTGCAATTTCTCCATAGCTAAACATTTTCCTTACCCATTTCTGGCATTAACCACTATCCAACGTCTATCGTCTATGAACACTTAGGTGGAGAATTCATTTTTTTCTTATCCTTTTTGCCTCTTCTAGCAATAACGTTTGCTTGCCATTCCTCTGATCTCCAGTTCCCCACATCCTTAAAGGTCTTACTTATTTCAGCCTCTTTTGTCATTTATCTTGGGTTCTTTTTCTATTTTTGCTTGTCTTACCAGTTTTTTTTGTGCTTTATCTTCTTCTGTCAAGCTGAGTCTCTCTTCTTCTTCATGTTTTATACTTTGTTGATATGGATGCTCCTTGTTTCCGACTGATGCCACCAGCCCCCTCCTTTCCTAGCCTGTGCCTTTGATGTCCATTGCCATACATTTATATGACTGACAATTACTTTTCTATGATCCTGCCTTCCATCCCCTTTCTTTATTCCACAGTTGCTGTTGCTATTCTGGGTCATCCACCCAAGACTCTTCTGACCTTTGATGATGTGCTGCTGCCCCAGCCTCAGGCCCAGTTCTGACACAGAAATCAGCCCTTTCCTTCTCTTCTCTTTCTCCTTACAGCCACATTAATTCAACTCTCTATCCACCATGTAAGAAATCACTCTCTAAACATATGGGATAACTTATTGTTGCAAATAAAAATGTCTGGTTGATTCTCAGGAGTGTTCTCTACTCCAGCACACATTGAACGTTAAAGCCCGGAGAAGTGCATAGTTTCATGAAAGTCTGCTTTCTGTTTCTATGATGTTTTTTCTGCTCATACTTAACCTTTTAGTAACTGTAGAGCAAAGCCTGAATTTTCTCCTTCACCCCTACCTTCTTTGTTTGCTGCTTTCTTTATCAGAGAAGGCAATGTCGAGTTCCCAGTTGAATTTGCTTTCCTCAATTAATGAGACAGAGGAATTTTAAGAAAGAGATGTTGACTTTAATCTCTTCCTTTCATTATGAAAGCTTACTGTGAAATGAAAAGGCCTATTTTGTTGAAGCTGATTGGTCAAGGGCTAGTGTGAATATATATACACGCCACTTTCTGCACTGTTTACAGAGGCATTTGACATCACTCTAAGTGTCGCCTCTCACATTCAAAGCCAGAGTAGCTGTGGGCGCCATTTGGGATCATGTAGATAACCTCATTTTCTCTCAGAAATACAGGACTTCACTAGCATCAGAGGTAGACACTAAGTATACACTGGTAGATTACAAGGTACACAGAGAAGCTCTGTAATTCTTAATCTATCTATCTATCTATCTATCTGTCCGTCCATCCATCCATCCATCCATCCATCCATTCATCCATCCATCCATCCATCCATCCATCCATCCATCCATCCATCCATCCATCCATCCATCATTCCTAAGGCTTTCAGAAGCTAGAAATAAGTCTGGCCACATGTTCACTTTGACCCATTCCATCTCCTAATATGGTAGGGCAGTGTTTCCAATGATGTCATCCACAGTATCTATTAAGTATTTCCTTTGGGAGTAATTCCTTGGACTGTGACTTCCTGTGTAGTAGTGACATCATTCCTTGCTTGGGTAAGGGAGTCAGCCAGCATGACCATACTCTAGTTCCATCGTAGTCACTCTAGGTGGTCTAAACCTTCCACCTTTCCTGTCTTTCTCAGCGAGACCACAGAGGGAGACAACATGGCTGCAGGAAGCAGTGAAGAGCAGGGGCAGAGCAAAGATAAGCACTGCTAATTCAGTAGATGAAATTTAACTAATTACGAAGGAAATGCAAAACGGCTGGGTAGGTTTCCAATGACCAGTCCTCTGAAAGCTTGATTTTCTGAACTTTCCAGATATAATTCCTAAAATGACCTCTTCCCTCTCTTGATACCTTACACAATGTTTTAGAAAGCAGGATTTGTTTTTTGGTTTTTTGAGAGAGAGAGAGAGGCAGTCATCACTACCATTTTTTTTCCTGTGCTTCACTTGCACATCTTCTAAACTATTGCTGTTATAATAAAGTGATGAATCATCTATTATCTTTACATACTCTTTTTTTTACATATACATAGTTACATATTATTTCAATATGCACAGTTTTATGGTGTTTCTCCCAATGCTTAGATTGGCTCAAAAAAAATGGTACATTTTCAGAACTTTGGGGACATTTCCCCTTTCTACCCACAAGAAAATCACTAAGTAACTTTCTCATGCCTAGTGTAGTCCATGATAAAGATGATGATGATGACGATGATGATGATGATGATGGTTTTGTTATTGCTGTTACAGGGAATATGCTATATTCCATTTTTTTAAAAATTTTTTTATTTTTATTTTGCAATACAATTCAGTTCTACATATCAGCCACGGATTCCCTTGTTCTCCCCCCTCCTACCCCCCTCACCTTCCCCCCAGCCCACCTCCCATTCCCACCTCCTCCAGGGCAAAGCCTCCCTCACGGACTGAGATTAACCTGGTAGACTCAGTCCAGGTAGGTCCAGTCCCCTCCTCCGAGCCAAGCCATCCCGCATAGGCCCCAGGTTTCAAACCGCCGACTCATGCAATGAGCACAGGACCTGGTCCCACTGCCTGGATGCCTCCCAAACAGATCAAGCCAATCAACTGTCTCACCCATTCAGAGGGCCTGATCCAGTTGGTGACCCCTCAGCCATTGGTTCATAGTTCATGTGTTTCCATTCGTTTGGCTGTTTGTCCCTGTGCTTTATCTAACCTTGGTCTCAACAATTTTCGCTCATATAAACCCTCCTCATTCTCGCTAATTGGACTCCCAGAGATCCACCCAGGGCCTAGCCATGGATCTCTGCATCCAGATCCCTCAGTCGTTGGATGGGGTTTCTAGCATGACAATTAGGGTGTTTGGCCATCCCATCACCAGAGTAGGTCAGTTCGGGCTGTATCTTGACCATTGCCAGCAGTCTGTTGTGGGGGTATCTTTGTGGATTTCTGTGGGCCTCTCTAGCACTTTGCTTCTTCCTATTCTCATGTGGTCTTCATTTACCATGATCTCCTATTCCTTGTTCTCCCTCTCTGTTGTTGATCCAGCTGGGATCTCCCGCTCCCCCAAGCTCTCTTTCCCTCGAACCTTGCCCTTCACTACCCCCACTCATGTCCAGGCTGTTCATGTAGATCTCTTCCATTTCTCTGTCATTGGGCAATCCCTGTGTCTTTCATGGGGTCCTGTTTTAGTGCACAATGGAAAAAAGAAAGCATCTTCAACAAATGGTGCTGGCATAACTGGATATCAACATGTAGAAGGCTGCAAATAGATCCATATCTATCACCATGCACAAAACTTAAGTCCAAGTGGATCAAGGACCTCAACATAAATCCAACTACTCTGAACCTGCTAGAAGAGAAAGTAGTAAGTAGTCTTGAACGCATTGGCATAGGAGATCACTTCCTAAATAGAACACCAGTAGCACAGACACTGAGAGAAACAATCAATCAATGGGACCTCTTGAAACTGAGAAGCTTTTGTTGAGCAAAGGATACAGTCAACAAGGCAAAGCAACAGCCTACAGAATGCAAAAGATCTTCACCAACCCCACATCTGACAGAAAACTGATATCCAGAATATATAAGGAACTCAAGAAATTAGACACCAAAATGCCCAACAGTCCAATTAAGAAATGGGCTATAGAACTAAACAGAGAATTCTCAACAGAGGAAACTCTAATGGCTGAAAGACATTTAAGGAATTGCTCAACATCCCTAATCATCAGGGAAATGAAAATCAAAACAACTCTGAGATACCACCTTACGCCTGTCAGAATGGCTAAGATTAAAAACACTGAAGACAGCTTATGCTGGAGAGGATATGGAGCTAGGGGAACTCTCCTCCACTGCTGGTGGGAATTCAAGCTTGTACAATCACTTTGGAAATCAATAAGACGCTTTCTTAGAAAATTGGGAATCCATCTCCCCCAAGATCCAGCTATACCACTCTTGGGCATATACCCAAGGAATGCTCAACCACACCACAAGAGCACTTGTTCAGCTATGTTCATATCAGCATTGTTTGTAATAGCCAGAACATGGAAACAACCTAGATGCCCTTCAACTGAAGAATGGATAAACAAAATGTGGTACATATACACAATGGAATACTACTCAGCAGAGAAAAACAATGACATCATGAGGTTTGCAGGCAAATGGATGGATCTAGAAAAAATCATCCTGAGTGAGGTAACCCAGACTCAGAAAGACAAACATGGTATGTACTCACTCATAGGAGGATACTAGATGTGGAACAAGGATGACTGGACTGCTACTCACATCACCAGGGAGGCTATATTCCATTTTTAAATATTTGCCTGTTATAAAAATATCTTTAGGGGAATATTTAGATTTAAAGTGAGCCGAGGTTTATCCTGTGTTCTTGCCTGAGAAGATTTTTGTGTCCATGTAAGTGGACTCTCTGATTTTCTGTGAAGTGGGAGAAATAATTACTCAGAAGAGAACTTTTGGGGCTCTTCTGCACTTACAATTTTGTCTCTGTGGTTTTTTTTTCTTTTTTTGTCTCCTTCATCTCGATCTCAGCTAGTTTTTAAATGACTTTGTTTCCTACTCAGGGCCCTGCCTCTGTAGATTCCTTCATATGGAATTGGTTGAACTGAACTGATTTTAACTGGGACAAATCTGTAAGCACATAGTAGAAGTTGTTCCAAGGCTTTGGAGAAACCCTCCAACAACAACAACAACAACAACAACAACAACAACAAAACCCCAGGGTTCTGTATTTCCATGATCTTTGTTCCACCAAGCCCCAACAGTAGCTTCTGTTCCTGCCCCTTGTCACAGAACTTCCAGGGAGGAAATGGCTGTCAAGAGATTGCAGCTGAGTTTTGTCTGTGTGCTATTGTCGCTATGATAACCACAGAAAAGTGAGCGTTTACTTATTGTTCACACGCCTGTGGCTCAATTGAACTTGCCCTAATATGTTATTGACTTCCGGTCTGCTTCACATGGCTGTTATCACTCTGAGACCTACAGCTCCCTGGAGTTCGCATTTCATGAGAACAGAGACATCTGGGAGTCCACAGTGTGAACCTAATTCCAACTCCCCTACTATTCCAGAATATGAAAGCAGATCCCATTGAAAGTCAAGAAGTGGAAAAGTGCACTTTTCCTACCAACATGTCTTCATTTTAACCATTTAACCATGATCATATATTCTAAGGTAGGCATTTCCTTCTTACCCATGGTAAGTGTAGGTTAAAAGTTGCACTGAAAATATACCACCTTGTAAATTTATATCTATGACAAGCCCTGATCAAATGATATCAAAATGGCTGGACAGCCTCAAAGACAGCATTTAGGCTTGCAAAATACATCCATTGATAAATATAAGGCATTTTAGTAGTAAACTGTAAGATAATACACCAGTTCATGAAGTTTCAAGTTCCTTCACATTTGGTTTTATTTCCAGGACTGAGGATTACCTAGGCCCTCAAACATCACAGGCAAGTGCTCTATAATTGAGCTATATCCCAAGACCTACTTTTACTTTATATTTTGAATCCAATTCTCATTAATTTGTCCAGACTGGCCTTGATCCCTTTCTATAACACAGGCATGCCTTGAACTTTTGATTCCCCGACTTAGCCTCTCAAGTAGCCATGATCATAGGTTTGAACCACACAGTCCAGCTTGCATTTAATCTCATTTAGGTTTCAGAACAAATGTGAAATGTGTGTGTGTGTGTGTGTGTGTGTGTGTGTGTGTGTGTGTGTGTGTGTGTCTTCATTTTAAACATTTATTGACCATGTGTTCTAAGGTAGGCATTATGCTAAGCACTTTCGTGTCCCTGGTCTATTAAATCGACATATCCATTCCTATGAAGATGATCTGCTTCTGAGGCTCAGCTGAGAAAGCTAATATAGCTGAACCAAAGACCCTTAACTAGTAAGAAGTAGAGACAAGCCTTCCTCTGGTTGCTTGAGACATCCTTTCCTAAGTACCATTCTCTAAACCTTGGAAATCAGCTGCAGATGTACAGAATAGATACTTCCATTTTCATATCACAAATCACAGCTAGGCACAAACAGAAACTAGATACATACAAGTGAAACACAGCATAGGCTGCCCTGGTGAACAGTGGGCTGGACCTCTCTACGGAATCAGGGCGTTCCAGCCTCATAGGCAACTTTGGGCTGTGTTAGGTGAGCTGCCTGGAGTGGTTTATTTTTAAACCCTTATGCCTTGTTTGTGTATAGTCCGTTTTTATGTTGCCCCTTACTCTTCGGGTTCTTCAGCATTCGCTGAGAGCTGGCTGCTTTATGGAGCTCTTGGGAGGATCTTGCTATGATGAAATGGCAATGGCTGTGCTCCTCACCTCTCTGCCAATTTGGGTTTATTTCTGTGCAGACACAGACTTGGCAGGCCCTCCTGTTGACAATTATAGGCTAAATCCATTTTGGGCTGTTCCCCAAGCTGGGCCCACAAAAGGAAATCAAAGGAAAGGATACACAACTGTGTTAGGAAGAACAGTCTACAGGGACCTGGGCTGGGCTTTAACTTGGAGGCTGTCCAGGGGTGGGAATTATTATGGGGGAACAGTGAGGTGGGTTAAGGTACTTTTGCAACGATTTATATTATGATAGGAAATGTCTTCTTAGAGCAGTTTTAGATGGCATAAGAGTCATAAGCAGCAGGCTGGTGGGGTGAGTAAATTGGGAGTGTTAGTAGATTGAACTACTTTATTTTGTTCCTTGTCAAACTGTGTATTGTTTTCTGAAGTTACTTCAGTTACATAGGCGTCATCTTTTCTTCACGGTGAATGGAGCGTAACGACACATATGTACAAAAATGCTATAGTGAAGCCCATTACTTTGTATTATAACCTAAAAAATTTAATTTAAAAAATGATCATTGAGTCTAAGAGCCTATCTTACTTTGATAAGACTTTGAGCAACTTTGGATGATAAGGTTGGTCAACTGAGCATTTTGTTAAAATCTCCCAGGAAAAGAGACATGTAGCTCTCCTTCACCCTCACCCAGTATTCTTCATACCAATCTATCCATGGTATTTAACATCAAAAGGGGGAAAAACAGTCTGAGGCTAGGCTCAGGAATAATGTGAGGGACCACTGGTCTCTGTAAGGACCATGGCACAAAGACACCATGGCCCCAAACTACTGAATTACAGCAATAAAAAGTTAAAGCAGACACTTAGGTGAACAGTCTTGGATATACTACTGCAATGCTTCATTGCAAAGTTTAGTGTGAATAAAGAACCAAGTGGGAAGGCCTGAAAATATAGCTTGTTATATTCATATTCTCTCAGCGTTTTATTATTTGCTAACATTGGTGTGGTAGCTGGAATAAAATAAGTCTAAAACATATGAAAGAAGATAAACACACACAATGACCAAAGCTCTGAACTGACAGAGGGAACTCTGGTTATGGTCCTGTTTCCACTATAGGTTAAGGACAAGCTACCGAGCCTCTCTGAACCTTCGCCTTCTCACATGGGCAGAATTACAGCAGAGTCTGTAATTGCCTACCATAGAAAGTTGATCTGAAGATCACATGAGATAAAACATGTAAAGCAGTTTATGAATTGAAAATTACTATCCACATACCAAGATTAATTATTCTTTCTTAATCCTTCTACTTCTCTCCCTCTATGCTGAAAGAACAAAAAAAATGTTGGCCCAGGACAGTGTTCGGCTTGGAAAGGGGAGTAAGTTGTTGCCTCCTCACCCTTCGCTGCTAACATCCGTCACCCCCGCTTTGACAGCTGCTTCCAAGTTTCCAGTTGGAGAGGAACAAAACAAGGTTGGGTCAGCCTCCAATTCCTACTCAACCATGCCCTAAACATTATTAAAAAATTAACATCTCCTCTCTTAGCAGATGCTTGGAAAGATGCCATCAATGAAAGCTCCCAACACTCTTTTTATCCTACTTTTCATATGGTTTGGATTTCTGCCCCCACCCAATGGGAGCAAATTATAAGGCACAAGTCGAACATCAACATAGTTATAAGGTATAACTGGAGCCTCAGCACGAGAAGCTGCTTTTGCAAGCTACTTCTTGTGTATTTCTTGATTTCAACTCATACTAAATTTTGACCTAAACAAAAATGCTTGCTTTCTCAGTGCCCCATCCAAGAAAGTTTCCCATTCAATATTATTAATAATAACATATTTTAAAACCTTGGCTTAAAGTTGTGGCAAGTGCCAAGAGGCTGTAGTTGCTATTTTGTCGAAATAATATCAGATTTCCTGTGATGCTTTACATAGTTGTCATCTCTGTGATGTGATACATCCATGATTTATTGACCTACTGAAAGTGCTGTCATTGACTTGTCATAATAAGCTTTTCGTAAAGTATTAAAGTCTAGAATGTTGTGCAATAGTTCAAACTAGAACAGAGGCTTAATCTGCTTATGAGTTTTGACTTGGTGACTTGTACACCTTACACATGAATGTTCTGCCTTGTTCCTATCCCATATCTTATTCCCTTTTCCCTCTTGGTTCCTTGTTACCAAAGAGACTGGCAGAGAGCAGAGGATATCGTGTAAAAACTTTGAAGATTGAAACCCGACCTACTGTGTCTAAGAAGAATTGCCAGCTTCAGCAGAGCAAAATCCAAACTCAAGATATTCTCCAAACAACCTTGCCTTTGTGAATTCTGTATCCTCTGAGGTCAGGGTGAGCATTAAGGTTGATATGTGAGTGGATGGGTGCTTAGAAAGAAAATCATGTCTAACCACAGAATTTGAGCTCATTTCCATGGATACAGGAGCAAGGAGGAATTCTGAATGGGAGAAGACCTAGGAACATTTTATGTTCAAGAATTGTCTCTTTTTCTGGGACCAATGACTGTTCCTCTTCATGCTTGTGGTAAAGGAGCCAGTCCTGGTGACATGATAACTTTTCTCCATTAGCATATCCTGACATCCACATCTCCAGGTACAGTTGGCTGATCTAACAGATAAGCATGAGACTCATGTAGTTCAGATAGACCTGGAAGGGGTGTTTGTTAACCTATTCATTTGTTATGAAGCTGGGCAAGTGGTTAACAGCTCAAGTTCTCAACAAGTGAAATACAAGAGACTGACCAAAGTTGGAGGACAAGGACACAAGGGAGATGGGAGAGTTGTGAAAGACAATCAGAAGGAAAGAAAGTACCAATGAAAACTCAACCAATGAACTACAATGTTATATTAGGAAAATAAATGACTCATGTATAGCTGTACACACACACACACACACACTGAAACAAGTATCCATGTATACATATGCATGGCTCAAACCACAATAGATTAACTACCTTTAAGACCCTAACTTGAAGGCAGATTTAAACATTTTATTATTGTTGCTGATTTAGTTTTTACAAAGATCTTCATATGTAGCCTAGGCTGTCTTTGATTCTGTGATGACCCTCTTGAACCAGCCATTCTCAGCTAGGGTTACTAACATGGACACCTGTGTCTGAAAAGTATTATATGAACTATTATTATTTGTCTTTGTTTCCTTGTTTTGCACAGAAATTTCACCCAAAAGGGAAGTTTGGAATAGATTGTTAAGTCTCTGGAAAGTTTTAAATCTTCATACTAATGACTTTTTAATTGAGGAAGGACAAAATGGAGAGGAAACAAATATACGCTTCTAGTAATAGTTAATATCTTCCACATTTACAGTTCCTGCATCTACAGATTGAACCAATCAAGGATTGGAAATATTCAGAGAAAATAATGGAATGTGTGCAGTTTTTTCACAGATAGGAATTTTTAAAAACTTGATTAAATTTGTTCTTTGACAACTTCACAATGTATCTGATCCATTCTGATTACCCCCACACTTCACACATGCATATGATCCATTTTGTTTACCCCCCACACCTCACACATGTATAAGATCCATTCTGTTTACACCACACACCTCACACATGAATATGATCCATTCTCTTTACCCCCAACAAACGCTCTTACCTTCTTCCCACCTTCTCACTTCCTCCTTCCTTCCTAAAAATTCCTTTCCCTCCTTATGTCTTTTCTTTTTGTGACCCCTTGATTTAACCCAGGTCTTCCTGTATGAGTCTGGGTTTGGAACTATCCACTGGAGCCTGATGGACTCAACATTGAGTACACAAATGAGGACAATGACTGTCCTTTGGCCAGAATCCATCAGTATTCAATAGTTTATCAGGGAGGGGAGCATCCATGATCTCCCCCTTTATCTGTGATTGGCTGATGACAGGCCCGCACTTGTTCAGGCCCAGTGCAACCATAGCTGCTGTGATGTCACCCATGCACTGATTTAGTTGTTATTATTGCCTAATTGCAATATGGCAACTACTTATCTAGACTTTGTAGTGGGCTCAGTATTATACATAATTTATAGATGATTTGAAAGTGCATGGGAACACCAACTATGATGGCACACACCTTTAATCTCAGGACTCAGGAGACAACAGCAGGCAGATCTATATGAGTTTGAGGACTCTATATATCAAGCTTCAGGTCAGTTACGACTACACAAAATGTTGATATGTATCTTAGGCTGTGCTTGCCCTTGTGGGGATGCCCTGAATCAGGTTCCCTTAGATGGCATTACAAACATGTACACCTAAGTCTGAATTAGATCAAGTATTATATGAACTATTCAAGTTTGGTTTCCTTTTTTGCACAGAAATTTCACCCATGAGACCCTGTCTCAATAAATAAATAAACAAATAAATCAAGCGAATGGGAGAATCACATAGGTTATATTCAAATACTACAGACTTTTATGTAAGAAGCTTGAGCATTCATGGATTTGGACATCCAGATGGGATACTGGGACTGATCTTTTGTGAATACCAAACAACAATTCTACCTATCTTTGTAGGCTTATTTGATTTTCAGTCACTTTGTCCAATTAAAATCATTCATATCTAAATACATGAAAAGTGATAATACCCATAATATGATCATGCTTGGTTCTCCTAGAAATGTGAAAGCCAATAAAATGAGTGTGCCTGAAAGAAGACATGCTAAACTAAACTTGCTTTAAGCAAAGTTAAAAATTTTAGGGTAAAAGATACAAATTTTATAAGAAAAATATTTACGTTCAGTTTCATAATACAAATAAAGGAACTTAAAGAAAATTAATTTCACATTTATAACATGAGTATGAAAGGAAACAGAAATAAACTGTTCTTATCCAATATGCTATTTTGTGACTAGTGGTTAGTGGTTAGGTGCAAATGTATCAAAACAATTGAGTGTCATTCAATTATTTTCTCTCAGAATATTACATAAAATCACTAAACCTATGTCCAAGAATTACTCAGACAATGACACAGTAAGTAACTGAAAGCTGCTCTACAGGGCTTTCTTTGTTTATAATTGAACATTTTAGTCACCCGTTATTGGAAGTACACTTAACATGGTTAGCTCCTGGCTAGCATGTATGGTCAGCCTCTTGAGAATAGACAGTCATTGTGACAGCTGAATACAAGCACTGTACCAAGCATTGTGAGGACTCTTCCAATAGTCCTTCCCAGGCATCAAATATTATCTTATGACCTCTTATTATCCCCATGATCTGTCAAGTGCAACCCATACTTCAGTAAACAAGCCTTGAGTGTCCTCAGGATGTTTTCATTCCAGTCAAAAGGATTGATAAAATACGGAGGACATTTTTCTCAAACTTAACGACCACTTAGAAACTGGATCGGAGTGAACAGACACCAACCTGAAGCTGCAAATACAAGATACTATGTGATAAAATTGTACATTTTCAAGCAAAATCTGAAAGATAGCAAAGAATTTGGAAGGAGTCAGGATGGTTTGGGATGTTGAAAGATGAATGAGGTTGGGAAGAAAGTAAATGAAAGTTTTTGACAGGAGGAGAGTGCTAAGAATGAAGGGTTTCATATTTTTTTTTCTGAACAGGTGTGGTTCAATGCCAAGGGCTTGTTGGGCATACTGTAGACACAGCACCCTTCCCTGGTCTCCTGCAGCTTCCTGCCCTTCTTAATGTTGGATGAATGAGGGAAGCCTGACTCATAGTACATATGAGTAGTGGCAATATTCATGTAGGGAGACATGTCAAGGGGTCCCTTGACTGGCACTTGAAATCAATGCCTTGTAGACAGAACTATTTTTTTGGTGCTTGAATCCTGGCAGTTCCAGGGATCAGAGTGTTGCTCTCCCCAGGAAGCCTGGTAAAGGACACAAGAAACTTGTTCCAGCTTATTCAGAATGGCAGTTGATTGAGTCTCACATAAACCAAACATCAAATTCAAGTCTCTGTATTCTACTGAAGTTGTCTACCTCATGACTGAATTTCAAAGTTTAAAGATGTCTTTTTTCCTTGGGGAAGAATTAGTTGGAAAGAGCTATGTAGGAGAATAAATATCAATTCTCTCTTACTTTTTTAATTTTCACCAAGGCCTTTCACATGATTGAAGGATTTGTAGATCTAAACGGAAACAAGATTAATTTAAAGAAAGCCAGGTAAAATCCCATTGTTTGTTGTTTTGGATACCAAACAACAGTCTGATTGCATGATACTAATACTTTTATTTTAAATTGTTTTTTAAATCTTGTGGCTCAAAACTCACATTTACACAGTCTTAGATTAATACCATAGCCTGCATAATCAATAAGAAAAGATGAAATGCGTGAGAAAGTCTGATACTCTTTTTAAAAAGTACATGGACTCTATACAAATAACCACAGAGAAATAAGCTAACCATTGAAATAAATCAAGGGAAAATGTGAAGGGTAAAATTACAAATTCAACAACGTGCCCTGTGATTTCACAAGGAAAAGCATATGTGTCTTTTGAGGGGGTCTAGGGTGTCCCCACAGCACAGCATGAGCCGATGTGCTTGCTGGATACTTTGATATAAAACTGAGCAAGAAAAGCAGTATGGGGGAAATGGTTACTAAAAATGGGGGAGAGATGACGAAATTAAAATGGAGCATAACAAGAAAATAGTCTTTATGGAAGCCCAAATAATAGTAGAGACGCTTTCTAGAGCTTTAATTCTTGCCTTTCCTCTAGAGTAGGAAGCAGGCATCATGGCTTGCTTTTGACTCATGGAGAACGGGAGGAAATGGCCCTCATCACCTTATCCCCATCCTTAGTTCTCATCTGCAGAAGTGTCATGGTTGTGTGAGGCATTAGGAGTAGGAAATTGTGCAGAGGGTTGAATTCTGTTGTTTTTGCAACTTTTCTGTGAAAATTCCAGAAGTGTACTGGTTTTTCCTCTTCTTACCTCTTCTCCATTTATACTCCATGAGTTTGGGACTGACTATGCAGCCAGTGTCCCTGACTAGTGACCAGAGAAGCTGTCTTTTTCTAAATAAGAGCAGACAAGAGAAATGCCTTCGTCTTGAATATTTTTATTTACCTGTCTTTTTCTTAGGTGTCATGGGCCCCTACTTATATTTATAAAAAACACAAGATTATCTTTATTTGTAAGGTCTAGAGAAAGTAAATTTTAAAAATTATAAATGAAAGCATAGATTCAAATGACTATCCAGAGGTGGGCTCTCAAGTAAAGCCGAATCAAGAACGCTCCCAATTTTGAAGCTCTGTTACAGATTCCTGAGTACAGTAGCTCAGAGTATGCAGGCAAAGGACAAAGGATAAAAGATGTGTTATATTTTCCCAAGGTTTTTCTTTCATTTTATTGCAGGGCCCTGGAGTGGACTCTCGGCATAAGCTCTGAGTTCACCAATCACTTGCTAATAACTGGAGCTGAAAGAGGGCTCTGCCCTAATGCCATTATGTTCAAGAGCCATGATTGATTGTGTTATAGTATGTTTTTGAAACCTAATTACTGTCTGAGTGAGTATCTGTACTCATTAATCTTTAGTCCTGTAAATAAGTAAAATTGACTAAATAACTGGATTTCTCTAATGATGGCTTAGGTTATCTTTGAACCACTGCCTTGCCCTACCCTCTTCAGAGCAGCAAATTATTTTCTTAATGGTAATTGCTCCCCAGTTTTGAAATCAATTTGTAAAAGTCGGCTTATAAAACAATTTTCCGTGTTTCCCTGTGGTTGCTCAGTCCCTGCTCTATGTTTGTGGTCTAATGAGCACACCCTGCGAAGTGCTCACATCCATTGTGCTTGCAGAGACCTCCATGGCGGGGAGGGTCACATCACTTAAGGAGAGAAGAGGCTTGAGAGGGCTACTTTGGCCTTCACTGTACTGAACTCTACTTCATTCTCACCCAAATGGAAAAGGGTCCGTTCAGCACAGCCTATGCCATCTACTGCAAATAAGGCAGTAATTAACACAAAGACAATTTCCTTTTCTACCTCCTAATAACCAACCCAGGTTAGCGAAGGTGTAGGATTTAATGATACATTTTTTCTTTCTTTGTTTCCCACCCCATCTAGTTACCATTTCATTACCCATTAGAATTTTTCCTTAGCCAGCCAGCTTGAGGAATTGGATTCTGTTATGTTCATATACACCGAGGGACTTCTACTTCCAGCCAAAATCAAGTAAAATTGACCAGATATGCTCTGTTCTCAAAACAGTTAAAACACTAAAAAGTCCAAAAAAATAAATGATATTTTGACACACTGGACATATCATCAAAGGACAATGATGCTGAGAGACAAGATCAGATGAGCTGAGTTCCATTGCAGTCACAGCCTCTAGAAAATTTCCAGATGGTGATGTGGAGAGAGAAAACCCAGGAATGAAGTGGGATGGAAATAAGGGCAGCTGGAGGTCACAGGGCAGGGTACCAGAGAGGGAGCTGATATACAAATAAAATTCTAGCATTCTGTGGAGGGTCTACTTTGAATATCCAGTTCAAAATAAATTAAAACATCTACAAAAAAACTAATGAGAAAGATGGAAGGAATTTAATGGAACCTGACCATACAGGATGCTGAAACTCATTGTGATGATGTGAATAAGAATGCCTTAAATAAGGTGATCAGAAAGTTTTCTAAGACGTGGGGAATTTTGAGCTGATATGTGAGAGACAACAAGATAGATCATAGTTGAAAATGAATAAGGAGAATAACTGAGCAACTGCCAAGCATAGGGTCTTAAGGTGGGTCAGAATGGAGACATTTGTAGACCAATTTAGGAGCCCACATGATAAGAGTACAGTAAGAGAAGGAAGCTAGGGCAGACGATGCAGAGAGGGATGAAAGTCACACAAATGAGGTCTTGAAGCTGTTCAGGAATCCGGCTGCCTTCTAAGCACAGTTGGAAAACATTGGAGAGTTTTCAGGCAGAGCTTGAGACGACCCAGCTTCCTTGAAAACACAGAGGCCATCTTGTTCTGGTGTGTAGAATGGAAGGTTAGGAGCAAGAAAGGAGACAGGGTAATTTGCTGTGAGATGAGCAGCGACAAGATGAGGAACGAGAAACAGCTGGATTGGGCCTATGGTTCAGGAGAACTGATAGGACTTGATGTCAAAGATGGACACAAGAAAGACCTAGTAAACAATGAAGATGGGCTATGTCCCAGTTTTGCCCGAGTCCAAGTTTCTTTGCATTTAGTGTTGTCATTCACATGCTTGAACAACTACTATGGATGGCATTTATCACCAGTGGTGAGAACATCAGAAAGTGCACAACCATAGACTCTGCAGTCAAGGACACTGGCAGTGAATATAGAAGAAAAAGGCTAGGAGTGAGGTGAGCTTGGACCAAGAAGTACATAGTTAGAGGAATGCTATTTGGCAAAGAAGGAGTTAGTATTGTCTCAGGGGACTGGCTTCAAAGACCTGGGAGAGGGGGGTTCCCATAGTTTTTAGGGAATAATGAAAAAAATCAGGATGGATTACATAAATAAACTATGCAGAGAGAATTATTTGAGAAGGTAGCTATGGGTAGAGCTGAACAGCTAGATTGACTGCGTGTAGTATAAAACTTTTAAATGGCAACTGTCAGACCAATTTATCCTCATCATGGAGCTATTGATTCAGAGTGGAGAACTGATGTCATCTACTACATGCTTCATATAACCATTTTAAGTAAAAGTTAGAAATAGCAAGGATTCATCGGTACAGTATAGACATAGCCTGGCACAAATAGTAAAAGCAGAATTTTAAGATTTTGGGTGATGTTTTTCCTGTCACTTCCTATCATGGAAGGCACTTTCTTATTCTCTATCATCTTTTCTTCAACTCTCCTTTTTATATTGGACTCTAAGTAAAAATGCACTAAGTGTCCTGACTGTGGGGACATACATTCCTCTGCAATGTATGATCCCTGGGACTTTCCTGAGACTTATGGGAATGTACAGATTTTGCAAACAATAATTTCCTTAGCCCTTAGTAATATTAGTAATATCCTGTAGGCAACTCCCTGCACCAAAAGGAAACACAAGTGAGGGACTCATAAGTGGGTCCTGTAGAGCCAAGCCCCCACTTTTTCAGCCCTGTGGAGAGAGGGAGAGTCCACTGGGGAAATCTGCTGGAATCTCTGTGGTTGGTTCTGTATCCTAAGGGTGTCACTGCCAATCTTGGATCCTAACCTCAGGATTGGATGTCTGATAAGCAGTCTATGAGCTCAGCTGCAAATTGCTTCCAACCGAACCCTATATACCAAGGAATTCATCTCTGAGCTCCCAGCTGTGCAGTGAAAGGAAATGAGTCATTTCTGAACTATATCAACTGAATCAAGCCCTGCTGCTTTTTTTCCCAGCTCCGACACCAAGCTGTATTCAAATGAAGGACAACCGGCACCAGCAGACTCTACGCTCACCTTTGCTTGCAAGCAGTCTCCTGGTAGTCTGAGCTTGTCTAGGTTCTAAATTACTCTTTTCCTTATGCATCATGGGTCCAGTGTGCCGTGAATCACACTCAACCTGTGTACACACACACACAGGCATTGTACACACATATGTACACACACACACACACACACACACACACACACACACACATTGTACGCACATATGTACACACACACACATTGTACGCACATGTACACACACACATTGTATGCACATAGGTACACACACACACACACACACATTGTATGCACATATGTACACAGACACACACACACACATACTTATTTCTCAATTCTTGGACCAAAGGCTCAATCCAGTCAAAGAAGTCCTACTCTGAGGAAAAAAGTCAGAACATTTATTTAGAAAGAGCCATAGACTGAAAATTAGGTTTCGTTTTGATCCTCATGAGCAATATTACTAGTTCTATATAAAATACTTGAACACATGAGTGAAAAGAATGTCTTACCACAGATTTTGGTCGATTCCATATGCAACAGTTCCATTTCACTATAAGGGATCTATTCTTTAGGTTTCTATCTTGCCAGTGACAGTATTCAAATCTTTGACAATTGATTCAGACCATAGCTCAGGAAGGCCCCTATACAATTAGTCTATTATATAATACAAACTCCTATTGTTTGGAGAAGAATTGTTTACTGATCATTGTTAAGCCTCCTCCAAAACCTTCTTTAAAAACAATACAAAACAGTAACTAAAATCAGGACAAAGTCAGTCTGGGAACCAGGTAGCCCAAATCACTTAAACTAAGGTTTTCCTACCTCTGCACATTGCTGACCCAACTTCATTATTTAGGATCTTCTGGCTTTCTCTACTGGGTCCTGTTCCTTCTACATAGCCTTGACAGTTCTTCTGCAAAGGCCCTTAACTATACTGACCTAACCTGCTGGCTTCCTCTTTTAAGGTCACTCCTTTGGTTCTTTGCTGCTTCAGATTACTAACTATACTGTCACTCATCTGTCCAACCTTTCAAATAGATTTAGGTAGGCAACTAACTATCCAAGATGTTGAGGCAGATGTTCATCTACCCCAGAGCCCCCCAGTCTCCCAGCTCCTAACTGGGAGTTTCTTGTTCATTTTCCCATGTCTGTTAACCTTTGTCCTTTTTTCCTTTAGAAAAACAGCAGTAGTAAGCTCCTCTCTACGACTATGACTCTCAGAGGCATGAGCTTTTGACCAGGCTTTCAGAACCAGGCCTGGATTTTTTTTACCTGTAGAACAGACTCAAATCCAAACAGAAAGCAGTTGGCTGCACCCATAACCTTGTGCCACTATTGTACTCATGGGCACATTTTGCCTGGCTCGTTGGTATCATGGTGTGCAGGGCTGGCTTCAGGGATACCATTGGTGTCCTTTCTCTCTGAGGAGAGGCCTGCATATCACTTTCCAGCACTATGAAAGCTAGTCAACAGGGTGAAAGTTTTAGGTAATTGTCAACTTTATTTCTCTATGTCCTGAAACTGAAGTATGTTGTGTTTTCAGAATAAGATTTTACCATCTGATTCTGATACCAAGAGGAATGGCAGTAGTCATGTTGTTTTGAGAGGTCTCGGGGTATCTCTGACCAATAACTGATAGGGAAGTATTCCATTCCTTGTGCTGAGAGATTTTCATTTAATTACTCATATCTTCTAGGGGAATCATTTTCTACCCATGCAGGGTATCTGTGTTTGAACTCTGTCTATGGTTTTAATTATATTTTCAATTATCTTACAAAGAGTGGCTTTCCATAGAGATTTTTCATATATTCTTAGTTTTGATTAACCAGCATCATCACCTTCTGTTAACAACCTATCTATTTTCATTAATCATTAAGTATCCATTGACTATCTACTAGGTGCCAGACTCTACCCTAGGCACTAGAGGTACAGTAGTGCACAGGACAGCATTTGTCCATTCTCTCAAGGAGCACACAATTCTAGTAGATACTCCAAGTCAACAAATAAGCAATCAGGATATTTAGAACATGATAAGGTAGGATAAAAACTGAGAAGAATTGGGGGAGGGACAGAGTGGGAGAGCAATGAAAGAGATACATTGATAGAGGGAGAAATCATGGAGATAGGGAGAAACCTGGTGCTAGGGAAGTTCCAAGGAATCCACAAGGATGACCCCAGCTTAGACTACTAGCAACAGTGGAGAGGGCGCTTGAGGTGGCTTACCTAGAAAATCAGATCAGTGAATACCCTAACTGTCATCATAGAGCCTTCATCCATCAAGTAACTGACGGAAGCAGATGCAGAGTTTCACAGCCAAGCACCAGGCAGAGCTCCAGGAGTCCAGTTGAAGAGAGGGAAGAGGGCTTCTATGAGCAAGGGGCAGCAAAATTATGATGGAGAAACCTACAGAGACAACCAAACCAAGCTCGTGGGAACTCATGAACTTTGCAAACAGCTGTGGAGCCTGCATGGGACTGTACTAGACCCTCTGAATAAGTGAGACAGTTGTGTAACTTGATCTGCTTAAGCAGCCCCTGGCAGTAGGATCAGGATCCATCCCTGGTGCATGAACAGGCTTTTTGGAGCCCACTGCCTATGGTGGGACACCTTGCACAGCCTTGATGCAGGGAGAGGGGCTTGGACCTGCCTTAACTGAATGTTCCAGGTTTTGCTGACTCCCCATGGGAGGACTTATCTTTTTGGAGGAGGGAATAGAGGATGATTTAGGGGGAGGCAAGACTGGGAGTGGTGGAAGGAGGGAAGAAAGGGGGATCTATCATTGGTATATAAAATAAATTTTAAAAATTCTTAATAAAAATTGAGAAGAATTTTAAATAGGGCAACAGACTACAGAGAGATGGTAGTATAAGAACATTGGCAAGGATTTTTAGCAAGGAGGGTCAGAAAGCCTCTCGGGTGGTAGCATTTGAGCTCAGATCCACTTATAACAATTTCAGGGAATCTCAGAGAGTTCTGTATGCAGGATGAGAGGGCTGATCACTATGTGCTCAGCACATTACAAGAGAAAGATACCAAGTCTAAAGTGAAGTCTACAGAAGGAATGGGACAAAAGAAATGAAACATGAGTCTTGAGGTAGAAGACATGGCCCAGAATATGAATGGCTATTGGCCTTTGATTTAGATTTTTTTTGGGGGGGGGAATACATAAAGCACACAAATATTAATTGTTAAGTTATATAAACAAATACATTTTCTTCCTAAAATGCAAAAGGGTTCTGATTTCTTCTCCTCTTTACGAACACTTACTTCTATAGTTCCTTTAATTCTATCCATTCTGATAGACATACATGGGTTTCACTATGGAGATATTTTTTGGGGGGTGGATTTTGTTTGTTTGTTTGTTTTTGTTTTTTTGGAGACAGGGTTTCTCTGCGTAGCTTTGCGCCTTTCCTGGAACTCACTCGGTAGCCCAGGCTGGCCTCGAACTCACAGAGATTCACCTGGCTCTGCCTCCCGAGTGTTGGGGGTGGATTTTTAAATATACTATTTCTAGAGCATTCCTACACCTTAATACTTGGCATATTGTATTCTCATAGATATTTATCAATATGTTACATATATATGCATGCATATGTAAACACACACTTCTATTACCTGGATTCATATAATGCCAACACACCCTAGAAGTCTTTCTCATCTTCTGCCAGGTGTGATTAGTTCTTGGCACTTGCCTTTCCTTTTCCACATAGAACTTCTCTCCCAGATTGTATGTGATTGTCATCTGATGACCTCAGCTCAAATACCACCTCCCGACAAGCTTTCAGGCCACCCTAGAAAAAACTGTCCCCAACTATCATGTCCCGATAGACTAGTTTTATTTACTTTTGAACAAAATATAAGCGAGCACAGTGTGCATTCCTTCGGGTTAAGAAGTGTGACTATTTCATAGTTTGTCTTACTCTTGATAGATTTTGCATTGTGTCCAATCTCAGGCTATTATAAATAAAGCTGTTATAAACATCCTCGTTAACACCTTTGATAGACATGTGTACTCAGTTTGAGCATATCTGTTTATTTAACAGATGGCACAAGACAGTTTTTTAGAGTGATGGTATCAACTTATACTCTTCCTAAAATATTCCCTTCTTTACACTTTCTATTGTCCTTATTTTTAACTCCAGTCATTCTAACAGGCATATATGGGTATGATTTTCATTGTGGAGATTTTTTAGGGAATGGGAAATACTTTAATACATTTTTGTATCATAAGTACTTGATATATTGTCTTCTCATAGATTTTACCATTATGTTATTGATTATGTAGTTTGAGTTCAAAATTTTAGATTTCAGGCTTCCTGGCTTCCATTCCTTAATTCCAATACTACGTTATTTTTCCCATTGTAATAATCCCAATAGCAGCGTAATGTTGACATGACATCATAAGTTCACTGTCTTTTGAGACTACAATGTTTTATCTTTTATAGGGGATCCTATTCCAGTATAGAAAGGAAAACAGAAACCAGGACTTAGAACTTGAAAGAGAAAATTTGAAGGAGCCTCCAGTTTAATGCAGTTTCCATTCTTGGAGCCAAAGGGCTGTGTAGTCAGTACACAAAGGGAGTTGCCGGCGGGAGTGGGGGTGGGGACTGTTGGTTTCATTACATGCGCATTACACCACTGCATCAGGGTGTCTCCGATTTTTGCCCTCATGATGAAATTAAGAGTGTTATCCTTCATTTCCTGTTTTGGAAAATAGTTTGACTTAAGAAAAAAAGGTTAATTGCATATTGTTTTTGTGAATTGGGTTGATAATTTTTCATATCATAATTAAGCTAATTAGAATTCTATTATTTTCCGACAGCTTTAATGAGGTCTTCTACTTGGCAAGGAACCTGTGAGACCAAAAACCACTGCCATTTGTTAAAAGATGGAGAAACCCTGACGACAAGCGGGTCTTTAGTTGCATTTCAGTTAATAAGATTTATTCGTTAAGCTAATTATATTTTGTTGCCTCAAGTTTGACAAACTTTTAAAGTTGTCCACGTTTCTCCGATGTCTCTGTTGCTCTCTCTGCTCCTGCCTCCGTCCCCTCCTTAGAGAATTCGTGGCGTCTGAGTTAAAATGGGTGGAAACAGTCTCTGTTTCCAGCCGCGGCTCCCCAGCTTGGTTGGAATGCTCATCTGGTTGTGATAGAGGCCGCATTTCGGCCAGCAGTTCTTAAAATAGCTCCTTGGCTTATAAAGCAAAAAAGTAGACATTTGGGCAGCTCAGCATTTGCTCTCTGGATGCTTCTGGCAACTTGCTTTGGGGGGCACTGTTGCTCCAGTTTGGGAGCGCTCTAGCCGGGCTCTAGTGAATGATGGCTCTCTCCTGCACAATCTTGTATCTGTACCTCCTGTCAAGTAATCATTACAAATGTTTCATGTAGGAGCAAGCTGGCTCTAAGCAAAGGTCTGCCTTTCAGAAGAAGCAAGGGCCTGAGGGGTGGGGACCACTGTGTCCTGTCCATGGTAACATGTTCCCTTTTGACAGTGTAATTAAGTGCTAATTAACTAAATGAGTGTAAATGTTGAAGGTTGAGATAAATATCCACATCTTCTTAATCTATTTTCCTCTCCGAGATTTGATAAAGGAAATCTGGATTTAATGGCGGATATTTGTCAATTATTTTTTTTAAGACCGCAAATCTGTTTAGAAGGAACTCAGATACACCAGTTTTAATTTCTACAGGAAAAGTTAACAGCATATAAATATAGGAGAGGTACAATAAAACGTGGATGTGATACTGCAATAATTATGGTAAGGAGGCTTAGTAAAACTACCTTTTTGAAACATCTGGTTTCTGGTTTTTTTCATATCCTGCAGATGTTGCTGAACTGATGAAAAATACTGACAGGAGAATACATTAGCCCATGAAGTCACTTCAATGAATAAAGCAAAGACTAGACTCTTAACTTTCTAAAAAATCTAGTTAGAAAAGAACTCTGCTTTCAGAGGAGGCAGAGATTAGGCCAATAATTGAGAGGGGCCCAGCGCCTTCTAGAAGTGTCAATAGTGATCTGTTCTTGCCAAAGGGGAAAAGAGATGCTTTGCGAGGAGCAGTCTGGGTAATAAATGGGAATCTTTGTAATTCAGGCACTTTCCCATTACCTTCCATGGTGAGTGATTAGAAATGAGGCCGAGGAACAGGCATGGGAAGCCCACTCTTATGCCTGGCAGTAGAGCAAAAAGGCTGCTGAGTCTCACTCCAACCACTCAGCCTATCTTGCTAGCATCTAGGACTGAAGTGAGACCCAGAGTCAGATAGACAGCTCTTGGGTTGGAGCAAGAATCTTGGAAACGGGGTGCCATTTGGTCCAGGATAGTCAACACCCTTCCCAGGCAGGAAGTGGCAGGATAGGCACATGTATGCTGAACCTCCTGGAAAGCAAGGGATGGAGCCTGGGAAACTAGAATGTATTTAATGGGGTTTAGTTGTATATGAGATTAAAACTCCAAAATAAATGCAAAAGAAATATTTTGGCCTATACCCTATTTGGCAGGAGGATTGGGAGCCTGAAATAGTCCTCTGGCTGCCTGGGAACTCTGAATCGCTCTGAAGTGGTTATTGATATCATCACTTCGGGTCATAGCATCATGTATTCAGAAGGCCCCAATTAAAATACATGACAAGTGTTTTTCTAGTAACCACTCTGGCAGACAAGAAGGACATACTCATATAAATGAACTCGTAAAAACCAAAACGGCAACAAACATAGAAACAGCATGTCTCTGGTTCCTCTCTGAGTTGTTGACTTTGATGGCTCACTGCTGAACAGTAGCATCCTTTTTCATTCTGAGGCGAAAGGACAAATCTGTACCATGCCTCAGAAAAGACCTTTTATTGTCTGTTTTGTGAGGCCTGGAGGTCCCCAGAGAGGGAGTCCCTCCTGGCCACACAATCCTTCCACTTCAGCCACAGATGTGTGAGGATACCACCAGCCTACCTGCTCTACCATTTGGCCCGGCCTTTATTTGTGGCATATTTCTTCCTGGCATTATATATGCCTCATCTTTCCTCCCACCTAACCCTTCTTTTCTTTGCACCTGGCTAATTTCTTATGGTGATTTATCAGCTGTATTTCCCAATGCCAGATTGTCAGGTTAAACTCAATATGACCAGTTCTTGTTCCTTTGGGGGAATTTTGGTGCTAACGCAGAGTGCTATTTAAAGGATATTTAGCATCATTGGCAATGTCATCATAACTTTTAACATTTATGCCTCTTTGAATATGAGTGACATAGTGTCCCAGCTTTTTTATTCACTGATCGTTTCTTCTCTGCCTTTGGCTAAAAGCAAATGTCAAATCTGCTGATCCTGGTATAGATGAGTGATAATGATATAGGTGAGTACCAAAGTCGGATGTTGAGGTTTAGATGAAGAAATTGATGCTCACAGAAACTAAAGAAATTTATTCAAGATCACACAGCCAAGGGAACTAGGATTCAACTTGTTTTAGAATCTTTGCTCAGGACTTTTAGTACTGGGCATGGCAAGCAAGCCCTTGTTGCCACTATAACATCATAACAACCTAACAAAGATAAGCCATACAATGGAAATGTCCTTGTAAGGTTCTGTAGAGGTGCCAAGAATGGGAAAAAGTAAGGACAGCGAAGCTATGCAAGGAGGAAAGATCTACACAAAACTGGGGAGATTTAAGTTTAGAACTGTTTTCCCCTAAAACGTGTTTTGTCAAATGTCAATAGATATTTTGTTAGGAAATAGGTGGCATGGCTGCATAAGCTCGATAAATATTTAAACAAAGTTATACATTTTTGATTCAAGTATTATCAGAGCATTTGCCACACAGTATCAATTCCTAAGACAGAAATCAGATATTCTGTAATCATTTTGCAAACTTTAGGCATAGAGCCAGTTCTTTTTTTTCATCCTGGGGTTCAAACACTGGGCCTTGTTCACGATAGGCAAATGCTCTACCACAGAGTCACTCCTGACCAAAAGCATTTTGTGTGGACACAATCTGCAGACAAGCCCCAGAGGGTTGATAGGTCCCAGAGGAGACAGCTGAGAACTGTTCGGATTTCAGGGAGAGATTTAGAGGTCACGTTTATTCGACCATGCTCTTACTGAATTCGAGAATTTGATCATGCAATCCATTAGGCTTTAAGGTTCTATAGGAGGTAAAAGGATATGTCAGTTTTCTATATGCAAGATGAGTTGGAGCAAGGTGATAGAGAGTGCTGGGGAGGAGGGGCGAGGGTAGGCTCCCACCTCCAACTAACTAGCCATAGCTGTGTGGCATTGATCAAGTCACCACACCATCTGTGTTTTCTTTCCTTCAGCTACAAAACAAACAGAATGGATTACATTTTTTTCTTAGAGGTCGAAATTTAATTGTTCTGTAAATGAAAGTTGTTAGTTATAGAAAAAAAATAGTTGGTGTTGAATGTGGAGAGGGTTTTCTTTGAAAATTTATTTATTTGGCACAGAATGTGCTGTTAGTTAAATATCACCAGAGAGGAAGGTGAGAAACCACAAGAACTATAACCAGTTTACCTTGTGGATACCAGCATGACAAGGGGCATTTCATATTACTTGCTATACAGTGTCTAATTATTCAAGGAGGAAACAGCCATTTCTTGGAATGTCCCCTGGCAAACTGTATACTGGTTTGACCACCTCAATTTGTTTCTGAGAATTGCCAGTATTAAGCTGAAAAGTGAATTAACCAACCAATGGGATGCTTCTAAATAATTTGGATCCTTTGCAAAACATGACAAACATCTATTCAGTTGATCTTACTGTCTGATAGAAAATTGAAGCTTCTAGCCCCCAGGTATGTCTGCATTCCTATGAGAATGACATGAAATGGGTGAGAACCATCATCCACAAGAGACAGGCGAAAGTGCAGATCTGTCTCACCCTGAAATTATAAATCTATCCTCTGGCAAAGCTTAGTTTTTCCTTCCTGTCTCTAACGTCTAATTTCTGATGACTCAAGAAATGTGTGCTGGTGCAAAATGGTCAATGCCAGGCTCCTCCAAACTCTTCTAACTTATCAAGAAGCCATGAGACCCTGACTTCCTGCTCTGTGGGATCCAGCTGCTCCCTAACTGGACATGGTTTCCCCCTTCTCCCTGGAGATTTTCCTACTCCTTGTGACTTGTCCCTCCAGAAGGACCGAATCCAATCCTACTTCTTTCTTTTATTTACTTAATTTTTATTTTACGTATATGAGTTCTACATGTATGTCTGTGTATCATGTGTGCACCCAATGCCCATGGAGGACAGAAGAGGTTATTGTAACCTCTGGAACTGGAGTTACAGATGATCATGAGCTACTGTGTGGAGGCAGGGAATTGAACCCAGGTCTCTTTAAGAGCAGCCCGTGCTCTTAACTGCTGAGCCATCTCTCCAGCTCCCAAACCCCGTTTACTGTTCTCCCATACTTTCTAACTGGATGTTTTATAGAAACTGATGAAGTGAATGATAATAGTTAAGCAAAAACAAAACAACAGAAGTGTCTTCTAGGCCAAGCCAGGCCACCCTGTTCCCAGCTGTTATTTCTCTTATCTGTCACTTCTATTTTAGCTCCTCAAAGTTCCCAGTGTCAACTGGCTGAGGAGTCACCATGCCTCGGTTTCTCTCTTCCTTTTTGTTTCTTGAGGTACATCTGTCTCTGTAAAACTTACCCTTTATGACCATTCTTGGAAATCACATATAAAAGCAATAAACAGAGCTGGGTGTGATGGTGTACACCTATAAACCCAGAACTCAGGATGCTTTGGGGAAGGATTGTTGTGAGTTCAAGGCCAGGATGGACTTACACAGTGAAAACCTATTGTTAAAAACAATCAAACAAAAGAAACCACACACACACACACACACACACACACACACACACACACACACACAAAGGAAAAAAGTAACAGCTGGTTCTGTTCTGACAGTCAGGGTCCCTTGATGTAACCTCTGCTGCTTCCTCTGTCCCCTGCACTATCACTCTAACCTCATGTGACCACCAGGATACCTGGTCTTGTCTTAGTGACATGATGTAGATTCACAGAAAAGGTGATTTATCAGAGGAAAAAGTGACTCAAAGATTCATACATCTTACTATTATAAAAGAATGGCTGAGAAAATGATGGACTATGGGCCAAAGTGCTTAAATAATTGTTTTGTTACAAACATGAAGTTTTATGGAAATATAGTCATCCATACTTATGTATTCTCTGCCTTCAAGTGACAGTGGCAAGCTGAAGTATTATGACAGACAGTGTCCAGCCCTTGAAGTAGAAGGCCTGACCTTTGATAGGAATCATTTACTGATCAATGTCTTAGAAGATGCCACCATGAGAGAACATCCCCACTACAGAAGAAACAAACAAACAAACAAAAGTAACAACTACTGCTCTGTTTCTGTCCTTATTAGAAATCCCCACAAGAGCAGTAGCTGCTCTCTCCCAAAACAAAACAGATTTTGGTCTCACAACTTCCTACTGAATGAGGGTCCCCGACTCCTGTCTTCTCACGAGGTTTTTCTCTCCAGCTACCGTCTCTAAGCCTGCTCACACCACCGTATAGCTCTTCCCACTGTTTGCACAGACGACCTGAGGGCAGGTCTGGGATTTGGGCCTGTAGACCTGCTGTCTTCCTCAGGAGGGTGTAAGGAAGAGGGGCTGCAGGAAATCCTATACTCCGTGGTCGTCTCAGAGCAAACCACCTGTTACAGCTGTATCAGCTCATCCCTGAGTGGAGGCTTGCACCCGAGTTAACTCCTGTTTTCCTCAGTCTTTCCATGTTCTGAGTCCAGAACACTCCTTGACTTTCCTTTGTTCTGTTCTGATTTGTTTTAAATGGGTTTTCTCTCTGCTCCTCGAGTCATCTTACAAGTCATTCTGTAGACCAGGCTGGCCTCCAACTCACACAGATCCACCTGCTTCTGCCTGAGTGCTGAGATTAAAGGCGTTCATACCAGTCTTAGGCAGGAAGTTTCTTTCTCATCTTTTCTGAGGGACACTCATCTTAGGGCTTCTGCCTCCTGTCCTCTCTGGGAGGCGTAATCTCCTCAGGACCTTTCTCTTTTCTATGACCATTTACCATGCATTTTCTAGTAGAATTGAAGTCACTCTCAAGAGGGTCCTGACTCATAATACTTTGAGAGCAAAAATCAGATGATCAGGGTCTGGAATAGTTGACATTTAGATATCTTTTCATTTTTAAGGTTTTTGAACTGATGAATTTTTTTGACAATAGAAACAAGATCTCACTTTTAAGTAAAGCTGGAGGTAATAATTTATGATTGTGTTTCCTTTTTAAACACAGTTGTATTTCCTTCCGAGTTATCAGAGAAGACACTGAGTGATGCTGAGGGGAAACACTAACGTGATGTTAAATGAGAGTAAGTTACTTACAATAGAGGTACAAAAGAAACAGGGGAGGAGAGAAGGAAAGAAGAAACCTATGGGATGATCCTGAGAAAGTTGATCTTCATTTGAGATAGGAAATGTTTCCCCAAATTGAATGAGTATCAGATGAATCAGTAAAGGTGGAGGAGCCCTGAAAAGTAGATTATGCCCCTCCAGATATGCCTGATTATTTAACTTCCGGGTGATTTTTGTTTTGTCTTTAATTTACTCCCTTGCAAAAGCTAATGTTCCTTGGCTACAACACCTGAATTTTTCCTCGCTTCTGTCCTATTCTTCTTTATGGACCTCCTCCAAATGGAAGGATTATTATCAGCTGAATGTATAACAGACCAAGTGGTAGAAGGAAGATTGGCCAACAGCAGCCCAATAAGCATCGTAAACAGGGGTTGATTCTGCACCTTAATTGACCCAGGTGAAGGCCTTACATCATATAAGACAACATGATACACCCAAACAGAGGCCCCTGATGCCAAATTAGGCCTTTGGCCTCGTGTTGCTACAATTATGTTGTTGATTAGTTTCAGTCAACTTCACAGATCATCTCTTTGAGGGGAGAAGGTCCAGAAGGAAGAATGAAGCAGAAGAGAGGGGATCTTCAGGTGCTATAGCACAGGGGCACTAGTTTCCTCAAGGAAATAAATTAAAAGACAAAATGCAAGTGATCAAGTCTGTTAATATTCAGATTATTGAGGACTTGTTGGAGCATATGAAGAACAAGTTTGGGGATGGCGGGACAGCTCGGCAGATAAAGGGGCTTGCTGCCAAGCCTGATGACCTGGGTTCAATCACTGGAACTCTCATGGTAGGAGAGAACTGACTCTCTGATATCCACATATGATGCCATGGAATGTGACCAATCCCCCTCCCCCTTGCTAAATAAATAAGTGCACAAATAAATGTAAATTTAAACTTTTTTTAAGGAACAAGTTTAGGAAGTAGTTTTATTTGGATTGTCACTCAAAGGAAATATCGGGCTGGGCTTTCTGCCTGCTTATCAATTTATCCTGTGACGGATAGCTTTGCTTGCTTTTATTGTATATATAAAGCAAGGAGGCAATTCTAATTTGCTCAGCAATACGTAACACAATTCTTTTTAGAAAAGTAAGCAGTGGTGGAGAAATAGCTTTGAATACTGTTTTTGTATTATTATAGATTTTTTAAAAAATGATAAGAAGATTATTTGTAGAGAAAACACTAGGCCAGGAAGAGAGCCCCAGCTTGGGCCTGTTCTGTTTTGAAAGTGTCTTTCAGTTCAGCCTGACTAGCAAGATAACCAGGCAAATGATTCTTCAGGCTTGTAGCTCAGCAGGTGCATGGTTGTGCACCCAGCCAAGGAGCCTTCCACAGCTCACTTCAAGCTGTGATTTTCTCTGTGTGGCAGGACTAGGGGAGGAAGGCTAGGCACTCAGTCTGCCTCTTACTGGTACATCCCACATCCTTCACTCACTTCTGCTCAGGACATCTTTATTAAATACTCGTGTGTGGCTAACAAATGGTCCTGGCTGCTGGTGGGAGTGCAGGTAGGTAAAGAAAAGGATGAATGGAGAAAAGAAAGATTGCTCTTGACTGAAGGAATTTGATATGATTAGAAAATCAGTTTTGTCTCATGAGAAAAAACCAAAAACTTCAACTAAAAAGCATATCTAAAATCAAAGACATAGGATATAACAGTAAATTAAAAGAAATAAAACAATTCTGTGAATTGGAATGGTATTCAATAATTATGTAGACATGAGTGTATATATAAAACTGACATGTACACTCACAAATTAAAAATCTGCATACTCATATGTCAGTTCTAGCTAGTTCTGAATATGGAATTATAGGTAAGCTTTTTATTTATAAAATTTTGCCTCTTATCTCTCTCACAATGAACAAAGTTTACTTTTGACAACAGGAAAAGAAATATTTCAAAATTCAAAAGGAATGGGGGCACCAGTGGTGTCTATAGACCTAGCTCTCTCCGGGGAGAAACTTGACTCATACACTGAGATTTCTCATACTTCCAGGATGTAAACCAACACTTCTATCACTCCTGGCCACTGCGTAATGCTTTCTATTAGCTTGAAACTACTACGGAAAAGGCAAAGAGAAACTTGGTTTGTTTTTCCATGGTTTGGACAAACTGCAAATAAATGCAGTTTTCCTTTTATCAATTTGTTTCCTAATGTATCTAAAGATGCAACTAGCTAGTGAGTCTTTGTGCCCCTAGTAACAACTTTGGCACACCAGGCAGGACGTAAATGACTTCCGATTGCTGTAGTTAAATGCAAGGTAATCCACAGGTTTGGGGACCGTTTCCCTGGTTCTCTTACCCTTGGGCATCAGCTGCCAATTGATCCTCACTTGCAAAGGGCCTTTTTGGATTGTGACCTGGCATTACCTGTAAAGAATACTCTACTCATTCACTTATGTCATTTGGAGAGTGTCTGAAAAAAGAACTCGTGGTCTGAAGTGTGGTTTGTTTTGTGCTCTTTGTGAAAATTTGTGAAGAAGGTGCATTCGAAACACCTGCCATGTGAGGGCTGCGTCGAGCCGTTTGCTGGGCTGTTGTTTGGTTATGTAACATTGAAGTTCAGATTTTGTTCAGCACAATGCTCACTTACTTCCCTTTTTTTGCATAGCCTGTTTTTTGATTTTTGATTTTGGTTTCATCTTTATTTCTATGCTTGGGATGTGAAAGTCGTTTGGATTCATCTTGAAATACCAGCTAAAATGAGATAAATGATCTCTCCTGTTTTAAGCGTCAATACTGTTTGGGTGGCATATTTATTGCAGAATAAAGATTAAGATTCTTAGAAAACTTGTCTTTCTATATTTAAACTTGAGTACATTTTGAGAAGTCTTCACTACATTTTGTGTATACATGAGAGGTGGTTCTATGAAATATATTTATTAGATACAAATATATCATGTTATAAACATGAACATTTAAGCAACCCCAATACACTATGCAATCTCAGTGGCTATTCAGGAGACAAATCCATATACTATCTAAGAGTGTACCCAGAATTAATGAAATTATTTTTATGTGTGCCATTTTGTGTGTTTGTCTCTGTTTATGATGATTAGCTCGAGGCTGAAACTTTGATGGCTAAAGCAATAAGCAATTCAATCCAATAAAATTATTCTAAATGATAGGAACACACATGCACAACCACTTTCAGACAATTCACAGCCCAAACCAGTGCCTGGTCTAGAACCATAGCCAGAGCCAAAGCCAAATCTAAAGTAGGAGCCAGAACTAGATTAAGAGAAATTGCCAGAGCCAGAGCCAGTCCAAGTAACAGATCTAGAATCGTCTTCAGAATCAGAGAAGACAGGAAGGGGATCATGAACCATAGAGGAACTTCCAAAGGTAAGGCAGCTTTCTGGGAGCTGGATAGGAATATTAGACACAACAGAAGGAACCCCCAAATAAGGGGCATACCCCTAGATAGTGTACAATGTTATAGACAGTTATTTATTTTCAAGGGAGTTCTGAGACTATAACTTGATACCCTGAATAACCAGCCTAATAGAGGAAAATGATACCTCAATCATATAACCTCGTCTTTCCAGAACATTACAAATGATCTCACTGAAAGAAGAAAGATGACCCAACAAATAAATAAATAAATAAACAAACAGATAAACAGATAAATAAATAAATAAATAATAAAGGAAGGAAGGAAGAACCCCACAACAATAGAATTCCTGATACACAAATTTCAGTGGAAAAACACAGGTAACACACACACACACATACACACACACACACACACACACACTTTAACAACTTGTCTTCACCAACAATTCCAACTCCAGAATAATAACTTCAAATAAGAAAGATCTAGGCAAAATTTCAGACAAAGATTTCAAAAGAGCAATTTTAAGTATATTTAAAGGAATGGATGGGAATATGAGTAAACATCTGGATGAAATTAGTCAGTCAATATAAGGTGTAAAAATGGGCTTAGAAATGCTGAAGAAAACACAACCTGACATGTTAGAGGTTAAAAGTTAAATAAATCAAATAAGATGAAATGAAAGCCTTACTAAAATTGGAATACCTAGAAGGTCACATATCAGGGGTGAAATACAAGGTAGAATTTACATATCTAATTAAGCACACTGACAAATATTTTAAGATATATATTTTTTCTCATTTTCCACTATATATAAAAATGAAAACTCTTTGTGATAATGTTAAAACATCAAATATATGAATTATGTTCATAGAACTCCTTACTAAAAGCATATAAAATATTTTCAGTGCAACCATAGCAAAAAAGTACAGGGAAAAACAGGTCTTTCCCAGTACAAGAGGCATATGTAATATATAGGCAGGACTAGAAAAGGCACTTCTCATATCATTTTATATTTAGAATACTAAATATACTGAATAAAGTGTATGACAAGGTTCTAGAGAGAAATAATAAGTCACATATATAGGCAGACACATAAAAACAGCATTTAAATTAAAAGAAAATTTAAACAGAAGAAGGGCTTGCAATGATGTATTTCAATTTCTGAAGGACTGTGACTATGAATCTAGACTAGTATACCCAGCAAAACCATGTGCCGTGATTGAGGGAGAAAGGAAAACATTCCATGATAAAAGCAGACTGGAGAAATTTATGACCATGATCATTATACTACCTCTACAGATGATAATGAAAGGAATTCTTCAGACTGTAGAGAATAGTAAATTCGTACAATAGACTATAGGTAAAATATTACAGATGGTAGACATCAGGTACTGTATATGACCATATACAGTAAAGTCAACAAAATGATGGGAAATAATAATAAACTTCTCTCTAACAGCTTCACATGTACACCATAATATATATGTTGCATGCATGCACATAAATAAATAAATAAATAAATATATTTTTTAAAGAATCTGGGCCATGAAGATAGCTGACCGCATAAAGCACTTGCTGTATAAGCCTGATGACCTAAGTTTGATTGATCCCTGGAATCCACATAACGTTAGAAGGAAAGAACCATCTCTAAGAAGTTGTTCTCTGACATCCATATGCCTACTGTGCCAAACCCTAACCACCACCATGACACATCGCATGTGCATAAAACGTATATACATACATGCATACACTTAGTTAATAAGAAAAATAAGATCCATAAATTTGATACCTCCAAGAATCACATCTTTTCATAAAATGTAGACATTAGCTTATGGTGAAAGTTTGAAAAAAATGTATTCAAGTCAAATAGAAGTAAGAAACAAGTCTGCTTGACAAAATAGATCTCAAACAAAAATAAATCCAAAGAGACATTTCATTCTGATTAAGGGATAAATCCAACAAGCAGAGTAGAAAATTTAAGTACATATTCACCAAACATGGGTGTACCCAATTTAATAAAACACACACTTTGGACATAAAGACACAGATAAACCTCAAGAAAATTGTAGTAGATGACTTCAATACCCCACTCCCACCAGTTGGTAGGCCATTATATCAAAAATAAACAAACACTGAGATGAAATGATATCACAGATCAAACGGCCTTAAATAGCTATAGAACATTCTACCCAAAACTACAAAATACACCTTCTTCTCAGGACCATGGAACTCATGGAAACTAAACAGCATGGTACTGAATCATAAATGTGCCACTGGAGGTATAATGTAAGAAATAAAAAAAATCCTGGAATAATTATGGTTCTAAATGTCTGCATTAATGAATCTAAGAGATCTCAAACATATAATTTAATGATACACCACAGGATCTTGGACAAACAAAAGCAGCCATTGTTGGATTACAGAGACTGTATTGTGGAGGCCAATTTAATCAGTTCATTTAAAATGAATATCCATTCTATTAGTTCTGTTCTTCTGGAGAACTCTAACTAATACAGAAAATTAATACTGAGAAGTGGTAAGCCCGGCCTTGTGGCACTTAGGCTATTGGGATTGGTTCATGGAAGGAATGTGGAAAAGTTCAGAACTTTGGAGTTAAAGAGCATTTGAAGCTGTAAGCAAAGCTTAACAAGTAATTCTTACGGGATTTTTGAGACAAATTTGGAATTTATAGGCCTGGTTCATGAAAAAATTACATTGAGTGAATTAACCCAGGCACAGAAAAGCAAATGCTTGCATGTTCTTCTTCATGTGTGAATGATTGTTGCTTCCAAACTCTAATTTTGTTCATTCAATATGGAGTACCTGTAGATGAAAGGAAATAAGAAGGAGACAACTGGGAGGAACATGCCTTAAGGAATAGGAGAATGTGAGCAACATGAAAGGAGAGAAGGGAGATACTGGGTAGAAAGGTTTAAGAAACAGAAGTCTGGGAAGATAGGAGAAATTAGGGCATGGGGAGGAGTTAATGAAAACAAAGAGGTTATAAAAAAGACCATATGGAAACTTACTATCTTTTAACGAAGCTAAGCATAATTTATTTAAAAATAGTTTGAGGGGGATGGAAAAATGGGTCAATGGTTAAGAGCACTTGTTGCTCTTATAGAGGACCTGGGATCAATTCCCAGCATCCACATGGTACCTTATAACCATCTGTAACTCTAGTTCCAGAGGACTAAATGCTTTCTCTTGATGCCTGTGGGTGCCAGGCACACATGTGGTGGTGGTGCCCATACATACTTGCATGCAAAACCCTCATATATAAAAAATAAAACAAGTAAATAAATATAAAAAACTAAAATGGTCTGAAGGTAAATACCATGCATAGACTGAAAAAAAAAAAAAAAAGCTGTTCCTAGCGGCCATGAATTACAAACAAAAACCCCGGTGCCAGAGTGGGATATCTCATATCAAGTTGTTGGTCAGGGAGGTCCCAGATGCACTGCCAACTCAGTAAGACAAGTTCCTGACAGTCCTCTTGGTTGCCCACCAGAACTAGGTGATAAGACGCTCTTGCTGAAGGCATCACACACCTGGTTTGCATGATATAGAGAACTAAGCTGGAGGTGCTCTGGAAGATTAGTCCTTCCTTGCTAGCTAACTTTCATAGTCCCTGTTCAGGCTGCTGGGGGAGAGGATTCACTAATGGCCTTATTCAGCTGTGTTTCCTATGAACTTTAAGACCAACTGATAAGGAAAAATGTGCACTTTTGTGCAAAAGTGGCACTAAGGTTATGGGGGTAATTCACTGCTCTTGGTTAGATTTGAGGTCTTCTTTACAGGAGGCAACCATGCCTGTTAAATAAACCTGATCAGAAATCCATGGCAATGGGGACTGGGGAACTCATAGACCCTAGCAGGGAACTGAACATTGCTGTTTAGGTAAATTAACAAAATGTTAAACTACCTTCTAGATATTTATTTATAACCACAGACTAATATTTCTCTCAGACTTAACAGAGAACACTTTCCAGTGGACAGCAGTGAATGTAGAGACTCGTGGTGGCAGAAGTAACAAGAAGAAGTGACACGTTGTTCGGGCTCTAAAATGGTCTTTATAATAATAATAATAAAAAATCCGGTACCAGGTGCTGGGGTAAATGCTGAAAGATCAGAGTACAGAACAAGCCACAAGATTAAACATAGAGGCCAGGCAGTGGCAGCACACACCTTTAATCCTAGCACTCGGGAGGCAGAGATCTGTCTGGATCTCTGTGAGTTCAAAGCCACCCTGGACTGCATGAGATTGACTCAGTCTAGGAGAGAAAATAGAGCCAGGCAGAGGTGGCACACAACTTTAATCCCAGTACTGGGAAGCACACATGCCTTTAATCCCAGGAAGGATATGGCAGGGCGAAGAAAGGTATACAAGGCGTGAGGAGACAGGAACTAAAGGCTTTTCGGCAGAAGCGTCCCTTTCAGCTAGAGGCTTTTTCAGCTGAAGCTTTTTCGGCTTGTTCCTTTGTCTCTCTGATCTTTCAGCATTTACTCCAGTATCTGTCACTGGGTTTTTATTAAAAAAAACCTTTTAGAATTCGTACAACAACATGTGAGTTCCAAACACCAAACAAGGTATTTATATTATACCCTTTAAGGCTGTTGGGGACATTGCTGAATTGGGATCTGAAAGGACGTAAGAGCTAGAAGATGACAAAATGCCCATCTTCTGGGCAAGATGTAACCATTGCAAACAACCACTGAAAGCAGCTGCAGATGTCTGCACCAGGTCTGTACAAGAATGGGTCCATCAACAACTGGGCATGGGTGGAGGAAGGGCTCACTGGGCCTCATCCCTCGATGCTAAGCTTTTTGATATTCATAGAATCAGAGAGCTGTGGAGTCATTGTCCTCAATTATATCCTCACTCATGACCACACAAGGCTCCACCTACAGCTCTAAATCAATTGTCATACAACAAAATTAACCAGTTTAAAAAGGCAGTGCTCTCTCCTTCCATCCTCCTTCTACCTGATCCCTCCTGTTCTCATCAAATTATGGTAATGTTATAATGGCTTTCTTGGTTGTTGTTGTTGTTTGAGACAGGGTTTCTCTGTGTAGCCCTGGCTGTCTTAGAACTCTCTGAAGTTGGGGAAGGATGGAGGGAGAGAGTACAAGGAGAGACACCTGGAATCTGAGGGCATCTCTGGGATGAACTAGAAACCTAGTGCAATGGAAACTCCCAGGAATCTATGAGGGGGACCCTAGCTAATACCTGGAGGATATGGAGCCTGAATCAGCCATCTCCTGTAACCAGGCAAGACTTCCAGTGGAGGGATTAGGATACCAACCCAGCCACAAAAACCTTGACCTACAATTTGTCCTACATATAAGATATGCTGGGGTAAAGGTGGGGCAGAAATTGTGGGAGTGGCCAACCAATGACTGGTTCAGCTTGAGATCCATGCCATGAGAGGGAGTGTAACACAAATTGCTAAACAGTTTTATTAATAAAAAAAAAAACTGGAGGCAGATATTGAGGTAAAAACTGAGAGATCAGAGAAACAGAACAAGCCAGCCAACCTCACCTTGCCAACTCCTCAGCCGATCCTGTTTCCATGAATCCTCAGACTGAAAGCCTCTGAGTTCTCACCCCTGAGGTTCTCAGTTCAACTGCTGCTAAAAAGCTTAAAAGCTTAAAAGTCTCTAGTTCCTGGTTCTCATGCCTTATACATCTTTCTGCTCCCTGCCATCTTATTTCCTGCAATTAAAGGTATGTGAGCTTTCCAGTACTAGGATTAAAGTCGTGTGCCACCACTGTCTGCCTCTGTTCCCAGTGTGGCCTTGAACTCCGGAATGCTAGGATTAAAGTTGTATGCCACCACTGTCTGCCTCTGTTACCAGTGTGGCCTTGAACTCCGGAATGCTAGGATTAAGGGTGTGTGCTACCACTGCCTGACCTCTATGTTTAACATAGTGGCTGGCTTTTTCCTCTGATCTCCATGCAAGCTTTATTTATTAGAGCACAAATAAAATATCACCACATTTCCTCTTTTTTTGTCTAAAATAAAAAAATTATAACTAACGTAAGAAAAACTATATATAATAAGTACAATAACTACAAACAATATATACAGACAATAAATATATCAACAATATCTAGTTCATTTGCATTTGACAAATTCAGAGAAAATATTCCATTATCTATCCTATCTTTGTGAATTCAAAGGATTGCATCTAATTTACCTTCTATCCTAATTTGCATTACCAACCCAAAACTATCTTTTGATATCTTTCAAATTTATGCATTTTACACCTCTTAGTGAGTTTCTTTTCTGAAATTGTTAACAAGGAAAACTATAACGCTAACTACCTAATCTTCAACTCCCTCAGAGAGCCGAGAAGGAAATGATATTACCTAGTGAAACAGGAAGTGCAAAAAAGCAACTTCCAAAAAAATGTGAATTATGACAGAAACAGCCAGCTGCCTGGACAGTCACCTGAGGTTCCTTTGCAACACTGAGGCATCCATTCTTTGGCCTATAGGCTTAGTATATCTGACAGACTCATCTGTGAAGCAGAATTTTCTGAAGGGCTGTCCTGCCTTGTTTGGCAAGGATCAGCAATCCTTTGTTTTGTGTCCTGCTTGTCCTTTTTGGACAGCATACAGTCAGCAGTCAATGCAAGGGCATTTTCTTGCTCAGTGGCTAACTCCATATGGAGTTTCTTCAATTCCCATCATCTTCTCTGAAGTAAATTTGTGCGGCCAGGAGCAGACATGTCTCATTGTCATTAAAAAAAAAAAAGAAAAAAATCTATTTTATTAAAACATCTTAAATGCCATATTCTGTAGATCTCTGAAGTGTCTGAAGATGACCTGTCTATCTAAAATATGTCTCTGCTTGACCTTGAAAACATACCTAATATGACTACAAGTTCAATTGTAATGACTAACTAACTTTCTTTATATCCTAATTAGTTGATAATATAACTTTCAAGGATTAGAAAACTGCGTTACATTGTTAAGTGAACTGTATAGGTACAATACCTTGAATACATACATTAGAAATATATGTACAGCATTTTCTAACAAAATCAGTCTCAAATTTGTATCAATATATAATTTGTATACAGTATAAAAAATTCAATCCAATGTAAAATATTTAAAACTAGTAGTTGCCTTCTAAAAGTAGATTCAATAATCTACCTTTTTATCTTATCATAGCTATATAAATCAATCTCAAATTTATAGCGATAAGGGAGCCCACCCCTGACACTGCTTGGAGGGCCAGGACCCAGAGGCTGGAAAGCCCAGAGACCTAGGATGGAACATAACATAACTGACAAAAAAAGGTCAATGAAATAATTTCTAATAATATTCTGTTATACTAAGATATTACTGCCTAGCCCAACTGTCATCAGAGAGGCTTCACTCAGTAACTGATGGAAACAGATGCAGAGACCCACAGCCAAATATTAAGCAAACCTCTGAGGTCTTGTGGAAGAGGGGGAGAAGGATTATATGAGCTAGAGGGGCCAAAGACACCACAAGAACATCACAGAATCAACTAACCTGGGCTCATAGGGGCTCACAGAGACTGAACTGACAGCCAGAGAGCCTGCATGGGACACACTTAGGCCCTCTGCATATATGTGACAGTTGTGCACCTTGGTCTTCTTGTGGGACTCCTAGCAGTGGGAACAGGGGCTGTCTCTGTTTCTGTTACCTGCTTTTGGAACCCTTTCCTCATGGTGGATTGCCTTGTCCAGAATTAATAGGAGAAGTGGTACCTAGTTTCACTGCAACGTGATATGCCATGTTTGGTTGATATTCATGGGAGGCCTGCCCTTTTCTGAAGAGAAACGGAGGAGGAGGAGTGGATGTTGGGGCCAGGGGGGACTGAGAGGAGAGGAGGGAGAGGAAACTGCCTTTGGGGTGTAGAAACAATAAACAAATACATAAAAGGTGATGCATCTGGGAATCAAGTTAATAATGAGTAGAGCTATGATGGTTGAAATGTCCCAGCTGGGACTGGGTGTATCTCATGTTAACTGAGAATGACAACTAATTACAGCGATAAGACCTGTACAATCTGTCCTCAGCATTGATCATCCTGCTAGAGGGATTTGGTACACTTGGATCTCATGAAGCATGGATCACCCTGATGCAGGGATGTGGTGCACTTGGATCTCACTAAGCATGAATCACTGCTGGAGGTGTGTGGTACACTTGGATCTCACTAAACAAGGGTTACCCTGCTGCAGGGTGTGATACACTTGGATCTCATGAAGCATGGATCACCCTGCTGGAGGTCTGTGGTCCACTTGGATCTCACTAAGCAAGGATGTGATTGAGGGTGAGAAATAGTCCACAGCCCAGCTGGGAAGCTGCAAGGCTTAGCTGTGCCCCTTTTGGCTTTCTTTTTTCTGAAGTCCTCACTTCTATTTCTGGGCCCCCTTCAAATGTCCTGTCACACCTCTTGTGGGTTTCAAAAGCTATTCCATTCTTTTATTAATTAAAGTGATTTACTATATTTATTTTTTATTTGTTGAGGTGGAGTGGAGCCCAAGCATCATGATGCACAGGAGGATGTCAGGTTCTCTCCTATTCTGAAGGTCAAACTCAGACAAGCAGACTTAGTGGCACACACCTTTACCAGCTGAGTCATCTCACTGGCCATCTTTCTTTCTTATTACTTATATTATTCTTTTCCTGATTCTTCTCCTTTACATGGTTCCATAGAAGTAGCTTCTAGTCCACCATCTTACCTAGAAACTCAAAATAATCTATCTTAAAAACCTAGTCATCCATATGTAGTCACTGGTAAATAAACAATAGGTATCATTCTAGTTAGGGCGATGCCTATTATCATTCCTGTGGTGACAACTAGTGATACATTTTGCCACGACAACCACCTTCCCAAGTCTCTCTGTCTTTGAAGAAATCCAATACTACACCAATAAAGTAAAAAATATTAGACTTTGTTTTTTTTTTGTCTCTTTCAAGCTTTCTGGAATTATCTTAGCCTTCAGATATCTGCTTATCTTGCAAAAACTAATCCAGAACAATATTGTCATAATAAAATAGGGGACTAATACATGCCCATTAAGCACATACACAAACTCAGGCAAAACATACACACACAAAATAAAATAAATAAATCATTTTTTAAATGGAGGACTAACATCCAGTCCTTGTCTCACTTTTTAAAGTAATAGTTTTAATGAAATTTTCAGAAGTATGAACTAAATCAGCAAATATATTTTACTTTTTTATAAATAAAAACTTCTGTGACCAGCTATAAATAAATTAACCTCTCAGAAAAGGAAAGGATGTTCTGGTGAGTTAGACTGGGTGGCTACCTGCTAGGAATGATGGACATGCCCTTCTCACTTTGTGGCTAGCTGGGGAGCTAAATGGCTGTTCAACTTGAAGATTCTAGGGTATGCTTAATAAAAGCCTATACTTTAACATTTTTATTCCACCTGACTCAAAGCAGAACACCTTTTCAAGAGCATGCATTTATCAAATGTTAATTTAAGGTTAAAGAATAGTAAGGAGGAGGTGTGATTATCTAATCATTTAAACTTAAAGCTGTGACAGAGGCTTAAAGATCCTCTTAGAAAAGCCATATTTGATCTATTTGATACTTTGCATCACTATGAATAAATTTACCTTGATCCTTTATGAAACAGATGAATGACATTTTTCAATAGTGGGATTTACATAGGATAGGGGTTTCATTTTATGGATATAGAGAGATGACCAAGTTTCTTTTTTTTTAATCCCCATAGTACAGCTTTAGAAGGTCTCTGGTATGTACTGATAGCCATGCTTCAGGAGTGTGTGTAGTTTTTCTTGGATTTGAAGTTTTAACTTTCACTTCATCAGTCATTTCAAAAATTACAGAAAAGTTATATCTGAAATGAAGAAAAAAAGAGTTGACCTAGGAGAAAACAAGTGGAGTCCAGTCCTATTATTAGCATGAGCAGCTGTTTCTCCAGTGAATGCCTCGGTGACCCAGGGCCTGCACTCCTATTCTCCCGAACAAAATAGTAGACAACTTGAGAGATTTCCCATGTTGCCTTATAGTCCATGACTTGAAAGTAATTCTTTTGTGGCAAAGTTTTGACAAGCACTGAATCTTCTTACTTGGGTCTCCAAGGAGATGCTGGTCTTCCAGGATGAGTGTTTGGTTTAGCTCAGTCCATCACCATTTGGGTTACTTTTAGAACTATGAGTTAGAGCCACAGAAGATGTGTTGTTCTTCTGGGAAATACAATGGCTGAATATATTTGTATTATTTTTGTGGGCTGGACTAGTGAGATCAAGACACAGAGTTTTAAACATAGAAACATGTGCTTTTTGTTTAATTCCCATATAGGAAGGATAAATATTTCTTTCTCTTCAAGCACTATTTATGTACTTCACCAGAAACATGATTGATCACACACAAGCTGGGAGGCAATGATACACTTATGTGAGACCCACACAGAGTAACCCACATGGAGAAATACCCTATCACAACTATTAAGAATGACTTCATCAGAGTGTTCTTTTTCCTCCAAGGAAAAATATATCTTTTAATAACTGAATAATTCATCTATTTTGATTTTTCAGACTAGATTATGATGTGAAGTTACTGCAGTAGTACAGGAAATCAAGTTTGATTTTGTAATATAGTCAAATGAGTACTTTAGAGTGCCATGTCTGCGATCAATAAGGAAGCTGTAACTACATTTACTGTCAGATGATGATATTGATGTAAAAACATAATGGTCAAAATTATAAAATCAATTTCAATAATTTAATCAGAAATGTTTATTGATACTGTTAAAGTTGAATTCAATAGCTTCTAGTATGTAGTTAATTTCCTACCTGTCAGAAAAATGTATTGAAATGCTCTTTCTTGAAAATGGAGTTAATTCAGTAGAGAAAGCAGCAAACTTTCATGCTAGGAGAGAGAAGAAATCGTTCTCCAGGTCTTGGTGGAGGCAAATGCTGGAAGCTTTCTCATATGTATATGAGAACACACTATGGCCCCAAATTGTAGGGATAACTGCCCCTGTAATGGCTGAAGAGAGGAGTTTTATGCTCACTGCCATACTGCAGAGATGAGCAATCAACACATGTGTAGAGATGTGTGGATGCTGTGTAGGTCTTTGTGGAATGATATTTAGTTTTAAAAATTAATAGAAAGATTAAGCTTTAAGGATTGCAATTTTTGATGTTGTAACTCTTCCACAAACTATTAGTTATGATCTTTTCCATAATATGTTTTAACATATTATGAAACTGTCTTAATTGAAGCAAAAGTTACTTAAGGGAATGTCTATGGGTGTGATGTCTATGTTTCAAGTAAAGTTTTTGTGTATTTTGAGAGTCTGTCCTCTTTATAAGAGATAAAGATCAAATTTTGATGGCTTAGCAATTGATTGACTGTGTGTTATGGTAAATAACCTAAATATTAAGTTTTGTATGATTATTCAGAAATTATTAATTTTCCCATTGTATAGTGAATGGAGTGGCATTTTCTTATAACAGCATTCGACGGGTTTCACTAGCTGGTTAAACCATTTTCTGGGTCATTTGCTTGCTATCCTACTGCACTCTTCACTTTGGAAGTCAAACTTGCATTTGAACTACCCTTCAAATGGTTCATGCTCTTTATTTTTCCACCATCAAATTCTCCATTATATTATCAACCTGGTACTTTTAGCATTGACTCATGTCATATTCTGCCTTTTACTTGCATGCTCTTTTTGGCATGTTTTGTTTCCCAAGCTAAACTATTTGGTCCACCAAAGGCTGGTACTGAGTAAAATATACTCCAGAACGTTACGTGACTAGGCAATCGTATATCACATAATGGCTGTTCAGTATCTGACCAACCGAGTGTTTCAAAAATTGTGAAGATTAGAATTCTAGATGCATAATTTGGAATGTAAATATATTGAGCATTGAGGTATGTTCCTTTCAATTAAATATTAATTGGAATCACAGAATTTCTGGAAATGTTTTCATTGTACAAAGGGAATCAAAGTTCAGATAATTCTTAGCATCATAGACTTTATTGAACTCCTGGACTCTTGACACATGCCCATTTCTCTTTTTACTATACCATGATGATTCCTAAGAAACTAATTTGTATCTGATAAAGATAAGAAAGGGGAGTCAAGTTGCTTTAAAAACTGATAAAGTCCTTTGAGAAGAAGAGGATGTCCCCAAAGTTCTGAGAATTGATGTTATACTATACGGAAGACTTTATTTAAGCCTCTAACTTTTAGAACTTTAGATAAGTCTCCTTGCTAAAATAAATGAACTCAGCCTCCCAACTACTTGAAAAGATATACTGCTTCTGGCTGGAAATGGAATTTTAGATATAGGTTCTACCCCTAAACTTGGGTGGATTTGCTTTCACAACTTCCTCCCCTGGTCAGTTGGGGTGCTCAATGACCTCCCCAGGTGATCTGCTGCCTGACATTTGTCATTTCTGCTATTTTGATTATACAGTTAATGTTAAAGGCTCATGCCAAGTACTCGAATCCAAGTTTCTTTGCATCAACTGTGTTTATAGAAGGAAAATGACATATGTAAGGGTGAAAATATCAATACATAAGGAAACACATGCAAACATCTAAAGCCAGTATGACTCTACCTATAGAACCCAAATGACTAAAATACAAATCCCATTTTCTCACTAGCCTTCTGATATTTGTGCCTGCAAAAATAAATGTCAAATCACATGGCTTAAGATGACCAAATCCATATGATGGATCACTGATTCACACATGTAGTACTGTGCAAGAAATAAAGACCATCACAGCATGTTTGTAGATAATATCCACTATTTATAGATAATATCCACTATTTACTTAATGATTATCATGTGTTAGACTCGTGATAAGTGCTTTACATATACTACTTAATCATTGCAATAACCTTGTAGCATCCATATTATCACCCTCACAAAAATAAGCTTTACAAAATGCTCTTTGAAAATAGAGATACTTGAATTTAACTCTCATTTCCTCTGCTAATTAACAACGAGGTCTAAAATTACTTTATCATTCTAAACTTCAGTAGTTTTACATTAAAATTGTTTTATAGTGTGTCTGTGTGTGTGCACATGAACTTGTTCTGTGCAGATATGTGGAAGTCAAGGATAATTTATTCCTTTTATCATTTGGGTTCTGGGATCAAACTTGGGTTCTCAGGATTGGCAGCAGAAATCTTTACCCACTAAGCCGTCTTGCTGTCCCCCTAAACTTCAGTCTTGTTAGGCATGGAAAAAGAGAAAATTAGGACTGGTGATAGGGCTTGATGGGTTAAGGGACTTATCATAAAAGCTTGGCAACCTGAGTTCTATACCCCAAACATACATAAAGGTGGAAGGAGAGAACCAACTCACAAAGCTGACCTTTGACCTCCATGCTCATGCTTGTTGCTTGCGTGTGCTCTCTCTCTCTCTCTCTCTCTCTCTCTCTCTCTCTCTCTCTCTCTCTCTCTCTCCTGTTACAAAAATAGTAAATAATTTTTATAAGGAGGAAAATAAAAATTATGGCATGCATCTCATAGCTTTAATCCCAGCACTCGGGAGGCAGAGCCAGGCGGATCTCTGTGAGCTCGAGGCCAGCCTGATCTAGAGCGAGATCCAGGACAAACACCAAAACTTCACAGAGAACCTTGTCTGGAAAACCCAAAAACAAAAACAAAAAACAACTATTGTATTAAAACAGAGGATGCTTACAGAGTGCTTAGTTGTTGGCATTATTTTTACTCTGAACAGATAAGAAAGCATAATTTAGTAAAGTTAAATAACTTTCTTCAGTTCATAGAGTAAGTAAATGGAAGAATGCTAATTCAAACCCACATCTCTTCGATTTCAGTATCTGCTGGAATATTGCATGGGCTTATGGTGCTACTGGCCAGTGAACCAAGGCAGGATAAATTAGAACAGAAATGAAAGAATATATGTGCATGATGTAGGCTGTGAAGAGAAAAGACCACTGGCATGCTATAACAGAAGGGAGAACGGCTGTATTACTCCAGGTTGTGAGCCTACGGTAGTGGAAAGTGGTGCTTGGAATGAAATCTGCTCCCACCTCAGCTGTCTCCACAGTATCTGGGCTGGATGAGAGGCTACACACGCTGGAGGCCGGTGCTCCCTTACCCCTATGCTGCCTGGCTTAGCAGCTGCTGTTCTAAGCCATCAGACACAGTCAACAGCAGCAGCGCTCCCTCTGCCTCTCCTCCGAGCTTCCATCAACTTCTCCAACTGTATATAACAAGAAGCTGTGGCAAAAATGCCTGAATAATGGAATTTGTAGGCATATGCCCCAGAAGTCCAGGGTGCACACATGTCAGGGGATGAGGCTGAGAGAGAAACAAGCAGCAGAGGCGGAGATGCTATGGAAGTGAGAACTTTGAGGAAGAGGAAATGGTTTGCTGTTTGGGTAAGGGATAAGATATCATATGGAAGGACAAACACCTCTGCTCTCAGAAATCCACTCAACTAAGATCCATTATTTGTCTAAATAAACCTATAAAAGTTAATTAAATTTCATTATCTATGACTACGTCTTAATGTAACAGAGAAGCTTGCTAACTGAAGGAAAACATATGTATAAACACAGCAATGGAGCTCTTACATATTGCCCCTCTCATTGGTGCTTAGCAGGATTGTGTTTTCTCTCCTCTGTAGAACCTTTTATTGCCAAGAAAACTGTAAGGATGAGGGTCTGTGGGCACATCAACTGTAATTCTGCTGTTTTCTTTGTTATGATTTACATACAGCATCCCTAGAAAGCAGAATACTGATGCTTTGGGATGACTCTTCTTAAGCAACCACAATGAGTCTAAACAGGTAGCAAGCTCTCAACTAAATTTGCCTTGAAGAAAGCGTGGGAGACTCATAATTCTGTTAGAGTGTTTCTTTCTCTCTGGGTCAACTCCTAACTTTACTTACCTCCTCCACCTTCTTTCTTTTTATACAGTTAAAATCGAAAGCACCTGTTGTGAGACGTTCAGTTGTAAAAAGGAATCTCGTACAACAAACAACTGCACCTACTGCTATGGCTTGAATGTGAAAGGCCCTCATAGATTCATGTGTTTGAGCTCTTGGAGGTATTGTTTTGGGAGTTTGTTAAACCTTTTGGAAACAGCCAGAGGAAGCTTAGAGGGTGGGGCCGCTGGCTGTGGTCTAGCTTCCCCTTTCCTGGAGATATGGCTCACCCACTTCACACTCCCCCACCACCATAATGCCATGCCTTCCCCAGAGTGAAACTGAGAGATAAAATGAGTCTGCCTCAAGTTGCGTCTTGTCAGGTCACCATGACAAGGAAAGTGACTAACACACAGATCAAATTTTCACTGGTTTTGTCTAGAGAAAAAAAAATTGTTTTTTATATCTTCATCAAGTGCTATTTTTTTTTAGAAGTCTTTTTATAATTATTGATTCTTTTTAAATAACAACCCAATGAATTTGGAATAGTTTTCTAAAATACTATTTTTATAAGATGACTAAAGCCATTTTCCATTGCCTGCATTTTAAACTATCAAAAAAATAATTGATGTCTTTACTGTTAATTATGAAACTACCATATACTACTTACATAGTAGAGGGTGTCTACTAATTGCTAATATTCACTTAGATATCGTGGCAAGTTGATATCTTCATTAACATTAAGTACTATGCTAAAATAACTAATAATGAACACTTCATTAAGCATTTGGCACACAACACAAAGAGAAACAAGCTAGTTTTTACCATCTGTCTACTTTCCTAAATTGTTTCCCTCAATCCCCAGAAAAGTAAGGTGACTGTCTACAGTAACCATGATGGCGGCATAGTTCATGCTGCCACCTGCAGCAGCCTGAAGAGTTCCCCTCATCAATTAGGGATCACAAGTCAACCAGCTTGGTGGCAGAACAGAATTTCAGGATAAGTCAGTATACAATGAAACTGGAGTTTATTAAGAAATTTTTATAGAAAAGTATTCATTTCATAACCTAATTTTTGACTTTTAGTGCTTAATATTTTCTCTTTTATAAAATTGTGTGTGTGTGTGTGTGTGTGTGTGTGTGTGTGTGTGAGAGAGAGAGAGAGAGAGAGAGAGAGAGAGAGAGAGAGAGAGAGAGAGAGAGAGTATTTTGTCTGCATGTATGTATGTGGACCATATGGGTGCAGTACCTGTGAAGGCCAGAAGAAGGCATCAGATCCCCCCCGAAAATGAAGTTACAGATGGTTGTGAATGGCCGTGTGGAGGTGCTGGGTACTGAACTCAGGTCCTTTGCAGGAGCAATAAGTGATCTTAGCCCCTGGAGAATCCATCCCTCTAGCTCCTTGCTTATGTTTTCAATTCTTTGTATAGCCTAGATATCCATCTACAAATGTCTAGCCAGCAGTGTTTTCCCCACTCTCTAGGCTTTTGATGGACTCAATGAGCACATTCTTTTTGCCGTGCTGAAGGGTTTCAATCTCAAGAGGTCATATTTGTCAATTGTTGTGATAATCAAAACTTTTAGTGACCTTCCCTTCTTTCATTTTATATATATATTTTCACAGGATCAAAATGGCTTGGAGCATTTGAACTTTTTTTTTTATCCCTGCTTCTGTTGTCTGATTCTTCACATGCTTAGAAACTTTGGTCACTCCCCACATCTCTCTTATTCTTGATGTTTTGTTTTGAGACAGGGACTCATGTTGCCAAAGCTGACTCCAAATGTACTGTGAACTCCAGATCCTCTTGCTTCTACTTCTCAAGTGCTAACCATGGCTGGGCACTACTGCCATGGATGTTCTTTATCTCCTTTGAAGATTTTCCTGACTATCCCAAATCAGAGTGATCCCCGAAGCCTTTTGAAAATTTTACAAAAACACTGTAGGTTTTAGGTCACTAGAGTTAAGATTGAACAAAGAAGGTGTTACTGCCCTTACTTAACAGTGTTACAGCATGGGGCTCAAGCCCTAGGCTTTGCTTATGCCAGGCAAACCCTCTTCCACTTAGGTATGTCCCTCTTTGTCCAAGAAAGCAGGGGGTGATATTGAACACTTATCAGAAGCCCAAATATATTTCAAATGCTTAACTGGTGTTAGCAAACTTTCTTTTCTATTCATACAGAGGATAGTGACTCTTGCAGATTTTAAATAATTTGCCTAAATCTATACAGCAAGTGCATTAAATATTTCAAATTTAAACCTATGTCTCTTTAAGTTTCAGTGTCTGAGAGGATTTTTCAGGGGGCCTATAAAGCTATTGAGGGGTGAAGTGGGTCTTTATTCATCACTTGCCAGCTTTTTAATAAGCTTCCTCTAAGTCTCTCCTAAAGCCATAGGTCACTTGGTTCATATCTTGGATTTGGATGTTCAAAATTCTCAGTGCCCATCTCATAAATATACTCACAGTGATGAGGACATATCCTAACTGTGCTCACCAACCTCTGCCATATCTTCCTGGGCACATTCTTGGGTTTCAGTGAACCCAGTGGAACCATGAGACAGGTTCTGAAGTATAAACAGACTCCTGCCTTTCAAAATCTCTGCTCTCTTGCTTTCCAGTTTTCTGGGAAGAGCTGGAAATCAGAACTGTTTAGCAGGCACAGCCTAATTCTCTGAGCAGAAATGGCTGACCTACTCCAGCAAGAAATTAACTGTGGGTAGGTTAAGGAGTGAGATATTATCATCATCTCATCCCTGGCAGCCTAATTATCTAACGAGTGCACACTTTTGAAAGGACATCCATTTGCCAAAGTTTAAACTGAAGCTTGAAGTAGATGAAGTAGGAGTTGGAGATATCCCTCAGTCATCGGAGTGTTTGCCTAGCATGCATTCAGTCCTGGCTTTATTCTCATCACCACATGAATGGGGATGTCGGTACATGCATGTGATCCCAGTGATAGGGATGTACATGTAGCAGGAGCAGGAGTTCAATGTCATTTCTGGCTATATAACAAGTAGAGGCCAGTTTGAGCTGTATGAAACCCTGTTTTCACCACCAACAAGTGATGATGATGACAAAATTAAGTAGTTTTCTCAGAACCTCATAGCTAGTGTGGGACAAGCCTCATAAAGACAAATCAGTTTAGCCTCAGAGCTTATGCTGCTAACCAGTCACACCTTGACTGCCATTAAGGGCCACACAGCACCATACCTAGAGATACTGTACATCAGTTAGGAAAGTCCTCTGTTTTACTGAAGAGCAAAGTAGCCTGAGATACACATGACAGGTATTTGATGGGGGAGAAAAAGCAAGTGTCATCTTTCATCTTCCATTAAAGAGTATCAATACATCTTTATCATGACCATGAACACTCAGGCTAGAACATCAAGTGCTGCCTCTCACGCAGCAATGAAATGAACGGAACCTCAGTGGGTATGTGAGAACAACCTGGAGCCAGTTGTTAAGCTGGAGGTAGTTGACAGGGTCAGTCTTGAGCCAGCTTCGGAAACCTCCCATTTTAGGAATATTTAAATTGAGAATCAATTTTGCATGTATAGCTAAGGAACATGTCTTTTTGTGTGTATGTGAGATGAAGGAATCTTAAAGAGACAGTGTGGGTTTTCATCTGTTCTTCAAACATCAATTACTTAAGCCTCTGAGTTAAATTGACAGAAGAGTGAAACCCAACAAAATTGGACATTATCTGTACCTCATTGTCACCATGGTTACTTTTGATAAGTAACACCCTGCTTTCAGCGTCTAGTTCCACATCTCTATTCTCCAATTCTTCTCTGACTCTTAAACTGGCCAAGGATTCAAGGAGCACTTCGGGTTATTTTCTCAAAACATGTATTGTGTGTGTGTGTGTGTGTGTGTGTGTGTGTGTGTGTGTGTGTGTGTGTGCCAGGGTGTGCTTGTGGAGGTCAGAGAACAACCTCAGGTGTTGGTCCCCACCCGGTTTGACATAGGATGCTTTGACTGGCCTGCAAGCCTCCGTGGAGCCTCCTGTCTCCTCCATCTCCCCGCAGGAGCACAGGGATCATGGGTGCTTGTGTAACATGCCCAGTTTTATGTGGGGTCCAGAAATTTGAGTTCAGGTCCTCACGTTTGCTTTTACTTATGGAGCCATCTCCCTAGGCCTGCTTTGGTTCCTTTAAGTTTTAGCTGTTCACTCAACATGAAAATTTTCTTGGCTTCTGAATTTTGGAAGAAAATTCTCTAGACAGGATCTATGGTATCACACTCTCTCCCCTGATATTCTATCCCCATTTTAGCTTGAGATGAAAGATGGGGTAAAGAATTATATCCTGCATGCCGTGTTTTGCACACAGCACTAGCCTTAGGAAACCTTTTGCCTTACAGGTTCCCCTTAAGCTCGGCCTTCCCTCCCAGAAGCTACAGTGCTCCTCACAAACAGAACAAATGACTGCATTTTCCAGATTCCATTAACAATGTGAAAAGGGCTTTGCCAGAGGCTAGCGCCTTTATCCTCACCCTCCTAAGTTGAGCTCACTCTTTGCTGATGGTGATATTTGGAACTTGATGGGACACCAGATGTGCCGGCAGCCTTTCCTTAATGTGGAACTCCTATGATCAGAAAGCTGAGTGGCTGTATTTGCATATGAAACTGTTCTCTACGGCAGTGCTGGGAATATTAAGTGGTTAGGTTCCAGGGAGTGCTGGAGACTCGAGTCCTTAGCAATGATTTAAGAAGACCTGTTGCTAACAACTCCAGTTAAATTAGCAATCTGTGCAGTGGATGGCCTTGATATGGGCCTTAAGAGTGTCTCACATCCAGCTAGAACTTATGGCCCTGCATTTCTGTGAGTGCTCTGGGGATGGATAAAAAGAGGATGAAGATTCTACCCAAAGGGAACTTACACTCCAGTTATACCAGACACACACATAAGAACATTATAAGGTGACATATGAGCAAGGTGAGAGTGTGAGCACACTGTTGTATAAGCACTGAAGGGAACAAGTGAGAATAAAATAATGTTGTTGCATTTCTGTGTATTAAATATCTCTCAATTGAATACAGCACAGACATCATTATTTGTTATAAATAAGCTAGTCATAATTTTCAAAACTGGAAATAAACCAAAGGTTATGCTTATAATAGCAGTCTATTAACATACAAAAATGGAAATCTACTATGCTACTTCTTTGCTGGGGAATTGGAGTGTTTCTTTTTATGTAAGCCCCTCTGAATGCTCTGTGTCTGTTTTAGTTCATAGTTTTGGACAGTTTCTAAGTGATTAGTGACATGATTTGTTTTGTCTTCCACATCTACCATATTCTCATTAGGGCCCTTTATTTTTGAAGGCTAATCTAAAGTGATTTCGAGAAATATTCAGATGGAATGTTTGTGGTCCACCCGGTCAGCTTTACAAATATCAGACAGTCTGAAACTTTCAGCTCTCATGAATCCTCAAGCTTTAGGTTATTGTGCTATACTCTAGAATTGTCTCATTCACAAGCACGAATGCTCTACTAAGACACAAAAACACAAGCATCATAAAAAAAAAATATAGACAAAAAATAATGAGTTGCAAAGAAAAGCACGGGTCTGACTCACCAGCCAGCCAGAGTTCTTTGGGAAGATTTTGAGACGGTAGATGACAAGTCATGCAAGCTGCAGGAATGTCAAGCCGAAGCCTTGGCTAGAGAATCTGAGTCTAAAGAGATGACGGTGGGTTACTTTATTCTTTCGTAAGACCCTGATTAGAATACTATGGTGAATGAAGCCCAATTCGGCACTTGTTTCACAAGATTACAGTAGTAACTGAGAGGCAGCAAAGAGAGAAATAAAGTTGAAATAGAACTGAAAAAAGAATGAATAGGACTGTGAAGACAGGCTTAATCTTTTAAAGATATTTTCCAGGTGGATTGGTTGAGCTGTGCAATGTTTCCAAACCCGTAGATAAATCTTCTAGTCAATCCTGGTGTCACCAATGACCCTTAAGATTGGCCCTCCACCTCTGTCATGAAAACATTTCACGGATGCTTTATTCTCTCTTGAGAAGGAGACACGCCTAGGTTTTGGAATTTGGGCTTTCTCATTCCAGGCTCAGAGTGAAGTGTGCTGGGTTTGGATAAAACCTTTACTATGTGGATGTTTAAGAATACAACTACAGAGTCTTTTTATTAAATTTAAAATCATGGGTTGCATGCTGACTGTCCTTCATTCTGTCTGTCCCATTGTTTAAATTCATCAACTAGTCACCCTGGAATTATTTCCAACAATTGGGATGACTTCATTTGTGTTTGTTTCCCTTTTCTATTAATACATGACAAACTGTGAAATCTGCCATTTGACCATAACCAGGCCATGAAATTTGTCATCTCTCTCTGTAATTTACATGGAGCCTTGGCTCTAGATACATTTCAGACAGGATGATTGCTTTCTGTCTGGTGCAGAGAACAGAACAAAGGAGGAATGCACACAGCACAGAACACCAGCAATTCGGGACAGACACCAGGAGGGATTTCCATGCCTCCACCCCTTTTAACGCTGCAAAACCCTTCACTGCAGCGACTGCTTCCCAAGGAAGAGGATGATGGGACAAACCAAGGCCCTGCTGCTCATGCCAAGACACAGTGGAATAACATTCTGGGAGAGATTACTTAAAAGCAGAGGTGTTCTGACAAATGGGAATGGGTTGGAGGGATGAGGTAGGAAATGTATTGTGCAATGTGCGGAGTCATTTGGAAGTAGAGTTTCAGAGGCAAGGCACCAGAGCTTAAAGCTTGTTCACAAGCTATTGTTAAAAGAACCATGAACTTTCCTGTCTCTTTCCACCCTCTGTTCTTTAAAATTGAATTCAAATTAGATTCTTCTATTTGAGATTCACACCAAAAAATGTCTTCTTAACAATATGTGGTTAAAGTTAGACTAGATACTTTTCAAGAAAGATTCTGCATCTGTTTCCAATGACCTTCTTAGTTATAAAGAGGAGGGAAAAATTCCCTGCCCTGTGCTCCTACCTGAACTGTGTCCCAAAGCTGAACCTCCCTACACTGTGCTGTGGTGATATACTGTGTATCAAATAAAGCTTGCCCGAGGATCAGAGGACAGAGCCAGCTACTAGATTATACATAGAGGCCAGGCAGTGGTGGCACAAACCTTTAATCCTAGCACTCAGGAGGCAGATGTGATTTCAAAGCCACCCTGAACTACATGAGAATGATCCAGTCTTGGAGAAAAACAGAGCCAGGCAGTGGTGGCACACACCTTCATTCCCAGTACTTGGAGGTCACATGCCTTTAATCTCAGCACTGTGCTCCCACAGCAGAGCCTCCCTGAGCTGTGCTCACACAGCAGAGCCTCCCTGCATTGTGCTTCCGCAGCAGAGCCTCCCTGCACTGTGCTCCCTCAGCAGAGCCTCCCTGCACTGTGCTCCTGCATCGGATCCTCCCAGCTCTGTGCTCCCACAGCAGAGCCTCCCTGAGCTGTGCTCCCACAGCAGAGCCTCCCAGGGCTGTGCTCTCACAGCAGAGCCTCCCTGCGCTGTGCTCCCACAGCAGAGCCTCCCTGAGCTGTGCTCCCACAGCAGAGCCTCCCTGAGCTGTGCTCCCACAACAGAGCCTCCCTGCATTGTGCTCCCATAGCAGAGCCTCCCTGCACTGTGCTCTCACAGCAGAGCCTCCCTGAGCTGTGCTCCCACAGCACAGCCTCCCTGCACTGTGCTCCCACAGCAGAGCCTCCCTACCAAGAACTCCATCCCCCTGTGACTGATTTGCCAAATATCTGTGGACTGTGGATTCTGAGAAGTAAAGTTAAAATTGTGGCGATAGCTGACCACACACTACAGAGGAGGGCCGCTGAACTAGTACACTCTCCATCATTTCTCCATGGATGTGGCTTTGTGTTGTGATTTTTCTTTGAAGGAGAAATATAGCAGTGTTTGGAGCAGGCACGAGGCTGCAAGGGAAGGTGATGGGGAGAAGGAGATGCTCAAGCTACTGTAGCTCACTCCCCAGTGTTCCTGTTTCTTCCTGAGCAAAAGGGAAGAAGGAGAGTCGGTAGGTGTCACATGACTGCTTGGGCTCCTGGAGGCTCAGAAGGGTGATGTAGGATCTGTTACAGTGGATTCATCATTTACCTTACCTGAGAGGCCTCTGGTTTTCTAGGTGCAGAACGACAGGCTGAAAGTGAACTTTCAGTTCTGTGGTGGGCAACTAGTGGGAGCTGGTTGAAGAGAGTGGAGCTGGGCCTGTTGCCTCGGGAACTCATGGCTGTCTTCCCCTATAGTGAATAAAGTTCTCACGGACAGCAGGAAACCTCAAAGACACATCTCATAATCATTTAATGGCCCCTTTCACCCTGATTTCTTCATAAAAAGTAGATTTTCATTTTCTCAAGTCGGTCGTTACTACATAAGCCTCCTGCTTCTGGTACATTTTAATCTCTATCTCATCTTGCAAAACCTTACTTAAGAAAATAGTTGGTTTTTATAATTATGTAGAAAATAGAAAAAAAAAAGCGCACCCTCCAATGTTTTCATTCCGTACCAGTCACTGTTCACACACGGGCTGCTTGCTCTTCCAGCCCTTTCCCATCCACGGTTTCTACTTGTTGTTACTGCTTTTGTTAACACATTTTTTGTTTGTTTGTTTGTTTCCTGTCACTGTTGCTGTTTTGTTTCCTTGTATTTTACTTTATTTTTGAGACAGAATCTTTCTATATAGCTTGGATGGCCTGGAACTCCACCGTGCAGTCCAGGCTGACCTTAAACTCTTCTTTTTCTGATATTTTTACATTCGTTCCTCTCTTTTTGTCTCTCTCTCTCTCTCTCTCTCTCTCTCTCTCTCTCTCTCTCTCTCTCTCTCTCTCTGTGTGTGTGTGTGTGTGTGTGTGTGTGTGTGTGTGTGTGTGCTGGAGGCACATGAATGTCATGACACATATGTGGATGTCGTAAGACAACTTGAGTCCTTTTTCTCCTTCATCATGTCAGTTCTGGAGATCAAATTCAGGTCCTCAGGCTCCGCAGTAGGAGCCTTTAACCGCTGAGTTATCTTGCTATCTAGCTCTAACTTTGAACTCTTAATCTTCCTACCTCAGCTAAGATTATATGTATGCGCCACAATGCCCAGAAATGTCTTTTGCTTCAAATATTTTAATAGACGCAATAATTGTGAGTACCTATGGACTACAATGTGGCCATGCATATTATAATAATCACATTTGTTTGAATGTTTTGTGGACATTTCTGACTATTTTGTAGAAAAAATTCCACCACAGTTAGTCATTAGTTAGTGAGCTGGGCCTCAGTGGTGTGGCTTTGGCATAGACTGGGTAATGGATTTTAGAGTGTTCTTGGAGTCCTCAGGCAGTGATTCATGGCTTGTCACTGCAGTCACCATACACAGAAAAGGACAGAGGGTGATTGACAACTAAAGAAGCACCTGAGTTCAGCTTTGCCGACCCTCACAACAGCGCACCATATCCCAGTGCAGCACCAAGGGGGCTCCTTTTGGTTGTAGTTATCAAAGTTAGTCAAGTGAAGATGAACTCATAAAATAATAGTATGTTTTGACCTACAAACTCCTTGATTAAGAAATTACTGTACAAAATAACCTAAGAAGTTGTCAGAAAGCCATACAGGGCTTACGTCATGACAGTTTTTATTTATTCGTTTCATTTGTTAAATTGTGTTCCAAAATCCTCTACAGTCCTGAAGAGGCTGAGAGCTCTTCCTACTGTTCTTCAGGTCTGGAAGAAAATGAATAACTATTGGTTCAGCTTTAAGTTGCCCAGGTCATAGTAATTTATTATGATCACCCAGGATGCTAACAGTCTTGAAAAAGTATCCCACTTTTAATCCTTGAATTTTGGCTAAGCAGGCTTTTTATTTGTTAACTATTGAACCTCTCAGTATATGGCCAGCTTATATGCATTTTAACTATTAATTGATTCATTTTGGGATTGAGTTTTGTGCAGCGAGCATGAAAAATAGTATCTGGTTTCATTCTTCTACATGTAGTGATCCAGTTTATACCACATCATTTGTTGCGGATACTGCCCTTAATCAAATATACATTTTTGTACCTTTGTCAAAATCAGGTAACTGTAGTTTTGTGGACTTATATCTGTGTTCTCAGTTTCATTCACTAGACTCTATGCCTGTTTTGGTGCTGGCACATACTGTGTTTATTACTATGATTCTGTGGTGCAATTTCACATTAGGTGTGGTGATGCCTCCCATGAGGATTCCTTATGTTTAGGATTGCTTTGGCTTTCTTAGGCTTTTGTTGATCCACCTATATTTTTGGATTAATTTTTGCATCTGTGAAGAATGACCTTAGAAATTTGATTGAGATTACACCGAATCTGTACATTGTTTTTAGTAGGGTAACTGTTTTCACAAGGTTAATTCTTTACATCCATTAGCATGGGAGGTCTTTCCATCTTCCAGTATCTTCATCTACTTCTTTCTCCAGTGCCTTAAAGATTTCATTGTTGAGGTCTTTTATTTCTTTGGTTAAGTCTATTCCCAGGCATTTTATTATATGTCTCTCTCTCTCTCTCTCTCTCTCTCTCTCTCTCTCTCTCTCTCTCTCTCTCTCTCTCTCTGCCATGAATGGGATTACTTCCTTGATTTCTTTTTTCAGTCATTGGGATATAGGAAAACTACCGATATTTGTGAAATTTGTATCCTCCCACTTTGTTGAAAATGTTCAACTCTAACAGTTTTTCTGTGGAGTCTTTAGGGTCCCATGTATAGAATCATATCATCTATATTAAGGAATACCTTGCTTATTTTCCTATTTGTAACCCCTTTATTTTCTGCTCTGTTTTCTTGCTCTAGGACCTATAGTCCTTCAATAGATTAGGAGTGGAGTGGACACTCTTGTCTTGTTCCTGATCTGAATGAGAATGCTGTGAGGTTTTTCTCCAGACAGTATGATGCTGACTGTGGGTTTTCTGTATTTTATATTGAGGTATGGTCCCTCCTTCCCTAGCCTCTCCATGGCTTTTATGGTGAAGCAATGTTGGATTTAGTAAAACCCTTGAAGACACCCAAGCATGTGGTGTCTTTAGCAATATATTTTTACCACACTGAGCAACTTAGTGCAATGAGAAGATCCTGTACCGTTATGGAGACCCCTGGGGCCTCCCTGACCAATAACTCTAGGGAGATATCTTGTCCTGACACTGTGGCATTCATTTAACAACATACATCTTCTAAGACTAGCACTGACTGTCCATGAAGGGGTTTTGATCCAAACTCCCTTTAAAGACTATACTTTGAATCTAATTTATCAAACAATGGGTTTTTATAAGGTTGCTTCATATATCCTTAGTTTTGATTTATTTTTGTAATTTTATTTCAGTCCTTAACCTTAACCTTGAGCTTTGCAGATGATAACATTGCCCTGCCATGTCATATCAAGCAAACACATGTCTGCTGTCATTATTGGTACCCAGGACATCCAGCATTATATTCCAAGCAAGGACAGCCAAATTAGCATCATCTAATCCCATTTTCCTGTATCACAACAGCCCTGAATTTTGAGGCTAGTAAGTGCTTTGTCTTGCCCTAAAGGTAAAACTGCCTTCTTCACTTCATTCCTCTGTAGACTATTCCTTCTTTTGTTTCTTTTGAATAGCTTTATTGTGTATATTAGTGTCATACAAAATGGTGTTTGGGGAATATATAGAAAATAAAAGTTAGTATAGAAGCAAATTCATACCTCCACCATCATTTCTTGTGATCTGGTTTATTTTCATTTGTGTACATGCTTGAAAGTACCTGCATGCAGCGATACCTGGATTCCAGAAGAAAATGTCAGCTCTCCTGGAGCTAGAGTTACAGAGCCTTGAGCCACCCAATGTGGTTTCTGGGAACTGAACTCTGGTCCTCTGCAAGAGCAGCAAACACTCTTAACTACCAAGCTATTTTTCCAGGCTGTCATCTTTTTGTTCCTTAAACATATCAACTTCCTCCCTTATGCAGGGGTTTTGACCTACTGTCTTCTGTGCCTGGAATATTCTCTCTAACTTGCATACTTACCGCTTTACCTCAAGTTATTTACATTGAGATGCCACCTGCTTAGGGAGTGCTCACTGGATGATTTTCTTAGAAGTGCAGTCCACTCATGTTCCCTACTTTGCTGCCATTTTCTTCCTAACACTATCAGCTGCTGGCATTATAAGCGTATATGGTATATGTGCATCTCTGTAAACTCCACCAAAGTAGGAAACTCATGTGTCTTATTTTCTATGTAGAGATGCCTAAAATGATTCTGACTAGAACAGACACCTCCTGATTCTAGCAGATTTCCTGGCAGAATACTTAGTGAATGAATCTCGGAATGGCAGGCTGTACTGAGTCTGTAGCCAGGTGAGTCCTGGGTCCTTTCCTCCCGAGTCCTCTGATGCCTGGAGGTTTTCCACAGAGTTCAAGCATTTCATCATCAGTGCCCCGTCTCTTCTGAGCTGCAGCGTCTGATCGATTCTTTTATCTAGTCACATTGTTTTCCTTCACATTAGGCTCAACTTTCCATTACCTACATTTGTTCAAAGTCTTCTTTCTAGTTTGTACATCCTTATTTTAAAGATCTGATGAAATCCAGGACCTTCTGCTTTGATTTCCAGTAATGGATCACAGCAGATTAACTCAGTGGGCCTTGTCTTCCCGCTTGCATTTAAAACAACAAATCAAGAAAACAAATAAACAACAACAAATCTTTCCCCCAAAGCATTTCCCTGAGTTTCACTTCTTTATGACCCATTTTATTATTTCAGAAAACAAGCTCCATATAGCTTATGTGGTCAGAGCAGAGTAACAGATGTTTATCAATTGGGTGATAAGCACTCAACCTTCCAAGTTTTCAGAAAATGGAATGAATCTGTAGAATCCATAAAGCTGGATAAAGAATAATTTGAATTATGTGATGTGAACAGCTGGCTGTGCAGGCTTTAATGATAATATCTTTCTGTCACAAGAGGAAATATGCACTCAGAGCTGTACCTGAGTGTGTACCATGTTAGAAACCTACCTCTCTCCTAGCTGCCTATTTTCATTTTCCTTCTGGGATAAGACTGAATATAATTGTGTGTGTTTTTAGTTTAAAAAACTTAGACATATATTAAACAAATACACATAAGGTCCTCCAGCCTCCCCTTTCTCAGCACTAGAATTACAAATGTTCTACCGTTCTATCTGAATACTCTGTCTTACTATGATAAGTCTGTCAACAAAATTATTCAAAGGTTTTAGAAGAAGAACTTTTGCAGAATATTTGAATATGCCAAATGATGCCATTGATTTTGGCAGTGTCTTGGTGTGCTCAAAATCATCAATTTTGTGCAATATTTAACACTGAGTGATTTATTAAATCATACTACAAACTGTTATAATATTTTCTGGTAAATGATATTTTAATGGGCCTCGAATAATATTTTAAGTAGAAAGTTAATTAAGTTTATTATCAAAGTTAGATATTGACTTTATTATTCATGCAGCTATCCTATTCAGACATCAAAATAAGTATTTTTTATTACAGATAATGAGGTATAAATATTTATATAAGTTATAAATCACTCTACTTCCAAGAAGCATGTAAAACTAAGGCAATATCCTTAATATTTTGTTTGGAAATAAGAGCTAGCAGATGGCACCTTTCAAATGTACCATACTGTGAGTGGCTTGTGCTGAGATGGAGTATAATATCTCATGGGCACAGTGGAAGCTGCTGTCCTCAATAGAGATAGAAGTTGTTTTTTTGTTGTTTGTTTGTTTGTTTGTTTGTTTTTGTATAGTTATATCAGCTTTTGGCAAATTCTGCCTCAAATCGGTAAAATAACCCAGCAACTTAGTTTTTATTTTTACTTCTGAAAACTCATACTACCTTAGAGAGTCCCCCATTTAGATAATGCCGTGTGTGTGTGTGTGTGTGTGTGTGTGTGTGTGTGTGTGTGTGTGTGTGTGCCTGTGTGCGTGAGGCGAGTGCCATTGTTAGACTGGTGATGGCATACTGGGGTCAGAAGTGACGTTACAGTAACTTTGTGCAACAAGGAAGAGCATAACCTTGATGATTTAAAAAAAAATGCCTGCTCCTCAGTGCCCATCCTTATGCTGTTTATCTACAGAGAACCAGAGACAGCCACCAATGTATCTCCTGATCTTGAGTCAGGGCTGAAAGATATTGTGAATCACAGGACTATGGCTCAGATGTCCACACTGAGCATGTCCCTTTTTGGCCTGATGTTCAGATAAATAGGCTGGAGGGGAGACTCTCAATATGTAAGTTTGGCAGCTGTTGGAGAAAAAGATACTTACAATGAGTGGTTAAAAACGGTGAATAAAACATGTCTTTCTGAGCACAATGAAAATCAGCTAAGATCATGCCTACAATTTCAAGTAATCAAATAAAATTTTTCAATGCTGTAGTCAATATGCAAATAGCTTGGATCTATCATCCTAAAATGTAAACTTTAAAAACATTCTATTACTGTATATTAATTGTACATGGTGTGCTTCATTATGATATTTTCACCTATGTATATAATGCATGTTGATTACATTTACGCTCCATTACCCTACCATGCCCTCTCCCACTCCCTTTGATCCCTTTCCTTACCTCAATAGTTCTCCTAAGGCATCTTTGTTTACTTGTTCAGTTTTGGTGACCCTATGGCATTAGGATTGCTCTCAGCAGCTCAGCAGGGGGTTGTCTGCAGGAGCACAGGTACCTTGTCAGTATAGCACCAGAGTTAATGTCTCTCCTTCTCCAAGCATCATTAACACCTGGTTAGGTGTGAAGAAGTATCCAGGTGATTTTGATTGTTGTGGGAAGACCTATCCTGATTGTGGGCTGCACATTCTGGTAGCAGCCCAGATGGAAAGGGTGTAGCAGAAGGAAGATCATCTCATCTTCTGCTGGCTTGGTTTCTGTCTCGCCCCTAAGTTGATCTATCCTGTCACTGCTGCTCATTCCTTCATTGATATCAGAACCAGTGTTTCCAGGCTTCTAGCATGGACTAGAGACCAGTGGCTCTCCACTAACCCTTCAGATTTCTGGTGTTAGACTGGAACTGCTGAGACACCCAGCCTCCTGGCCTGAACTACCTGTCAGAACCTTCTCCAGTAGAGACAGCCAAGGTGGCACTATTTAGATCACCAAGGCACTCAAGTCTCAGGGACTGAGTCTCTACTGGGTCCTCAGCTCTCAGGTGTGATTCTGATGTTGTTACTATTTTAAAGCAGACTCGATCAATTCATATGTTCATGTTCATATACATATTATGTCTTCATTTATATGCATGCGTGTTCTGTTCCTGCAGGAATCCTGAGAATATGAGAAGAAACATGAACTTGTCATGTGTGTTCTTTATTATAATTGCATTTGGTTACCTTTGTTGAGTTATTAGTAAATACAACCATCTTATACACGAAGTTTGGTCTACTAACTGTGGGAGAACTAAGGGTGGAGCAGCATAAGAGTTGCCAAGACTAAGTAGCAGATCATTTAAGATGGGCCAGTATGGAGGACTTCACTGGCTTCAGCTTTCCCAGGTTCATCGTTTCATATCTCAGGCTGCAGGAAATACACCTCAGAAACACTATAAAACGTAACATCTGACTTCCTGTGATGCTGGTTCACACTGAAAATCAGCGTGTGTTCTGTTTCATGCTAGAGACTCTCAACGAGAATAGCTTGACTCTTCAGTAGTTCATGCTGTTAGTAGACAGCCTTTGCTAACAGAGTTCAGGTTTCATGTCACACAGTCAAGGACACTTGGAACCATAGTGTCCCAAGTCACAAGGGAATCATTGGTAAAAATTTTTGACTTTAAGCAACTTCTTAATTGAACATTTTACTGCTGAGTTTCCCAGTTTTTCCTCTCCTTGTTTTGACAATGGAACTCACTTTCCAATTCGGCTTGCACGCCACCTTTAACTATTTGATTCCCTTTCACGTCCAGCCTTGTTTATTTTTCAGTGTATGAATTAGTTTCTTTGCCTGGGGCTTTGGTTTATAAGTAAAGGTTTCAGAACCTTTACACAATTGTTTTTCTGACCTCAGTAGAGCCCTAAGAATATTCTGTCTAGCTGGAAAACTCAGGATATCATAAGTGTCACATAGTTGGATTCTGCTTGTGGGCTCAGCCTTCAGTTCTAAGTGTGGAAAACCGATTAATACTTAAAGCCAATTTTATGCTAACCAGGTTGAAATGGATTTTCCAGTCTTCTTTAAAAGCAAACAAAATTTTCAGTCTGCCACAAGAGTCTAGTTATGTAAGGTAATCAGTATAATGTATTTTTATACACGGTGTGATTCTTAGATAACCAGTATGATTTGTTACTGTTTTGAGTTTGCATAAAGGTGAACTACAGATAATTATGACTATGAGGGCTTCACCTGATGCTTTACTGTGCTTGACTGACTTGTAAATCCTACACTCATAATACAATTGTCAACTTACTCCTTCTATGGATATGGGTTCTGCAGTCAGAGTGAGAAAAGCATTCACTGCATTGACCTGCTGAAATCTTTATTTTCAATCTGTAAACTACAAAATGATAAAGAATAATTAACCACACAAGAGTGTGGTCAAGTGTCAATGTTTTATAGAGCATACCATAGAGAATCAGTATTACCAGTGTTATCAAAGTCAGTCTTCTGTCTCTGTCTCTGTCTTTCTCTGTTCCTCCTTTTCTCTCTCTCTCTCCTGCCCTTTCTCCATTTCTCATTCTAATCCTGGGAACTTTAATAACTGTTAAAAAAAAAACCCTTTACAGACTCACTGTTTTTGTTGTTGCTGCTGCTGTTACAAATTAACCCAAGAGATCTTCATAATGGAAATCCTTCGCCTTAGGGTTCAAAAATTATTTAAGGCATCTTTCAATAAAAAATTATCTCCCATAGACCTCTTCTTTATTTGTATTCTCTGTGTTGTAGATCAATTATTATTAATTGACTGGAATAATGAATAGAATTAATGTCACAAGCTCATCAAGGGTCAATTTTGCTGGCTGACATGGACTGTGAGAGGTGCAGTATATATGTACTAGGGACATGAGATGCTTGGCACAATGATATAGCTATTGTTATTTGTGGAAAGCTTTATAATTTTTGTTAGGTCAAGAAGCTTCCAATTCTTCAAACAATCTTTAGACCCTATTTTCATGCAGCAAGCCACAAAAGGAGCTGTGTTGAACTTTGCTGTGTGCAAGTTGGAAAGTAATAACTTTTCCCATCTCTCCTGTAAGTGACTTGTACTATGGGACAGATGCAGACCCTTCATTCACAAGGGTTTTCTGATATTATACAGCTATATCGAATAAGGTTAGCACCTTTAAAATGTAGCATTTAGTAATATCCTGGAAATAGCTTCTTCTTGATTCCTTTAAAGGTCACTGCATTTGCTTTCCAGACCTCATATTAAGCTCAAGCCTCTACTGGTTGAAACTAAGAACACACTTGGCTTCATGCCTTCAGTTTTCCCAAAGCTTAAGAGTAAAATGGCAGTCTTTCATGAAAAGCAAGTGGTGTGTGTGTGTGTGTGTGTGTGTGTGTGTGTGTGTGTGTGTGTGTGTGTGTGCATGTGCTCTGGTGAGTTTAGATATATAAATTTAGATATATAAATAAGCATCTTAATGGTGCTTATAAATATGCCCACTAATTTTCCAGTTGATGGTAGAGAAAGCCATCTGCACAAATCAGCCCATTAGCTAAGCTTAGGAGATTGAAATGGGGCGATAGCAACGGGAAGAAAATCTGTGGAGGAAGCGCTGAGTTATCTGTGCTTTACCCCCTGTGCACCGTATCCAACTAAAGCATGCTCTGAGACTCCAGTCATGCCCGATTAACATCAGTTTATAGCTATGCTGATGTTTCACTAAAGGAACAAATTTATTAAGCCATTGAAGTAACGCAAGAAAAAAGTCACCATGGTACTTCCATTAGAGTTAGTATTGGTTCGGTGTACTGAAATTAGAAGATAATTCTCACTGACCGATACAGATGAAGTTCAGGATAGTAGAGCAAAAAAGTGTAAAAACTCTTCTTTCAGGCCTGGGGAGATAGCTCAGCAGTTAAGAGCACTTGCTGCAATTGCAGAGGACCCACATTCAGTCTCCAGCGTCACACTGAGTGACTCACAACCACCTGTGTCTTATCTAGGGTTTCTATTGCTGTGAAAAGATACCATGATTGATTGAAAACACGTAATGGAGGTGGTGGCTTACAGTTTCAGAGGTTCAGCCCACTATCTACATGGCGGGAAGCATGGCGGCATGCAGGCAGATGTAGTGCTGGAGGAATAGCTGAGAGTCCTACATCTTGCAGGCAACAGGAAGTTGACTGAGACACTGGGAGGTATCCTGAGCATAGGAAACCTCAAAGCCCACCCTCACAGTGACACACTTCTTTCAATGAGGCCACACACATCCAACAAAGCCACGCCTCCTAAGAATGCCACTCTCTATGAGATTAGGGGGTCGATTACATTCAAACTACCACAACCTGTTACTTCAGCATCTGGGAACTGACCCCCTTCTGGCCTCTGCAGAGATCTACACTGCATAAATGTGGTGAAAATACATATGCTCAGGCCTACACACATACACATTAAAATAGATGATTAAATAAATCACTTTAAATGGCTTCTTTCACAATTGTTACCTCAAAAGAATAACACAAGTTGGATTGTTTGGGAATGAAAAATATTCTTGCTACTTCAGTACACAGAAAGTTGAATCTACATAGCCACCATGAAAACTAGAAAAATAAAGCCTTGATCCTCTTTCAATACTCATTTTTCACCATTATTACAACAAGAATTAGGCATGACTAGTCACTGAATACATTTGTCACATTGACCCACTTAGAAAAAAATGATTTTTATTACAAATCTGCACAGAGAGGTTTGGTAACCTGAAACTTTTTCTCTTACTTAAAACTATATCAAATCATTATACTATAGTTCTATCTAACATGTATATTGTATTGCTACACATAGAGGATGCTTTCAACAAAGGCTTCTTCTATAAAACATATTTCATTTATAGTGAAGTCATCACTGTCACATGTCAGCAGTGCTTGTGTGCTCCTCATACCTGTTGTCATCATTAGCACAGCCACTAATGTCATCTTCATGTTTATTGTCAGCTGTTGTGATTCTTAGAAGTACACCCGAGTGAACTGAATGCTGATGTCTGCCTATAACTCCTCTGTTGAAACTCTAATCCCAAAGACGATGTCATTAAATGGGTACCTGAGAAGAGACTGGGTGGTGAGGCAGATGTAGATGAGGGTAAAGTACTCATCCACTCCACTAAGGTAGAGTATTCATCTGTGGCTTGTTAAGGAATAGTCTCTTTGTACACTGTGGAGATGTGTCTTTGCCAAGGTGCCTTCTGATTGGTTTAATAAAAGAGCTGACTGGCTGATAGCCAGGCGGGGTATAGGTGGGACAACCAAACACAGAGGATGCTAGGAAGAAGGGCAGAGTCTGGGGAGTTGCAAGAGACACAGAGAGAAGCAAGATGAATGTACCATGTTGAAACAAGGTACTGCCACATGGCAGAGGGTAGATAAGAAATATGGGTTAATTTAAAATGTAACAAGACTAAGCTATCAGCCAATCATTTACAATTAATAATAAGTCTCTAAACGGTTACTTGGGAGGGGCTGCCAGGACACAGAGAAACTTCACCTACAGTGGCACTAGAGAGTAGAATAATTGTCTGCAGCTCTAGTTGCTTGTAAAGGATGCCCCAGAAACTGTGTTTGCTCCTTCTACAATATGAGAACTCAGCAAGAAAAAAATATTTGTGAACAACAACTGGACCCTTATCAGACCATGAATCTGCTGATACCTTGATCTTGGACCTCCCAGGCTCAAGATCTGTGAAAAAACAGATCTCTGTTGCTCCTAGTCTCCAGTTTAAAGTGCTTCTTATTAGTATTCTAAATGAACCAAGTCATAGAGGTATTAAAGTGAGCTGTATCTGACAATAGGTAACACCTTGTCCACCAAAAACTCTACCTAGGCCTAGAAGCCTGAGTTCTAATGTCTTTTCCTCAGAGCATAGCCTTTCTTCTTGTTTCTCCACAGTATCTGCTGTCTTATTAATATTTCATGTGCAGTCATAATTTTGAGTTTTAGTCATCTTTTCAAATATACGTACTTTGTTATTTAAACTATAGTAGTTAATGGCTTGTTTGTTTTTTTGTTGTTTTGTTTTTTTGTTTTTTTTCCGAGACAGGGTTTCTTTGTGTTGTTTTGGTGCCTGTCCTGGACCTCGCTCTGTAGACCAGGCTGGCCTTGAACTCACAGAGATCCGCCCGACTCTGCCTTCCGAGTGCTAGGATTAAAGGCATGAGCCACTACCGCCTGGCCTTATAGTAGTGGTTTCAAAGGCAAATATTGGTTTGCAAATATCATATTGATTATGTAGTGCCATGTGCTGTTATTATGTAGTACTTTATAAATATCCAACTAACATTTATCAATAGATTTCAATTTTGTAGTAAGTTGGAGAATTGATTCCTGTGTGATGTTGATTTAGCCACGATCAACTTGTATTCAGAGACCATATCATACTTACTTGAATATCTGGCAGAGATGAGGTTGTTAGCAAGTATGTTAGAATTTGTAATATGGAGAGAGAATTCTTCAAAGAAAAAAAAATGAGGCATGATCTAATTTGCAGTGTTATCTGCAACTCACATGTAGGTTATTTACTCTATTAAGAGTTGGGGAGAAATGCTATTAGATGAATGTAAAAGTGGATAAATTTTAACTCTTTGTAAATCACTAATGTAGCAAGGGAGTGAGTGTGCTGTAGGGAAACTGATGGTACTCGTGAACAGCGTTGAAGATTAGAGTTAAGAGTTTGCATCATTTCTGCACAGCCATGGCAAAGATGGGAAAGAGAAAGATACTACAAAGCAGAGTGAAGAATAGAGAGCTTCTTTTGAGACCATTTCAGTCTGCGTTGTCCATGCAAATCCCAGGAGTGTGAGATAAAGTGTGTTGACCAACAAAAGCAAAGCCAGAGTCAGAAAGACATAGATGTACTTTCCCTCGTGCATAAACCTCGGATTTGTGTGTATGTGAGTGTGTGTGTATGAGAGAGAGAGAGAGAGAGAGAGAGAGAGAGAGAGAGAGTGTGTGTGTGTGTGTGTGTGTGTGTGTGTGTGTGTGTGTTGACCAAGAAAAGCAAAGCCAGAGTCAGAAAGACAGACGTACTTTCCCTCATGCATAAACCTCCGATTTGTGTGTGTGTGTGTGTGTGTGTGTGTGTGTGTGTGTGTCTGTGTGTGATGAAATTAGAAGGGACATCACTGAGAAGGGAAGGAGAGCTCTGAAGGTGGGGGAGAGGTTATGAAGTACAAGAGCTATGGAAGAAGAACATGTGCTTTTGTTGAGGGGGGCAGCAGGAGAGAGGCAGGGCTTGGGTGGGCAGTTGGGTAATGGAACAGATAAGAATAAATACGTAATGAAGATTCAGTAATGCAGACAATTGTTTTGGTTACAATAATGCAAACATATATCTAGAATCCTTGCCAATGACAGAACACTGCCTGTGCTTGTGGACCAATGCCCAGGCAACTTTCTTGGTTTAAACTGAAAAAGTGAACTTGTATTAGGTTGAAAAACATGCCTTGCCTCATCAATGCACTTCACTTGAGTGGTTTCCTTGTTAAAAGTTTGTGATAACCTGGCACAACTTAGAACTCCCAAAGCATGTTTGAATATATGTGTATAAAAAAATGGGGAAATATATAATACATCTTCTTGACTTATGGCTCAAAATGTCATCAGTGCCTGGATCTGATGATGTTTCTAGATTCAGATCCCACAAAGATAGAGCCACCAACATCTAGACTTTAATAATTCTATCAGGCACATCTAGTTTCAGCACAAACCTTATATACAAGAGCAGTTCTCAGGTTAAGAGACAATTTAAAGAATTGTGAGTAAAATGTAATATTTGGGTATCATTTGCATTCTAATTCAAACAACAAATTTTAACACATTTAAAATTTATGACATTTGCAAGATAATTGCTCACGTGAAACAGGACTATAGATTAGATTATTATTTATTGAACATTATTAATTTTTAAGATGTGATAACTTTAAGCTATGTTTTTATGATTCATTATGTTTCAGGAATATGTAGTAAAATGCTTATGTATGAAATGACACAATGTGTAATTTGATTAAAAATATGTGAGGAAGGTGTGGCTAAAACCAGAATGGTTTGTGAGTAAACTGAGTGCGGGGTGTTTGGTAATTCACTATGCTACTCTGTGCTTAAAAATGCTTGGACCTGCCTCAACTGAATGTACCAGGCTCTGCTGACTCCCCATGGGAGACCTTGCCTTGAAGGAGGTGGGAATGGGGGGTGGGTTTGGGGGAAAGCCTGGGGGATGGGAGGAGGGAGGACAGGGAAATCTGTGGTTGATATGTAAAACGAATAGAAAATCTCTTAATAAAAAAAAAATCTGTACCATGTGGGGGAAAATGTTAAATGAAATATATGTGTACTAAGCATTTCATATGCTCCAGGGAGGAAGGACAGCTGCAATCTGGACAGAGACCACCCTGCTTTGAGTGCAGAAGACTTTCAGTAAAGTCCTAAGGTCTAAAGCAATTTCCAAAGTAAATACACAAGGAGGTCAAACTTGAGTGCTTTTATTTGTAAACAGTTTAGCCACTAGAACGCAAAGCAGTGACTGAAACAGTGGTAAGATGACTCCTATCTATCGGAAGCTGGCAATTTACTTCAAGAAATCTTTGCGTAAAAATCTAATTTCAACCCATTTTTCTCAGAGGCTAAATTTTATTCCATTTCCTATTCACAAGGCTCTATCATTAGCATATTAAGCTAATGAGTGAATCAATTATTTAAAGTTGGCAATATTTTTATTATGCCTAATTAAGTGTTTAATCAGAACATTGTGGCCTGTGAGCCTTTGTCAACAGTGTTCTCCAGAAGACAATTGAAATGGCTGCCTTGATCTTTCCTAACTGTATCTTACACTGAGGTAACTAAAGAGGAAAGTGGAAGCCTGACATGCATGAGAACAAGCCACAAAGAATACAGAAACTGGCAACAAGCCTGGCCCACTATAGAGGGTGAAAATAGTGTGTGTCCCTTGATAGACAGTGGGCCACATGGAAGGGTAACCGCCATCCCACCTTGGGGACATTGTTCCTGGGATCTCTAATGAGCAATGAAATAGAGATTTAGCAGGTAAAATACTACTTAATTTTTTTCTAGATTCTTCTAAAGTATCTAGCCATATAATTGAAGCTTCAAATCACCAGTTACATCAATATTAATAAAATACTTCAAAGATTACCTGAAAAATTAAATAATAATTATGCTATGATTTAAAGGCAAGTTGTTGATGACAGAAGTACATAATAAGCATATTTACACTTATTTGATGTGTACCAAGTTCATTTCTCTTATGCTGTCACAAGGCTAAACCATCCCAATGCTCAGCCAGACTAAAACTGAGTTAATGTAAGTCAATCAATCACAGGAAACATCCAAGAGCCATTCAAAGAAACATAAAGCAAACAAGGAAGAGGTTAAATGAGGTATTTGTTTATGAATTCAGTGAATATTTAATTCACTTACCCATCAGAAACCCTTCTAATCATCACTGGGGGTATAGAGAATAATGAGATATACATGAGCCTTCCTCTCTCAAAACTAGAAATGGACAAATTGGAAACTTCAATGTTGTATGGTAAACACTAAAATGAGAGTACTTTTTAATATATAACAACACACAGGAAAGCAGGGGCTAGGGAAGTTTCTAAGAAGAAATTTTATACAAACACATATACACATAGGCAGAGTGTTTTGTCGGGACTACCAGCTCCCCAATGCACAAAGACTTAATATTAATTATAAATGCTTGGCTGATGGCTTAGGCTTGTTGCTTACTAGCCCTTACAACTTAAACAAACCAATACTTCTTATCTATGCTCTACCATGTGTTGATAGCTTTTTTTCATTTTTTCATGTTTATCTTTCTTCTCTCCCCATCTCCTGGTGACTCCCCATGACTCCACCCTTCTCCCCCCCCCCCCCCCCCCCCCCCCCCCCCCCCCCCCCCCCCCCCCCCCCCCCCGTCCTCTCAATTTGGCTCTTCCGCCTAACCTCTTCCTGCCTAGCTATTGACCATTCAGCTTTTTTATTAAACCAGTCAGTAGGTGCCTTGGCAAAGATACATCTTCACAGTGTACAAACAGATGAAACAAAGCAAAAAACAGAGCATACCAGAAGATAGGAATGACCTTTCCCGGCAGAAAGGTGGATAAAACATCCAAGTGGCCCACTCATCTCGCTGGAAGCAAGAGATATTGAATAGGATGTTTTTAAAATTCTCATTTTAAAAAAATATATTTCAGTGAAGAAACCAGTTAAGCCTCAAACTAAATAAAACAGAAGCTCAGAAACAGAAACAGAGCACCAAAGGCATCTTTTCCCCGAAATGCTGAACACCAAGCTCCATGAACTTGAGTTTCCACCCGGATGACAATCACAGGATTACATGGGTACCAGAGTCTCCCTACAAGTGCATTAAAAATAAACATCACCTCTGTGCCTTTCCTTCAAGAGACTGTAAGGAAAGAATCTTAGCTCTAAATAGAAGACAAAGGTCACCCGGAGAAATAATAATTTAATGCAAAACCCCCCAAACCTTAGGAACCCGAATGGACACAACATACACGATCCAAAACAAAACCAAATTCCAAAGATACAATGTTGACTTAAAGGAGCTTCAGGTTGCTGTGCTTGCAGGCTTCTAGCAAGGGCAAGCACAGTATCCTCTGGGGAGCTTGCCTTTACCATAGGATATAATATAGGAAGACATACGGAACCACAAGTGAACGCTGAAAGAAATGAGATTCAGCTTAAACAGGAAACAAAAGCTTCCTACATCAGGATTATTTAAAACCATAGTTATTATTTAAACACAACAAAACTTTGTGATGTATTTGGGGCACAGAAAATAAAAAAAAACTTAATGATTTGAAATATAAAACTTTCCAGCAACTAATAATAAACCATCAAAATTATAGTCTTAACTGGATGGCTCTAGCTAGCCACAAGGTAACTCTTTTTAAAATGTGCCAAAAAATGTGTTTGGAATGAAGCACAGAAAAAACAAAGATGTAGAAAACTGGAAGACTAAGAGAAGAGGATACATTGAAATACTGTGCACACCCAGAAAAAGACAGAGAAATCACCAGGCACTTAAAATCCCAGAGCTCCCTTATCCGAGACTGTTTCTACTTGCACTGGTTAATAGGGTGGCACGTCACTAGATTACAGCCAATGGGCATAAAGATTAAGTGTACCCTGTCTGCGACCCATTCAAAAGCCATGTGTGTTCATCCACACTCTTTGCTCATGAAGGCTAGTTTGCAGGAGATAACTTTAGAAAGCTGTGTCCCACCAACTTGTTTTCTTTCTCTTTAAAATTTTATGTCTTATGAATTATGAAACTTAACACACAAAGAAACGAGTTTCATGATGGCATTTCCACACATAAGTGTCAATTCCACCTGCTCTAATTCACGTTTTCCCCCACTGTCCTTCCCTGTGCCACGTCTACCTCTGCCTGGTTTTCTGCCTACACTATTTCATTTCTTTCTCCTTTTCCCATGTCACTTGACGTATCTTCTGTCATTCTCATGATACCTTTTCTATTTCATGACTTACACACACACACACACACACACACACACACACCACATACATAATTTTAAAAGTAGGTTCCTCAAATAAAAGAAAATGTGGTATTTATCTTTCTGAGGTTGGCTTCATTACATAACAATGATTTCCATTTTTTTTTTCCTTTCATGATTTCATTTTTCTTTACAAATGAATAAAATCTTATCGTGTATCATATTTTCTTTATCCATTCATTTGCTGGTTGACATAGGCTTGTTCCATTCCCTGGTCATGAATAAATGCAGTAATAAACAGAATTTTAAGTGTTTCTGTGGCATGTTGACTTAGAACCCTTAGCATATATGTGTATATACATATGCTCTATATATACATATATACATATTCTATAGGCATAAATCCCATAGCATATATACATATATATGTGAATACATGTACAAATACAACCTTCTGAGTCCATTTCATGCTCATATATATTCTGATGGCAGGCATTTCCCTGATGGGTAAGGACTTGAATATTTTTTCAAGTACTTATTGGCCATTGATTTTTCTTTTGAGAATTGCCTGTTCAATAAATTAGCCCTGTTGCTCACTGGACTATTTCTTTTCTGGTGTTTACTTTTGCAGTTCTGTGTGTATGTTATGTATCTTAGTCTCCTGTCTGATGTGCGGAGGGACAAGATTTTTTTTCCCATTCTGTATGCTATCTCTCCCCTCTGGTGAGAGATGCCTTTATTGTAAAGAAGCTTTTCAATTTTGCATAATCCCAGTTGCCAACTCCCTAGATTATTTCCTGTGCTATTATAATTCTTTTCAGAAATTCCTTGTTTAAGTCTGCATCTTTGTTGTTGTTGTTGTTGTTCTTGTTATTGTGGGGTTTTTGCTGCTGTTGTTGTTGCTTTTTGTTTGTTCTTTTGAGACAGAGTTTCTCTGTGTAGCCCTGGCTGTCCTGGAACTCACTCTGTAGACCTCGAACACAGAGACCTGTCTGCTGCTGCTTCCCAAGTGCTGCGTTTAAAGGTGTGCACCACTACCGCGCCCCAGCAGGTTTCATTTCTTATATCACACAGGCTTTGTTCCATTTTCAATTGATTTTTGTGTAGGGTGAGAGATACATACCTAGCTTCATTCTTCAACATGTAGAAGCCAAGTCTTTTCCAGCACCATTAATTAAAGATGCTGTTCTTTTCTCAATGTGTGCTTTTAACACTTTGTCCAAATTAGATGCCTGTAGCTGTGTGGATTTATTTCTGGGTCTTCTATTATGGTCCATTATTTTATATATTTGTCTTAATTTTCCTATATTCACTGAGATTTTTTTTTGTGTCTCAATGTTTTTGAGAGTTTTGGAGGAAGTTACATGGGGTGCTGAGAAGACTATATGGTGTTGGTGTTGGGGTGGAATATGCTTTCAATTCTGCTGTTTCTCCTTGACTTATGGTGTCCTCAGCTCCAGTGTTGTTTAGTTCTTGTCCAGGTGACCTGTCTATTGGTGAGTGTTGGTTATTAGTTACTTACTCGCACTATTTGGGGGATTAATCTGTTGTTGTCACATAGTAAATATTTTAATGAAATTTGGAATGTTATGTGAGTATGATTTTAGATTTATAATATACTCCCAGTGTATTGTTTTGTTGAGGTGTATGAAATGAACTTCCTCATTTTTTTGACTAGTTTGGTTTGAAGTCCCTTTTGTCAAATATTTAAATAGATATACCTGTTTGATTTTTAGCCCTTGGTTTGTTGGGAGTACCTTTTATTATCCTTTTATCCTAAGTTAGTGCCTATTATTAATAGTAATATATGGTTCTTGAAAGCAGCAAAAGATGAATCTTGTTTTCTGATTCAATCTGCTAGTTCGTCTTTTTGTTTGAGAAAGAGATTATTAATATTTGGAGTTATTAAAATATGCTAATTCCTGTCATTTGTTGATTCTTTTTTGGTGGGAGGGGCTTCGAGACAAGGTTTCTCTGTGTAGTCCTGGCTGTCCTGGAACTCACTCTGTAGACCAGGCTGTCCTCAAACTCACAGAGATCTGCCTGCCTCTGCCTCCCTGAGTGCTGGGATTAAAAGCAGCATGCTCCACCACCACCTGGCCTTTTGTTGATTCTATGTTGTTATATTTGACCTCTTTTGATGGATTATACTGGAATTGTTCATATATTCCCTATGAATTGTTGGTTTGTTTGTGCTTCTCTAAAAAGTGTTCCTTCCAGTGTGCTGTGTAGAGCTGGCTTGGTGGTCTTAAACTCCTTCAATCTGCTTTATTTCTCTCTCACTTCTAACAGATAGCTTTGTTGGGTATAATGGTCTTGGTTGACAGTTGTGATCTTTTACAACTTGGAATACACCTTTCCAGGCCCTTCAGCCTCCAAAAGTTTCTGAATGATCAGGTGTTATTCTAATGGGCTTGCCTTTATATGTAACGACCTTTCTTTCTTGTAGAATTCAATGCCCTTTCTTTATTCTGTGTTTTTAATGTCTTAACTATAAGATGCTGTAGAAAGTTACTTTTCTGGAGTCCTACATGCCTCTTGTACCTACATGGGCATCTCTTTACCTACATATAAAAACAGATCTTCTCTGATATTGAAAATATTGTCTCTGCTTTTACTATGGCATCCTTCTTCTTCTGTGTCCATATTCAAAGGTTAGGTCTTTTCATGGTGTTCCAGAGTTCTCCCATGTTCTGATCGTGGACTTTTGTAAATGTATTCTTGACCTACTGAGTGAACCAATACCTCTACCTTCTCTTCCAGTCACAATATTGTTTCCCAAATAATCTATTCTGTTCATGAGGCTTTCTGGTGAGAGGTGAGATTTTTATTTGGCTTATTTAGGGTTTAATTTCCAGTCTTATCTCAGTTTGGCTTATCTTCAGCAAATCTATCTCTCTATTGAATTCCATTTTCTTATCTTACATTGATTTCCTTATTTCATTCATCGCTTTGTTTTTTGTCTTCTTCATTTGGACATATTATAATCCTTTTCTTAAATACTTACTTTGTTGTTTTTTTTTTTGTGTGTGTGTACACGCACGTGCGTGTGCACTCGTGCACATGCTAATAGAAGCCTGCTGATGTCAGAAGAGAGGCACTGAGTCCATGAAAGTTATAGATAGCTGTTAACTGTCATGTGGGTGCTGGGAACCAAACCCAGGTCCTCTGCAAAACTGGAAAATGATAGCAAACTCTGAGCCACCTCACCAGTTATATACTCCTTATTTTGAATTCTGTGTCTGGAAGATTTTCAAGATTGTTCTCATTGGGTTCTTTTATTATGGAATTCATCAAGTTTAGAGTAGACATGTTGTCTTAGAGTTTCTTTGTTTCTGTGGTGAGATTTTCATATTTGGAGTTAGTTTGATTAGGAATGTGGATCTGGGGATGATGGTCTAGGCACAGCTTACCTGTCAGTTCCAGGAGCTAGGGAAACTGTAGAAGTGTGGACAGAAGCTTCAGGGTTGGAAACCCTTACTGGTCAACATCAGCAGCTTGGCATAGAGGGGAAGTATGGTATAACATGAATCTGAAAAGATCCTATTAATTTTAAAAAAAACCCAGAGCCAGATATTGGGGTGAAAGCTGAAAGATCAGAGAAACAGGACAAGCCAGCTACGTTCTTACCTCTATGAAATCCTCAGCCTCAAGAGAGTGAGTTCCTTTTTCCTCATGCCTTATATACTTTTCTCTGCCCAGACATCACTTCCTGGGATTAAAGGTGTGTGTGCCTCCCAGTACTGGGATTCAAGGTGTGGGCCACCACTGCCTGACTGTTTCCAGTGTGGCCTTGAACTCACAGAGATCCAGACAGATTTCTGCCTCCTGAGTGATAGGATTAAGGGTAGTGCCACCACTGTCTGGCCTCTATGTCTAATCTAGTGACTGGCTCTGTCCTCTGATCCCCAGAGTTCACAATATATCACTACAGTATGGGACAAGTGGTTGACACCTCATTGACAGACATTTTGCAGCATGCAGATGACATATAAACCTGTGAACAGGCATTTCACCTCATTTGAACGACACATAAATATGTGAACAAGAATTTTGTAATGGTGGTTAATAAACAAACAAACAATTGAGCAACCAGGAAAGACAGAAGTCCACGTCATGGAGAAAGGGAAGGAACAGCTTTATACACTCAGGATGGGAGAAGCCTAAGGCTGCAGGCTTGGGTGTTTTATAGGGCCTCTGATTTTAAATGGCTGTTGTTTTGGGTATTTTATAGGGCCTCTTGAGTCCTCTCCTTTCACACATTAGTACTCTTTAGATACTCTATTGTAGGGAACAGGTGAAGTCCTGAGTAAATGTGTGTTATTGTAGGAACCACGCAGAGCACTGCACCCTAGTGATGAAGTCCAGGCCAATGAAAGACCCTGCCTCAAAAGAAAGAATGAAGGCATCTGAGAACTGACATCACGGTTTGTCCTCTAATTACCATACCTGCGCTCCATTTAGGCATGGGCACCCACATGTGCACCGACATGCATGAATGCCCCCACACAAGCATATACAAAGGAAGGAGTGTAAACAAATGGAAAGAGAGCATGCAAATGGATTTTTGTGATCTTTTAAACTAACAAATGGATTTATGGACAGCCTCCTTGAACTCACCTGGTAATGAGTACAAGATACTTCCCATAGCTGAACTTCTGGCTTCCTGTACCCACTACAGGAATTTTATAGCATGGGATAAACAATGGTAACTCTTTTGGAAATTGTTTACTTTGTAGCTGTTCTCAAGGACACACTGGGGTCTTAGTCTTGGTATGTTGGCTGTTCTCTTTCTGCCCTGTCACAGAGTTGGGGGGGACCATCATCTTCACGGATGGGAGTCTTTGGAGAGGACTTGAACATGCTGGAGCCTGGCCTGGGAAGGCCTGCCTTGCTCCAAGAGTGTGCATCTAACAAGCTTAAACAGCAGGGGACAACTTGACAGTATACTGTACATTACTTCAGTTTATATCCTGACTACAGAAAATAGAATTTTATAAGGCAAATGGCAGTAGATAAAATTCCTAATACCCGTGAAGCACTTATCCTGAACCCATTTGCTGTTCTATAATGTACAGCCAGGCTAGCTGACCTGTTCTTAATAAGAAAATGGTAGAAAAGTCCCTGATGGAAATCCCTTACAGTATGCCACATAGGCCATTTGTTAAGTGATACATTTTGTTAGAAACAGTGTACCCTGTGCCACAGTGACTTCTGTCGACTATGCCCACACTCAAGAACTGCTTCTTAGTTTCTGATTCACTTTGTCATTTGGGGGTGATGTATGTTGTCAGTACAGAACAAGCATAACCACTGCTGGTAGGTATTTGAGTACTATAATATTTTGAGAAAATCTCTCCACTAATGAAAATTATTTGCTTCTGTTACTACTCTCTGGGTCAGTTGGAACTGAGGCTCTGTAGAAACGACAGGACTTACTTGCATGTGCAAGCTGGCATGCTAGCTTGAGATGTAATTGAAGACACATTTCTCCATGGACTAAAGTGTTTTGTTTAGAAATGTATTTCCCATTATATTTTTCTTGCACATTTAATTTACTCTTCAGAAATAGTTCCTTTCATGGTTTCTTTTTCTTTTTTTTGAAAAAAAATTTATAGTGTGAGAAAAGGTCTGATGTGGTTTGGGTGTGGCTAAGTCAGTTTTGGCCCTCCAAGTATTCATGGGCTGGAATAATCATATCCTCTTGTACTGGAAACCATTTAGTTTTCCTTCAAAGATTCAGAAGAGCTTGAGTCTTCCATTTTCCCTAAATCTGGAGTATGAGTCTCAGTGAACTCTAAGCAGATGGGTGCATGCTTTTGAGGAGCTCCATCCATGAGGAGGTGATTTGGCCAAAGGGCGCTGCCACCACATCTATTTTCTTGTGAGAGAGGCACGTGTGCTAGAGAATGGCAAGCTCGAGATGTGTCCTAGAAAGGAAAGCCACTCAGCCAGGGGAAGTCTGGCTTCATCGTTCAGCCCTCCTCTGGTCAACAGTGCTTCGCGTTGCTGGTGCAAATTCAAGCGTGAAGCCAATTTTTATGCTCTAGATGGCAAAAAATGCAGGCAATTCTGAAGGGTTTCTCTCTCTTCCCTTGGCAGCTGGTATGTTTACACAGTGGGGATGAAAGGCCCGACATCTGTGTTTATATTTCTACATTGCAGGGTCCCCCCAAACCCACAGTTAGGACTCATTTATAGCCAAGCACCTCTGCCCCAGAATTACAGCAGCCGAGGCTTTCAACTTCTCCTCGGTGAAGACTTTGATCTCCTTGTGCAGAAGGCTCTTTGATGAGTTGTGATTGGAGAAGGAGAACTGGAGGCTTTATACTCTCACAGCTTCTTTCTCTCCCTCCAACCATAAAGGAACTTGACCCAGACTTTCGAGTATCGAAACAGCTTTCTATAAAACCCATTGTGTCATCAGAACAAAAGTTAGACCCTGGCCTGAACAAAGCAACTGGTCTCAAAAGAATTTGTTGGTTAATAAACTCACGAGTTAACTCTGATAGGTAATTCCAGGTAGGTTAGAATGTGTTGGATTTCTTATTTTGTTATTAGATGAGAAAATTTCAGAATTTGATGCAAATCTAAAGGGTGAACCCAGGAATCTGTTTTTCACAAAATTCACCTTGGACATAGAATTATTTAAGAATATAAACTAAGGCTGAGAAGAGGCTCAGTTGCTTTCCCCACAAGTATAAGGACTATAGTTCAGATCTCCAGGACCCATGTAAGAAGTGAGTTATAGTTGCGTGTGTATTTAATTCCACTACTGGGAAGTATAGATGGGAGGATCCTGGGGGCCTTGGGGCTTTTGTTCAGCCACTCTAGTCAAAGGTGAGTTCTGGGTTCAGTAACTGAGAGATTCTATACCAAAAAATAAGGTGAAGTGATTGAGAAAGACACCTTATGTGGACCTCTTGTCTCCAGATGCACATACATGCACATGTACCTACATACATGGGTGGACACAGAGAGAATTAAGGGCCTTTTGAGTCCCAAGTTAGGATGTACAGTGTGTTTCAAGACATCACTGCATTCTAAGCATCCTCTAACCCTTTCAGAGAAGTGGGGGTGGTTTTCTCAACTCTTAACCACCATTATGGTGATAAGATGACATCTTCTTTGGATAGTTGAATAGCCTTCTGAGAATTTCCTTACCACATTACATTACTTAATACTTATAAACCTTTGGCTTATAAAATGTGGCAAAGTAGTTCAGCAGATTAAAAATATTGGTAGGACCTAAAGCTTTTAAAACATGACTTTGAACTTGTCAAGGTTTCATTACCAACTTTATACCCTGGCAATTGCCATGATGCTTTGCATCTCTACTTTACGTAGAAATTTATTGAAATAATTACAGTTTCATGTGGAGTCATAAGAAACAATACAGTAGCTGGGCAGTGGCGGTGCACGCCTTTAATCCCAGCACTAGATAGGCAGAGGTGGGTGGATCTCTGTGAGTTTGAGACCAGTCTGGTCTACAGAGTGAGTTCCAGGACAGCCAAAGCTACACAGAGGAACCCTGTCTTGGAAAATAAAAAAAGAAAAGAAACAATACAGTGATGTGGTTTTGACCCTTTGGTTTACCAATGGTAACAAATTATTAAACAGTCATACAGTATGTCAAGCAAAAAACAGACATTGCTGCAATCCACACATTTGGGAATGTTTCTCAAGTTTTGCTTATACGCTTATGTGTTTGGATGGTTGTGCTTAATCCTATACTAGGTTCGAGGATGCACCACCACAGGCAAGATGCCAAATAAACAGTTCCATCGAAACAAAAGGCTCTTGGACGCTGTTATAACCACATCCTTGTCTTTCCTTTCAGTTATCCAAAGCCTTGGCAACCACTAATCCAGTCCTTGTTTCTTTTTATTTTTCCTCTTATTTAAAATAGGTTTTTTTTTTTTTTTTGTTTCTCACATAATATATCCTGATTATTGTTTCCTCTCCCTCTTCTCCTGGGTCCTCCTCACCTCCCCTCCTATTCAGATCCACTCCCTTCCTGTTTCTCATTAAAAAAAAAACAGACTTCCAAGTGATAATAATAAAATAAAATAAGATAAAACAAAACCTAACACATTGGAATTGGACAAAACAGAAACAAAAGGAAAAGAGCCCACGAGGAGGCATAAGGAATAGAAATCTACTCATCCATATACTCAGGAGTCCTATAAAAACGCCAAACTAGAAGTCATAATATATGAACAAAGGACCTGGGATAGACCTGTGAGGGCCCTGTGCATGCTGCCTCAGTCTCTGTGAGTGCATATGAACTTTGATCATGTTGATTCAGAAGGTCTTGTTTTCTTGGTGTCTTCCACTGCCTCTAGCTCTTATACTCTTTCTATCTCCTCTTACACAGGGTTCCCTGAGCCCTGAGGAGAGGAGTTTGAAGGGGACATCCTGTTTAGGGCTGGGTGTTCCAAGGTCTCTCAGTCCCAGGATAATGTCTGGATGTGGGTCTCTGTACTTGTTTGCATCTGCTGCAGGAGGAAGCTTCTCTGATGATGGTTGAGCAAGGCTCTGCTTTATGAATATAGCAGAATGTTGTTAGGAGTCATTTTATTGTTTTTGTTTGTTTGTTTGTTTCTGTTTTTAGAACAATAGTATTTTGCTCTACCCTATGCCCTTTGGCTATCTAGTGTCAGTTTCTTGGTCATCCAAGAAATGTCAGGTGTGGGTGACATCTCGTGGAGTGGACTTTAAGTGAAATCAGATATTAGTTGGTTACTGTCACAAGCTTTGTGCAACTATTACTCCAGCAAATCTTTCAGGTAGGACAGCATTGCAGATCAAAGGATTTTTGGCTAGGTTGGTGTTTACATTTCTCTTTTGGTAGCCTTCAGAGTACCTTCCTATAAAAAGAAGCTAGAATACAGGTGTGAAATCCCTATATAGGCACCAACTTGACTCCATATTCAATAAGTCGTGTAGATGTTGTCTTCAGCAATGGGGCCTTGCAGTCGGTTTCTGGAGAGCAACCTACAACCTTGGGAAAAGCTTGGATTGTTTGGGGATTCCCATGGGATTCCCTTTGGCCAACGACTCAGTTAGATGTGAAGCAAACCCAGGACTAGGAGCTTCATTTAGTGATAAGAGATGTCCAGCTGGGACTCTCTCTCCCCTATTATTTGGTGATTTCATTTATATCTCCTTCAAATGTGTATATTTTAGGAAGCTTCTACTGCATTACATTCTCATTCTACCCCTCAAATGCCCCCTACTTTTAGATGTCTCTACCTATATTCCTCCTCTTGTCCCACCTTTCCTTTCTACTCTCCTGTTGATTCTCCTATTCCAGTACCCACCCCCATCCATAACAATCTGTTTTATTTCCCTTTTCTAATGAAATATATCTGCCCCCTTCCCAGTCCCTTACTCTATACTTAACCTCTGTGGTTCTATGAATTGTAGCTTAGTTATCATTGACTTAACAGCTAATATCCCATTTAAGTGAGTACATACCATATTTCTCTTTCTGGGTCTGGGTTGCTTCACTTGGGATGATTTTTTTTTCCAGTTTGATCCATTTACTTGTGAATTGCGTTATTTCATTTTTTTTTAATGGCTAAGGAATATTCCATTGTGTAAATGTACCACATTTTCTTCATTCATTCTTTGATAGGTATAAGATAGAATCTCAAAGTGGATTTGATTTATATTTCCCTGACGGCTATGGATGCTGGATATCCTTTCTTTAAGTGTTTTTCAGCCATTTAGGTTTCTTCTTTTGAGAATTCTCTGTTTAGATCTGTACCCCATTTTTCAATTGGGTTAACTGTTATCTTGAAATCTCATTGTTTGAGATCTTTATATATTTTAGATATTACCCCTCTATTATATGTGTAGTTGGTAAATATCTTTTCCCATGCTGTAGGCTGCTGCTTTGTCTGGATGACAATGTCCTTTGCCATGCAGAAGCTTTTCAGTTCCCTGAGGTTCTATGTATTAATTGTCGGTCTTAGTGCCTGTGTTAACAGTATTCTGTTCAGAAGGTCTTTTCCTGCATGAATGAGTTCAAGGCTATTCCCCACTTTCTCTTTTGTCAGGTTCAATGTATTTGGTTTTATTTTGAGGTTTTTGATCAACTTGGACTTGAGTTTTGTACAGGGTGATAAGTATGGATCTATTTGTGTTCTTGTACATGCAGCCATTCAAATTGAACATTACAATTTGTTGAAGATTCTGCCTTTTTTTCCAATGTGTATTTCTGTTTTTTTTTAAATAAAAAAATCAGGTGTCCAGAACTGTGTAGATTTACATCTGAGTTTTCAGTTCAGTTTCATTAATCAGCATGTCTATCTTTGTGCCAATGCCATGCTGTTTTTGTTACTATAATTCTGTAGAACAACTTGAAATCAGGAATGGTGATACCTCCAACTGTTCTTTTATTATTCAGGACTGTTTTAGCAATTCAGAATTTTTTGTGTTTCTTTATTAAGATGAAAATTGTCCTTTCAAGATCTGTGAAGCATTGTGTTAGAATTTTGATGGGGGATTGCATTGAATATGTAGATTGCATTTGGTAGGATGGCCATTTTTACTATATAACCCTAGCAACCTATGATCATGTGAGATCGTTCCATCTTCTGATATCTTCTTTAATTTCTTTCTTCAGTATCTTAAAGTTTTTATCATACAAGTCTTTCACTTAGTTGATTAGACACTTTATATTATTTGAAGATCTTGTGAAATGTGTTATTTCACTGATTACTTTCTTAGTCTGTTTGCCATTTGTACATAAGGGGGCTGCTGATTTTATGAGTTAATTTTGTATCCAACTACTTTGCTGAAAGTGATTATCAGCTGTAGGAGTTTCCTGGTCAAGTATACTATCAAATCATCTACAAATAACGATACTTTGCATCTTTCTTTCCAATTTGTATCTTCTTGATCTCCTTCAACTGTCTTATTGCTGTAGCTAAGACTGCAAATACTATATTGAATAGGTATGTAGAGTGGGCAACCTTGTCTTGTTCCTGATTTTAATGGAATTGCTTTGACATTCTTATTTCCAACACAGTACATAGGTGGAACAATATACTTACAGACTTTGGATATTTGCTTTTTTTAAAACTCACTGTAGTTCTCAGAAGATTTCTCCAAGTTGCTGCATGTGTCAAGTTATTTCATTTTATTGCTAAAAATATTCCATGGTGGATTTGGTTCACAGTCTTTAGCAGTTCACTCATGGAGGGACTTCTGAGCCATATCTGTTTTAGAGCTAGTATGAATAAAACCATTCATGGACAGGTGGGCTTTGCTTTCTTGATTTTTGTTTTTTGTGAAATATAACCTCAATGATTTTTATAAAACAGCCCCTTTGACTTTCATATTTTAAAACAAATCATAGGCATTATTATCACCATAAAAACTATCCGAGTGAACTTAATATATGAAACTCCTCCAGGATACTAAAGACATAGTCTCAGTGACAAAACACCAGCATTTGTCTATTATCAAATTGCTTCTTGTGCTACTTGCATTCTCAATGAGACTGGGAGCTGTTTAAAGGTGTAACTTTATCATATACCATTTTTGTACAGCCTATAGTAGTGTGGAATTTTAGACGTACCAAGAAATTAATCAATGAAATGATTTTAAAGGTTTACATTTTACTCATTTTATGTATATGAATTTTTCCCTCAAGTATATATATGCAACTAATGTGTGCTAGGTGCCCAAGGAGTCCAAAAGAGGCTCCTAGATGCTCTGGAATTGGAATTGCAGATAGTTATGAACTACCATGTGGCTGTTTGAAAATAGATCTGCATCCTTTGAAAGAGAAGACAGTGCTTTTAACTGCTGAGCCATCTCTCCAGCTGTTGTTGGTTGTTTTATTACTCTTTTTGAGAGGTCCACCACCTAGTTTCCAACTAAAACACACGTGGAGGCTTATTGTTATTTATGAATGCCCTGCCTTACCTTGGCTTAGTTTTTAGCCAGCTTTCCTTATCTTGAATTATCCCATCTATCTTTTGCCTCTTGGCCTTTTCTTTTCTCTTATTTCTGTAAATCTTACTCTTACTCTGTGGCTTGCTGTGTAGCTGGATGGCTGGCCCCTGGAGTCCTCCTCCTTATCTGGCTACTTCATCTCCCCTCTTCCCAGATTTCTCCTCCTATATATTCTCTCTGCCTGCCAGCCACACCTATCCTTTCTCCTACCTTGCTATTGGCCAGTTCTTTATCAGACCATCAGGTGTTTTACACAGGCATAGTAACACAGCTTCATAGAGTCAAACAAATGCAACATAAGCAAAAGTAACATACCTTAAAATAATATTCTACTACATCCAGCCCTTCAAATAGATAATTTTAAAAAGTTAAATTGGTTTATTGCTGTGCTCCATATGACCAATAGCATGCCATGCCAAATGTCGGGTGGATACAAGGATGCAGAAACCTCTATATCAACACTGATGCATATGAAGTTAAAGACTATGAGCTATTGTGATTTTGGTGTCTACCATGGAGAGCAGGTGAGATGGTTTAGTGTGGTTAGAAGAATCAGAAGATGTAAATCTTAAATTGGCTCTAGAACATGAAAGAATATGTAAAAATTACTGGAAAAGGCAAAGAGTCTAAACAGGAAGGTCATCCTAGGAATGTTGTGTGGCAGACTGAAGGACAATTGTGGTGATCAGGACAGAGGGACAAAGTATGCCCAGATGTCCATCTTAGAGTTTGCATGTTAAAACCCTTACCCCTGAGGTGATTGTAAGAGATGATGGGTTCTTTGGTTATATTCAGGTCATGAGAAGAGAATTCTCATGAGAAAGACTAATGCCCATGTAAAAGGAGACCCCAAAAACCCCTTTGGCCCTTCTCTACAGTGTGGGATTATAATGAGAATCCCAGAGGCTGCAACCTAGTTGGATCCCTCTCATGATCCTGATCATGCCAGCCCTTTGAGCTTGAACTTCCAATCTCCAGAGTGTGAAAAAATAAGTTATCTTGACCATTGATTCTCTAGCACTTTGTTATAGAAGTCTGAGATAAACGCAACACATTGAGTAGTATGCATTACATGTATGTACTTGTTCCATTTTCCCAATATAAAATTTGTAACAAAAGCCAACTGGGATCACACACATTGGGAGGGGTCAGTGTGACTGTGAGACTGGACTCTGTTGGCTTCAGGACCTGCTAGTCATTAGATATTCTACCTGTTTCTCATCTAGAGAGCTTCATGATGCTGCAGATTCATGCCTGAACTGGTTCTTTGACTTAAGCAGGGCCAGTATGTAAGTAAGTTTTCCACTGCTGTGAAAAAATACAATGACTAAAGCAACTTAGAGAAGAAAGCATTTATTTTGGTTTATGATTCCAGAGGGCTAAGAGTCCATCGTGGAGGGGAGGTATGGTTGCAAGTCACATCTCAACCGCAAGAACAAAGTGGAGAGAGCAAACCCGAAGTTGCACCAGGCTTTTTAATCTCAAAGACAGTCCCAGTGGCTACTTCTTCCAGCAAGTCTGTACCACCTCAGCCCCCCAAACAATGCTGCTGTCTATGGACCAAGTCAAATATCAGAGCATCTGAGGGATATTTCTCACCCAAACCACAACAGCCAGCAACACCATCAGGATGTAAACTGAGTCCACAGATTTCCCTTTTTCTCTAGTAGTTCCAAATTCAATGTAACTGATACACGAATTCATGAGGAATTCCACCCTTGGAAAGCATCTGCTGTGAAATCACCATGGTGGATTAGCACAAACTGGATAAAAGAAGGAGCATGGTCCCGCACAGGGTGCATTTGTTCCTTGCCAGCTCCTGCAGCCTCCTTTTCCTCCTCCATCACATGACATCTGAGCAACTCTGCTATAAAATATGCCTTTGAAAAGAGATAATGGAGTTTTGCTGTAGGATCAGAGGTCCAAGGAAGGGTCAATGGCTGTGCAGACCATAGTCCTGTGCCTATCATTGAGTGGTTCATAGAGACAGAAAATCACAAGAACACTGGACTTCCAATGCAAACATTGCTGCTGCACCATATCTAATACCCCTAAAGAAAGCCTTTGGAAGGAGACCCCGTAGAGTACTGCAAGACTCAGCCTCTGTGCTACTGTTATAGAGATGCTGTAACGGCGCTCACTGGGAAGGCAGACCTGGCAGTGAGGAGTACTACATGTTCTGGTGTTTTGGAAACTGAATAGTGAGGGCCAGTGGCAATTGTGCCTAGATAGCAGCTGTGCTATTCTGAGGCCCAGCTGCAGAGGATATTTACACCCAGCAACCACAAAGAGAAGTGACTATGCGGAGGGCTCCAGTGATGATTCTGCCCCTCATACACATCCCTGCTTCATTTCCAGTTTCAGTTGAAAGGGAGGCATTAGTTAATACACCTAGAAGGCTTCATTTGTAATTTTAGACGCTTACAATAAGGAAAGACTCATAGCCTAAGGGCCCCACAATAAAAAGCAAAATGTGTGTAATCCCCAAATACGTATGGAATTTCAAACACAAATTCGCTTAGAGTATTAATGACTTTAATGAAGACAGGCATCTAACTTAAAATCAACAAATCATTAGATCTGCAGTAAAAGTGTAAGCAATGAACTAATTAATATACTTGCTGACTATTTTCCTTGATAAAGACATTGGCTGTTAAGTTTAATGATGCCTCAAAATTCAGCTGAACAATGAAAACAGGCAGTTATTTGAAATCATTTATTTAAAAAGCAACAACTTACACCTCCCATCAGGACAAGAGAGCTGTGGTGTAGCTCTGTGGTAGAGGGCTTGCCTAGAGTGGACAGGGCCCTGCATTTTGTCCCTATTACAGCCAAAATAATGAAAAAACAAGTAAATAAGATGAGAATAGCAGCAATAATTTTTGTTATTGTTGTTTTTTTTTGTATTATAATTTGATGCAACTTTGCTAGTCTAAATGAAATCCTATGTTCTGGGACTTTAGGTAGAGTCTTAAAGTACTCTATAAAGTATACGGCAATGGAATATTTAAAATGGAACTTGTTGGTGTGTTTGTGTGTGTGTGCAAATTCTTCTGTGTGAGGGTGGGTATGAATGTGACAGAGGGGGACCAGAGGACAACATGAAGCCTTGGACCTCATTTTCCACCTTGTTTGAGACATTTTCTTTGTTGTGCACTGCAGTGTATACCATACTAGCTTCTGCTGTCTCTACCTCCTCCCATCTTGCTTTAGAAGTATTGGGGTGATAGACCCGCGTCACCTCACCCAGCTTTGTATATATGAGTTCCAGAGATTCAGTCTCGGGTCATCATGCTTCCATGGCCTCCGAGCCATCTCCCCAGCCCCTAAAATGTAACTTCTGATTTCAGTTGTTGTTGACTCACCTTCTTCAGGTTCAGGCTGCACTCTTTTAAGGAGTCCTTTCATCCTAGCTGTAGATTGGAGAGAAGAGTGGAAAACTTACTGCTTTCATTTTGAGGAAGCTTGTACTTTAGTTGAGATTTTCAGAGAGGCATTTATACAAATTATTAGAGCTACCAAACAGCAGAAGCTGGGCTGGATCCCGTGTTCTCTTTATTCTATCTACCCCAAGAGAGATATCAAGGTATTAGTCACCAGCTCCAGCCTTCACCACCAAGCGTATGATGAGAGTGAACTCCTCCTTTGAGAGGTTAAGAAAGCATTCGTCACATTTGTTACTCAGGACACGATTAATTAACACTAATCCTTTCATTTGCATAAACCTAATTTGGGTGCCCTAATAATTACTCCTTTATAAAAGAGACTCTTCTATGAAAACACCACATGAATAAATCTGAATTCTTCTTTCCCGATTACTGCTCGAACTTGTTTTGCACAAAAGAAGTCTATGATTTAAAAAAAAAAAAGCCCAGCCATTCACATCTCATAGGGAAACCCTTTCATCATGCTCACACATACCATCAAAGTCTAAGAAATACCACAGTTTATTAAGATGTATATTTTCAAACTCAATGCAAGTGACAGCCTCAAGTTGCAGTATGACTCCAGGCTAAAACTAGAGGCAGTTCCCACATTCCTCGGCATTACGTGGAGAAAGAAGTGCTACATACGCACGGTTGCTCTGTCAAAACTTAATTCTCCTTGACAGCTTCCACTTGAAGACTAAGATCAATCAGCACTCTGGCATTCCCATCACCTTGGACAGCAGCTAGGAGACGGTAAAGAGACAGCACTACAGTATCAGGGGTTCACCGATTAGACGTGAGAAAAATCAGCTGTCAATCACAAAGCATTGTCCTAATTACACAGAGGCCAAACGTAAATCATATATTTTTGATCCACCCCCTGTGTGATGTGGGTTTATCAGAATGATGGAAATTGAAGTGTATTGTACACACAGCCTCTCTTTAGCATTGGTTTGAACATTTACCTAGGAGTCACTAGAGAAACATGCCTCCAGTGTTCACACATCTCTGTGGTCCTCTGGCATAGCCTGGCCTCTTGTGAGCAGTTAGGGACCTGTCTTAGTTAAAGGACTGCCTGTGATTTTTTTTTTTTTTTTTGGTCTGTGTGTTTTGCTTTGTTCCCTATCTGTGTTGGCATCTGAAAGTTTCTTTTGATAAAACATTCAGAGAAGAGAGAAGCGGCGCCCTTAGGTGGATGCAATCCCTGCATGTCACTGGTCTTGACACTACTGGTATATCGCACCTGCAGCCACAAGATCTTTGACCTTATCACTTAATGAATTTGGCTACAGAAGGGTAGAGCTTCAAAATGGCACACGCTATCCACTGAAAACAGCCCCATGTACCCCCTTTCCTCTGTTCTCCTAGGCCTCCCCATGCAGCCTGAACACTGTCAGTATAGATGGTTACTGTCTTAGGGTTTCTATCGCTGTGGCAAAACACCATGACCAAAAGGCAAGCTGGGGTGGAAAAGGTTTATTTGGCTTACACTTCAACATTGCTGCATATCACTGAAAGAAGTCAGGACAGGTACTCAAACAGGGCAGGATCCTACAAGCAGGAGCTGATTCAGAGGCCATGGAGGGGAGCTGCTTACTGGCTTATTCCCCATGGATTAAGCTCACCTTCTTATAAAACTTAGGACTGACAGCCCAGAGATGGAATCACCCATGGGAATCAATGGGCTGGGCCCTCCGCCATTGATCACTAGATGAAAAAATGCCTTACAGCTGGATCTCATGGAGGCATTTTCTCAACTGAGGCTCCTTCCTCTGATGACTCCAGCTTGTGTCAAGTTGACACACAGTATCACCTAGTACAGTTACTCACTCTTTGAAGGCCCAATTTTATCTGTTATTTTGTTTAACCCTGACTTATTATTCATTTTGCATTGTGAGAAACACTCCCATATTAGCGTCAACCTTAGTAAAGAGGCTCCTTGGACATCAATGACCACAGGGACTTTGGCAGTGTTTGCTACCCTTCTATCCCTCTCATGTTACCCACCTGACTAACAACCTGCCTGTGCCCTGCAATATCACAAATACAATACCCTCCCAAGATACATGAATCACTACAGTTGGTGGCAAAGTCTTTGAGTAGACGCTACCATCTGCGGTCGTTTCTACCAATTATCTGATGGCTGTGATCACAAATTGGAAGCGTCTGCCTGAAGAATTCCATCCAACCCTCAAGTCTAGTCTGTTTGTTTGTTTGTTTGGTTTTGGTTTTTTGAGGCAGGGTTTCTCTGTGTAGCTTTGCGCCATTTCCTGGAACTCAGTTGGTAGCCCAGGCTGGCCTCGAACTCACAGAGATCTGCCTGGTTCTGCCTCCCGAGTGCTGGGATTAAAGGCGTGCACCACCAACGCCTGGCTCTCAAGTCTAGTCTGAATCTTTCCCTTCTCTCAGCTCTCACTTTAGGACCTGGATGAGAGTCAAGTCCCACACAGGATCGCATAGCTGGTATATTTTACTGTATGTGCAGCACGGTTTGGTGCCCCTGAGAATAAACTCCTGAGAATGCCACAGGATGTTACCTGTTATTGTTTTTTCTGGGTGAGGTAGGCACCAGCTTGCCTTGCTGATGTCCTCTGTCTTTGGTCACGCAAACCTGCAGGGATGCTTAGACTGTTTTTATCAGTCACCACAAAGCAGGTATAGAATGACTATAGCAAACTCCATGGATCGGTTTAGACACAGCTTTGCCATTTGATTTCCAAAGGATTTTGATGAATGCCAATGTGTTTGTTTGAATTGTTAAATTGAGCTCTCTCAATCTACAGCTCTCATTTTTGTGGCACATTTTTCAGTAGGTTGAGTTGGGAAGTCCATCTGATAAAATCTCAGTAAAGAAAAAATGACACAATAGATTACATTACCTCACATGTCCATCTATATGTCAGATGTTACGCCAGATGAGTGGGGTACAACAGAGAATAAAATCACCTTTCTACCATTTGATGCTTACTGTCTACTAAATCAGATAGTGAATAAATTATCAAACAAATGAATGTGAAAGTAACAGAAATATGTAGGTAAAGCAGATTACATATTACTTGGAATATGGTGTTCAATAAATACAAAACATTATCCTATTAATAATTTCCATATGAGAATTAACAAAATATTGCAATGCATGATACATTAAAACCATATTGTGTAATTATTATAATAGGCAGTGGGTAGTGTGGTTTTTGTTGAATATTCAATCACTCAATATTTAATGGCTTAAAATACTAGTAATTGACTTTTCACACTCATAAACCTGCAGCAATTTGTAGCTGAGATGTGTCTATCAGAGGCTGGAGGATCCCCTGTCAAGGTGGTTCTTCCACGTGGCTAGCAGGGAGTTCAAGCAAGGATGCTGGGTAGCAGCCTGGGTTTCTTTTTATGTGAGTCTTGCAGTGAGACGGCTTGAGCTCAGTCCTGGTGTAGAACTGGGTGGCAAGAGCATTTCAAATGACAAAGTGAAAGCCGCGCTTAAAGCTGGGAACCAAACTCCCAGCAGTATCTTCTGCATCACATTTTTAAGCAGCAAGAGAGCTCCTCCAGCTTAAGGCTCCTCTGTCAACAGAAATGGAGAATGTCATCTCCATTCAGGGACAGTGAGCTACAAACTCAAATGCATCCATTCCTGTTTATAAACACATTCACTTTTTTTTTTTTTTTTTTTTTTTTACTCATGTGATTATATTTCATAGGCACTCCTGCCTTTTGGGGTCCAGATGAGATAGATAATGCTACTGAAATTTCACATGGAATTGGAGCAAGAATTTTGATTTGCTTGGGGGTATTAGACTTACGTGAATATAGCAAACCCACATCTATTTACTTCCTCCCATCCTCAGATGCTTTCCACTCGTGTGTCCATTTTGTGACCAGGCTTTGTCCAGTCATCCACTGGTGTGTGTCAGAAAGAACAGACTCTCAATGGTCTGACCTGTACACCGATGCTACCCAAGTTACATGATACACAGCTGCAGAGTGAACATGTCACCGTGACTCTGAGACATCATCCCCTGAGATTATTGTTCAGTTGTGATATTCCGTCTGTGGCCTTGGTGATTTTCTGAGCTGTCTTCTCTTTTTACTGGAAATGGGAGAGCTTTTAAATGCCCACTTTTTCTTTTCTGCATTGTAGAGCCATCAGGACTTAATTAGTGGGAAATTCTTGAGCAACAATTGATTTGTTAAACTATCATTCAGTCTCAAGTACTCTCTTTCTATTAAGAATTACTTGAAAATTAGATACACAGCTTTGGGTTTTCCTGAGTGAATTTCCATTTATATGCTACCCTTACTGAATTTTCTAATTAGATTCTGTTTATAAACTACTTCTGGTTGAAATTTGTTAAAATCTTCATTTTTTCACTGATCTGTTAGATATTTGTAGATTCAGATAATGAAACTAAAAAACACATTTGATTAAAACTGACAGCTTTGAGTTTCAGGAAAGTGTTTTAAGCCATTGCCTAGGCCTTTGGAAAATCTACTCCATACTTACTCTAGCCCTTCCATTCTATTAGTCTCCTTTGTATTTAGAGAAAAGTTGCAACCATATGTTCCTGATTCATTTATAATTATCTTACTTAGTCTTAGCTCAGAAAGCTATTGTTTTGTGGGAAAGTTTACTTTACAGTGATATATAAAACATTTTAGGTCCTTTTTTAAATACATAAAGAATATAATTGCCAAACTTCACCTGAAGATAAAAAATTGCTTTCCTACAAGATGCTGGATCCTTGGATGGTTAGGTGTAAGCCGGTGAATAGCGCCAAGTTCTCTCCCGTTTGCCTCTGAGTCTGTACAGATTAAGGATTTACAGCTGTGTCCTTTGGCTTACTAGGCAGCACCAAGTCTCTATAAAGTCAGGGTTGACTTGTTTTACATAGATTGCTGGATACGTTCTCTGGAAAGGTCATGAAAGGGTCTTAGTATTGCTGGGGATATAACACAATATACACGGAGTCTCTCATTGTTGCAAACTTTTAGAAACCAGAAGAATAACAGCTCCCCGACAGAATCATTGTTGCAAACTTTTAGAAACCAGAAGAATAACAGCTCCCCGACAGAAAGACAAACACCTTTGTAAACACAGAAGAAAAACAGATTGCGTGGTCCAAACACAGGCCAAAATATAAGAAAACAAAGGAATAGAAACAAAGTGAGTGGATGACAGCTAGCCCCCAAATGGCAAGGATGTGGTAAGGAATGCACAGTGAATTAGTGGTCCTCTTAGAAAAACAGAGACAACAGAGACAGACAGACAGACAGACAGATAGACAGAAACAGTCACTCACACACCGGGGGAGGGGTTGTCTAGAGAACATCCAATCCAGTATGGGCCACAACATTCTCTCCTTGTCCCTTTAATCCAACCCTGTACTTCTTCAAACTTGGGGGACAGATCTCAGGTAAATTAGTAGCTTTTTGACTATGCTCTATGTAATTCAGAGTACTCCACTAGATTTCAAATCAAGGCATAAGGTGGAGAGGAGAACAAAACAGATAGAGAGATATTAATATCTATAATTCTAGAGAAGTAGTTCCCTGGCAGTTCTTTATACTCTCTCTCTTTTTTTTTTTTTTTTTTTCTTTCCGAGACTGGGTTTCTCCTTTTAGTTTTGGTGCCTGTCCTGGATCTTGCTCTATATACCAGGATCTTTATACTTTTAATTCCACCTCATATCTATAGCATATGCTTCATAATGAAAATTGATCATGGAACTGACAAAGATTTAAATCTTTTAGTCAAACATCATATCATATACATTTTATTGCATTTATGGAATGTTGTATTTTCTTTTTTTTTTTTAAGGCTTCTTTTATTTTAATGACTGATCCACCTGAGGCCACAGGCAACCCACTATGTACACACACAAGGGAAGCTTTATTTCTTGGTCTCTTCCTCCTTGGACAGAGTCTTGATGATCTCCTCCTTCTTGGCCTGGAGATGCTCCTCCTGGGGCTTTCGGCCTTCCTTGGTCTTAGACCTGCGAGCCTCAGCCTGGTCAGCCAGGAGCTTCTTGCGGGCCTTGTCTGCCTTCAGCTTGTGGATGTGTTCCATGAGAATCCGCTTGTTTTTGAAGACATTCCCCTTGACCTTCAGATACAGGCTGTGATACATATGGCGGTCAATCTTCTTGGATTCACAGTATCTCCTGAGAAGTTGGCGTAGGATCCGCATCCTTCTCATCCAGGTCACCTTCTCAGGCATCCGAGTGTTGGCAGTACCCTTCCGCTTCCCTATGCCCATATGCCTGCCCTTCCGTTGAGCCAAAGTGTTTTTCCGGCATCAAGCCCGGGAATGGACAGTCACAGGCTTCCAGATGATCAGCCCATCCTTGATCAGCTTCCAGGTCTGCTGACGGGAGTTGGCCTTGGTGATTTCATTGGTCTCACTGGGGTCCAACCAGACCTTCTTCTTACCACAGTGGAGGACGCTAGAGGCAAGCCTCTTCTGTAGCCTGAGCATACTCATGGCTGCGGACGCAGCAGCGAAAGGCGGAATGTTGTATTTTCAACTTCCTAAAAGGAGTTGAATAAAAATGTTGGCAATGGTACTAAATCCAGTGAGTGATTAGCAGAGAGTAGAGTCCTAAGTAGTACATCCCATGACACCAGATTGTCACCTGGTGAAATCAGGCCTTCCCCACATCTGTCCACAGAAGCATCCAAGTCCAGACTGATTGTCTCAAGACGTTCTTGGTAATGGGTCCAACTGGGTTTCAATAATTAAATCTATCAAATAAAAGCCCTCCTTATAAGTTTAGAGGGCCAGTGTCTTCAGCAGCTAATTTTATAAACTAAAGGATTTGGGCAATAGTTATGTGTAAATCCTCTCATATTAACAGTTACACATTCGGAAGACATGTTCTAGAAAAGGCAACAATGTTTTAGAAAATGGTAACACTCTGTAAATAAAATCTGGCAGCAAAAGTTCTTGGCAAATGTAACGTTTAAGTTAACATGTCTCTGCTGATCACTATGCCACTCAGAAGCAAATTCTTCCTCTAAGTTCATGTCTACTGAAGTGTGCATTCATGAACATAGTCTGGATCCCTCACATGTAACTATGTTCAATGCCATAATCCAAAATGAGTGCACACAGTTGAAGAAGGAAATAGATTTTCCTGGAGTTTTCAGGAGAATTGAGTTTACAGTAATTTGACCACATAAATGTGCCAAAGGTGAAAGGAGAAATGGGAGGCATGCAACTGCTGAGACTTTGATGTCCTTTGGGCTGTTTGTATTCCCCTGCTAAGGCAGTCCAGAAACTCGGAGTCTATATTAACTAAAACATTGTTGGAGCTGTTGTTCATTCAGGTGCAAATTACTTTTCTGATCTCAAAAAATGAACTAAACACTGAATTGGCTTCTGGAATCACTGCTGGTACCTACCCTTGCCTTCAAAACCCCCATCCTATCAGAAGGATATGGGAACATCCAAAGTGTTCCGGTTAGGGAAGCATGTTGATGCTTTTTTGAAAAATGCTTGGTGTATTTTAATTGTGAACAGTTACACCCAAAGTCAAGATTCAGAAGGCTCCAACATAATGGGGTTACCAAATTGCTTTTATAGAAAAAAATACTGAAAACATTGGCATGGTTATCTTACATAATCACAACAGGTGAATGACCAGGAAAATGAGAACCAAGGAACTATAAAATCAAAGAAAAGAATATGACATATCAGTGCGGGAGAATAGTGAATATAAGGACAGGAGATTAACAAAAATAATGACAACATTTGATAGTGTATTTTAAACTGTTTGGTGTGCTACTCTGTGCCAGGACAGATTTCCTGAGGTAACATGAACTTACATAGAATCTGTGTGTGTGTGTGTGTGTGTGTGTGTGTGTGTGTGTGTGTGTGTGTGTGTCCATTCTTCTGTTGGTGACCATCTAGCAAAGGAGTTACAAGAGAATGGGGCTGCGTTCTACATGACGTTTGAAGAATCAGAATCTAGACAAGCAGAGAATCAGAGTAGGAGGATATTGAGACACAAGCAAGCCCCCAAGGCTACCTTTTCTAAATTGCCATCATATTTCATGAACCATTGTGCTGATTTTCACTGCTCTCTGTTCTTTTACTTACTCTAACACAGCCTACTCTACACAACTGTAACTGGGTGAAGTTTTTGCAAATGTGAGTTTGATTATGATGACTTGCAATTCCTTCTAGAATGAGTATACATTCTGTGCTGTAATTGACAAGGCCTTGTGTGTCCTGGCTTATGGCTACCATTCTGACTCCATCTCTGTCACCCCAGTTCTTCTCCTCGCTGATTCGTTCACACTGCCTTTGTCAACATTATTTTTCAGCCCTGATATTCTGTTTCCCACATGATCCTTTCTGTTGTTTCCTTTCCACTGACATTTGTATTTGGCTTGTTGAATTTTTCATTTCCAGCATCATTTCTGTTTGATTTCTCTTCAGCAATTGTATCTCTTTATTGAATTCTGTTTTCATATTTTGGATTGACTTCCATGTTTCAGTCATCTCTTTGTTTTTATTCTCTTGGAAAATATTCATATCCTCTTTGAGTTGTTTGAAAATAGTTATAATCATACTTTTGAATTCTTTGTCTGGGAGCTCTTCCAGGTCATTCTCACTGGGGTTCATTACTATGGGATGTGTAATTTGGGGAGAGATGGCATGTGTCTTGGTTTTTGTTGTTACTTTTGTTTCTGAGTTGGGACTTTTGCAACAGAAGTAGTTTGTTAGTTACCTCTTTCTTTTTGAGCAAATGATTTTTCTTCTTTCATTGTAGATGTGTATAAAGTTCAGGAGAAGATCAGGTTTTAAGCTGGTTAAGATTTTTTTTTCTTTTTTGTAGAACTGGTAATGAGAGCAGCAGGTTCTATTCCTACTTGAGAATTCACGACTGTCTGTGTGAACAGACACTATTACGATTCAGCATACTCTTACTGGTCCGCCCCTCTAGCTTTCTGCTGTGACTCTCTAGGTCTCATTGATCCACTTTGAGTAAGCTCTGGTCAACTGGCAGTTTGGACTTGGAGGTCTTGAGAAGCTAGGTATATAGTAGTAATGAGACCTATGGGATTGTTAGAGGCAGTCCCTACCTGGGAGCATTGGAAAGTGAGACCCCATAGGAGCATGTCCCATTTACAGTGAGAAGGAACATGCCCATGCTATGGCATGGGAGGGAAGGTCAAAGAGGAGACATGGTGGTCATACAGCACTTAGAAATGAAATACCAAAGAAGCTGGCAGGCCTATGGAATGAGGCAGAGATATGCCTACCCACTGTCTCAGGGAAGCAAGATAATAGAAGAGATGGACTGCCTATATTCTAAGAAGTAGCAGAGTCTACTTAATGAGTTTGGGAGGCCCCAAAGGAGGGGGAAGCTACAGGTTAAGGAGTAGTTGGACTTGTCTGGCAATGCAAGGAGGGAAATAGAGGAGCCAGGCATGCTTATGGTATGGAAAGTAGTGAGCCTAGCTGGTGGCATATGGGAAGGAAGTCTCAGAAGATCATTGCAGGTTTGTGGAATAGGAAGGAGCAGATATACCTGATGGTGTGAGTAAGGGGAGTCCTTGAAGAGTTCAGCAGTCCTGTAGGATGGGTAGGAGCATAGCTCCACACTAATCTTGAGCATTAATATTTTGCAGGTCTATGTTGCCTAGCAACATGACAAGTACAAATTGAGGGCAGGAAAAATACACAAAATGGCTCTATGTATTTATAACTATGTGTATGAATAACACAGACCTCCCATGTGTTAGTCGTCTGTAAATACCTCAGGAGTCTGTTAATAATACACAAAGTATAATACATGATGGGTTACAGTTTGCTTAGTAAATGATAGCCCTCTTCCCACCATCTAATAGCTTCTCTCTGACAGAGAATAAATTTGTATATGAGGAAAAAATTCAGAACCTGGTTTGGATGATATGAGGTATGTATTTAGATGAATTATACATTCCTGAGGTAGGAATTATAATGAAATTATTGTATTGGTCTTTCTTTCTATATTGTAGGATGTTGGGCACACATTTGTTATCTGGGAATACTATACTTAACCACACAATTTTTTCTTAACAAATTCTAGAGATAAAAATATAGAAAACGAGGACCTTAAGACAAGGAAGGAAAAAATGACAGGAGCAGAAGTTACTTCATCTGTTTTTGTTTGTGTCATAGTGGTCATTCCACAGAGTTTGAGGAAAAGTCACTGTTCTCAAAACTCAACAGCTGTTTCCAGGAAAGATGCAGCAATTTCTCAACCAATGGATTCACAGGCCAAGTCATGTTAAAAAAAAAAAAAACAAAAAAAAAAACAACTGAATCTATTCTAATGCCTTACTCTGCAAGGGATTGTATAAAGAATCCTTTGGAATTGATAGGAAAACCAATAATAATATAATAATAATAATAATAATAATAATAATAATAATAATAATAATAATTTCCTTTTACTGTGTGCTAATATTTAAATGATAAGGAGCTATTTTGGAAGAAATAAACATGAATAGATGTGAAATTATTTCAGAAATTTCATTTTCCAAATATAAAGACAAATATCCCAATAATTTGAATCTGTGGAGGAAAAGTGGCCATGGTGGGCTGTACATATATGCAGGCCATTCAAGCTTACTCTTAAGTGTTACCTTCCTCAGCAGGTTATGTGTCCACATGGTGACAGATGGCCCAGCAGGGCTTCTAAGGTGTCAGTGCCACCAGTGTGTGCCAGATGGAATGTGGTGAAAGTGCTGATTTATGTCCTTTGTATCTTAGATACTTGCCAAAATGGAAGGTCCTTCTGGACACCTTTTATAAACAAAGCCACACTATTCTGCCAAACACTGTGAGAAGAGAGACATAATCAGGTTCTGTGAATAAGGGAGATCAGGCAGCCACAGCATAAGCAAGTTTTGTGAATCAGTGAGAACTGACAGCCACAGCAGGTTCAGTAAACCTGAAATACCCAGAAGAACACATCAGTTTCTTCCAACTGAACTAATCTGGATCAATCAACAAGTATTTATGGAGTACTTGATCTCTGCTTGTAGGTGGAAGTTTCAACTCCCAAATACTCAGCAGATGCTTCCCAAATAATTGACTTGAAGGCTTAATATTACTTATAAATGCTTGGCAGGTAGCTCAGGCTTATTACTGATTAGCTCTTATACTTAAATTAACCCATAATTCTTATCTATGTTTAGCCATGTGGCTTGGTACCTTTTCATAACACGACATTCTCATCTTGCTTCCTCTTCATCTGGATGGTGACTCCTGACTCTGCCCTTCCTCTTTCCAGCATTCTTAGTTTGGTTTCCCTGCCTACACTTCCTGCCTGGCTAGTGACCTATCAGTGTTTTATTAAACCAATTCGAGTGACAAATCTTTACAGTGTACAAGAGAATTATTTCATAGTGTCTGCTCACCAGAATAGAACACAACAGCATCTCTTGTTCAAACAATGCCAGAGGTGAGGGAATGAAACCAGATCATCTGGACCCTGAGGAAAAGGAAGAACAAATGACCTGGGACAAGCTGGACAACTTGAACATGGTGATGCCCATTTTCTTTTCTTATAGACGTCACCTCTTATTAAATGAGTTTTCTACTCTGCCTGGGTGAAGATGTTTTGTGTTAGAGAGATATGACATTCTTAATATTTCACAAGCAAATTGTTACAAGTTGAATATGGAATAGCTCCCAGTAGCTAATATTTCCAATGCTTTTTCCACAGTTTGTGGTACTGTCTTGGGTAACTGGCTCAGTTTTTCCTCCTGAAGTGATCAAATATCCAGACTTAAGGAACTTAAAGGAGAAAGGGTCTGTTTAGCTCAGAGTTCTGGGTTACACTTCATCAAGGCAGGAAAGTCACAGCAACAGGAAGTTGAAGCAGCTACTCACATTATTTCTGCAGTCTGGAGAGAGGGATGGCTGCACAAATGCTTGTTAGTGTTCAGGTCACTTTCTTCACTTACACAGCCTACAATTTGGATGGGTCTTCCCACATCAATTAGTTTAGTCAAGACAACCCCCAACAGGCATTTCCAGAAGCTCATTTCCCTGGCAATTCTAGATTCTGTGACATCAACTAATGAAGCCAACCATTACAGAGGCTGCACACCTTGGAGGGGGTAGGATCTGACTGTTGGAAACAAGTCTCAAGAGACAGGTCTTTGGTTATAGACTGACACTTGGTCTGGACCTTGCACTCTCTCCATGCTGTATTGTCAGAGGAGGAAACTCCCTTGCATGTTGCTGCTGCTGTGAATGCTATGCATGTCTCATCATGATGAACTGAAATCCTCCAAAGCAGTAAACCAAAAAACTGTGGTAGTTTGAATGTCATTGATCCTCATAATCTCACAGGGAGTGGCGCTATTAGGAGGTGTGGCTTCGATGGAGTGGGCATGGCCTTGTTGGAGGAAGTGTTTCAGTGTGGGTCAGGCTTTGAGGTTTCTTATGGCCAGTGTCTCAGTAGACTTCCTGCTGCCTTCTGGTCAAGATGTAATCAGCACTACATCTGCATGTGTGCTACCATGCTCCCCATTGTGATGATAATGGATGGGACCTCTGAAACTGTAAGCAAACCACACCAGTTAAATGTGTTCTTCACAAGCGTTGCCAAGATCAAAACGATGTCTCGTCACAGCAATAGAAACCCCAACTGAGACACAGACCTTCTTTTCTTGAATTGTCCTGTCAGAGGTTCTGGAAAAGCACCCAAAGGACTGCAAGTCAGTGACCTCAAGCATGGGAAAAATGGAGCTGCCTCTTGTGTAGGAAAAAGGGAGCTGCTTCTCGATGGTGTCTGCATTCGTCTCCCTGAGATATTTTTTTTTTGAGTAGCAACTGTTGAGCACTAAATCTAAAATGAATTTTGAGAATTAAGTTATTCCCCACACTCCAAGATCAAACCCTTCTAGGAAGATGAACATGTCTGCAGTGGAAGCAGACCTTCTGAGAAGTTGCTTCTCCTAGATTTCATCAAGTTTTATTGCCTTCCTAATTAACCATTTTAATCATATACAACTTAAGTCCCTCACGCAGCCTTGTACGTGTCTTTTACAAGTCCTGGATAGTTGAATAGTAGTTGATTACAAGCCTCATACAATAATAGTTACTGAATTATCACTTGGTGTTTTCAAACTCAATTTCTGCTAATTCCCTCTATGGAGTATGAATGCTTGTAAATGAGTGTATTCAAAGGGGTACCACGAACAATGATGTGAAGCCATGACTGTCGGGGGCCCATTCCTTTCTTTTCTCTTTTCTGTATCTTTCTTTGGAGTGTTGGTCAACGCCTTTGTAAGCTATAGCTGGGACTTTAGCTCTTTTCTCTCTTTTCTGGATCTGACCCCAACCCTCCATGCAGCTGCTTATTAGTAGCATGGCTAGCTTTCTTTCCTTTTTCTAATCTTCCTCTTCCAGGCAGTTGGCAATATTTACAGTTTGCCTGTCAGGGATTTTTATCTTTGAACGCTAATAAAATTCCTTGAGCTTTCTTCTAAGTCTGTTCTTAATTATTTTTTTTTATTAACAAGACAAAGAACCCAATGCAGGACCCCAGACTTCCCTATAACATGTATGTGATACTGCAGGTGGGCCTCGGAACATTACTCTGCACTGGACATCGAACTGAATGTTTCTCAAGGTCATCTATCTCTATCACTTCAGGCAATAAGCCTCTGAAGCAAGGTTGATCATTTTATGCTTCAGAAAATGGAAACATAAGCAAGGTCATTACTTTACCAGCATAAGGTGGTAGATCTAGGATGTAGATAACAATACCAAATTTTTTTTATTACTCATAGGGATAAGATTACCTACCTTTCATGCTAACTAATCAACATAGTGAGTGTTAATTAAACAAAACATTTCTTTTGTTTTATTGAGCATCTTATTGTTGCCCAGGTTATCCCAGAGCTCATTATATAGCATAGGCTAACTTTGAACTTCTGATCCTCCTGCATCTATCTCCCAAGGGTTTGGATTCCAGGCTTAGATGACAGATGTATACCAGAACAACAGTTTATGTGATACTGAGGACTGAACTCACGGCTTCCTGCACATGAAGCAAGCACTCTTTTCGTTGAACTACATCCTGGCCTTAATCAACATATTTAAAAAAAAAATGTGAACAGAATGTTCACATTCTGTCTAGTGACTCTCTCACTCCTGTCTGAAATTAAAAAATAATGGTTTTCTAGACTACACATTTTTTTTCAGATTTAACTCTTGTTTAAGCCTTCATTTAAGTTCTAATTTCACATCTGCAAACGTAATAGTTGGTGGTATTCTTTTATTATTTTCCTTTGCAATGCAAGTCTTTGCATTTTTGAGCCAGAAGCTCTCAACCTTAACTGGTCGTTGGAGTCACAGGAACTTTAAAGGATCTGATGCCGGCCTTCAGGAAAGACTACTCACAGCTCCATGGCTGAAAACACTGATTTGAATAACTATATCTGCATATTCTATGGGCACTTATTTGGTTTGCCCTGTTTGTCTTTAACTTCTCAGAATGGGGTGGTGGTTTGGTCAATTCCATGCTCATTCCCAAAAGCTGCCTCCTGTCCTAACCTGTCTCTAACACGCAGATTGAAAACAAATATTCTCTCCCTCACACTTTCTTGCAGCCAACAGTATCATATATTAAAGTTCTAGCCAAGATAAGAGGGTGACTCTCTGTTGAGGGCTTCTGGAAAGCCCACACATCCAGGTGTTTCTAATAACTTTTAAGTCTGAATACTTACATTTATCTGCATGTTTCCATGGACCCAGAATGAGAATGTGACTTATGCCAAAGGTAATTTAAGAAGCCAAGGGAGCACTCTGTCTCTCTTGATTGATGTTCCAACCTCTTTTGTTTCCCCATAAAGTCCTTGGAATTTATGTCAAAGCATCCTATAGAGAAGGAAAGAATAGGAATGTGAGAACCTTAAGGTTTTCTTTGAAATTGTGTAGGGGTGGTTGAAAATAATCATTAATTAAATGCTTGTTGCAAATAATGTCCATGTAGGTCATGTGACAGCTATAAGGAAAAAACCTAAGGGCTTATAGGTAGTATAGACTTGCAAGGCAGAAAACTAAATTCTGACCCTAAATATTTATATTATATATGTAATACATTTAACAACTTTTAAAATTATTTATTATTGTTGTTGTATATGTGTGTTCATGGTAAGTGTTTGTGAGTACAGATGCACACGCACTGAGGTGCACATGTAGAGGTCACAGAACAGCTTTAGAAATTGGATTCACTCATTCCTAAGAGGAACCTAGAGGTCTAACCCAAGTGTTAAGCTTATATAGCATATGCTGTTACCTGCTGAGGCATCTTGTTGGCCCTTTCCTAACATTTCAAAGCTTGATGAATATGCAAAGGCACTGCCAAAGTTTTCACAAACACTTCTTTGTGCTCAACTACCATATCAAGAAAGGAATATTTACTAGAACCCTGAAGACCATATCTCCCTCTAATAACCACAGTCTTAACCAAGAATGACCATGAGGCTGTTATTCCCATCATGTCTGTAGAAAACAACCCACTGGATGGAACCGCAAAGTCACCTTCTCTCCTGTTTGCATGGGCTTTCTTCTGAAATGGGAAAATCAAACCTGTACTACGGCACACTCGATTATAGTAAAATGAAAAGAAAGAAAGAAAATTCCAACCAACAAAGCAAAGATTTAAGTTGGCATTACTTTCTAATAATTGAGATACTGGGAGACACTCAATAAACATACCAGCATTGTTAAAATGATTTAACATTCAAACAGTTGAATATAAAATATTATCAATGCGGGTGTCATCATTGATCTTTCTTGGGTCCGACTGCTAAAGAATGGAGCTGTAAGATGATTTCAACAAACAATCCCTGACAGGAAACCAAAGGCAACAAGGCACAGGGACAGACAGCTGACAAATGCAGCTTTGGGCCATTAAAGCATGTGATGAATTTGCCGGGAAAGTATATATTTGTGCAAGAGGTGAGCTCATATCTCCCATAAATTTGTCAGCTTTGACACAGTGTTCTCTACTTGGCATGAGTAATGCCTTGCTATTTGCTGCCTTTGTCTGGCAAAAGCTCTATCAGTCACTCCAGGGTTATTTACAAAGAAACATGTCTATCAGTTACAAGGACATGACTTTGCTGTTAAAGATAACAAAAGAGGAAATCAAGCAATGGCCTCTCAGCAAGGGAGGCATCTTCTCCAGACAAGCTCTGGACTGGAATGAATCAGACGGACAGCAATTGGCCAGGCTGGCCCTGTGCCTAGCATGACCAGCCTCAGTGCATTTATCCACACTGATTAGATTAGGAATTATTAATAGCGGACTACAGAGTAGAGCAAAGGGTCATTTAGAGTTTAATTCTGTTCTCAGATAACTTCATTTAGGCTGATGGGATTGTTATTGTAGGGGTTTTATATGTTTATAGGAAACAATATACTCAATAATGAAGTCCTGCCTCCTTCTGCAAGGTCAGGAAAGCTATTGTGTAGCTAGATTGAAGTCTTCACAATTGTGTTAATTAAGTAACAGTGATTGGACTTGGTCTACTCTTGAAACAAATTTAAGGGCCTAAAAGCTGTTGAGAATGTATTCTTTCAATATAAATATATAGTAAAGCAAGTGAGAGCAGAAAGCAGTCCGCGATTGAGTAAACAGAAAAGCTGACAAAGCTTTTACTTAAGGGAGGCAGGAACCTGCTTGGCAGATGGAACTTCTTGGCACATAAATCCAAATGTCTTGTCAGTGTAGGGTTAAATGTAATAGTTCCCTATTTCTCTCCGGATGAGTCTAAAACACAAGGCTGTAGGGTTCTCACTGGTGGCCCATCATTTCTTATCAATAACTTATCCCCCAAGGCCTAGCTCAAGGCGGATAGTCAGTGCACAGTAAGAGGCTCATCCTTCTTCAATAAAGGTCAGTGCCTTTGATCTTTCCTAACAGATCAAGGATATTAGTGATGGAGAGCTCAGTTCTTTCCTGCACTGATTCCACTCCTTTAGACTGCTTGTGAGTTGGGTGTTGAAATGTGTGGAAGAGAGTTGCATTGCTGTTTGTCCTGAGTTCAAGGAAAGCAGTTTGTTAGCCGAGTGTGTGGAAAATCCCGGAAGACTTTGGGCTCCTCTCTAAGGAATCTGCTCCTCTCCATTCTGTCCATATGCAGTGACAACCCATGCAAGGAAACGGAGATAAAATTGGTGCTTACTGGTCTTTCTAACTCTTCTCCAACTTTCCTCCATGCAGGGGAACACCACCCTGAGACAGCATATGCTTTCTCCAATAGAAAGACAATTGGATGGAGACACCTTTATTCAAACAAGCTTTTAACAATGCCTCTAAGCCCATTAGTAAGTCTCAAATAGTAGTGATTTTTTTGTTCTCTAAGGGATATTTACAGTGTTTGAAGATTTTTTTTGTCATACTGATTGGGATTTCAGGTGGTGTCTAGTGGATAGAGATGCTGCTAGATTTCTTATAGGATATATGGCAGACCCCCACAGAGTTATCCAGTCTAAAATGACAATAGTGTGAAATATCAACAGTGAACTGCTTTGAAGAACCTTCAATCAGTGATAATAGGCCTGTGAAGGAGGTTACTTTTTTCAGGGAATGGGGCACCACACAGTTTCTATTTACAAAGTAATATATTATGGCAGTGTAAATCAGAAACCATATTAGAATCTGAAGAACAAAATACCTCTTATTAAGGTGTTCATTTCAGTGAAACCTCTGGAGATAGAAACTTTTGCTTTTTGTTGTAAGATGTGACATGTCTTTGTGGAGTGACATATCAAGACTTGAAAGCATATATGAAATATGCACAAGGCTGCATGACACAGCAGAGAAGGGACTGAGCTGACTTTTCAAATAGCTAAATGCAATCTGGCCAATGACTAAACATGAGCCTGATCGGGTTATTGAACCCACTTGGGGCTTTGGTCACCGTTTCTGGCCAGACACTGAGACTGAGAGGCTTGATATCAATCTTTGGCCACTCCTTATTCTTAGCCCACCCAGAAAGCTGAAACAGCATTTGCCTTTATTGTGAGTCCTCCTGGTTACCCCTTCCTTTATGACTTAGTCTGTGTGATTTCATATCTGGGTTGCTTTAATGGTCTTTGTTGATGTTTTATGAATGTATTATATTGTATATACACATATAATATGTATATGTGGACACATATTGTCAAATGATCACTTCCTGTTTGTTTAAACTGTGATTTTATTCATGTTCCTTGTCTCAGATTCTTCAGTGCTTTCCCATTGTTTCTCAGTGTCACATACCTAGCATGACAAACAAGACCCTTTCTGATCTTATCAAGAATACTTTTCCATATTTGTTCCTAGTGCTTGTTTTAACTGTATCTTTATTGTCTCCATGACATTCATGTACTAACAGTCATCTTCATGATGGTATATACTAGGCTACAGTCTGATGGTACAACCATCTTTGCAGTGGCATATATTGGGCTATAGTCTGGTGGTACAAATGTGAGGTTATCTGGGACATTTCAACTGACTGTTGTAAATCATTCTGTAGACAATGGATTCTATTAGCCTCCTAAGCCTAAATGAGCTTCTCAAACTTGGACCTGGATTTGAAAAGAATTATATTACTTCATTGCTATGTGATGCTGGGATTTTTATTTTACTTTGTTAGTTTGTTTGCTTTGTTAAGTTTCTTTAGTAGGCTTGGACATTGATGTGATATGAAGTTTTATAGTTATGGATGCAGCAAAGTATTATTTTGAGACTGGGGAGATAGCTCAGTTGGTAAAGTTCTCACCAAGCAAGCATAAGGACTTATGTTCAGATCAGAAATACGGCAATGCATGCCTATAACCCTGGAATTATGGGAGGAAGGGGATGCAGATAGGCGGATTCCTGAGGCTCATTGGTCAGTCAGTCTGACCAACTGATAATCTTCAGAATAAATGAGATATCTGGTCTCAAAAGCTAAAAGTAGAGATAGAATAAAGACAATTGGTATTTACCTCTGACCAATACACACATGCACACATATGTTGTGGTAGTTTGAATGTAATTGACCACCATAACCTCATAGGAAGTGACACTTAGGAGGTGTGGCTTTGTTGGAGTGGGTATGGCCTTCTTGGAGGAAGTGTGTCACAGTGGAGGTGGGCTTTGAGGTCTCCTATGCTCAAGCTGCACTCAGTATAAACACAGACTCCTTCTGCTGCCTTTGGATCAAGCTCCAAAGTTCCTTCTCGAGCACCTTATCTGCCTGCATGCTTCCCACCATGACAAAAAAGGACTAAATCTCTAAAAATGTAAGCTGGCCCCAATTAAATGTTTCCCTTTATAAGAGTTGCCATGATCATGGTGTCTCTCACAGCTATAGAAACCCTAAGACATATGTGAACACACCTAGTAAATACATAACATCACACATATACAACATAAAACACACATATGCACAATAATATTTCATTTTTCCCTTCTAAGTTCAGCATATATAGGATTAATGTTGGCCAGTTGCTGTTTGTGGTATAATTCCATCTCGCCTCACCTATAAAAGTTGCAGATTTCCAAAGACTGATCCTAGCATCTCTATGCAACATTTATTTCAATATTTCCAAGTTTCAATTATGGTTAATTTTTCAAATAAATGAAGTCATCAATGTAGTTTTTATCCTTAACTGTGCTTGTTCACTATCAACAATTAATTCCTTGTTAATCTGTGCATTTGCTGACGTGTTTTCCTCTCAGAATAATTGCCTTTTAAAAGTATAGCTCCATATACTGCTTCTCAAACCATGAACCCTAGACCAGCAGCATCTGGAGCAAATGAAAACTTATAGGGAGAGAGATTATCCTGTTTAATGAATCAGGAACTGTGGGACTGGGATAGGAAGCTGGTTTTTAACAAGCTTTAAACAAGAAAGAATTTGGATGTGATAATAAACATGAAAACATCATGATTTGTAATACCATAGACTCTGGGCAGATTACCTGAGTCCAAATATTTAATAAGTTGTTTGTTCCTTCCATGCTTAGTCTTCTCATCTATGGGTGGGATGGTAGTACCATTTGTATGGAATAGTGGGCAGTGGAAATTGAAGTAACAATAGGAAATGCTTAGCAAAATGCAGTACCTGCTGTGTATTTTAAAGTTTTAGCTCTTGTTCCAATTGAGGCCCTTGTCTAGGCTTAGAGCAACTCTTCTTGGTGCTCATCTTTCTAGCCTTGGCCATGTTGGCCTGGCCCTTTTCTTTAATATTCCTACCACCTCACTTCATTTCTTTTTATGCAAATATACAAACATTTTTCTGTAACCAAATACCAAGGTTGTCTCCTGCAATATTATTTTGGTTTTTGAAAATCAAAAGCTAACAATGAACAGACTTAGATTCACTTTCTATTTTAGCAATAATATATTTTCTTGAAGCCTACCTGATTTTCTTTTCCAGCCTTGGGAATGTGGAGCAATACTTATTCTTGGGCCTGGTATAGTTGATATAAGGATGGATGGGGGTATGTTTTTGCCCTGTCTTAGGTGATGGATCATTCTTGTTTGTTCTAGATGCTTCTGGACTTGTTATCCTGTGTGATTTCTAACTGGTGCCAGGTTATGACAAACGATAGCATCAAGGCACGGGCCTACCTATTTTCCCTGAGTGTTTCAATGTAATGATTTTAAAGATGGTCTCAAAGCTAATGAGTCTTGCCACAAGGAGTGTAGCACAGGGGTCCTCACTAGCCAATCAAATGCCTCCTTGGAAAATGGTTGAAGAGGGAAAAAACAAGATGAATGGACATGTGTGTATCATATTCTTTGAGAATTGAATAGAGAATTTATGGTGTTTCCTGACTTGACATACTTCACACTTGTCATGTTGGCACATTGAATTATACTCTCTTGCCCATGGGGCTTTTGATGATGTTTCAGAAACAGGTAATAGATGTCTCTGAACTATATTCTTATATTTGCAGCGTAATATCTAATACAAAAGGCAATGGTATAGTGGACTTCACTCCTATCGACCAGACACAAAGGCCTACCTCTGCTCTCTGTACCCTCATTAGTCCCATATCCTTGCCTAGACATACAGTGCCTTTCTCTGACTGAAGATGCTCCACCTGAAATAACAGTGTAACCTCAAATCAATGCTGTTTCTATATGTGCAATTTAGCATGGAGAACAATAATTGGTGGCTATGAGGGCAGCCATGGTGCTGTAGAAGTAACATTGATTAACTGTCTTGATCTCTCTAATTTAAGCTAACTTGGCTATGGACTTTCTGTGCATGGACTTGGAAGAATCTCTCATGCTGGTACCTTAACTGCAAAAAAACAAACACACACACACACACACACACACACACACACACACACACACACACACAAACAAAACAAAACAAAAAACCTCTTGATTATCCTTCACCAGCAGGAATATTATTTGAGAACTCATTTTGAAAAGTTTATTTTCTATACCTTTTTCAACTCAAATATGGAAGTTAGAGAAAGCCTCCTAGATGACTGCGCATGTGACAGTTGCAATCAGCTTGGAGAAACAGAGCCTTCAGGAGTGTGGGTTTGTGACAATCATGTTATATGTGATGGACAGATCAAGCCTGTCTTCTGGACCTCAGTGTAGCATCTTATGTCCACCTTAAATGCACACTTCATACTCAAAGGGCTGGGGTAGGTGAGGTAAGAGGTAGCTACACTGCAGCCAGGGTTTGAGAGCTTCGGCTGATCTTGCAGTCATAATTCTGCAGTAGTTCTTGAAAGATGTGGCCCCACTGATGGCTGCTACAAAATCTGTGAGCTCATTAGGCAAAAGTTTTCCCTAGGGATTTCTCGTCCGTGTGACAACCGGACATCTGTCAGCAGTGAGAAGCAATGTGATGGGTTCCTCTTCATATGTGTCGTGGCTTCAACTGAGTGTCAGGAGGAGCAGAGACTTCATTATTTCTTTGCCATCACCTCCAGTGCTCTAGGTCAGTGCTCATTAAATATGGACTCATCAAATTTGAGTAAAATGGCTGGAATAAGAGGAAGAAAAAGCTCTCAGCCCTTATTATTTTACTGTGGCTCCCAAATATGTTGGGACCCTTGAAGACATTATCCATTAGGACTGATTATATCTAATCTCCAACTTCAAAGCCAATGAGACTGTTGGAGATGATGTAAGAGCGCTTGTTCTAGCAAGCCCTGGTGTTAAATCCAACAAAGCTATGGCTGCCGACAGTGTTGCCTCTCAGTCTCGTGCTTTCCACGTGCATCCCTGGATCTTTACCTTCTTATTGCTGCCATAGGATAGTACAGCTTCTTCACTGTGATCATCCAAGGATCCCAAGACCAGAAAACAAACCATCCCAGGAGGCCATGAGGAGGAGGAGATGGCTGTGCCTCTCTGGAGCCATCAGTGTCTGAGTCTCTGGATATGTTCACTGTTGAGTTCATATGGCAGTTTGAATGTAATAGGCCTCCATCATCTCATAGGGAGTGGCACTATTAGGAGATGTGACATTGTTGGATTGGGTATGGCCTTGTTGGAGGAAGTGTGTCATTGGTACTTCTCCAGTACCACATCTGTCTGCATGCAGCCATGCTACCCACCATGATGATAATGGACTGAACTTCTGAAACTGTAAGTGAGCCACCAAAATTAAATACTTTTTTATAAGAGTTGCCATGGTCATAGTGTCTCTTCAAAGCAATACAAACCCAAACTAAGACAGTTCATGAACAGAGAAAGAATAAAATCATAACATTGATCTATGCACATTAATCACAGTGATTTGATTTTTTATATAACTAACACTGCTTTTAAATACTTACCCATTACCTTATAGAAATTATGACAAAATTTAGCAACTCAAAACAACAGAGTTTTATTGTCGCATGTGGTTTAGGAATCCTGACACAGCTCACCCGGGTCTTCTACTTCATGACTTTTTTAAACTTTAGATTGGGTGATATATTGTGTCCCCCAATATATTGTGCATCCTAATAAACTTATCTGGGGTCAGAGGACAGAACAGCCACTAGATAGACATGGAGGCCAGAAAATGATGGCATACACACCTTTAATCCTATCACTTGGGAGGCCCAGATCCATCTGAATCTCTGTGAGTTTAAAGTCACACTGGAAACAGCCAGGCATGGTGACTCACACCTTTAATCCCAGTAAGTGATGGCAGAAAGCAGAAAGGTATATAAGGTGTGAAAACCAGGAACTAGAGCTGGTTAAACTTTTAGGCTTTTGAGCAAAAAACAGTTCAGCTGAGATTCATTCTGATGAGGACTGAGAGGCTTCCAGTCTGAGGAAACAGGATCAGCTAAGGAATTGGCAAGGTGAGGTGGCTATGGCTTGTTCTGCTTCTCTGATCTTCCAGCATTCACCCCAATACCTGGCTCCAGGTTTGTTTTTATTAATAAGACCTTTTAAGATTCATGCTACATTAGATTAGATTTATTTTATTTATTTATGTGTATGAGTGTTTTCGCTTGAGTGTATGTATGTATAACTTGTAGGTGCCTATGATAGTTGTGACCCACTGTCAATGCTGGGAACCAAAATCTGGGCCCTCTGCAAGAACAGCAAGTGCACTTAGCTCCTGAGCCATCTCTCCAGCCCTGCTTCATCATTTAGAATAAGGCAGAACAGTGTTAGTCTGGATTTGGGAAGAACCTGCCTGCTCACATGGTTAGTAAATGGTCTTGATTCCACTTAGAATATTGAAGCTTCAATTCCTTATTGGCCACTGCTCAGCTCCTTGCTACTGGGCCTTTCCAGCATAGCAGCTTTTATCTAAAAAAAAAAGTACAAAAGGCTGCCATGGACCTAATGTTTTATCACCTCTCTAAAATGTATACATTTTAAGGCAATCTGTAGATGTAACCAACCGTCTTATTAAATAAGAAACACAGAGCCGATTCAGAGAAGAAAGCCAAGAGGTCAGAACTAAGAGCCTTACCCTTCCTGCTTCAGTCAAGAGAGCTCTCCAAAAAAGACCTACTTCCTGTGTGTATGTCTTTATATAGTCTTTCTGTTCTGCCTTCTCATTGGTTGTAAACCCAAACACATGACTGCCTCGTCACTGCCTGTCTGTAGAGACTTCCAGGTCTTCTATGGTTGGTATTGAGATTAAAGGCATGTGTCTCCAATGCTGACTGTATCCTTTTACACACAGAGATCTACCTAGCTCTGTCTACCAAGTGCTGGGATTAAAGGCGTGCGCCACCACCGCCACGCTCTTGCTATGGCTCTAATAGCTCTGACCCCTGGGCAACTTTATTTATTAACATACAATTAAAATCACATATCAGTACAAATAAAATACCACCATAGCAATCCCCATTGTAGTGGTGGTATTAGGAAGTGCTGTCTCATAGAAGTGATTAGGTTATGAGGATGGAGCCTTGTGAGTACTATAAAAGAAAGCTGAGGAGAGTTCCCCTTTCTTTTCCCCGTGTGAAGACCCAGCAAGATGGCTGCCTTATGTACCCAGGAAGTAATCCTTCACCATTCACTGAATTTAATTGTCCCTAGATCTTAGATTCCCCCACTTTCAGCATGGGAAGAAGAAATCTTCTGTTGTTTATAAGCCACCCACTCTGCTGTATTTGGTTAAAGCAACCTGAATGGACTAATTCAAAGGAAATAAAGGATATCTGCTAGTTACAGGGAAGCTAAATCTTCTGCAACCTAATCACAGAAGTGGCATCTGGTCACTTTTACCTTCCTTTATCAGAGGCAAATCAGTAGGTCCAGCTACTTCCAAGAGGAAGGCATTCTCTAACTAGACGGATCCCAGGGAATGGGGGTCTTTGACAGCCATATGAAAAGTCTGCCAACAATACTTCTGAAAGACAGAACTCACCTGTTTATTGCTTGTACTTAGATGGTAACAAGCTGAATCAAGGTAATTGTCCAGAGAACCTCCAGTGGGAGAATGCCTGTCTAATTTACGTTTTTGTTTTTATAGGTGTTCATTTGAAGTGAGTCTAACTTAATATTTTTATTATGTTGAAACCTCTTAATGGTATGTAAGTGCAGGAGAAAAAAATAATCCTCCTCCATTTTCTAAATGGCTTTGCTCATAGAGTAACTAGCTCCTGTGGTTCTTGGTGAAGCTTGATCATTGACTGAATTTGTGATTTGGTACCACCAAGGGCAAATTGGGGGATGCTTAGCTTAACTATCTATGTACTTTGTCCCTTCCATTTACAAGCTGTAAGCTCTCATTTTTCTCATTACTTCTTAGATAGTCACAATACAGTTTGGAGACAGAAGGACTGGGGACGAAGATGGGTTCTTTAGAATAAGTACTCTAAATAAATACTAGATCCATTTGATCATAGTTAGTTGCAAAGGTATTTATTTTCTCTCCATTTTATTACTGCTTTATGCCAGACCCTGCTCATATCTTGCCCTGTTACCCTCTCTATCTATTCTGCATGCTGCAGCAGCGATAAAAATCATACAATATACAAATCGGACCACACTTCTCCATTTTAATCTCTTTTGTAATATGAAAGAACTAACACACTATAGCTTTGGATAAAAAAAAAATGAGAGATTTTTTTTTTGTTTGTTGGTTGGTTGGTTTTTGTTTTTGTCTTTAGGTATTACCAAAAACTGTGTGTTCTGTTTGCAACATTGTGATCACAGCAACTCAGAGGTGGAAAACTCATTTTGTCCTGCACATTCAGGGGATTTCAGGACACCACGGGGCAGCTTTACTTCACGGTAGCAGAGGCTGTTCATATTACAGCATGACCAGAAGCAGAGGAAGAAGAGCAGAAATGAGGCACAGATATCCCTTTCAAAGGCCACTCCTAGTGACCCACTAACACAGCTGAGCTCACACAAGTCCACCTCACAAGTCCAACAGCCTTCTACAGAGTAGTGGAGAAATAAGCGTTCAAAAACTGAGCCATTGACTGGGGGTTGGGGATTTAGCTCAGTGGTAGAGCGCTTGCCTAGCAAGCGCAAGGTCCTGGGTTCGATCTTCAGTTCAAAAAAAAAAAAATTGAGCCAATGGGTGCCATGTCAGGTTTAAACTATCACAGTACATACAGGATATTTTCTACTAAATACTCAAATATCTTGTATCTAGGGGCTGGAGAGATGATTTAATGGGTAAGAATGTTTACTGCTCTTGCAGAGAACCAAAGTTCAGTTCCCAGCCCACATGGTGGCTTACAACTTGCCTGTAACTCTGGATCCTGGGGATCTGACACTGTCTTCAGGCCTCCTCAGACTTCTGCAGGCATATGGTGCATACACACACACACACACACACACACACACACACACACACACACACACACACACACAGTATAAGTCTTTAAGAAACCTGCAAAACCTACATCAGTGATTACCATGACTAAGGGAAGGTGGAAAGAGAAACTCTCCTTTTAATTGTAGACTTTTAGTATTTTTCAGTTTTGTATCATGTGACTGAATTAAATCAGCAAAATAAAATAAAAACCTCTTCCTTGAACAGTTATAAAAATTTCCACTTCCTAACATGGAAGACGGTCATTGGTTTCTGACTCACTTCCCACTGCCTGTTGCTGTTCACTCATTGGTCCCTTTCCCATGCTACTGCTGGGACCAATGCCCCCATGCATTGTTTTTCCCTGTTGAATACTTTGAATACTTGCAACTGTCTCTAGCAAACCTACTGAGCCCAGTGCAGTGCGGGGCCCTTACATGGGGCTCTGCTCTCTCTCTCTCTCTCTGCACTTGTGTCGTCCCTGTCTCTTCTTGGCTTGATTTTCACCACTTCTATGAACTATGCCCAGGAAGTAATTTGTGATCCCCTCACAGTGTCCCCAGGTACCACTTACACATGTGGTTGTAGCATTATTGTGTCATATTTTATCAGTTGCCAGATTCAAGAAATATACTCAGAGATGCAAGAAAGGTAACTTTGCTTGTTTTCTGTAAGTTTATGTTCTTGCAAAACAAAAGTTGACTTAGGTCAGAGGCAGATGCTGACGTTGGGGATTTGTGGATTTATTTATGAGGAATTTATTGAGGAAGAGATCCCAAGAGAAACCAAGAAAGGAAAAATCAAGAAAGGGTACTACTTTGTGCAAAGTTCCAGGGAGGGTGATTGCAGCCTGGCCCTACAGAGAAATATGTAGTAAGTAATTTCTAATTCTGGTTCAAGGTTTATTATTTGTGTCCTCTAATAAAACACAATCCCCAAGTGTGCAGGAATTTTTTGTTATTGTTTATGAATCATACCAAGCAACTAGAACAGTACCTGCAAATAGTAGTTACTATATCTCAATTAAACCATTTCAGTACAACTCTTTCCTGCTGCCTAAACAAATTCAAGAAGAAAATTTATTTATTCATTAAGCAAATTAGGGCCACTTCTATATTAAGTGCCAGGAACAGAACAGTGAACAAAATAGTTAACAGCCATCCTTCTTGGAGTGTTTAACCAGAAATGTGGAAACCTTTGACTTTCAGTGCAGTTGATGTAGAGAAACTTTAAGAATGTCCAACTGCAACTGCACAGGTACACCTTCCAGCTTTCTCTACTGAATCCATCCTAACCCGGGCTTGTCAGGTAACAACTCTCCCACAATCCAAGCTTTTCCCTGGTGATCTCATCATGCCCCAGACATGGGGTTATGGGGTAGATGCATTCCCGCCTCTCAGACCTGCCCTCAAAGAGCAGCTACCAAAAGACACAGAGCTGTCCTCACTGCCTCACTGCCTCACTGCCTCTCTGTCTTCAAGAGAGTCTCTTCTTAGATCTCTCTGAAGGATCATTGTAGAGAACCATCTGGGACACAGACTGGCACACATTTTTTCTTTCTCCTCTAGTTTTGTGTCTCTCTTTTCTAACTGGAGACTGTCTCATGGAGGACAGATAGGAGAGGTGGGAAGAGAAGGACTAAGATGGATCTGGATTCATTCAAATTTCCCTACTTACTGCACATGGCATACCATTTATGACCCTTGATTATGATATTTAAACAGCTTCCCTTCTGCTTCTAGGCTTGAAAAATCCAGAATCTTCATTTGTATAGAAGAGTTACAGAGTCAGAAGAATCACAGAGAATAAGAAGACAAACTGCTAATGTATACAAGCATCATCTCACATACTGACATTTGCTTTCTCCAGGTCCCTCTCCCTGTTTTTTTCACCACTGGAGGGGCAGCAGCTGTGCCTCATTCATCACGAAGCATCAGCACTTTATAGAACACCTGATCCACCTGAATGCACTGGTTTGAATGAAAGGTGCTTGAAAATGTAGCTTTATATTTTTTTTTGTCCAGCAGCCAAAGGCAGTACATGGTAGCGAAAAGCACAGGCTAAAATTCTCATCTTCTGTCTTAACTGAATTTTGACTTTGATTAATTTACTTTCTTTCTTCCTGCTTCACTGTTCTTACCTCTAAAACAGAGATGTGGATGATGTAATCTTGCTAATAGGGTAAGAGAAGGAAAGCCTGTAAGATGCTCAGACCAGGTTCCTCTCCTCTCCTCTCCTCCCTTCCTCCCTCCCCTCCCCTCCCTTCTCTTCCCCTCCCGTCTCCTCTCCTCTCCCCTCCCATCTCTTCCCCTCCCCTCCCCTCTCCTCTGTTGTGGAATAATTTTTTTGTACACTGTGAAGATGTGTCACTCGGATTGGTTTTGTAGGCAGAGTTTTCCTGTCCTGATTGCCTGCTTCCAAATAATCACTCAGAGGCTTAATATAAATTATAAATGCTCAGCCAATAGCTTAAGTTGTTAACCCATTTTCCTTATTTATGCTCTACCACATGGCAGTACCTTCATTAGCATTCATCTCCTGCTCCCTCTGGGTCTGACTGGCAAGTACTCTGACTCTGCCCTTCTCCTTCCCAGCATTCTCAACTTGGCTTTCCTGCCTAACTCCATCCTGCTCAGCTATTGGCAAGTCAGCTTCTTTATTAAACCAATCACAGCAAGAAATCTTCACAGTGTACAAAAGGATTATTCCACAGCTGAACGGCCAATGTCAGGGCAGAGAGGAGGCTGGGAAGAAGAAGGTGGAGATGCCATGAGATGAAGAGGGAGCAGGATGGACACTATGGAGATGAGGTAATAAAGCCGTGAGGCAGAAAGTAAATTCATAGAAATGGGTTAATTTTCATTATAAGCGTTAGTTAGCAAGAAGCCTGAGCTATTGGCTGAGCTTTCATAGTTAATAAGAAGTCTCTATGTGGTTATTTGGGAGTTGGCAGGTGGGACAGAAAAGTCTGCCTACACGTGTGTGTGTGTGTGTGTGTGTGTGCAGCCTAGGAGCCTCTGTCCCTACTGCCTGTGTGAGTGTCAGGATCATAGGTGTATATCATCATACCTGCTGGTTGTTCCTAATTTTTAAAACTTCTGTGTCTTTGGCAAGCTAGTTGAATTTGCTTCTCCATATCCTTCAAGTTGTTTTTTTTTTCTTTTAGAAAAACATAGCATGCTCTCTTCCCCAGCAAGCCTCCCTTTTACCCCAGAAAGGTTGTGCTGATCTGCTTTTTCCACAGCTGGTAGTCTTCCATCTTTTATAATACGCATCCCACCATTTATAAAGTTTGGTTTTACCCAATCACTGGGCAAGCTTTAGTAAAACATTTCACTATTAGGATAAGAATTTGTACTGTATCAAGCTGATGAAAGAATATGCTGGCTATACTTTCAGGAGGGGAGGCTAAGATCTTTTCAGATTATGGATTAGCCTTATAGAAAAATGTCTGCCATAAATCAAACAGTGAAGGGGAAGATGAATAGGAATCTCACTTACACAGCTTAAGTAAAACATAGCTCTCTGAACAGATGAAGATAGGTTTCTTCTGTATCCCGGAATCTAATCAATATGTATATGTATAATTCAACTATCATTTGGCTTAAAAGGGCTTATTGGGAAATGTTATCATTTATACTATTTTCCACAGAGAAAATATTTTACTGTTTAAAATAAACCTGAACTTTTAAATTATAACCTGCTTTTGAAAAAAGAGTGTGTTATCTTCCCTCTGGACTGGCCTGTGTCCCATTGCTCATGGTCATCTACTTCCTCCAAACAAACGGCACAAATTGATGAAGACTCATTTGCTCGTTAGTACTGTCCGTACTAGCTCAAAGCTGTGGACTTCCTTCTCCCGGTGCTTTCCTTTGCATGCCTGGGGTAAATCATGCCAGTAATAAACAGTTCCTCAGTAAGGTCAGAGAGCGTGGCTCACTAGGGAAAGGATGCTTTTGAAGAAGGTTTCTGTCCTTTTTGAAATACGTTTTAGCATGATTCCTCTTCCTTGGGTCACATGATCTCAAATCAGGACTCTCGAAGAATTTTATCTTTCACTCCGTCTTCAACTGCCTTGCTTTTCTCTCTCTCTCTCTTCTTTTTGTTCCATCCATCTCAGCGCCTGCCAGGCCTGTGCAGGTGAACAGACATGATCCTGCTGACACTGGTGGTGCTGTGGAAAGCATAATATGTCTATTGGCATCAAAATGTAGTAATGACAATTCTTCAAAATGACATTCACAGACAGCCCGAGGCAGCCAGGGTTCTTCCACTTTGCTGCTTTCTGCAGTCGTTACTGGTTTTCTTTGGTTATTTTAAAACACGGATCCCTACACTCTGTTCCCCCCCCCCCCCCCGAGGCACTGGTGTACTGGCATTTAATGCAATAGTTCCTATATTCCTGTGGTGTGGAGCAGGTGAGCAGGGGGTTGTTTTGTGCCCCATCTCACAGATTCTCACAGAGCTTGATCTCCTGTTTGCAAACAGTTACTCAGCTGCTTTCGTGTTTGTAATTGTGTTGACAAGGAGAAGTTTCCATTTCTGGCATCATCTCTTAGCCTCCTGAGCTGCCTCAGGCACTTAGACAATGCAGGAGGCACATGCTGACGTGGCTGCCACCTGATACCTCTTCCGCTTACCTCAGCCCAGAATACCCATCTGCAGTCCATGAGCTACACCCTAGTGAGGCGGCTGCTCACGGGATCTCCCTTAGTTGGCTGCTCCCTCTCTGTCCAATATACAATGCACAGAGAAAATAGCTACACTTCTCTGCCTTGGGAGAGGCCATGTCCACCTTCAAAGTAGAGAACCAGCACTGAGGGGTTTTTTTTTGTTTTGTTTTTTTTGGAAGGGGTGGTTGTTTTTGTTTTTGTTTTTTCTTTATTTTCACTTCTTCTCTGACAGCAGGAGAAAGGAAAGTCTAGAGCTTAATTTTCAAACATCAAACTGGGGGTCTCTAACTTACTTACAACTTAATGTTGTTTATGGCATAAAAGAAATAATTTCACATTGGTTGGAGATCAGGTGGCTAGTTAAAGGAATGATAAAAACATCCTAGATATTTCTTGTTGCTCAGCCAGTTGTGTCAAATTAGCATTGAATAGCTTACAAAGGAATAAACGTGAATGGATTAATTTTTCTTCTGAAAATACACTGAATGGGAAACACTGGCAAAAGTACTTTGGATTTAGTATTGTCTATGGTACTGGAAACAGAGCTCCTGAGTGCTAAACATGGGGTTTCGCTCTCATGGGCTGCTGTGGAACATGGTGCATGTGTGTTTTTTCTATTCTTTGCTCTGATCCTATCAATATGCAGGAGATGCTCATTTATACACATTTTCAAACATAAATATTTAATCACCTACTGTTACAACAAACAGAGAGAGAGGGGAGGGGAACTATTAAGATCCATGAGTCTGGGAGTCAGTTTCCCTTAGTCACAATGAAGGGCTTCTGCTTTTCTATGGTGTTTCTTGGAAACACGGAGTGCCACACAGCCTGACCATGCAGGGAAGTTAGGCTCTTGAAAGCAACTGTCAACAAAGCACAGCCAAAGCCAGGGAATGCATGCTCAGTCTCTCTTCCTTTGGTTCAACTGATGGGTTCTGAACTATATTTTACACTGTGCTACACAGAGTACCAACCTTGACTATGCTTGGCTGTCTGTATTGGGAACTACTTCAAGAGCATACTTAATCTCCTCTTCAGTCCTCTACTCATCCTTATGTTTCTGTTTCTTCTGATAACCATAACAAATAGTACCTATATCTAAACCCATTTCTCAGGCTCCTCTTCAGAGAAATCGGCACAATGCTGTGCAGTATGGTCCTATTTCTATGCGATTCAAAGACAGACAAAATTAAATATTTACAGAGACATATGTACATGAGATAACACTGCTAAGGAAAGCAAGAGAGTAGTTAATATAAAATGAGTATAATATACTCACTCTTGGCAAATGAAGAAGGCTGTATCCTGAGAAAGACATATGGTGGCTTCAAACCCAGGCTTGTTTTGTTTTTCAAGCTGTGTTATATATATATTATATGTTTCACTTTTTCATTAAATGATCTGTTCTCAACTTTTTAAATTTCAGGATCCTTTTACATCCACAAAAGTTACTATAGCTTTCATAAAACATTAGTGTATAGGAAAATTTTAATATTATGCCAAGGCCAAAGTTGACAGGTTAGGTGGAATGTGGCATTAAAATTCTATCAATTCAATTTTTTTACTACATTAAAATCTAGTAGTTGTCAATTTATATAATGCACAATCATATGGAAATATCATAATCTAACACAGAACCATGTATAATGGATGCATACAATGCATGTTTTAAATTCAGCAGTCTTTTTGAGCATTGAATTGTTTTACTCATTATGATATGGTCTGGGAAATAAATTAATTGAGTTAGTCAGATCAGTATTGACATGTAATCTGCTATGTTGCTAGAGTTTTCCTGCCTGGCCCACAGTCAGGACAAATCTCTGTCACCGCCAGTCCCACAGTCACTCAGACCCAACCAAGTAAACACAGAGACTTATATTGCTTAAAAACTGTAAGGCCATGCCAGGCTTCTTGATAACTGTTTCTATATCTAAAATTAATCCATTTCTATAAATCTATACCTTGCCATGTGGCTCGTGGCTTACTGGCATCTTCACATGCTGCTTGTCATGGCGGTGGCTGGCAGTGTCTCCCTCCACCTTCCTGTTCTCTCAATTCTCCTCTCTGTTAGTCCCGCCTATACTTCCTGTCTGGCTACTGGCCAATCACTGTTTTATTTATTGACCAATCAGCAACACATTTGACATACAGACCATCCCACAGCACTGCTATATCAAAATCATTCCATCAATACCGCCAATGATAACACCAGAAATGCTTTAAAAAATTAGGAATGTTCAGCCTTGTAGAATTAAAGGAATATTTTATAAAGTTCCAATCATTTATATGAGAACAGAGAGAACAGCAAATTCTGTCTGCCATTTTCCTTTCAGTGAGAGATTTACATGACTCATTTGGAAGAAAGTATACCAAAGGCCCAATCTGAGAAACAGTAATTTGCATCATTCACTCATTCTTCCTGTGAAGCCGCTGGCCAGCGCTATGCACACATAGATGTGCCTCCCATTGAAAGCTACCACCACACTTCACTGTGTGCCAGTGCCTTATGTACGAGGCCCATGTTGCTCAGGACTTGAGTCAAGATTTAATAAATTTTGTTTTCTCATCTTCATTGGTGTTCTTAGATGAAGCTTTCATTCCATGACCCAAAAGTACAGAAGGACTGGCAGTGACTGGCAGTGACTGGCAGTGCAGGTTTGTGCCACCGCCTTTGGTACGGAGCCAACATTTTTCGTGACCATTGTTACCGCATCATCAGAGACATTGTCCACAAAGTGAAAGGACACAATGTCTTAATATTATACATGAAAGAGGTCTCTAAATTGCCTTTATAAATATGATAGGTGTCCTTGATTTTCCTTTAATACTTTTTTATTATTATTAAGAAATTTTCTGCCCGGCGGTGGTGGTGCATGCCTTTAATCCCAGCACTCGGGAGGCAAAGCCAGGCGGATCTCTGTGAGTTCGAGGCCAGCCTGGTCTACAAAGCAAGTTCCAGGAAAGGCGCAAAGCTACACAGAGAAACCCTGTCTCAAAAAAAAAAAAAAAAAAGAAAGAAAAAAAAAAGAAAAAAGAAATGTTCTATTTATTTTACATACCAATTCTCCTCCCTCCTCACACCCCCCAGCTTTTTCCCCCAACCTACCCCCCATTCCCACCTCTTCCAAGGCAAGGTCTCCCATTGGGAGTCAGCAGAGCCTGGTACATTCAGTTGAGGCAGGTCCAGGCCCCTCCTCCCTGCACCAAGGCCTGCACAAGGTGTCCCACCATAGGCATTGGGTTCCAACAAGCCTGCTCATGCACCTGGGACAGATCCCAATCCCGCTGCCTGGGGGCCCCCTAAACAGTTCAAGTTAAACAACTGTCTCACCTATGATAGGTGTCCTTAAAGAGGAAATGAATAAACCCCTTAAAGAAATCTATGAAAATACAAACAATGGAATGGAATGAATAAAACAGTTCAAGATCTGAAAGTGGAAAGAGAATCAGTAAAGAAAACTCAAACTGAGAGAAATCTGGAAACAAAAATTTTAGGAACTAGAATGGAACCTCAGAGGCAGCAAGACTCACCAACAGAATGCAAAGGATGGAAAATGAGTCTCCAGCATTGAAAACATGATAGAAGAAATGGATACTCTCTGGTCAAAGACTATGTTAAATCTAAAAAAACTCAGGTGCAAAGCATCCAGGAAATCTGGGACACTGTGAAAGTACAAATACTAAAGTAGAGGAATAGAGGAAGGAGAAGTAACCAGGTCAAAGCACAGAAAATATGCTCAACAAAATCATAGAAGAAATGTTCCCTTATCTAAAGATGGAGCTGCCTGTAAAGGAACAAGAAGCATACAGAGCACCAAATAGATTGGACCAGAAAAGAAAGTCCCCTCACCACATAATAGTCAAAACACTAGGGGAAAGGACCAAGTAACATAGAAAGGCAGACCTATTAGAATTACACCTGACTTCTCAATGGAGACTCTAAAAGCCAGAAGGCCCTGAAAAGATGTTCTACAGACTCTAAGGGACTATAGGCCCCAGTCCAGACTGCTATATCCAGCAAAACTAATCACAATACATGGAGAAACAAAGACTCTCCTTGATAAAACCAAATTTAAGCAGTATCTATCTACAAATTGAGCCCTACAGAAGACACTAGAAGAAAAACTCAAACCTGAAGAGATTGACCATACTCAAGAAAATATAAAGAATAAGTAATCCCAGGCTAGCATATCAAAGGCATGGAAAAACACATACATACCAACAAGAATAACTGTGGGAGTCCACAGAGGTTTCCTAGTGAGATCTGAGCTTGCTTTACCCAGCAGGGCTGCAAACGGGGCTGGATTGACCACATGCATAGTTACCAGGTGTTTGGAAGGGTCTGCACTTGGCTGTGCTAGGGGAGGTCTTTTGCTCCACCCCTTGGCATTTCCTTAAAAAGCCCTTTAGAGAAGACAGAAGGGGCCAATGGATTAGGATCCAGGCCCACCTCAGGCTATCCAGTGTTTCTATTTTTCTCTCTCTTCCCTCTATATTTCTATCTAAATCTCTTCTCCCTCACTCCTCAAGAGTACCCTGGGAAAAAGTGGGAGTGCCCCCCACACACAAATAACAAGAAAATAACAGGAATCAACAATCATTGGTCAATGAGATCTCTCAAAATCAATAGTCTTAATTAAAAGACACAACTAACAGAATGGATATCAAAACAAGATCTGTCTTTCTGCTGTGACCAAGAAATGTACCTTAACATTAAGGATAGACATCACCTAAGCATAAGCAGATGGAAAAGATATTCAATGAAAATGGACCTAAGGAGTATGCTGGGGTAGCAATTTTAATGTCTCACATAATAGACTTCAAGCCAAAACTAATCAATAGAGATACAGAAGGACACTATATACTCATCACAGGAAAAAAAATCCACCAAAAAACATTGCTGTTCCTAACATTTATGCACCAAACACAAGGACACACAAATTCATAAAAGAAACACTACTACAGCTTACATCACATATTGACTTTCAGACACTGATAGTGGGTAACTTCAACACCCCACTCTCACCAATAGACAGATCATCCAGACGAAAACTAAACAGAGAAATGCTGGAGCTAACTGACGTTATAAGCAAAATGGACCTAACAGATACTTAAAGAACTTTTCACCTGAATACAAAAGACTATACCTTCTTCTCATCAGCCCATGGAACTTTCTCCAAAACTGACCACATACTTAGACAAAAAGCAAGTCTCAACAGATACAAGAAAATTGAAATAACTCCCCCAATCCTATCTGACCACCACAATTAAAGCTGTATATCAACAACAGAAACAACAGAAAGCTTACAAACTCATCAAAACTGAATAACTCATCACTTATTGAAATGGATTAAGAAAGAAATTAAAGACTTCTTAGAATTGAATGAAAATGAACACACAAGGTACTCAAACTTATAAGTCATAATGAAGGTGGCTCTAATAGGCAAATTCATAGCATTAAGTGTGTACATAAATAAAGAGATCTTATACTAGTAACTCAACAGCATACCTGAAAGCTCTAGAACAAAAAGAAGAAATCATACCAAAAAGGAATAGATGGCAAAAAAAATCACACTCAGGGCTGAAGTCAATACAAAAGAAAAAATTTCAAGAAAATCAATGAAACAAAAAGTTGGAGTTTTTTTTATATAAAATCAGTAAGATTGACAAACCCATATTCAAATTAACTAAATGGTGGAGAGAGACAACCCAAATTAACAAAACTAGAGATGAAAATGTGAACATAACATCAGACACCAAGGAAATCTAGAAAATTATAAGAAAATGCTTTAAAAACTTATAACCCACCAAATTGGAAAATCTAAAACCAATGGATAATTTTCTTAATACATAACCATCCACCAAAGTTAAATCAAGATTAGATAAGCAATTTAGACAGACTGATAATCCTTAATGAAATATAAGCAGTGATTAAAGAACCAAAAAAGGTCCATGGCCAGAATATTTTAGCTCAGAATTCTACCAGATTTTCAAAGAAGAGTTAATGCCAATATTCCTCAATTTATTCCACAAAATCAACACAAAAGAACACTGAGCAATCCATTATATGAGGTCACAGTTACCATGACACCCAAACCACATAAAGAATCAACAAAGAAAGAGAATTACATACCAGTTTCCCTTACTAACATACAATAATTCTTAATAAAATACTTGCAACCTAAATCCATGAATACATCAAACTGATCATCCACCATGATCAAGTAGGCTTCATCCCAGAGATACAGGGATGGTTCAATATACATAAATCAATAAATGTAATCTAACATATAAACAAACTGAAAGACAAAAATCACATTATCATCTCATTAGATGGAGAAAATGCCTTTGACAAAATCCAACATTCCTTCATGATAGAAGTCTTGGAAAAATTAGGGGAAAAAGGACATACCTAAACATAATAAATGCAGTTTACAGCAAGCTCATACCTGACATCAACTTAAATGGAGAGAAACTCAAAGCAATTCCACTAAAATTGGGAACAAGACAGGGTTATTCACTTTCTCCATACCCATTCAATATAGAACTTGGAGTCTTAGCTAGAGCAATAAGACACCCGAAGGAGACCAAAGGGATACAATTTAGAAAGAAAGATAGCAAAATATCTTATTTACATACAATATGACAGTGTGCATAAGTGGTCCTAAAATTTCTACTGGAGAACATCCATAGCTGATAAACTCTTTTAGCAAAGTAGCTGGATACACAATTAACTCACAAAAATCAGTAGCCTTCCTATATACAAATGACAAATGGACTGAGAAAGGAATCAACAAAGCAACACCCTTCACAAAGAGCCTCAAGTAATATAAAATATCTTGGGGTAACTCTAATCAAGCAAGTGAATGACCTGTATGATAAAAACTTTAAGACATTAAAGAATAAATTGAAGAAGATATCAGAAGTTGTAAAGATCTCCCATGCTCATGGATCAGTAGGATTAATATATTAAGAATGGCCATCCTACCAAAAACAATCTATAGTTTCAATTCAATCCTCATCAAAATTCTAACACAATGCTTCATAGATCTTGAAAGGACAATTTTTTAAGCTTCATATGGAAACACACACACACACACACACACACACACACACACACACACACACACACACCAAAAAAAAGAAAAAAACAGGATAGCTAAAACAATCCCAAAATAATAAAAGAACCACTAGAGACATCAAGATTCCCAATTTCAAGTTGTACTTCAGAGCTATAGTAATAAAAAAAACTGCACAGTATAGGCACAAAAACAGGCTCATTTATCAATGGAATTGAACTGAAGATTCAGAGGTCAATCCATACACTTATGGACACCTGATTTTTGATAAAGGAGCCAGAAATACATAATGGAAAAAACAGCATCTTCAACAAATGTTGTTGGTCAAAATGGACAGCTGCATATACAAGAATCCAAATAGATCCATACTTAGCACCATGTACAAAACCAAGCTCCAAGACCTCAACATAAAACCAGATACACTGAACCTGATAGAAAAGAAAGTGGGGAATAGCCTTGAACTCACTGACACAAAGGAAAAAACTTTCTGAATGGAACACTGTTAGCACAGATACTAAGACCAACAATTAATAAATGGGACCTCATGAAACTGAAAAGCTTCTGTACAACAAAAGACACTGTTTTTCTGACAAAGCAGCAGTCTACAGAATGGGAAAAGATATTTACCATCTACACATCTGATAGAGTGGTAATATTCAAAATATATAAAGAACTCAAAAAACTATATACCAAGAAAACAATTAGCCCCCTCCCACCCAAAATGGGCTACTATTCTAAACAGAAATCTAAAAAGAGGAACTTCAAATAGCTGAGAAACACTTGCAGAAATATTCAACATCCTTAGGTGCCAGGGAAATACAAATCAAAAGTACTTTGAGATTTCACCTTATACTCATCAGAAAATCTAAGATCAATAGAACAAGTAACAACTCCTGCTAGCAAAGACATTGAGTAAGGAGAACACTCATCCACTACTGTTTGGAGTACAAATGTGTAAAGCCACCTTGGCAATCAGTGTGGCGGTTCTATCCAGCCACACCACTCTTGGGCATATACTCAAAGGATGCTTCATCCTATCACAGATACACTTGCTCAGCCATGTTTATTGCTGCTCTATTCATAATATCCAGAAGTTGTAAACAAGATGAATATCCCTCAACAGGAGAATGGATAAAGAAAATGTGGTACATTTACATATTATTCGACTGTTACAAAAATGAAATCATGAAATTCACAGGTAAATGGATGTTGTTGGTTGTTTTTGCTCTTTTGCGGTCCCACCACCCAGCTCCCAAATAAATCACATGCAGAGTCTTATTATTACTTATGAATGCTTGGCCTTAGCTTGGCTTAGTTTCTAACCAGTTTTTCTTAAATTACCCTGTCTACCTTTTTCCTGTGGGCATTTACCATTTCTTTTTCTGTATTTCTTTCTTTCTTTCTTACTCCATTGATGATTGTATAGTTGGGTGGCTGGCCCCTTGTGTCCTCCTCTTTCTCTCTCTCCTGGATCTTTCTTGCTTCTTCTGCTTCTCCCAGATTTCTCCTTCTATTTATTCTCTCTGCCTGCCAGCCCCACTTATCCTTTCTCCTGTCTTGCTATTGGCCATTCAGCTCTTTATTAGACTATCAGGTGTTTTAGACAGGCAAAGTAATACAGCTTCACAGAGTTAAACAAATGCAGCATAAAAGACTGCAAAACACATCTTTGAAACATTAAACAAATGTTCCACAATATAAACAAATGTAACACACCTTAAAGCAATATTCTACAACAAATTGTTGGAAATAGAAGAGATTTTTCTCATCAAGTGTGCCTTAAGTCAAACCAGATACTGGTTGGTTACTCCCACAAGCTTTGTGCCACCATTTCTCTAACATGTCTTTTGAGAGCTTGAAGAGTACCTTCCTGTACAAAAGATGCTAGAACATAGGTGTGAAGGCTCTATGTAGGCACAAACTCGACCTCTTCACGTTCAATGAGTTGTGTAGGTGTTGTCTTCAGCACTGGGGCCTTGCTGTCAGTTTGTGGAGAGCAATCTATAGTTTTAGCAACTCTAAGTGAAGTGTCCCAGACAAGAAAGACAAATATGGTATGTATTTGCTTATTTGGGATATTAGGTGTTAAGTCAATGAAAACTAAGTTATGATCCATGTAACCACAGGGATTAGGTAAAGAGAAGGGACCAGGGTGAACAGATCTTGTTAGGAGAGGGAAACAGAATAGATAGCCATTAATGGATGGAGGGCCTTGAAAGTGAGAGTCAAGTGGGAAAGGGGAGGAAAGGGGGTCAGGGGAGGGAATATAGAGAGAAAGACAGCTAAAATTAAGAGCCATTTGGGAGATAGTAAGGAAACCTAATACAGTAGAAGATTCCTAAAATTTATACATGCATGAAAATGACCTAAAATGAAATCATCAAATATGGGGGTGACAGGTGGGCATCTTGCCACCAAGTGAAACTTCCAGCTCCTGGATTGGGTTACATCTAATTGAGCTGTTGTCCAAAGAGGTCCCATGGTTATCTCCAAACAATCCAGGCTATTGCCAAGACTATGTAATTCTCCACCAGAGAACACTTACAGCTAATAAACACCATCAGCAAAGTGGGTAGATACAAAATTAGCATACAATGATCAGTAGCCTTTCTACATACCAAAGTAAGCATGATGAAGACAATGACAGAGACAATCCTATTCATAATTGCCTCAATAAAATAAAGTAACTTAGAATAAAAATAACAAAGAAAACATAGGCCTTCTTCTATGAAAACTTTCAAACCTACACAAATGTGGGGCATACATGGGTTGCAAAGAGGGTGCTGAGAGGAAGTTAGACAAATAGAGCTTAACTGTTTTTTCTAACTTCCTCTCAGCACCCTCTTTGCAGCCCATGTATGCCCCCCATACAAACCGAAGAAGACAGTAGAAGATGGGGAGACCTATCATGCTCATAGTCTAGAAAAAATACTGAGTAATAGTTACATCTCCAAAGCAATCTACAGATAAAGTAAAACTGCCATCAAAATTCCCATAATTCTTCACAGAAACTGAAAGAAAAAAGTCTTAGAAACGATTTTGAAGCACAAAAAATCTCGGATAATTAAACCAACCCTTGGGGTGGGTAGGGGGGAGACAGGGCCAGAGCTATCACCATACCTGACTTCAAGTTATATTATAGAGCCATACAAGTAAAAACAGCATGGCATGGCCAAAAATAGACACATAGATCTATGAAACAGAATAAAAACTGGATATAAGCCCACACAGATACAACGCACCTTGTTTTTTGACAAAGATGCCAAAAAACATGGTGGAGAAAAGGCATCCTCTTCAACAAACAGTACTAAAGAAACTGAATGTTACTTGTATAAGTGTGAAACTGGATTGTTAGCTCTCGCTCTGAGCAAAAGTTAACTCCAAGTACACCAAATATCTTAATGCAAGAGGTATAAATCTGAAATATTAGAGAAAAAGTAGGGAACACATTTAAGATAGAGGAGGCTCAGGCAAAGGCTTTCTGGGAGGGCACCAGCTGATCAAGAAATAAGGTCAACAATGAACAAATAGGGCCTTATGAAATTTAAAAGCTTCTACACAGAAAAGGAAACTGTTAGTCAAGTGAACACATAGCCTACAAAACAGGAGAAAATCTTTGCCAAGGAAGAATCCAACAGATGATTAATGTCTAGACTATACAAGCACTGAAAAAAAAGCCAACAACAGACACCACATAACACAATCTAGTCAATAAGTGGGCCAAAAAAATGAATGGACATTTCTCGAAAATTAAAATATGAATAGCCAATAAACATGGAAAAATAACTCAACCTCATTAGCATTCAGAGAAACACAAGTTAAAACTACATATTGAGATTCCATCTTGCTACAGTTAAAATTTCATTCACTAAGAAAATCAACAGCAAAGGCTGGCACAGATATAAACACTGATGGTCAGCCAAGACTCTAGAGTGTGGTGATAGCTCAAGGAGCTAAAGCTATATGAAGCATGTGACCCAGCTATATCACTCCTGGCCTTGACCCAAAGGACTCCAAGATAACACAGCAGAGAGACACTTGTCACAACGGTGTTTACCCAGCCCTCTGCCCAATGGGTGAGGCATGGAACTAACCAAGGTGTCCAAGAAGAAAGGAACTGATAAGAAACATGTAGTGTGCACACACATGGGGTTTTTATGGACTAGAAAGAAAAATGAAGTGATGTCATTTGTGGGAAAATGGATGCAAATGTGGACAATCATATCAGAGGAATTAAGCCAGCCTCAGAAAGACAAATACCGTCTGTTCCTTCTCATGTATGACTTCTAGGTTTTATATAGTCATGTAAAAGCATGTGCGCATGTATATATTAAACAAAAGAAATAGAATTGTCTAGGGAATCAAAAGGACTAATGGGAGAAGGGAGGGACCCAAAGGGAAGGAAGTAGGCACATGCTCATGCAATATCTATATGACAACATAAAAATATATAATTAAGAAAACATCTGTGCGGAGTGTTTGGGTCAATAGATTTTTTTCAGTTTATTTGTGATTACTGGACTGTAAATATAATTGTTTAATTTGGCAATAAAGTGCTTCACTGTATTTTACAGTTACTGGGCCATGGCTCTCCCATTAGAAACACCAAACATTGCTGTAGGTCCACTTCCTCTCCAGAGGTGGGTATCATCTGTTTACAGATTTAGGGGTGTGATGCTTTTAGTTTGCAATTCCCTAGTGCTATGTGAAGCTTCACCAATTTTTCATATTTTTTTTTTACCATCTATGTATACTCTTTGGAATAATATCCAGGTATTTTTCCCTTTGTCTTAAAATGAGTGCCCCATATCATTGAGTTTAAAGTGTTCTTTGTAATTTTGGATAACATTTATCTATTAAATATATTTTGTAAATATTTACTTCTGGTCTTAGGCTTGTGACACTGACACTTAGGCTTCTGACACTATCTTTCACAGAATACAGTGTTAAATTATAATGAAACACTGCTTATCAATCATTTCTTTTGTAAATGGTATCTCCATCATTGTGTCTAAAAAGTCATTACCAGAACCAATGTCAGGTAAGGTTCTCATCATGCTACCTTATATAAATTTTAGTCTTTCAGTTTTACGTTTATCTCTAAAACCTATTTTGGGTTAATTTGTATGAATAGTATTAAGCCCAGGTGTAGTATGATTTTTAGCAAATGAATTCCAATTGCTCTGGTACTGTTTGTTGAAAAGACCATTTTATTGCATTACCTTTGCTCATTTGTCAAGGACCATTGAACTCTGCATAATTTATTCCTGGGTTCTTTGTTCCTAAAGTTGGGTAAGTATCCAGCCTTCAACTATGATGGTGGTGATAGTAGCCCTTCCCATCCACAACTCTGGTTTCAGGGTATCAAACACCCTTTCTGACCTCTTCAGGCGTCAAACATACATGTGATGCACATATATACATGCAGGCAAAACACTCAAACATAAAATTAGATGAACAAATCTATAAATAAAAAACTAAACTTCAGAGTTTTAGTTAATCAAAGTTTTTAGCAGACACTTTAACAGTTTACCAAGAAAGTATCAGGAAAGAAATGTGTACATTTGGTATCCTAGGAATTGAGAAAGAAACTATTTTAACTTAACCATTTAAAAATGTTGGCAACTATATGACCTGTGTCAAAAGACTTCATCAGGATTTCCCAGTTGGGGAGTGTTGCTATGGCAATATATGCTGGTGTAGAAATTTAGTCTGAAAAAAAAATCCAGTGTAGCTCGAGTGTTTCAGTTGGTAAACCTCAGAGCATGTAAATATGATTATTGGATTCCTGACTCTGAGGTCTTCATTTCATGTTGCGTCATGAGCCAGAAGCTGTAGCTGTTTTATCCTGGTTGCTTCTCTCTCTGGTGTTGCCTGACTCTGAAATAAGTACGGTCTCATTGAGAGTCTTCCAGCTCATGAGCTGTATTCCCTTTACTGTGACACTAAGAGCATAGACATTTGATCCTAATTTGTTTAATCCTAAATTTCATACTAGTGTTTGCTGCTGTGGGATGTTCTGTATGTTAAATGTGTTGCTCTGATTGGTTAATAAATAAAACATTGATTGGCCAGTAGCCAGGCAGGAAGTATAGGTGGGACAAGGAGAGAGGAGAATTCTGGGAAGTGAAAGGCTGAGTGAGAGACACTGCCAGCTGCCGCCATGACAAGCAAGATGTAAGGTACCAGAAGGCCACGAGCCATGTGGCAACTTATAGACTAATAGACATGGTTTAATTTAAGATAAAAGAATTAGATAGCAAGAAGCCTGCCACGGCCATACAGTTTGTAAGCAATATAAGTCTCTGTGTGTTTACTTGGTTGGGTCTGAGCGGCTGCAGGACTGGCAGGTGAGAGAGATTTGCCCTGACTGTGAGCCAGGCAGTACCAGAAAAACTCTAGCTACAGTTTGCAATAATGTCTCCCTATAAATCTCCTCCCATGACTATAGTACTTTTATACACAAGAGGTTAGATTTTGTGACTATAGTACTTTTATACACACGAAGTTAGATTTTGATCCACATTGTAATTATGCCTGACTGCCCTTTATTATGACAGTTTGAGGCTGTAGAACTAAGAGTTTAATATAACCATTTCTTTTTTAATAAATATTTTTATTTTATAATTAATTTAATTTTACATATCAGCCACGGATTCCCCTGTCCTCCCTCCTCCCACCCCCTAGCCTTTCCCCCCAATCCATCCCCCCATTCCCACCTGCTCCAAGGCAAGGTCTCCCCTGGGGAGTCAGCCCAATCTGGTAGATTCAGTTGAGGCAGGTCCAGTCCCCTCCTCCCTGCTCCAAGGTTGAGCAAGGTGTCTCAGCATAAGTTCCAAAAAGCCAGCTCCTGCACCAAGGACAGGTCCTGGTCCCACTGCCTGGGGGCCTCCAAAACAGTTCAAGCTAATCAACTGTCTCATTTATCCAGAGGGCCTGATCCAGTTGGGGGCTCCTCAGCTATTGGTTCACAGTTCTTGTGTTTCCGTTAGTTTGGCTATTTGTCCCTGTGCTTTTTCCAATATCTGGATATCTCTTGCTCATATAATCCCTCCTCTCTCTCTCCGATTGGACTCCTGGAGCTCCACCTGGGCTTTAGCTGTGGATCTCTGAATCTGCTTCCATCAGTCACTGGATGAGAGTTCTATCATGACAGCCAGGGTGTTCGGCCATCCGAACACCAGAGCAGGTCAGCTCAGGCACTCTCTCAACCATTGTCAGTAGTCTATAGTGGAGGTATCTTTGTGGATTTCTGGGGACCTCTCTAGTACCCTGCTTTTTCCTATTCCCCTGGGGTTTTCATTTGTAATAGCCAAAACCTGGAAGCAACCTAGATGCCCTTCAACTAAAGAATGGATAAAGAAAATGTAGTACATATACACAATGGAGTACTACTCAGCAGAGAAAAACAATGACATCATGAGGTTTGCAGACAAATGGATGGAACTAGAAAATATCATTCTGAGTGAGGTAACCCAGACTCAGAAAGACAAACATGGTATGTACTCACTAATAAGTGGATACTAGATGTAAAGCAAAGGATAACCAGACTGCAACTCACAACTCCAGGGAGGCTACCTAGTAAAGAGGACCCTAAGAAAGACATAGGGATCGCCCGGTGACAGAGAAATGGATGAGATCTACATGAGCAAACTGGGGGTGGGGGTGGGGTACTGGAGGGCAAGGGTTGAGGGAAAGAGAGCTCAGGGGAGCGGGAGGTCGTAGCTGGTATCAGGAACAGAGTGGGAGAACAAGGAAAGAGATACCATGATAAATCAATACCCATTTCTTTTTGTATTGTTTTTATTTGTACAGTGTGCTCACTTTATTATACTGTTTTATAGTGGCCCCCTCACTATTCTAGGAAAGCTTTCTGGAAACCTAACCCTAAACCAAGTAAACCTAATGATATTTATTCATCATTCAAGTCTTATTTCCCATGAATTATTCAATGATGTTGTGATTTAATATTGACAGAAAAGAAATACCTCTTGGGATACTCTGATTCCACAGGAATTCAGCAAAGTGAGTAAAGCTTAATTTCTGTGATATTTTGACATTTGTCTAAGAATGCACAATTTTGCAAAATCAGCGAGTTTTCTCAAAGAGCTATTTCACTCCTTCAGTGGTCGCTTTGATGAAAACAAAGTGCTTAAAACTCATTATTTTATGGGGTTGGGGATTTAGCTCAGTGGTAGAGCGCTTGCCTAGCAAGAGCAAGGCCCTGGGTTCAGTCCTTAGCTCTGGAAAAAAAACAAAAAACAAAAAACAACTCATTAATTCAGATGACTGCCCATATGAAAATAACCAGTACCCAAGATGACTGGGTCTTGCCTCTCATTATGCCTCTTTATTTTAAAAGTGAGTCTTATAACTCTGAATAGTGACAAAGAATAACTGGGAACAGTGTCTTCAAGCCAGAAGCCCCAACTTCCTACCCTATGCCTGTAATCTACTGGCTATCGACCCTGAATGAATCGTTAACCCCAGAATTAGTTGTAATCAAGTGACTGTTGTGAGGACTGAAAATTAGTTACTGTGTTCCTGTGACTTCAAGGCAATGCTAATTCTTTTCCTTGAGAAAGGCAGTGTGATTCTAGCACAACCATGTGAGTTTTCTCTCCTGAAGTTCCTTTTACACTGCCCCAAACAGGAGTAGACTGTGTAAAACAGTGAAATGCTTCCTGAATTTTACTGAGACAACCCCACAGGCCTTTCCACTGTTGGATCCTGGAGCTCCATTGTAGACAGTTTAGGTCCACTTCCCACAACAGAGAGAAAGGAGAGTGTCCTGTGTCTCTGCGGGTGTATGGTCCTACCTGCCTCTTGACCCACAGCACTGACTCATCTGTTTTCTCCTCAGATATCACACTATATCCCTACGCCACTGAATCAGCTTTTGTTGTAATTTTGGCCACTTTCAAATTGGCTCTGAACATTTTTGGACTGCTAGGGTTTCAAACCCTGCTTTAAGAAAAAATTGGACAAACTTAGGGAAATTAGTAGTTTCAAAGTAGTAGCATACTGTCTTTGTAATGAATGCCAGTGGAGACCACAAGGGCTCCACACATTTTTGAAGACATCTACAAGATGCTCACATCAGAAGCATCAGGTGATGGAACTGGAGAGATGGCTCAGCAGTTAAGGGCACTTGATGGTCTTCCAGAGGACAGAGGTTTAGCTCCCAGTATATACACTGGGCAGTTGACAACTGCCTGTAACTCTAGGTCCAGGGGATTCATTTCCCTGTTCTCACCTTTGTAGACAACTGCATGCACATAGATGTACATGTGTGAATGCACACACACACACACACACACACACACACACACACACACACACACGATACACACATACAAATGAAAACCAACCAACCCCTGCCAGTCACTAGCTGGCAGGCTATTCCTAAAGCTCCAGCCAGCTAACAGTGTGAAATCGCGGTTCCCTTCTTGCTGAAGGACTTCTGTGTTAAGCACCCACAACTTCTGTTTCTTTGCAGGTGGAAAAGCTGCTCTCAGCCTGGATAGCAAGGTCAGAGGTAGGCAGCCACTGTTGTGGCTCTCCAGACATCACCAAAAGTTGCAAGGACTTTCTAGGGCTCAAGAATCTAGTTTTCTTTACTCAGAGTAAGAGGATTGAAATCTGATTCTCTATTAATTGCACTATTTCCTTTTATTATAGCTTTTTGGCCTAAACAAATCTTACCACAAATCCTCCTGATATATAATAACAAGCCTCGAAGTGCAAATACTTTGCTTAAAGCCAAGGGTGGGTAATGGAAATACTGCAGTGAAAGGTCTCTCATTAACTCTGAAATTCAGTTTGATAAGGGCAAAACCTTGGACTAGATCATCTCTGAGGAATGCCCACTTCAAGCTCCATGAAGTGGAGGACCCTGGCTCAGGCACCCCAAATCCCCAGGGCTTTTGTGCTTTGCACAAGGCGGGGGGAATGACAGGGGAGTGCTTCATATGTAAATAAGTATTGGATATAAACAAATAAAGCTTTTTTTTCAGACACACTGAAATATGTCTCCCTGTTTAAGATTTTTAACTTCATGTACCAACAGATTTGAATTTTAAGCTGTAACCTCCCTTTCTGAACTATCCCTACCCTGTCTCCCTGGGGCTTTTCTCTGCCCACATGTGGAAGCTGAGCCTTAACCTCCTGCTTTGGAAACACCAAATGTAAATGTCTCTCTCACAAGTGGAGCTGGTGTGGAGTAATTACCTTGGCTCAGTGTCTCCTTTACAGAAACCTGGAAGAAAACGCTGAGCGGACAGATCATTCTCCCTTTGTATTAACAATCTGAAGCCTAGGTCTGTCCTGTCTTCAGTCTTGTGTGAGAGTAAAGCTTCTTTCTTAAGCTTTGGACTAAGTGGAAACTACAAAACGAAATTAAAAACCGAAACCCTCAGGCTTGATCTCCTCCCTCCCTGATCTCCCAAAACATGTTCAGTAGTGTGGGTGTGTGCATCCCTCAAGTTCTCAGGGTAGGACCAGTGAGAGGTGGGGGGATGCTCAAGTGCCAGCCTGAAGCTACTGAGAACAAAAGATCTTCATTGTTATGTTCCTCTATGGATCTTCTCCAAGGAGGTCTGATGTTAAGTATGAATCCTGCCAACTAAACCAAGGCTGGAGACTTTGTCTGGATCCTGGGGCAAGGCATCCGGTGGTGGATCTACCAACAAGGCTGCCAGCTGCCTGACTTCATTACTGTTTATCATGATGTCTGCTGTTAAAAAAAAAATTCTTTAATCACTTAACACTAGTTTTATTAGGCTGTCAGAATGTGAGGGAGTGTGGGAGGGAATTCATTTCATGTCTTGTGGAACGCTATTTTGGTAAAATATTAGGACAAGTCTATACCTTCCTCCTTTGAAAAATAAGATACAAAACCAATTAAAGTTAAATGATTACTGAAATGCATCTAATTAGTATTAACTTACACACGTCAAGCCATGATTGGCAGCTTCCTCAGCAAAAACTCCTGTTTGGTGTCGATGGAGGGGATAATTGACATCAACGGACCCTCTGCTTGCCAGGCAATCGCTTAGGGAAGCACCTTCACAGCTCAGAGCCTTCCCTCCCTTCGGGTTGGTGTCTGCTTTCCTCAACCTGACAAGGTCTGCCACATATCATCAGACAACTGATCACCAACTCCTTGCAGGTCTTAATCTATTGTTTGATCACACAGCAAGAAAAATGACTTTTTATGTCTTCCATCTTGGCCATGAGGAAGGAGGAGAAGACAGGGATATAGGCTTCTGGCTCCAGTTCATTACTTTTTTTTTTCAGATGATAGATGGGTTAACTAGGCAATTTAACTTTAAAATGATCTTTCTCCTTCTCAATAAGCAAATGCAAGGAGTTCCTTGGTGCGAGCTAAGTGGGAAGGGAGTTTGGCTGCTGTTCCTTCTGTATCATAGAAGAGGTGTCTGTGCGTAGGTAGAAGTACATAGGGTTAGCAAGCACGCGTTCACGTAGTATTTCTGCATCTGCTTTCAAATAATAGGATTTTAAGAGTACACATATGCAGAGTAACTCAAACTCTCTAGGATATTGCTATAATCACTTTATATGTTTCTTTTTACAACACTTAGGTTATACATAAAATCATTTGAAATAACTTCTAGGATATAAAGAAATCAGAAGGAAGGAAACACACCCCTGCAAACTATAAAATGACACAGTACAATCAATCCCCAAAGGGAAAAGAATTCTTCCTTGTTTCTTGTTTGGATGTGGAATGTTCCACAGAAGCTGGCGTACTGGTTCCAGCAGGCCATGCTGTTGAAAGGTAAATGCCTATTTGGAAGAAGCAGTCACTAGGACAGGCCTGTGAAGGGAACAGTGGGACCCTAGATTTCTACCCACTTCAGCGTTGAGGATATCATGAGATGGGCAACCTTTGTTCCAACACGTGTTCCCCACTACAATGCTCTGCTTTGCCACAGAAACAATGGAACTGAGTGAACTCAGTCTGAAATCTCTGAGATGGTCGGTCAACAGAATCCTTCCTCCTCTTGAGTTGATTTTCCCAGGCACCTCATCACAGAGACAGACTAACACCATCCTCTACCCTGAGTCCATTTATATTATGGTCCACGTTTTTACTTTGAGCATATAGCACTGTCCATTTTAGCTTTCTCAGGATGGCATAAAATCTGACTGAGGAATTAATTCTGCTTAGCAGATCGCTATTTACTATCAAAAGTAAAAAGTGCTTAAATTGTTAATTACAGAATGGCTGAAACAGAAAAGGTATTGAAAGATTTGCTTTATGTTTTCCATCAGTTCTGATAGCCTTAAAACATACAAAGCACACCCTGTGGAAAGGTTGAAATGACGTTCTCTCCACAATCCTTTTCTACCTGCACTAGTTATTTGTCTCATCATCGTGACCAAGTACCAGAGAAAGATGCAGCTAAAGGGAAGGAGGGCCTATTTTGGCTCAGAGTTGGAAAGAAAATAGCTCATCATAGAAGGGAAGGCATGGCGGAATCCACAGTGATGGAGGCATGTGGCTGGGACTCCTCACATATTGGTAGACCAGGAAGTAGAGTGCTACAACCCAGCAGTGCTCTAATCCATAAGGCCCACCTCCCAAGCAAGCCAATTCCTCCACTTAGGCCCCAGTTCTTACAGGTTTCTGAACCCCCCAGAACAGTTCCACCAGCTGAAGATCCCAGTGTTCATTGAATCTATGAGGGACATTTCAAATTCGAATCATAACACTCTCTCTCACACAAAATACACATTCCTATGAATCTTATGTTGTATGTAATCTGCAATTTGAAGATGCAAAGAATTATTTGCATGCCTAAGTGAAATAGTAGAAGCTCAGAGATTTGTGAGTGATGCTTCTCTTGTCATAGAAACTTAGGACCCAATAGTATTTCCAAAATTTATTCAGTCAAATGGTGTGCGGATGGCCTGTAAGTTTTTGCCAACTGAACTACTGTGACATCAGGAGCTATATCCCCAAGGATTGGCTTAGGCTGTGGCAGGTATGAAATGGATACTTCAAAGAAATGGTTCTAGAGAAATGCAGATACGTTCTGCATCTTAAAATAGTGTCTCAACATCTGTTTCCTGGTTTTGAGCACCACACTTGGAGATGAAGGGAGGATACTCGGGAAAACACTACTCCCTTTGTAGTGTCTAGATGCATCTAAAATTACTTCAAAATAAAGATAATAAATATATTTTGCAAAGAAAGTAAGTCTCCAATCTTTTAAGCTGACTGAATGTTGTCCATCTGGGGCACTGATGCCTTAGGGTTTCTTGTGGCAATTGCACACAGCCTTTTCTTGCTCTTAATGCACCAGTTCTGTACTTAGAGTTTCTTGTCTGCTTCTGCCTCTGGTCCCCTGATTCTTCTTTTCATATTTTACCTTCCTAAAAGTTGGTCTTTAGTGCACCGTGAGGAATGTGGCTCAGATCATCTCCCAGATTTACTACTTCTCTTTCTCAGTGGCCTTCTCAACACATTCTCTCTCTCTCTCTCTCTCTCTCTCTCTCTCTCTCTCTCTCTCTCTCTCTCTCTCTCTGTAGGAGGGCACATACTAGAAGTACCAGGAAATGAGGTTGAAATTTAGTAGCTGATAACCTGCATCTCTGAAATGCATTACCTCTCTGAAGGACTCTTGGGTGGGGCAGGGGAGAGTCTAATTTATCAAATATATCAAACCACCAAATCAAACTCTTCTACTTCACTCTTTACACTATTAGAACCTTCAAATTTTAGCTTAGTCCATATTTGTTCCCATTGCCAAGTGTTAAAAGTACGATTCTAGAAGAATGGACTCTCATGATATCCTTAGCTATTCGGAATCACTTCAAACCCTTGATTTTGCCTCAACTGCTCCACTTACACGTGTGGCCTTGATGTCCTACTGCTTTGAATCTAGCAGTCCTTCCTAAAGGTAGAACTGGATGAGTTATTTCATCTCTTTCAACTTTTGTTTATCCACATGCAAAATGAGCATAATAACTGTGTGTCGCTAACAGAAAAAAAAAGAATTATGAGAGTTAGGATTTTTTTTTTTGAAATCATCAGCATTCAATAAATGTGACTATTACTCTGTAATGAAGTATCTACCTCCTATTTCACTTCTACTGCCTCAATGCCCCTCTTCTGCCTTCTAAAAGCTCAGAGTGGGGCAGGAGCAGATAAGATCATGATTGAATATTAATTTCCATTGTTTTTACTTCAGTAAATTAAACTGAATATTGATACTTATATAACCATACCTCTTATGTGCTAAATGTGATCTTTACAAGCATAAAACACTCTATAATACCTAAAATATATGTGACACACACACACACACATATATATATATGAATTATGTTTTAAAAAGTTGATTTTCCCAAATTTCCAACTTTTTTTTTTTAAAGGATGGCTATCGTCTACCAATACTTGACCTAATGACATCCTAATTGCAGCCAAATGCCATGCAATTGACCTGCCTTTCCTCATTAGAAACATAAAGTAATGAAAACTTGTTGCTTGGGTACCATCTCATTAGCTCTACAGATGCAGATTTAAACCAATTACACGTTGGCATCATTTATTAAGTTTGAGATGCTTTCCAAAAGCATGTAGAACAAACAGTGAGTCATAGCTAAATCCAATGTGAGTGGGCAGTAGATTCAAATTAGTAGAGATAAAATTAAATTTTTTATGTAGCATAAATGAAATATCTATTTGGAACTTCTTGGGTGACCTTCAGGTTCTGCAAATTTTGAATTAAAGTTTCCAACTTGAAAGACATGGGCTCAGAGCCTGGCCATATGCATTTCAAGTGCCATGGAAGAAGAGGCCCAGCCAGCCACAGTAAACAAATGTAACTAGTTTGGGAGAAATGCTATTGACAGTATAATTCTAATTTTCCTCCAGCTCCCAGAACAGATGTACCTCCGAGTCCATAGACTGCAATACTTAACTGCAGCTACTCAGCTGTGACCTTCAGCCCCAGGCTCACTGCAATAAAATTTTCATGCAACCATATGGAAGAATATTTTAATAGAGATTTACTGTCAGTAACTGTCCCAAAGGAGCAAATAAGGAAGCTGTAACATATTGCGTACAGTAAATCAAGGGGACTTCAATGGAAAAACGAAACCTCCCGGAGGCAAGCATCTTTAAAATTACAGGCAACACTTTGTACAAATATGTATACAAAGGACTAGATTTGCGCTCGGTTAAGTAGCTCAAAATGCTTTCGTTTTGCAGATTTATTTATTTAGAATTTATTTATTGGATTTGGTAAGTGGTAAGCATTTACCTACCAGGGATGAATATGTATGCATCTCCCTACCCTGGGGCAAAATGGAAGTGAGGGAGGGCCACTTTAACAGCAAATCTCATCCAACCAGGGAATGTGGCAGGCAGCACAAAGCCCCCCACCCCTAGTCCCAGACAGATTTGCTTCAATTTGGGGTGAGGCATTAGCACCAAAGACAAAATATTTCAGTAGCCATCACATTAAAAAGTAGGGGATGAGATAGCTAAATAGTTAAAAGTTTATCTTAAATAATTGGAACAACATACCCTTTAAAATTCCCAGTAGAGCAGAATACATTCCAAGCTTCTCATGAATGCTGGATTATATTTTACTAGACATTGTGTGTGTGTGTGTGTGTGTGTGTGTGTGTGTATCTTTACACTGTAAATCTATGAATGGCGATTTTGATCTAAATAGGTCTTGAGCTGGTCGCATCAATAAATGAAATCTCATTCTTGTCATCTTGTGAACCCATGGCACAGGGCTAAGGTGACCTATGGACCAGGGGTGGTCTGGAGTGTGCCACCACGTACCACACAGCTCTGCACTTGGAATTTCTGAGTTTCATTCCCACACTCTTCTTCACTCAGCTTCAGCCTTTGTTGTTGACAACATTTCAGCTCCATTCAGTGCTTCCCTTCTCAATTGATGAAAACTCTACTGTGAAGGGCAGTAATTCAGAGATAAATAGACCAAACACTGTTCATGACACTCATATTTTATGGCAGAGAAAAGACTTAAGGCCTAAAAAACTCATGTGTAGGAGGCATAGCACAAATGTCTCATCCGTGGTACATAATGAAGGAACATGTCTTGGCATTAAACTAAAGATCAAAATATCCAAGTGACCGTGAATAGGGAATCGGGTGATAAATCTTTATGTTTTGCTAAATGACTGGGCTGTGGCATTTGACAAAGAGTGACAAGAGAATTTTCATAGCTAATAAAAGTATGCTTGGCTTTCCATTCTTTTCTTGAAGGAGTTCTGTTACCACACAATTCAAGTAAGGCATGCATAATTCAAACAAGCTAGATTAAGAACTAAAGGGGATTGTCTGAACATGAGTGGAAATTATAATGCAATAGACAAAAGGTAGAAGATGTTCATTCAGATTACTGTATAAATCACATGGTGTGACCAGCAACTACTTAGTGATCCACCAGGTTTCTCCCTGTTTCCACTGATGTACTTTTTACATGGTTGCTTATTTCTATCCCCAGAACTACACTCCATAGTTGAAATAGAAACTAGATATATCACTTAAAAAGTAAATTAAGTTCCAGGCATGAAGGCATATGTCTTTAATCTCAGCCCTTGAGAGGCAGAGGCAATGGGATCTTTGTGAGTTCAAAGCCAGCCTGGTCTACATAGCAAGTTCCGGTATAGTCAAAGCTACATGGTAAAACCCTGTTTCAAAATGATAACAACAGCAACAACAATGACAACAACAGAAACAACCGAAAGCCCGAGGGGAAACTGCTCAGGATAAACCTCATCATTATTTGTCTCCTTTTGCTATCACTGCTTTTCAAATCATTCATTCTTTTAGACAGAATATGATGGGCATATAAAGACAACTTTCTTCTGTGTTTAATTTTGTTGATTTATTAAAAAGAATGTGCCAGGCCTTATTTTATTTACTCCACCTTTAAAACCTGTGATGTCAGAATGCTTATTCATTAAAGGCTTAAATTTTCTCCCCATTTCTCAGAAGATCCAGTGACCCCAGCCAGCTCCACACCTGAAGTCTGGGAATGCAGGAATATACTCTTTGTCCTCATCCTTCAGCTCATTCTCTTCTTCTGGCAAATTTGTTTCATCTCTGTCCTCAGTAGATTCTACACTCAGCCCCTTCAAACCCTGGAGTCATATGACACTAAAGTATAGCTATTGTCTTTCCTCTACATGCCTGTAAACCTTGATTGTCTTCTAAGACTCGGTTCAAAGATCCCTACATTTCCCCCAAATCCTATCTAACCATTCTAGGTTTACCAGTAAATGTGAAGGCCAAGATTGCTGTCTACTGAGCAGATGATACCATCTGAGAACATTGATTATCATTTAAATAACAGGCCCTGGTGATTGACTTATTGATCTTTTGGACTTTTTCTCTTTGCCTCCTAGAAGACTGCCACCAACCTGAGACCAAAATTTCATGACAGGAGCTTGGAGAAAGGGAAAAGTGGGAAGTGGACATCTCCTACTTGAACCATAACCAAGTGTGGTCAGTAGAAAAGGGGGGATTTTGAGATAGAGGTTGTTTTAGAAGAAGCC